>NW_006238918.1:4944148-5648683 GCF_000375325.1 Capsella rubella
ACAAAAATTTTAAAGAGAACGTTTTACTGACTTATATCAGTTCGGGTTTCAGTTCAATTCTTTTATTTATATATAAAAAATATTTAATCATTCTTTTTTATGAAAAGGACAACAGTACTCTCAACATCGTGATTGAATAAAAAGCATATTGTACTTAAATGGATTTAAACATTAGATGGTATATATATATATACACATATGCGACTGACTACGTGACATACATTAAGTAGTGTTTTAAATTCTAGTTTAATTAGTTCATTAAAATGTTAAAAGTTATATTATACTTTGCTATTTACATATGTACTATAGGAAAGAAAAAAAAACGCTTATTGTAACTAAACTATTACTATTAGATTATGAAAATTTTCTTTTGTGATAAAAAAAATTACATTTGTTCAAACTATTAATTAATATTTTAAATACAATAGAGTGAATATTTAGAAATTAGTACACCGCATGCTAGTTTTGATGGATGATGATTTTCGAAATTCAGGGTAACTAAATTATACGAAAGACATCTTATGTATAATTGATGATATATCATATATCTGATAGAAAAAAAAAATCACACACGAGCACACCAATTTTATAAAATAAAATTAAAAGGTAGATGAAAAATGTCAGACGTAAGATATATTTCATGGCTCATGTTGTGTCAATGGCAGAGCTGGAATCCCACTCGAAGGCACATGCATCTGAAATTTCTCATATGTTTTTGTTATTTTCTTTTTAGCTCTGTGTTCCAACCTAGCTAATTTTATTTTTTTTAGATATGTTTGTAGTTGCTTTACTTTAGAAGAAAATAAGAAGTCATTTTGACACATTCACTTCAAAAATTTATTTAATTATAAAGCTGGATTTTAGCCAAAAAAAAAATTATATATATTTGCAAAATTAGTGAATGTTGGGCAGCTCACAAGAAGCGATAGTAAAAATAACATGTTTTGACGATGCACTGTTTTGTTATATACGGATATATAATTTGATATGAAATAAAAATTTATTCATTCAATTGAAGTAACAAGAAAAATCATATTACAAGTTTGTTGAGTATCCCCTATACACCAATTCTCTACAAACCCAAAGGGAAAAAAAAAACATAATAACCCAATTCAATTTAATTTAAACAGTACCAAATAATTTCAAAATACTCAAATTAAAAAAAAAAAATCTACGAAATTTTCTTTTGATGATAATAATGATATCAAGGTGAGTATGATGTTGTTTCGTAGACAATATGATCAATTGAACTGATGATGATTGTGATGTTGTTGCTGCTGGTCAGGCCATGCCCAATAACTAGCCGACGTCGTTTCATCAATACCATTGAACATATTGCAAAACCCTTGATCTTGTTCTTGCACCATATGCTGATCGATATGGGTCGAGGTAGTGGTTGCGGTCGCAGTTCGGATTGATGAAGGGAAAAGATCTTTGATCATGCTCACATGATTTATATCTGAAGTATTATTATTTTCGGTGCTTCCGTTGTTGCTCCATGAAGCTTCTGCCAATTCTCTCTTGATCTTTGCCGATTCTTTACGGTCGTGTTTCTTCAATGCCACTAACTGTTTTATGTGCCAATATCAACAACACACGTAAACGAAAGTCAGTGGAGCGATTTATTTGACATACCAATTTATTATTTTGTTAAATAAAATAAATTATCGTAATGTCAACTCCACAAGCACATGGGAAGTTTACTAATTTAAAATGTATGTACACAAGAATCTTTATTTAATAATAATAATAATAAAAGGAGTTTTATAATTAATGTCTTTTGACAAACATCTTTCGTTGGATCAAGAGCCTATCAATAATCTAATCATACTATACATATATGTTTATTAAAGCCATTCTAAGATCTCCAACTACGTGTTAATACATGAAGGTTTTGCTTTCGTATATACTTTCACATTATTTTTTCATCGTATAGACATTCATATATAATGTATATATATATATATATATATATATATATATATATACGAATTTAATCAAAAATCGTTTAAATAAGGTTAGCCTATAAAAGTAAAGTGATGATATACAAAGACTAGTCGAACCTGTGTGTTTAAGTACGTACCTCAGCATGTAGTTTCTTGTTGTGGGCAAGAAGAGAATCATTGTCCGATTTCAAAACATCGAACTGTTTCTTGAGAGAATCATAGTCTCTCTCGAGCTGCTTTGTCTTCCACCTAGCTCTCCTGTTCTGAAACCATATCGCAATCTGCCTAGGCTGCAATCCCAAGGCCTTGGCAAGCTGCATCTTCCTCTCAGGCTCCAGCTTGTTCCCAAGCTCAAAGCTCTTCTCTAATGCCCTAACTTGCTCTAAATTCAGCCTCTTCTTTTTCTCTCCTAACATCATATGTGACCCATCATCAGATAGATTGTCTTCCTCGCCTACCTGGTCTTGATCATTCATGTTGTTCGTCGTGGTCGGGCTTTTCTGAGTTAGATTATGATGATGATCTGATACTCCCGTGAACGACATCGATCTGTTCATCATGTAGTTTCCCCCTCCTCCTCCTCCTACACCAAACAAAAGACAGCAAAGTTTACTACACGTTTCTTGTTTGGTAGCTAGCTTAATTAGAGGTCCGAACCCCAGATTGATCTCGTAGTCGCTACGTGAATTCCAAAGTGACCAAACATCCAATGGAAAATTAATAAAAATTTGCATTCAAATTTTGGTAAATTAAGAAGGAACCCTTTTGACAATCAAAGATCTTGAAATTAATTATTTGTGTATGTATATATCAAGTGTATGAGAGAGAGAGAGAGAGCTAAAGATGTACTTACCACCATAGAAGAGGTGAGGAGGACAAGAAGGGAGAGAAGTAGGGGAAGGTAAGTGATGAGCATTGTCTTCATGGAGTTGCTGAAACATGAATCCATGTTGTGGAAAGGCCATCTCCAATCTCAATCCTTCTTGATTACTACTGATATTGTTCCTTCCCTCCTCATACATATACATATATATAATATATACAAACTCTCCAAAGCCCACCAATGATCAACTCTTCTTATGAATTGTGAGCTGAACAATTTGTTCTATATCAGAATATATTAAGAACTTTGTTGGAGAGAACAAAACGCAAGATAGATCTTTGAAGTTTTCTTGTGAGAGGGAGAATTAGTGAGAACTGAGAAGAAGAAGGAAGAGATCAGTTCATAGGAGAGGTTTGTATAGGACCCACCCTTTATACCATCTAAGCTTTTAGGGCATATGCTGATTCAATTTGTATACGAGAGAGTACACTTGGGAAAATTTTAAATTTTAAATTAAATAGCACATGGATATGTGTGCATACATTTTCCATTTCATTTATATATACTGTTAAATCTTATGCTACTACTAATATACAGCTTAGCTTATACATATATACAACTATAAACCAACTAATACATTTGATTTTAACATTTTTGTTTCTAGTCAAGCGATTCTTAATAATATTCACAAGTAGATCTCAGGATTCACCAATATATATATTATCTTTGCACGGATATGATATCAAGATTAGCTAAAAAAAATCTGATTAAAAATTTTGAGATCAAGAAGATGATTAGTGTAAAATGTTGGAATTCTCTCTGTTCTAAACATTTAGATCTACTGATCATGTACAGACATGTAATCATTTAAAGAAGATAAGCAACAAATTAAAAGAAATATTTGATGACAGCCATATTACTCTCAATCCTCGAATATAGGCGTAGCATTAGGGAAATTGTCATCAAAGCTAATAGTGTCCTCGAATACATTATGTCTATGCATGAATTTTAATTTTTCAGGTGTGATCAATTATTAATTATATTACTATATATCCTCCGAATAATCTAACTGTAGTGCGTATAGATCACCGATTTGTATACTATTGCATTTTTTCCAAACTATATTATTAATAGCATTTTACGTACCATGTCGCGTACACATAATATTACTTTTCCTTAAAAATGATTAAATTTTTTCTTATAAGAAAACTCACACTCATTGGTTTTTTGAAGAACATTCCACAGTACAACTTATACGCATGTGTGTTCTTCTCGCCAGGTAATCGCATTCACACCATGCACCGACCTAAGTTTTATTTCTTACACATAACCAAACTCTATTATAGTAGTCTTTAATTTATTATTTTGTAAAATGGCTAATAAGTCTTTATTATTTAGAATCTTAGATTCAAAGTATTAAGTGATAACTAGTAACTAATTGTGTCAAATAGAAAAAAATATAATAGTGAAGGGTTATACATCTCACTCTTTCTAGACTTGATGACCTACATATATTAAGATAGCTCTTTCAATAAATTCTATATATTCCAACCAAAGGCATTCAACTTATATAAAATTGTGAAGATCGAAGAGGAAAAAAGGAGACAAAATCTACAAGATAAATTCATATTTGTATATATAGAGTGATATTAAATAGATATTGATTGGCAACATGATGATTGAGATATATGCTCTTCCTTTCACTCTACTGAAATTTTTGTTGGAGTGAGTATCCAAGGTAGATGTGAAAGATAAAAGAGAGACCCACCACTAGTGTGTTTCCCAATTGTCATATCTATGTGGTGGCTTTCTCAATATCAAACACATTTATAAAATTTTGTTACTTAGTATATGTTATGTGGTATAATGGTTTATATAGTATTGTAATTTGAATATAGAAAATGGGGTCCCTACAAGATAGTGCCACAGACCTGTCCTACAACAAGGTCTTTCACATGCTTGTTGTATTGGGAAGATTTAAAAGAGAGTTGTAGTAGTAGTATTAACACCTATCTATCCCCTTTGGCAATATGCTTTTGTTGCAGAAAAATTATTGAAATGTCTTCTTCTTTTTTTTGTTATTAAAAAGAAAACATTACAATACTATATATATAATAATAAAGAAAAATATATATGATCTGAAGCTTCTCCAACTAGCTCCACTGCTCCCATGTGCTCTGCTTCCTCTACTTCTTCTCTCTGCCTCTTTCTTGGGATACTTCAACTCTCTCCACCTCTTTACATTTTATGTTTTTAAATATATATTTAATTTTTAACGGGTCCTTTGCCTCTTTCGTTATATTTTTATATCCTTGGTTTGTTTTTGATCGTTTCTTTTATTTATGTTAAGAGTTATTGACCTGGTCATATTTTATATGTGAATTAACCGTAGTGTTGTTGTTAATAATCTTTGATTAACCGAAGCTAATGCGATGGTTCGTTTTTCTTCACAATTATTATCATGCGACAAGCAAAGTATCTAGAACTAGATTATGTCACGTTTGAATGAATATCCTAATATTTGAAACTAATTTAGACAATTAACTGTATTCTAAGTCTAAGACCAAATGTTTTTTATGCAAATAACTTTATTATTTTTTTTAACTAAAAATAGTTATATCCTAATAAAAATTGTGAGAATATTTCACGTAACTTTCCAACAGCACTTCGATTGTCCAGTATTCTACTTTTTAAAAAGAACTCTTGAGAGAATTGTAATAGTCCTGAATCCTGATTGAAGTTTATAGTTTGCGTTAGTAGAAGAAGAATATATGTATGTGTATATATATATTTAAATACGTATAGCCTAGCCATTAATTAATTTATTTATCGCATAGCTCAGAAGTCAGAACAAATTGACTAATGGGCTAACTCGGTCGTGTAAATGGGCCACTACTTTCGACACTTGCCCACAGTGACGAGCCCGTGACGAATAACTAACTTACACTCTCTAGTGTGATGCGCGCGTTTTTTTTATTTATTGCAGTAGTTAGTTATGGAACTCGCGTGTGTTGGAGTTTATGGGCCTAACTATCTGGGCCTTTTTATAGTACGGCCTCGGTTTATAAGCAGCCCCTCAGAGCGTAAAATAAAAAGCCATATTATTATTTTTATTTTTTGTAGTAGAAGTTCTTATGTGAGCGATTAAATGCATATTGATCATAAATTTAGAGTTGTTATGTTTCTTACCGACGGTTATGATTTGGTGAAAATAGTGTCTTCTCATACTGAGTGACCAACTTTCTTTGTTTTCCTGAATGATATCAACAGTGATAGGAAATAATTCTTATTTTTTTTCTTCTATCTAAAAATTTGAATGTAAAAACGGATTATTGGGCACATCAAATTCGTTCTATTCTGTATTTTGTCAAGTATATAAACAATTGTTTTTCGACTTGAGCTAATTTAGGTCACTTTGATTTTTTTTAAAAAGCAATTATTTTTCTTTTAATCTTTTGGAAATCATGAGGGACATCAACAATTCTAAAATAAAATCAAGTTCCAAATTATAGTTTTCCGTTTCTCTTACAAAAGTGATTTGTATTATTATATTAGCTAAACTAAACCATTTGAGTTAAATTAATTTTGGGGTTTGAAAAGTCAAAAAACGCGGGGAAAGGACAAAAAGAGGTACTTACGAGAAACATTGACTGGGTCTTTTTTCTTGACAATGCCGTTAAACAGTGATAACGACATTAACGGTGAGTGTAAGTAGTTCTTCTATATTCATCCCCTTTCTCTCTTTCTTTTTTTTTAATTTCTTTTTTACTTTTGTGGTTCTTTATGTGTGAGTATTATTTTATATTTTTTTCTTATATGAAAGGAGAAGAAACACACAAAAAGGAAACAAAATGAGAAATTTTAGATGTTTCCTTTGTCCAACGGTGTGAACAATTATGTCGGTAGTTATCATCAAATTTGTAGGGTAGACCAACATTCACTATTTTTATGACCCATCAATTGCTTCTTTTTTTTCTGGAATTTTATAGCCTTTATTGCTTTTTTTTCATTTTCATTTTCATTTTCATAAATATATTACTAGTATATGTATATACTCCTTATATTTAAAATAAGTGATAATTAATATATACTTTCAAATTAATTGATATCTTTACTTTTATAAACAAAAAAATTAGTAATAATTGGTTCGTTAATTTATGTACAAAAACCTCTTAAACATCAAATTATTTGCATAAAAGACTAACAAAACTCCAGTTTGGACACAAAATAATATCTAAAATATAAATTTGGATGAAACTAATTTAATAGTATATATAGTAATAGTCACAACTATATATATATATATATACCCAAAATAATATGGGTATCTAACTTAATGTAGGTTTCATGAGTTGAAAGGGACCATATAGAGATCCCTACTTACCACCAACTTTACTGTGGACAAATTTATAATTTGATTCGAATATCAGTACGTAACTTTATAAAATAAATAATTACATATACAAAAGTAAACACAGCCTTTTACATCCATATAACAAGGGACATTTTAAAATTATAATTAGATCTTAAAAAAAAAAACACTAAATGAGCGACTGGTAAAGTGCATGAAAACAAATAACTATATGCTATAATAGGTCAAAAATCGAAAACCTTTTTAGACAATGGAACTTCTGAAATTTATGTCTTCTAAATAAAAACTGTGCGTACACTATAGCTATTAGCTGAATTACCTTTTTTACCTAACCTAACAAGTCAAAGATTTGTTTTTTGACGAAAGAGAGTCAAAGGTTTGTTTTATGTTAAAAGGTAAAAATGTTTTCCTAGTCAAAAGTTTCTCGTTAAAAAAAAAAAAAAAGTTTCTCGTTAGTTGTTATTTTATAAGCTACCATTTTCAACCGATTTAACCACTTTACCGTTGCATACTTTCAGGAGTATTTTTGTAATGATTTTGTATAGACAACTTTTTTTTTTGTTCCACAAATTCTTGAAACAATCAGCTAAGGTAACAAATCATGAAAGATCTCCGAACTAATTATATTTGAAAGATTGTGTTATAGTCACATCACGTCTTATATTTGTATATGTATGCATATGTATATGTGAGAAATTTACCTAATTACTACGCTAATTTATGCAAAATTTGTGGTTCATGATCCCAATTCTCCGACAAATCTAAGTATTAACGTCATTTTTATTTCACATCTGTTCACAAAAGACGACAAACTCCTTTTTAAGAATTTTGATTTAATTTATGTTGAATTCTGTACTAATTACGCTTTTTTTTTGTTGCCAAAAATCGCTTTACTTTATTGTGTCCTTATTGCCACATTAATAAGCAAGATTCGTGTGATACTGCCACTTGATATTTCAACAAAGAGTTTCTTATGTTTCATAATGTAGAGATATGAAAAAAAGTTACAAATATATATATTTACCTATAGTTTCTACTTTTTGGTCGTTAATATTTGTTTCCTTTGTAGTTTTATTTATAACTAATGTATATGTTGGTATAGTTGATTAGTTGTTAACAAAATTTCATGTGAGTGTAAGATATGTAGGTTTATATTAACCGTTTAAATCATCAACTTCGTTTTAGTCAAAGGTGGTAATTCTATGCTTTAAATGTTTAACCAAAAATTCAAAGGTGAAAATGATATATATCTCGGTTGTCATAACATATACTTGGGAATAATACATTTATACATAAACCAAATATGTACACAGTACACACTCGCATCTATAATAGAAAGATTAAAAGTAAATAGTTAGCCGAAATCTGATATATTTATTATAAATTCATAATTAAAGCTTAATGGTTGCATGCATGACGTTAAACAAAAAGAGGGTCAAAATATGAACCCTAGCTAGCTATGATTTGTGAATATATAATATATAAGAAACATATATATAATAGATAATTAAGCAACACCCTGATTGAGCAACCTCTCAACGAGATTGTAAACATATATATATAGAGGACAACTACTCAATATATCTCTTAATTAATTATCCATTAATCAAGCTCCTAATAACGGCTGCTTGGGGGCTGTTAGGATCAATGGTGTCCAAAAGCTGAGTCAATCGATCACTGAGGTCATCGGCTTCCTTGTTCAAGTTTCTTATGTAGTTGCAAGTCTCTTGTAACACTTTCGACGCTGATACCTACATACATTTTTCAAAGTTATACATTATCTGTAGAGTAAAATTTTATATAATATATATATATATATATATATATATATATTTATTTTTTAAAATATAAACATCTATAAACGAGTCTTAGCTTGAAGTTATGATGCTAATGGCTTGACATATAACAAAATGCGATCTCTAAGAAAAAAGCTTTTAGATAAATGCTCTCATAACTTGTCAAAAAAACTAGCACATTGTTTTTGAAATTGAGAACCAATTTGATTGGTTGTATGTACTATAAGAAAACGAGACTTCCATTTATAGTAACCGGCTTTTTCTTAAATTTCTAGTGTTTCGTCCTTTTCTTGTTTTATAACTAAGAAATATATTTAAAAAAACTAAGTCGGTGCTGTACATAAATGTATTGAATTGATAGTCCGTGAAGCAATATAGTCGTCTCACATTGAATGTAATTAATCAATGATAAAAGCAAACTTAGTTAGAACTTATAGAAGCTTAATGCTGAAGTTAGGGGAAATATGTTCCCCTCTCCTCAAAGTCCGGTTAATGGTCAAAAGTATTTTTAGAAACTTCAAAATGCACTCTCCCACACGTAAATCGATATATATATATATATATATATGACTATAATGCACTATTCCAGCATGTTGTATATTTGTTTTCTATAGTATTAAACATAGTAACTATTAACTAACCCTATTTTAATATCATGAATTCAAACTTATATGACTACGCCGAACCTTCTTAGTACATACTACATATCTAGATGACTATACGGTAAATTTTCTAAAGATTTTTACCGTGCTGGAACGACGGTTCTGGCGAATCTCCGGAATGGACTGCCCGAGCTTTGAGATGAGATCAGCGATCTGATCATCGCTAATTCTTGATGATGAGCTTGCTTGCCTCGACCTTCTGCTAGACGACATTTTGATTTGGAGAAATATGTTAAAATATTCTTATATATGAATCCAAGAACGCGGGCTCACTTGTATTGATGGCTTGTGGGTTAGAAAGGAAGTATAATTGTTCGTGCTTGTCGAAAGAAAGGGAGAAGGAAGAAGGAGAAGAAATATGGTGTTATATAGAGAGCTAGGACCACACTTATAGAGAGAAAGAGAGAACGAGAGAGAGAGAGTAATGCAAATAAACTTAGGGGCTCGTATTGGTTTCTGCTTTATATATAGAGTTTTAATGAGTTTAAATGTAACATAGATTCTATTGTTATTCGATTAACATTTTATTAAACTCTTTTAAAGTTTAGTGTTATTAGTTATTGATTTTAAAAAAGCCATTTTAAATCTTCATAAATATGAGGTTATTGGATTCAAATTTTTATCAAACCGTTAACTTTTTTGTTATTCAATTAAAAAAAAAAATCTCTAACTATTAATGAATTAAATAATTAGGTTATTGGTTTATGATTTTAAACACTTTTCTTTACAAAATGAAGTCATGAAAATATCATCAAAATAGACTTTACAAAACTATAAAAATCTAACTAACAATATTACAAAAAACTCTCTAACAATCTCTTAGAATATTTTATTATTATACAATTTATGGTTTTATCAAAATTATCTGAAGTCTATATAAATTAGAATCCAATAACATCCTCTTAAATATGGGTGTTGGATATGACAAAGACAAGTGCATAAGAGAGAACAGTGGTTTAGAATGGAGTATTGGATACAAGACACGTGAATTTACAATTGATCAGATTGTGATGTATATAATATCATATTTGCTTTGTTTCAATAAAAACTTTGTTTGTATTTTTACTTTTTATTTTTATTTTTATATCAGTTATCTCATTTTATCACTATACTTAGAAGATAATTTATGTAGTTTTTAATTTATGTGAAACATGTAAAAATAATACTTTTAGTGAAACATAGAAGTATGTCTAATATCAAATATTATAACTAATTATCTAGTACTATATATTGATGATCATTTTTGGTAAATTACTTTAAATTAAATTTTATTACATATTACATAATTGCAAAATAATTTAGAGTGGAAAACAAAATTCATAAAGGACAATATGAAAAGAAAGAGTCAATCCAATTTATACTTATTTGCTTAGAAAAAAGACATCACGTCAAAACCAATAAACATATTGCTGATATTTTTAATTTTAATTTCTTATATTCACAAAAACCTATATTATTTCTATTGAAAATTACATTAATATATAGATATACAGATATATACATATATATATATTCTTATTACTGTACATCTATTTTTTGTATTGAAACAACATTATTATAAATAATAATAAGAAGAAGAATAAGAATACCACTTAGTTATATATAACACATCCTTTTAATTTATAATACATATTCATATTTTAAGAGCATAAACAGTAAGGTTAGTCTGTGAAATCCGAAGTTTATGGTTGGTGGATTATTGATAATGTTTTTGTGGATGTAATTTTGTGCGGATTGGTTCGGTAAAAAATATGTAAAACAAACTATAAATTACGTACATCCTTAATAGCTGCACTAGCTTTACTTAATCCTTGAGGTGAGAGTTTTTGAGAAGGTATCATTATCTTTAAGACCAAAGGAAGACCACAATCCAGAAATTCGAATTATCTTGATCATAATTTGTAATTGTCATGTGCCAAAACTGTTGAGGTCATAGAGAAACTAATATTTACTGAAGTGGGAAGCTATTTCTGATTTCAACCAATAATAAAACAATGAACATTAAAACATCATCACGTGATTTTATCTTATTATAGTAGCTAGTGTAACGCTTTGAATATATCATTATTTTGTGGTGGATGCATGATGATACGTTAAACTAAGAAGATTTTGTGTATCAGTTATATAGATACGGGTAAATAAAAACAATGGACTTAGGTCAATTTGAGAGGAACGTACGGTATCTATCCTAACCAATAGGGAGGGGCTAGTCTCCCCAAACTCTTTCACGTGTACCTCAAATACATATAGTGTATGCTTATTTATGTAATGCCTTAGTCAAATCCACCAAACCCAATATTTTTCGAGCTTGCTCTAGCTAAGACGACGTAGACTTGGTAATTTCCAAACTAACAAACATATATATTAGTGTTTCCAAGTTACTATGAATGTTATGTTGGTCATAATTAACAACAAAACATTTGTTGGATCTAAACACATGATGATGATATGCAAAAGATATGAATGATGATAAGTAGATGCATGATATATATTAGAAAACAAGGAGATGGTGTGATAAACTGGACATTAAAGAAAAATGTTTGCTGATGAGCACACACAGGTGGGACTATTTATGTTTTAATAATATATTTCTGTAAGTTAAAAATTGTTATAAAATAGAAACCAGTGTTAACCTCCCATGTGATGATAGGACACTCTTTCTCCCCTCTAATCAGGGAGCATGAGCATCCCCATCCTTCACGCCCCCTCCCACATGACACCTCTCTCTCTCTCTCTCTTTTCTCTGTGTTTTCTCTTTTCTTACATCTATGTATCTTCATAGAACTCTAAAAACGCTTAGGATAGAATAAGAAACTAAGAACTTGAACCAATACATTCACTTGTCAAATGTTTTCAAATCAAAGCCTCGTAAATCATAACAATATCCAAAAGTATATTATGCTTTTCTATTCTTGGGACACTTGTTATTTGCAAGAGTCTTTCAATTTTCTAGAGCAAACCAACAATCATTTGTATAAAATAAAAATATATAACCGAGCATGTTGGATATCATCAATTCTCTAGACACAACTACTGCATGCTACCCTAAGTCACAAGGCATTGGATAAAAATATATATTATCCAAGTACTGACGTGGCAAGTTGTAAATGTTCAGAACATAGAAGAAGGATCTTTTTTACTCAGTATATATATATATCCAAATTTTGATTAGAGCTTTTGTCTAAGATTTGAGGCAGGACTACATTAACATGTCAAAATAGTAGCTACTAGAGAGATTAACTAATGAATCTTATTATCTTAAAATTTTTCGATAGATATGATAAAAGGCCAAATCATCAAAGAGAGGGACGGGTGTTCTTGGAAATGTAGACATTGATTGTGAATGCTTGTCTGCGTCTGTTTGTATTCTAAATGTCTATCGAATATGTACCACACCATATTTTCTTCATTTTTTGTTTCTTATATTTATTTTCTTCATATTCTTGATTTTGTGTCTCGAATTTAAATCGTAGGTTTCTTGTAACCAACGACACGCTCCTGTCATAATAATTTGACATATACTTATGTCTCCGATCTCTGTATCTATATTTTGTGTTTGTAATAGTTCTTGGTACTTATCACTTATGCTAATTATGCTTGGAATGTATATGCTAAAACGTCGATCGTCCAGGGTTTTATTTGTGAGCTGGTGGTTTACACTACGATGCCTTGCTCCTCAACACATGTAAAGGGTTGATCAATTTCAATTTCCTCAAACTATATATAGAAGTGTCAACAAACAAAAATAAGTAGAGAAGAGGTAACAAAATGAATTACAAAGTATAACAATAATCCGACTTGCCTAATTAAACCACTATGAACAAAGAAGTAAGCTTCACAGTACACAAATAAATAAGAATAACTAATGACGTTAACATTATAATCCAAATATAGCATTAACCTTGTATATACACATGTATGTATATAAAATAATAAATCACAAAACTATTTATATCCATAAAATGATTTTGATACAAATGTAAACAAATAAAATTAGCCAACTCGTAAACGACTCTGTTGGCCCACGAGATTTTTTAACCTTTCAACCTCGTTCGTACGGCAGAGTGAAGCCGACAGGCCTATTCTCTTTTACAGACTAGAAAAACTAACTTTATTAACCCAAGTCCTATCCTATCCTATCCATTGGTGGACTAATCCAGATCAATCCACAAATTTATATATCTCTTCTCACACTGAGGTATCCATCTATTTGATAAGTTCGCTAAGCATTAAATCAAAGATTAGGTTTTCTTCCATAACTGAGTAAGTAAAATCCATAAAGCCAATCTCTCAAGTAATAATAGCTAACTTAAAGCTATCATCAACTATCTTGGCCAGACTTGTCCATACACATCCTTCTTCGTGTAGCCTCCTCGGTCCCATGACCATGGAACATCTGGAAATATCACAGTGCCAGTAAAAGCATTAAGGACCAGCGAAAGAAAGAAGTTATATTATCTTGGAGAATGAATAGGCAAAAAACCTTCTGGTGAGTAAGGCGTAGGAGGTAGTTGATAAGGAATTGGTAATGAGATTATCTCAGGCGAATCTCTGTCTCCTTGCCAGCTCATTGTCACTAGCTTACTCCTCTTCTCTACCTCGTCTTTCGTCTCTTGTTTTGCCTGTCAACATAAGATCATTGGGAGGGATAAATCAAAGTTTGGGTCCGGGTTTATTGGCTAAGGAATAGATCATTTTACCTTCACTACACTTGTATTGTTCTCGGTGCACGGAAATTTACAACCTTGTGCTTTCGTTGGAGATGGTAGGAACAAGACGCCCAACTAACATCATTATCGTCAATGGAAATTGGTCAGTAGTTATAAGACATCCAAGGCTTTGCATGAAACACAGGAGTTTACCTCGTAGGAACGTATCATCAATTGGGAATTGTTTTTCTGAAGTGCTCCCCAAGCCGCTTTGCTAAGGTTCGATGAGGTTAGCAAGAACCATCTATGGAGCAAAACAAGAACTGATCAGTAAAGGTTCATATTTTATTAATTGAGTAATCAGATATTGAGACTTTATGAACTTTACGCAAGCTTCTGGTCGCTGTAACGTGTGAATGTCTTTATATGTGGCATTGCACGACTGTAAAATTAAAAAGGATCAGAATTGAGTAGTAATCATAAGCTGTATTTGTAAATGTTTGGTTTTTTAAAGTTACCAGCGAGCACTATGATTGGCTTTCCATTTAGCCCAATATTTTATTAAGAATGGTTTCTCCACGTTCTTCAATGGGCTCGGGATTGCATTGCCAGCAGCATAACCCTTTGTTTGAAGATTTCACGTCTTATAAGACAAAACGATAAGATATACAAAGAAATATGAAATCTTTATTCAAATTACCTCTAGAGAACACCTGACATCTTCTACAGTAGGCCATATTATCAACGGATCCCCTGGACCAAGAGGAGTTTTGTCCTCTGTAAGACCAGAAGACAAAGAATCTCTAAATTCAGCCAACCACTTCTCGTCCAAAGAACCAAGTGAAGAAAACTACAATACGAAAAGATTGATAAAGAAGACTTTTGGCAAGCAATACAATAGCAAAAAACAACTTGGAATGGAACACTACCTGATAAACTAAAGGGGATCTGCGGAACTCTCTATCAAAAATGTATTCTTGAAGGATAGTTCGTAGCTTCATGTGTCCCCATTTATTCAAGTTCAAACCAGTGTGGTATCCAGGGACCGATGCAATTAGACGAACCTGGAATTTTTTTTTAGATATCTTAGTAAACAATAAGTATACAAATCAGCCAAAATATTTAAGAGAAACAGAAGGTACCGTAGCGTTGGAATAATCAAACTTTTTGAAGAAGGCTGCATTGATCTTCATATTACCACGACCAGGTAAGCTTGCAGTAAACTCAGGCCACTTAAGAACATTGAGGTAATCGATAAGATCACCTTCGAATCCACAACCTTTAGGTGAATCTTTGTCATCATCTTTCCAAGGGAAATCTTGCATCCACAAACCTTGGCTTTTGTTGTTCCAATCAACATGGATCAGATTTGCAGTGTGTACAACAACTCTCACACCTCTTGGATAGACAAGAAATATAGCTTTCGAATGGTGTGTCCCAAATGAAATAGGTAACCGGGGCTTATGAAGACTCCAATTAGCTGGCTTTTTCCTCTGATAAACAAAACAGAGATTGGAGATTTCTGTCTACCATTAACATCAATCAAAAGAAATCAGCAAACCGTCATAACAAACCTGTATATACTCTTGCCTACCATCACCTTCTCCATGGATGACCATAACCTGAGGAATGTTGGCCAGTTTCGGGCAAGCTACAAAAGGATATATACAGTGAACCAAGTTAAGTTATCTGAACAGACTCGAGACAACCAAAAACAGAACAACACTAGCTTAGTTACCCCAGAAATGTACCAGAAATGTACTTATCGTTTCGATAAACTCAACAAACAAAATCCGAGAAAATTCACCTGACATCAACCAGTCTATATCGACCATATAATTCGATAGGATTGCAGCAACAACGTCTCCCTGTCATAATACAAACAAATCTTTAGTCAAAGATGTCTGAATAAAACAATTAACTAACATGTTTTTCATAAGACTAACCTCAATGACATCATTAATGGAAACACAAGAGGTATTAGCCCAATCAGGCAATCCATTAACACTCAAAAGCCTAAACGTTGAAGGCAGTTTCTCATCAGGTGGAACAAATCGACGAATCGCCTCTACATCATCATCATTGACTCCTTGTGCTTCACCCTAAAAGAGTTTCATCAAATCAAACAAAGCCTCAAGAAACAATAAGAAAAAACCTGCATTCTTAAGTTAGGCCAAGTAAGTAAGTAACCTTTCGAGCTTTCTTAGCAGGTGTTTCATGGCTCCCTCTGCTTTCAGTGGATAGCAAAACTAGCTTAAAGAAATGATGACCAGGGATCAATTCAATAAGATCATCATTACTTACTAAAACCTTTTCACAGGGTTTTAATTTCTTCCTCTCGCCGTCGCCGGAAGACCTAATAACCACTGGATTCGTTCCTTCCTACCCAAAAGACACAAACTTGATATGATTAATGTGACCTGGCGATGAAAAGTTTGATTTTTTTTTGGTTTGATTGTTTATAGATTTACCACAGACAAGGACACTGAGCCAGACGTAGAAACGATGATGGTGATGTGTTTGCGGCTGAGACGTTTATCAGCGATTGAAACGTTGCCACGGCCAATGATGTTTGGACCTTCAGATAAAGTTATCCTCGGAGATGACTCGTCTTCCTTCAAATCTGCTTTCAGTGGGATCAAATACGCAACCTATAATAACAGATACAACGACAAATCAGAGTAATGCATCGAAATTGCAGTCATTGGAAAAAACGAAAATTAGGGTTTTGTGTTGAATTACCTGAGAGTGAGCCATTAAGGAAGACAAGTGTCTGAGCTTGAAGTGAGCTGAGGAAGAAGAAGAAGAAGAGGAAGCAAAACGCAGCGTTTTAGTGAACCCAAAACACTGGATGGGATCAAGTAAGAAGTTGGCGAAAATTTTTGGGTGTTTCAATGGGGAAGTAAGTAAGAATTTAATCAACAAACTCATTGTAACGGTAACGGTTCTCACGCCGGCGGCGACAATCACCACCGCATCATCATCACGGTGGCTCTTTGTCTTGTCTAATTATACGCTTATTCAAGGCTTGTAGTCATCATAGTCTGGGTGGTGTAGTCGGTTATCACGCTAGTCTCACACACTAGAGGTCCCCGGTTCGAACCCGGGCTCAGACATTTATTTTTATTTTCCATATTTTTTTTGCATTGACTAATAGTGTGTACATTGTTACTTTATCAGAGTTATTAAAAAAGCCATTATACTCAATCAATAACTAGATAGACCTTGTATTTATCTATATATTCCACGTTATACTAATTTCCTTTTACAAACTTGTATACATCTGCGTCATTACTTCAAATATCAATATACACATTAGTAACCACCATAATGTCGTAAGCGAGTTAAGCTTGTTTAATTGAGTAGTAAGCAGTAAGCACGGTCCTGAATCCACCTTCCCCTCAGACGCACATTATATTCGAAAAAGTATAAAAAATATGGGATCAAAAGAACAACTATATATCTCGCAATTACGTTGAAATGTTACAATCAAATAGAGTGTGACTGGATTTGGATGAACATGTTGCAAATTGTTACGGGGACAAAATAATTGATGTGATGTTGATCAAGTCCAAATCTTATTAAACTATGTTGTGTAACTCCAAAACGTTTTGTAAGATACTGTCAAAAGGATATTAATTAATTATGTTAAAGACATATGTATTATATATTTTTGCCCTCTCCGAGTCCTAGCTACCGTATCATTGTCACTTTGTCAGTTTAGAAGTCCACTATCATCTTACAAGCTATATCGCTCATTGTTAATTCTCCTACCTACCAGCCATTGTCTACGTGTTTAATAGATTAGATATGGACGGCTTATGTTTACATTTTAATTGTATACTTGACGTATATTATAGTTTTTCTTGCAGTTTACTTGTCAATTTCAGAATAGTTATCGACAAATTATCATTATTCGTCGATCGTTGTTAAGTGTTTTTATTCAATCCATTTAAACACCTAGTTGACTTAAAGATCAGAAGATTACCAAATTCAAAGAACTTTTAAGTTTCTGTTAGTTATTATTTTTCCTTTTTAAAATTATTTGGCAGCCATTTTCTGGTGAGATTTGTAATAATATACATCAAGAAAGCCGTTAACTCACACAAAAATTATAATTAATATTCCACAAACAATTCTATATAATTAATTCAAGAAATTTACAAAAACATTCCACACCTTGCTCTTTAAAACTCAATGCTGTAACCACGACCACTTGTATTTAAACTTAAACTATACAGTACTTTTAACTTCCGTGATATTAATTGTGACTTAAGTAGGCTAGTATAAATAACATCACACCAATCTTTATGTCAATTAGTACTAGTAGCATCAAGCATCGACCAAAAGAGAAGCTAATAACAATATGGCGGCTTTGAGGATGACTATCTCTTGTGTCATGTTCCTTCAATTACTATCGTGCTTGCTCTCTTCATTTGCTCCAACCAATGTGCAAGGATTGAAAGTTGGGTTCTACGACAAGGCATGCCCAAAAGCTGAGCTTATTGTCAAGAAGGTTGTCTTCGAGGCAATGAAGAAGGACCCGACACTTGGAGCTCCTTTGCTAAGAATGTTTTTCCATGATTGCTTCGTTCGGGTAATGTCCTCAATATCCATTTCGTCTTTTTGGGGCACTTAATCGATCTAATTATTGAATCATGATGTATTAGGGATGTGAAGGGTCAGTCTTGCTAGAGCTAAAGAACAAACAAGATGAGAAAAACTCAATCCCTAACCTCACCCTTAGAGGGTTTGAGATCATAGACAATGCAAAGGCAGCTCTAGAAAAGGAGTGTCCGGGCATTGTTTCTTGCTCTGATGTGTTGGCTATTGTCGCTAGGGATGCAATGGTTGCGGTAAGTATAAAGCTTTTTAGTATCAAGCGTTACTGATCTAATATTTGGTCGAACTCACGGTATCTTTAGTACACACCCTCCTTTACATGGTGATTATAAACTCCATAAATTAGGTTGGACGCACTCTTTTTTTTTTTTTCTTTTAATGCTACAAAATGCACTTGACGTAAACTCCGAGAGACTACTAGTTCAGGTTTACGTTTGAGATTTTCTGAATGGTCATAAAGAAAATCCATAGAATCTGTTATATGTGATATGTTGGATTTTTAAGACTTGTGATATACCAATTAATATATATTCAGCTCAATGGACCGTCATGGGAGGTTGAAACAGGAAGAAGAGACGGTATAGTTACAAACATCAGTGAGGCCCTATTAAACCTACCATCACCATTTGCTAATATCAGTAGCCTTATCACTCAATTCCAATCCAAAGGCCTGGACAAGAAAGACCTCGTTGTGCTTTCAGGTATATGTGTTATAGAATCAGAAAACTCATTAGTTATGCTTGACCTGAAAGTTAGAAAAGCAGTCTCCAATCAATTTTTTTTAGATTAAAAAATCCCATATATACCTTATTCAGATTTTGAAACGTAGAAAGAACAACTCATTCACTTTTTCGATATTTCACAAGCTTTTATATTTCATTCTCAGTTTCCTCCTTTTTCCCAAGCATTGTTTGTTATTTTAGACTTTTAAAATAGCAACTAGCAAGAATACTCTGGTCTTCTATGATATAATCTTAGGTTTGGCTTGGGATATCCACTTATAATATAATAAAAATAAATTCATTCTCAACTTATTTTTATATATTTTATTTACATTTTGATAGGTGGACACACAATAGGTAACGGACACTGCCCTCAAATCACAAACCGGCTCTACAATTTCACCGGGAAAGGAGATAGTGATCCAAACTTAGACACGAAATACGCAGCCGCCCTTAGAAAAAAATGCAAGCCAACTGATACCACGACGGCTTTAGAAATGGATCCAGGAAGCTTTAAAACGTTTGACGGGAGCTACTTCAAGCTTGTGTCTCAAAGAAGAGGGTTGTTTCAATCTGATGCAGCTCTTTTAGACAATCAAGAAACTAAGTCTTATCTTCTCAAGCAAATGAATAGTGACGGGTACTCTACTTTCTTTGAAGACTTTGGTGTTTCTATGGTAAAGATGGGTCGGATTGGGGTCTTAACAGGTGAAGTTGGACAAGTTCGCAAGAAATGCAGAATGGTTAACTAATTAAGTATAGTAATATGCATGTGAGATTGTGTTATGACTATCATATTACGTTTGTGTGTGTGTGTGTTTTTTTTCCTAAGGAATAATGTGTGTAATATAATCATGTGTATTGTACATTTGTACAATATAATGGAAGGTTAAATTGTAAAATCCGACTATGCCAAGTTTTTCTTTCAAATTGATTACATCTTTGTACTGATATTATTCTAAGATTTACTGAACTTTTGCATGGTATTCAAATATATACAGTGAACGATTAGTAAAATAGCTAGTGAAAAGAATATCCACGTTCATCATCATCCAAAAGAATATTATTTGATTTTCCTTTAATTTATATAAAATATATAATTTGTTTTTTAATAGGCTATATATCATCATATATCCAATGTTGGTTTTTCAGCTTTGTAGTAAAAATTGTTGCATTATATCATTGGCAGCTAACTAGAAAATAAAGTTGTAACTTGTAAATAATTTTGCATTTGAAGATCTTATCATTAATGTAATTAAGCTGTATTATGTTGTTGTTCCCCTACCATATCATTGTTATAACTTAGACTCGGAATATGCAGCCAGGCTAAGAAGAAAATGTAAGCTACTTCAAGCGGGTGTCTCAGAGAAGAGGGTTGTTTCGATCAAGATGCAGCTTCTTTTAAACAACCACGAAACCAAGTCTTACGTTCTCAAGCAAATTAAACGTAGCCACGGTTCTAGTTTCGTTAAGGACGTTGGTGTCTCTATATATAGTGAAGATGGGTCGGATTGAAGTTTTAACAGGTCGGGCCGGGGAGGTTCGCAAGAAGTGCAGAATGGTACGTTAACTAAGTTATGAGATTGTGTTATTCTTATTTGTGGTTTTTTCCTAAGCAATATTGCTGAAAAGTCTGCCACTATTTATGGAAGAGTCTTTATTTGTTGCGTTTTGTTTTTCTACCATCTTTGGAATTAACTTTTCCTTTGTAATTTGCCATTTAAAAAAAAAAAAAATTCATGTAGCTTTATTTTAATTTAACTGTATCGGAACTAATAAAATAATTGAAGAATATCACAAAAATCTATTTTGGTCAAATAGACAAAAACTATATTTACAACTTTCCGGTAAGCATCAATATATTTTTTTCTGTTAGGAATAAGTGAGGCAAATTTTTAAATAATAATATTAATTTTGGGTAATTTTAAATTTTAATCGAATAACACCAAAATTTTAACCATAATTATAACAGAATATCTACTAACACTAGATTTTTTTTTTTTTTTAGTAGTCTGTTATTAAAATAAAAATGTAATCAATAATAAAAACAAAAAGAAACAATAAAAAATAACAGAGCATTAAAATAAAACAGGGCCTCACCCTAAACCTCTACAATCCTTTTCAGTAGTACGATCCTGCAACTATGGCGGACTTCCGAGAACAAGATAAAAAGTGAGTCATCCGTCTTTTGTGAGTTGTGACACTACATGCAATCTCTTTAGCTACGGAATTGGCTTTCAGTGGTAACATTAGATTTTACTGCATAATTTATAAAAATGATTGAATAGTTCGGATTTATAAATTTAAATTTATTACATGATTGAATAATATATCCCTAAACATCATTATCATTCTACTCATAATAAAAAAACTTACACAATGTGAGGTATTGAAATCCTTAAAAAAAAACTGCAGATTAATTGTTACAAAAGAGGAAGACTTTGAAACCGGAGACTTTAGGAAAAAAACAAAAGAAAACTTTCGAATACGACTACCTTAGATTAGACCTTGTTTTATTCTCCGTGATACAAAAGCCAAGCGAATTGTGGGTAAATAAACACTATAGTTAATGAGCATCACTCAAGTTTTATCATATCCCAGTGACGACTTAATAAGCATCACTCAAGTTTTATCATCAGCACCCACAAGTCTCTTCATTCTTGACTAATATTCACTAGCTATATATAATTCAATAAATGAACAAAACAATCCACATCTTGCTCTTTAACCTACAATGCTGTAAGGCACGACCAATTGTATTATAACTTAAACTACTTTTAACTTCCGTGAAATTAATTATTACTTAAGTAACCACTAGTATATATAAATAACGACACCAATCTTTATGTCAATTAGTACTAGTAGCATCAAGCCTCGATCAAAAGAGAAGCTGATAACAATATGGCTGCTTTGAGGATGACTATCTCTTGTGTCATCCTCCTTCAAGTACTATCGTGCTTGCTCTCTTCATTTGCTCCAACCAATGTGCAAGGATTGAAAGTTGGGTTCTACGACAAGGCATGCCCGAAAGCTGAGCTCATTGTCAAGAAGTTTGTCTTCGAGGCAATGAAGAAGGACCCGACACTTGGAGCTCCTTTGCTAAGATTGTTTTTCCATGATTGCTTCGTTCGGGTAATATCCTCAATATCCATTTCGTCTTTTTGGGGAACTTTATCGATCTAATGACTGAATCATGCATGGTAATTTAGGGATGCGAAGGGTCAGTCTTGCTAGAGCTAAAGAACAAAAAAGATGAGAAAAACGCAATGCCCAACCTCAGCCTTCGAGGGTTTGAGATCATAGACAATGCCAAGGCAGCTCTAGAAAAGGAGTGTCCGGGCATTGTTTCTTGCTCTGATGTGTTGGCTATTGTCGCTAGGGATGCAATGGTTGCGGTAAGTATAGAGTTTTACTATCAGTTTATAGTGGATCTAATATTTGGTCGAGCTCACGGTATCTTTATTACACCCTTCCTTTTTTTTTTTTGCGCTTAGTAAAAATTTCACATGGCGATTATAGACTCCATAAATTATGTTGGACGCATATAATCCATAAATCTGTTGTATATGTAATTTGTTAGATTTTAAAGATTGTATACTTTTATGATATACCAATCAATATATATTCAGCTCAATGGACCGTCGTGGGAGGTTGAAACAGGAAGAAGAGACGGTCTGGTTACAAACATGTATGAGGCCCTATCAAACCTACCATCACCACTTAGTAATATCAGTAGCCTTATCACTCGATTCCATTCCAAAGGCCTGGACAAGAAAGACCTCGTTGTGCTTTCAGGTTTGTTATAGAATTAGAAATTAAATTCACAAATCATACCTGAACCATGCATCAAAATAAAATAAAAAAAGTACAGTGTTTTTTGGAACAAACAAGAAACCAGATAAAAACTCATTAACAAAGAACAAAATTTATAAATTGGTTTTGTCCGACATTTGATAGAATTGACTTGAAAAAAATTAGAAAGGCAGTCTTCAGTCAAATTTTTTGAGATTGAAAAAGACCATAGTTTGTATCATATTCACTTTCTTGATATTTCACTAGCTTTTATATGAGAAGAATTTATTCTTTTATTCTCATTTTTCTCCTTTTTCCAAGCATTTGTTTTTGTTTTTTTTTGCTATTTTAGACTTTTAAAATAGCAACTAGCAAGAATACTCTGGTCTACTACATAATTTGTAGATTAATCTTAGTTTTGGCTTGGGATATCCAGTTATAAAATAAATAAAAGTATAACCATTCTCAAATCAACTTATTTGTATATACTTACATTATAATAGGTGGACACACACTAGGGAAAGGACATTGTCCTCAAATCAGAAACCGGCTCTACAACTTCACCGGGAAAGGAGATAGTGACCCAAACTTAGACACGAAATACGCAGCCAAACTCAGAAATAAATGCAAGCCAACTGACAACACGATGGCATTAGAGATGGATCCAGGAAGCTTTAAAACGTTCGATGTGAGCTACTTTAAGCGTGTGTCTCAAAGAAGAGGGTTGTTTCAATCAGATGCAGCTCTTTTAGACAATCAAGAGACCAAGTCTTATCTTCTCAAGCAAATGAATAGTGATGGCTCTACTTTCTTTAAAGACTTTGGTGTCTCTATGGTAAAGATGGGTCGGATTGGGGTTTTAACGGGAAAGGTTGGGCAAGTTCGCAAAAAATGCAGAATGGTTAATTAATTAAGTGTTAGGTATATGTCTGTGAGATTGTGTTGTGTTACGTTTGTTTCCTAAAGAATAAAGTGTGTACCTATCAAAAAAGTATACTGTGTGTAATCATGTGTATTGTAACAATTAAGTGTTTAAACTGTAAAATCAGATTATGTCAAGTTTTTCTTTCTAATTGATTTTATATACAGTATATATATATATTTAGAGTTTCGTTTATCTGCCATCTTAATTTGGAGCTTATAGAATAAATTAAGATTTCAACTTTAAATGAGTCGAACTTATCGTCAATGTTTTAAATATTTTATTTTGAATCTAACATTTATTTAGTAGGTGGCACATTGATTTTGGAACTTTTGTTGTTCTTAACCTCTAATAGTCGGTCGAGAAATTGTCTACGTATACATTTTTTTTTTTGAGTACGTATGTAAATGTATCATAATTCATATGCAGTAAAAAGATAATGGAGCATAAAGTTTCAAGGATCTGATAATATATACATTCACGGTTTATATACACATGACAAGTTGTGACCTGATAAAAAGAAAAAAAAAAAGGAAAAAAAAAAAGACTCTTATAGTATCTTTAAGAAACAAAAAAGTTCAAGGAAAATTAAAAAAAAAAAAAAAAAAAACAGAGAAGTAGAAAGGAAAACGCAGAGGATACAAATCACCTGCAGCACAAACAAAAATGATCAAAACCAAAGACTAAGTTTTGCGATACACATAACTTTATGTGACATATATAATTAATTTACCTTTTGATCCGATTAGAAGAACCAGGAATCAAATCACTGAACAGCGTTAACTGTAGATGCCACTTTCCCACTAAGAGGAGAACAAGGCAGGTTCTGCCGCGTGATCAGTAACAGATTAAGACGGCTTGGTCGTAGGTCTCGTCGCTCCGCTGCTTTGTCTTCCACGAGAACGCAGAGATCCTCTTCCTTGATGATCTTCAGAACCTGGTTGTGAATTACTCTTTCTTTAGCCGTGATCCAACGTCCGACGGATCTAGGAGACTCAGTCTCAGCTTCTGATGAACCACTGCTCTCTGTTTCCACCTCCTCAACCATCTTCCTAGCTATCATCGCGTCTTCCATCTCAGGCCACGACTCTCCTCCTCTCATCGTCATCATCCTTTTATTTATATATATAAAGAGAGAACAAGAAGATCAATTCGAATTTCGAAATTTCAAAAAAAGTTATGATGAAGTGTGCAAGACATGTGAAACGGAGCTTATGTTTGTTTTTCTTATATATATTACTCACAGTGAGTGAGTGGCACAGAACAGAGAGAGGTTTTGTTGTTTAAAAAAATTAAAATAAAAAAACGGTTACGGTTTCACGTGTCGGTTTTGATGACGTCACTAGGAAGATTAATAGCCATGGAGATTTTGCCACGTCGAACGGTTCTATCTTTATGTGTTGTTTGACCGGTGAGATGAGCTGAGGAGCCGTGTGGAAGAAGAGGATATCGGATCTGGAAAACGACCAAATCCGGCGCCGTTTTGTTCGGCTTTCTTCTTTTATGTAAAACTAGTTTCAGTAAACTTCCAAATCATTATTGCCACGTCTTCCCCAATAAAAATCTGACTTAGATTTTGTTTATATGAAATAATATATTATCAAGCTCCATGTTCCCTGTTTTGAACATATATGTATATATAGAGATTTCATTTCTCATTTCTTGGATATTTTATTCATTTCATATCAGATATTTTTGTTGTAGTGTGTATTAGTATATTATTTCATTGATTTTTCTTAAAATAAAAGTGGTTAGTAGATCTATGTACTAATATACTAAGTCTAACTTTTAATTAATTGTAGCAAAAAATCTGAAAATACTTTTGTTCTTTGCGTAGATGGAGAGTCAAAACAGAGAAAATTTGAAATCCACTTTTAAGGATATGAAAGGGTTTTATACCGACTTAACGACCACTCAAACATATTTATACTAAACTTTCGAAAGAGAGAATTCCTGGAGGTGTAACTAAATGCAGCTATAGAATTCTTATAATGATGGAACTACGATGGTCGAATGATTGGTAAATATAAAATGTTGAAATTAAAGGATTCACATCGCCATCGGCAGATTTTCAAAATCAAGCTGTCGATCCAAAAAAAACTAATCGTTTTAATGTAAAAGTCGGTTTCAAAGTATAATACGTGTGAAAATGCGATTGATTTTGCTTGTCTTTATGTCTCTCCTCGAGGGATTAATGAATACTGATACTAGTATTTTTTTTTTGTATTTTCTTCATTTACGTGTCGGAAGAGCCGACCGTTGCTTGAATCTTTTATGCTGTATAAAATTGTTTCACTATGGTATGATGGTCTCCACGTGGTTCGCATGTAACACGTGTGTTAGTATGATACCGACTACCGAGTGTTGGGAAAACATCTTCTAGTGTGTTTAGTTTATACAGTCACAGACGGCGACATCACTCAGACACTAACTATAATTTAAAGAGCAAAGTAAAAATTCGATTTTAATAACTCAAAAAATAAGGTAAAGCCTCACTATACAATGCTCATGGACCAAAATATAAGCCTGGGCCTCGAATATGGCTAAACAAATCAATAACTCAACTAAAAATGGCCTAATTCATCGAGTCTTTGCCTAAAATATTGGTGTTTAAAATATTTGAGCACATGGAAATTACGATGAACTGTTAAATTTTTTGGCTAAACGAAATCTCACCAGTTTTCATTATTTGGTAAAGAAGTAAATATACGTAAAGAGACAAAACTTTGTAAAGATAAATTATGAGAAATATGGATAACCATAAGGTTTTAGCAATCTCACGGGTAAAATAAAAAGAAAACCATAAAACAATCCTCTGAAAAACGAACAACAAAAGTCGCATACTACAAAATATCAAAAGCAGATTGCTTCATAGCTAAAACGGCAGCGATTTAGATTTACTCTTCGTCATCACCGTCTGCGTCACCACCTGATGCTTTCTTGGAGGCAGACTTCTCGTTCCTTCTCTTCACTCTTCCTGGACGGCCACCACCGAAGGGACTGGTCAAAGCAAAGTCGATGTGCTTCTGTGAATCAAGTCTCACCATGAATGATGGAATGTTCACCAACTGCTTTCCAACCCTAGAACAACAGTAAACAGAGAAAACCAGGATGAGTACTCATTCTATACAACCTAAGACAAATTAAAACATAAACAGCAAAACTTATAATAAACACAGTGAATAGCCAAATGCGAGAAGATCATTCATCGTGTACAACTTTATGCACCAATCAAGACTATCTAAAGCAGGTTCAATTTAAGGTTTTGCATCAGAAATGGAGCAAAATGGTTCAGAAGTATAAGACACTGATGTTAAACTAGTTTAGAAAACAAGTCACCATGATATGGCAATTAAAAAAATGTTAGTCTCAATTCAGATCAATCTGACTAATACAACAAATACCAATTAACTTCAGGAAGAGCAAATCAAACGAACAAAAGACTATACCTGATATGCCTCTGCCTGATGAGGACACGGGAGTGATGGATAGACTTAGCCATACCAGACTTGAACACGATAGTCTGAAGACGACGCTCAAGAAAGTTCTCAACAGTCAAGGCCAAGACGTAATCGAGCTTGTTCTGGCTCTCATCAAGAAGCCCATAACGGTTCATCCTTCGTAGGAGAGCCTCACCTTCGAAGATCCTCTTTGGGTTCTTCTCATCGAGGGTAAGAAGATCCCTAGCAGCATTACGGATACGGCTAAGAGCGTACTGCACCCTCCAGAGCTCACGCTTGTTACGGAGACCGTACTCACCAACCAGCTTCAATTCAGAGTCAAGACGCTCCTTCTCGTAAGGACGACGAGGTCCCTTGAAGGTTTTTCCATCTATTCAACAAAATACACACAATCACACAAAATTATCAGCAACAAGGTAACATCCCAAATGAGATTGATACATACAAATGATCGAATCTCTCACAAAATGACTACAGTATAAAATCCCAGATTCATAATCTATACAACACTATACAGAGGATAGAATCAAAAACCTCAGATAATCCCTAAGCCTAACAGATCAGTTCGATTAGAAATCACAGCGAAGACCGAATCGGAAATGAGAAAAGTAATCTAGGAGAGAAAGGAGCAGATAGGCTTACAGTTGCGGTAGTAGCAAACGTGCACCATATCTTCGTCTCCTTACTGCAAAATCGGCGATCTGAAATACTAGGGCACGCAGAGAGCAATGAAGGAGACGACACAGCCGTTTTATAGGAATTCTTAAAACCCTAACGCTACACTCTCACTTTCGTTATTGGGCCTTTCAAAACTGAGGCTTAATATATTGGCCCGTTTTAATTATTAATATGTTTGGGCTTGAGCTCTGATATTTTATTCGTTATTTTTTTCTTTTTCTGTCACCAAATTTACGATTCGTTCCATTTTTTTATTATCTTTTTTTAACCAAACGATTCTTTCCATATATATATATTTATTTCATCTGCTTTGTATAACGATTTAGTTTCTTTTGCTTAATAAAATATTTCAGTGTTAATTCGAGTAGTCGTACCTAAATGTAATTGTACATATCTTTTTGACCTTTAGATCTTATACCATAAAAACTAATTATTGCAAGGATTTTTTAGATGTTTTACCAGTCTTGCCTTAATAAAACAGCAAAAATATTTTAAAGTGAGTGGTGTCTCTAATCATATTAACCTAACGTAATGCCTAATCTTTACCCAGTCCTAATCATATTGGACAAATGTATTAGTTGACTACTAGCATTTAGAATAAAATTTGAATGTGTTGAGTAATCGTATCACATAAATTCAACAAATTCTCCTCATTTCCTTTACACTTTTCATAGAATAAACACGAAATAACCATATATATAAATTAAAATAATTAACTTTGTTATTAAATTTCTAGGAGGTTACTAATTTTATTCTTTCTCGCATTTGGTCGGAAGCTACACCTCAAATCACACTTCTCTAACAAAAGATGGAACTACTAATGATAATAAAAAGTTACAAAACATAACACGTTATCAAAGCGGAATAGAAGAAAACAGAATTGACCCGTTGACTTAAAATATATATTAAAAAAAAAATCATGAAACCAAAAAAGAAAGAATTAGCAACTAAAACGACGACGCTTTTCTCCAACGTTTTCTATTCTCTTCCTCACGTCGAAGAAAACGACCCGTTCGTCGGAACAACACTCTCACGACTATCTCCTCCACCACCTCCGCCGTTAGCTCTTTTAGCTCCGCCTCGTCCTGAAATCTTGTTGTTATGCATCCACACTTTGAAAACGCTTTTATCAACTCCAATCTCCCGACAAAAGTCCTTAACAGCCACGTCGTCAGCTTTAGGCATCCTCCACCCAACTCTCTCCGCGAACTCGAACATCTTCTCCTTCTGATACTGACTAAACTTTGTTCTAAAACGTTTCCTAGACATTGGACCCGCCGTGTTACCTCCTCCTCCTCCTCCCCCGGAGAGTGCAAGAAGCATGTAAGAGGACGAGATCGGCGGCGGAGAAGCTGAGTCATCGTCGTCAGGACTACGAATCCCCACCGGATGAGGAGGAGGAAGCTGGTGACGGTTTTGAGGACGAAACTCGATCGCCGGGACGATGGCAGAAGCGAGAGACGGATCGTCTTCTCGGCGGTGGAAGTTACGGTGGCAACCACAAGCGGCGCACGTTAGTGTAGTCGGGTCGTTAGAGTTAAAAGCCGGGGACGGCATAAACTCGCCGCATCCGTCTAAAGCGTGGCCGCCGATTCCCGCGGCGTGGTTCTTTAGACATTCTTTGTAAGTAACAACCGCAGCCGCTTCAGACGCAAGATGATTGTGGTGGCAGCGTTTGCCGTTGGAGAAAGAAATAGGCTTCGCTGGATGGATCCGGGTCGGAGCTTCGATTTCGGGTTGTCTTGAATCCAAGTCGGATACAATAGTTGTTGTAGTAGCTATCACATCCATGACGGACGACTCAAAACATTTAAGTTTTTTAAAACAAAAATATATTTGTAACCTTGAGAATTAGCGATGGGGTTTGGTTATTGGGTATACAAGAAAGTATTATGATGTTGTAGAGATGGGAGAAGAAGAAGAGAAGATAAGGAAAAAGATTGCACTAAACAGAAATGTTATTTTAATTGCGAGGTTGAAACTTTTGGGAAATTTTGGGACATGGGTTTATGTATTTGGAAAGGTATAGGATTAGGAAAGGAGGAGTTTAAAACTATGTATGTATGTATTACTACTACTACTACTCAACCCTCATGGTCATGGAGGAAGAAAGAGATGAGGACTGTTGATAATGAGAAATCCAAGTTGTGTGGTTGAGATTCATAATCATTATGGGGTTTTCTTTTTTATTTTTTAACCATGGTTTGTTTGTTGACCTCATCCTAGGGTTAATAAAAAAAAAAGATAAGTGTAATAAATATAGGCTAATAAATAGAGTTCATAGAACAGCATCTAATGTGAGTCATGTCTTTTTCTTTTTGCTAAATTTGTATCTCCATGACGTTGACAACTTATTAATTATATACTCAGAATTTTATACCAATAGTAGTATTATTAATCTCTTTTTTTTCTTTGCACCTTGCAATTATCATCATTGTTCATCATTTAAGCAAAACTCGTTTTATGGTTTGTTTTGGGTGGTGTGATAATTAAGCATAAATTTTGGTTGTCATGACAAAACTTTAGTGTTTATCCAAAATGTTTAAAAATCTCGACCTTCCCTTATAAGCTACACACCAATTCATTTCAATCTTTGTAGAAATAAACTATCCAACAAGCAAATTACAGTCTTAAAGGTGACCCTGATAGCAGATGTTAACAAAAACTTATCTACCTAATTTATGTACTTATCTACCTAATTTTGATGTACTTCTCGAGTAACTCAAAAATGTTTTAATTGATTATTCATGTTGACGACGGTTAAAGTGGCCTTAATAAAAGTGGACAACCATACAAAAAAGCTGACACGAGCAGTGGTGGTAAAGAAAGGATGCTGTTTACCCCCCAAAAACTTCTTATGTACTTCTTAACATAAAAGTCTTTCATAAGAGAAACCTACAAGATTAAAAGAAACTAATTAAGATTATTTTGAGGATTACTAATAAGAGAACTAATCATTCACAGGACATACAAAAACCAATAAAGAATGTATAGTAGCGAAATCGTATATTAATATGTATGATTAACAACTCCTAAACCCTTTCATTTACTTTGACTAGTATGAAGTTGTCTTATCACATACACTAGACAGCTAACACGCGTCCCATATCTTTCAACATGGCGCTGCCTAATCGAACCATGTTCGTTTACTATCGTAGAGACAATTCTCATATACATTGAACTGTACAAAAATAGGGAACCACCGTATCAAACATTTCATGCATTTGGATATAACTTCGATTATATTAGTCTTAACTATTACCTCACTACGGAATCTATAGATTTCATAGACAACGAAATAAGATAATAAGATATGCACCCATTTATTGTCTTAGAAAATAGTTAGTGTTCCTTACTCTTTTAGTTAGGACGAAGAACAAGGCAACCCGACATTAAATAAGCTTTATTTATGCCCATAACAAGTACTGTATAATATATTCCATTAGTTTTTCTTTTCTTTCAGTATCTATATTTTGACGCAACTATATATCTGATCGATCTGTAAGTATTTTTACTAGTATAATCTATATAGCATTATACTTATGTTAGTGCGTTGATATATACATCCCCTATTATTAGTATACATGTATTATTATGTGCGCAAATGCGAGTGGAAGAGCGTATCATATACAATGAACGTATGGGTTGTTTAGTGGCATTAATTTTTGGACTGTACTTCTCTAGATTTGTGAAGAAGAAGACACCAATGACATCTTCTTTCTTCTTTTTTTTTTTTTTTGTTTGGTGGCAAACGAAATTATTTTTTGTTTTAGGAAATTGAATGTGTAAAAATAATTCAAAAAATACATTTATTAATGTGCACGACAACTTGAGAAGAATTTGAGGAAACTGTTTTAATGACTAAAACAAGTTGGCTCTTGATTTCAAATTATGCCAAAACAACTAAGCTGCTTCATCTGTATATGATGATTATTACTCAAAATTTTCAACCCGATCAGATACACTGCTTAAAATTTAACGTATCTAGTAGTCTTGTTAATATCAAATTAGCTTTGTACTTCTCTCCGTTCCTTAAAAATAATTTTGTTGCAAAAAAATTATTGTTTTAAGTTATTAATGTATTATTAATTAGGATTTACAAATTTCAAGGTAAATAACTAAATATTATTGATTTATAATTTAAAAAACCGTGAATGACAAAAAATGATGCAAATATTATCAAAATTTGATTGGGTTGAAAATTTTGAGTAATAATCACCATATACAGATGTTACTAATTTATGTAGGGTTTTTGTTACGAGCTTTATCAGTCTGAAAACGACGTAGACCAAAGCCTGAGGCTTAAAACGTTGGCCCATTCCGGGATGGGTTTATTATAATGGGCCGATAAATGATCAACACAAAACAACCAATTAGTGAGGAGTAGGATTCGACTACAACAAAGAAAAATGAGTGAAGATTGTAATTTGTCTATCATCAAGTTTGTGAAAATTAGTTGACTACGATAATTTTGTGTGCATTGTTTTGTAATAAACAAACATATGAAAAGAAAAAAGCTTCAGGGTTAATTAAACATCCATTTCGCAAAAAATGATTTGGACTCTTATGAACTTATGCATGGCTTAAAGAGGCCCAACAACAAAATCCAAACAAAGAACAAAAAAAACAGCAGAGTGTATTAAACTGAGTGTTGCTGTTCTGATACCATCATCTTCTTTAGTCAAGAGATCATATGAAGACACCTTTGGTTTGAATCGATGAGTTTTCACGACGATGAAGCTGTCTCCAACTTAGTCGATTTTGCAGCTGCAGCTTTGGTGTAGATAGGGTGAAGGACATGACCACCTTTTGGATCAACATGAATCCATTTGCGACCAGTTATCTTGTTTTTCTCAAACCTGACTCGGCCTTCCTTCAATGCAAACAGAGTATGGTCCCTCCCGATCCCAACATAGTCTCCAGGATGAAACCGAGTTCCGCGTTGACGAACTATGATGTTTCCCGGTATTACATTCTGCAAAAAGTCACACACACACATTGGTTTCTACAATCATATACGAATAAAATTCAACCAAATAGTATTTTGCTTGATAGTTCTTACCTCTCCTCCGAATTTCTTAACACCGAGAAACTTGGGATTAGAGTCACGACCATTCTTTGTAGAACCAGCGGTTTTCTTTGTAGCCCAACGCTTCAAGACCAAACTCAACCCACTTGAAGAACCATCTTTAACATCACAAGACGAAGAAGAACAATAACATAAAATGGGTTAACCAGCAAAGATGATCAAGATACAGAGAACTTGATTGATATGTAATATACCGGAAATGCTACTGCCACTATAAGCAGGAACCTCAGTGATCAGCTCCCTCAGACTAACTCTTCTGCATAAGGATGCTGCTGAGTTAAAGAAATTCATTTTTCCAGAATCTGCGAGCAACAATAAAGAGCAACTCAAACACAAAGCATTTCTCAAGTAGAATCAATACAATTCATACCATTTCAACAAATCTATTCTACTCCTAATTTAATCCAACCATTGATCAGCTAACTGATCAACCTCAGAAAACTTTAACATTTCAGAATCGATTTCTCTAAATTTCTTCACCACCTGTAAATCTGAATCAAAATTTCGATCATAACACTTTTTCTTTCTTTCTAAAATTCACGATCAAACCTGAGATGTTCACTATTTCTAATCAAAACCTAAAATGAGAGTCTGATCGGTTGATTTCTCCGACCCAGGACGAAATCGAAACTCTCCACGAATGTGGTAAGAATAAAAAGAAGATACCTACCGGAAATGATAGAGAACGATGAAAAGCGTGACCGGAGATGGCGACGGCGACGGAAGCGGGATAAGGATTAAACGGCGCAGGAGGGAAAAGGGGCTTAACTCCAAAGCCCTATTTGTCAAGTATTAACAATAAGCTCAGAGGGCCTTGATGTTTTTAGTTTCTTACATTATGACCCCTACACTTTAATTTGGATCAAAATTGGATCAAAATTGTAATGAATATGCATGTTATAGTCATTTGCGATTTTACACTTTCATTAATTTGTTTACACACATATCATTCGATTTATTTAAAAGCTGTAACAACAACAAAAGAAGAAATGATTCCGTTCAAATTGTGGTTTTGGAAATGAAACCAATCTTAGCCAAAAGTATCTCAAATGTCCTCTGCATAAACTTAGGCTTTAGTAGTGAGTGAATGTGTGAACAAGTAGTTGACACCATGAGTGATGATCACTATCTTTGATCTCTTCTTGTAACATCAATAACAAAAATTGTTGTATTCTCTTTTTCTAATCCATATCTCTCTCTATGCATGTGTTTTTGGGACAACTTGACATGATCTATAATCTTTCTTTTGGACAGTAACTAATCAATACATCCATGTGATCCCTCACATGCTTTCAAATCTTGTAAATAGACAAATTTGTTGAATTTTTTTATATATCAGTGTTTTCTCTCTTAAAAGGGTCCTACGGTCCGTGCCGTACTCCAACCCTACAAAGTTTCTTATATTAAACCAAACCCTTCATAATCAATTTTGTGTCACACCAATTATTTTACATCTCTTTATGTTTGTAAATTAAATTATAGTTGAAAATAGGGTATTAGGGAATCAGTAGCTAAAAATGTCTTGTACATCTACTTGGTGTGTTTGGCCTTGTTTAACAATAAAGCCAAACTTGTTTTCATAGAATGTTAGTTACGTTGAATTCTCTAATAGTAAACCGAAACTAATTATATCTGACGTTCATCACCTTAAAGAAGTAGTTAAGCTTATTCATCGTCATTTCTTACAAGTTCTCTATCTTTTTGATATTTTTTTGTACAATAACAATGTTAATTCTTGTTTTACGACCATTGATAAAGCAGAATACGTTTTCACATTTACTTATTATTTGTCATTGAGTATACTTATTTAGTAGTATTATTTTTGGGTTAAAAATGACCTTATTAGAGAAGATAACATTATTAATTAAATTAAACCAGAAAAATATCTCAATGTTCCCTCTTTTTTTTCTGCGAGAGTAGATCGACTCAAGAAAAACAATAATTGGATGAGAGAGCATGTGGAACTGGCTAGCTGCACATGCCTTTCCTTCTCTTTCTCCTCTTTTTTTCAAACCTTTTTTAGTTTTTGTTTTTTCTTTTACTCAAAAACAACTTTACTAGATTTTTGGGATATCTGTACACACAGTATACAAACAAGTTGGGATGTGTATGCGCAATTGCGCATTAATGTACGTGTTTTAGTTTTTTTTTTGTTGCATACATGTGTTTCCATCAAGTTGTTTTATCCTTTTCATTAGTCGTGATCTTTGTTTCATTTCCAAAATCCTCAACTTGATATCCCCCTAGTGGTGCGACCGAGTTTACCTGTTTTTTTAAGGGTTCCCCTCCACTTTTGTTATATCTCAAATAAGTTGTAAGAGATGAATGTGGTCTAAGAGATGAATGTGGCCTATAGATCATAACTCTAAAAACTATACTTGTTCATTTAGCTACCTACTATTTCACAACAGCATGAATTGGTTCATCTATAGATTTGACTGATGGTTGACAAACTCTGATTAGTGGCCAACTAGATCTGGTTTCTTCTTCTATGAAGAAAATATATATATTATATATACAGAAGAATTAGAGTATTAAATTTATCTTTACTATATATTCTGAAACTTTATCTAAACTAATCATTGATCCGTCAACAAGCAATGGTATTAATAATTAATATTAATATTATACTTAGTATAGTAAGATTGTGATTACAATTTACAGTTGGGACCGTTGGTGAGATCTAACTCCCCGTCTCCTTCTTCAATGCACCGTCCTTCTTTCTTTTTTATTTCTTTGTTTTATTACTCTGATAATGTATTTGTGGTTTAAAAAACGTTTCGTCTTTTACAAAATCCCACACCCAATCTAAATCCACAACAAAACAATCATAGCTAGATGGAATGTAATAAAGATGACATGTAAAACTATATACAAAGTTCGTAAATTCTTTTAAAGGTCTTAAAGGAAACAAATATAACTTATAAAAAAAAAAAGAGTTCATAGTACTTAAGTACTAAGTATTATAGTATAGTACTAATACTAAAGCTTTGTTAAAACAACCATGTGCAAACCATCCAAACCATAGTTTACCAATTGGCAATAGGCAAGTAATAATAAAAGGGGGCGCACGCGTGGCATAATGTGAATGGAGGAGTATGGAAATAACGATATGTGTTGCCGCATGGAATAACTGATACGAGCAATTGTGTGTATATATATAGCTTATATGCAACATCACAGGGTCCTCAACCAAAACAGCTCCTCTCTCAGTCAGTACACACTTCTTTTCTCAAACAAGAAAAGAGACCAAAACTTGTTTGAGCGATCTAGAGGAGTGTTTGGTTCTTTGGATAACTAAACAGAGACAAAAATGGCTAAGTCATGCGGAGCTCTCTTCCTCTTGGCCCTCATTGTCCTCTCCTTGCTTCAAACCATGGTAACATCTCAGATTTTTTCTTTCTTCTTCTTCTTCAATGCTTTGAAAATATGGAAGCTACTATATTTTGATTTCTCTTCTTATTACTATTAACAAGATTTGAGATAATGTGGGTTCTATTATTGTACTTTTTGGTTGTAATATGTTTATTTTACCTTTTTCTATGAAAATTAATTATTACTCTCTCTCTTTTTTGTTAGGTTATGGCCGGTGGATATAATTATCCAATAAAGTATGACCCGGTAAGTTTTTTTTGTTTGTGGTTGAAACCGCCGAAAAATACACTTTTATAAAAAACTGTATATTTTATACCTAATGTTATTTCTTAACTAAAAAGAAAAAATGTTTAACTTATTTACATTTTTTTGGTTAATTTTGCAGAAACGTTACAGACAAGGAAGCTTGAAAATTACCCGTAAGTGTTTATTTATTTATTTTCAGAGATATTCTCAGAACAAAAATTAAAATTTAAACAAGTTATTAATTATGTTTAAGAGAAGAAAAAAAGAGAGTAAAGCTTTCAGTTCTACAACACTGTTTAAACAAGTTGGAAGTGAAGTGTTTGGTCTCAGATCCGTAGATTCTCAAAATATTTTGTAGATTGACCAAATTGCCCCTGAATGATAGGTTATAGAGTCAAAGCAAAACCCACTGTGTCCTTCTTGAGTCCCACAAAACAGCAGTCAAAAAGTCATAAACATGTCTCTTGCTTTTTAGCTTCATTTTTTTCTTTGTTTTTGGTTACTTTTCACTACAAGATTCTGTTTGTTTTTATTATTGGGTGGGTAAAAAGAAATTGACTGGATTTGGTGTGAAATGAGCAGAGTGCCCATCGGAATGCAATAGGAGGTGTAAAGAGACACAGTACCACAACGCATGCATTTTGTTCTGCAACAAGTGCTGCAGGAAGTGTCTATGTGTGCCTCCTGGTTACTATGGCAACAAACAAGTTTGCTCTTGCTACAACAACTGGAAAACTCAACAGGGTGGTCCTAAATGCCCTTGATTCATCATCTCTTCTTCCCCAGCTTCCCACTATCGTATCGTTCCTTTTTATAATTAAAAAAAAAAACTTGGACGATAACTAAAATTTCACTTTCATTAATGTTTTTTTTTTCTTTTTCTTTTATAAAAATGTTTTGGTGTTTCAGTCTAATTCTATTTCTGATGTTGTAATGGTTATCATGTCACTCCTTTTTGGGATTTTGTTCTAAATCCTTCTAAAAGAAATGAGAGTGGCCTATATATGAATGATATTTTCCTTGAATATTTGGTGTTTCTGATACATTTAGTTATTCTTCGCGGTTCGAAATACATATAAATCGAAAATACTATAAAAGGCCGCATAACAAAATAACACAATTCTATCAAGCAAAAAGGATTGCATGATCTTAACACTAAACCAACAAATAAATAACTTTAATATTTTGTTGGATCCAAATACTTCTGTGGAGGATAAAGTTCAGCTAAGATTTCTATTGGCGTATCCTCTCTGTTATTCATTGTGATAATATTTCTATTCATTAAAGTTTTATTGAGTTAAAAGAAAGAAAAAAAAGATGGATTGCATATAGAAAGCCTTGATGTGTTGGGTCTATCGGCCCAGTCCGTAAAAGCCCATTATTGATTTTTTTAACGCTTACTACGAGTTACGACGAAATCACGTGTTTTACGCGATATATAGTGTTTTCCCACAATCTTCTCTGCGACCAATCATGAATTCATGATGATATATTTTACAATCGGTGTGCACTGATATGAACCACAAACTTTAAAGAAGTGTTTTACATGTTTCATCGGACATTTCTATAAATATACTCTTAATCCCTTGTAGACTTGTAGTTGTTTATATTCATATTAATTGACAAGGAATATGACGTTTGGAGACACAAATATTAAATATATAGTTATTGCCATTGGCCTTGACAACGAAAGCTCAATTTGGTATCATCTTTTCTAAAGTAAGCTGTAAAAAGTTTTTGGTTTCGAATAGAACATGAAAGACATCTCTCTGTGAAAAGTGAAAACATAGAAATATGTTGTTAGGACTCTTCTGTATAGTCTAGAAGAGTCTCATCACAAAGAAAGATAGTGATTTACATCAAATCCAAATCACCATTCGTATATACTTGTTTACTTATACGTCTCGGGGTTCAGTTGACAAGTTTCCACAAAAACAACGACAAAAACATGTGGCAGTTCATGTGCTCCAGACTCGTCCGACAAATTATTGACATCCATGATACACTACTCTTACACCATATTATTTTTACTTTGAATTTTCACCAAAAGGAGGATTTGATACTATGTTTGCATAATCTATCTTGTATTTAACTAAGTTAAATTGCTCTTCTCTCGTGTTTAAAAATGGTAAACTTCGTTTAATTTTCTCAAATCCAACCAAATATTGTTTGACTACTCTAATGGTATACTTTATTGTAACTGGTTATAATATTTTTCAACAATTAATTTTTCGATTCGTTTCCAAAAACCCCATTTAAAAAAATTTAATTGGTCAATAATCATTTAATAGAATGCCAACAGCGACGCTAATTATGTGTAATATCCTTGTGCATCCTGCACAGAACCTCGACTATAGTAATTTGATGAAATCGCATTGTTCGGCTCTAGTAATATATTAGCACCACTATCTCTAATTCTCTCTCTATATATATTGACTTCTTGAGGTTTTCTTTATTTAGTAACTTAAACTCTTCTCTCTATCAATATATCTATCTCTTTAGGCTCTCGATCTCTCCGCCTCTCTATCTCTTTGCCTCTTCGACAACAGAAGAGCAGAGTCGAGACTATAGAAAAGTCATGAGCGAAGAGAAGAAAGATTTCATGTCGGAGCCATTCATCGTTAAGAATATCGATTATGATGATGATGAAGAAGCAACGATTGTTGATGATTATAATAACTCACAGGGCAAAACTTCTTTCTCCAAGACTTGTTTCCATGGCATTAACGCTTTATCAGGTTTCATTTCCTTTTCCCAATCTTTTTTGTTCTTCATTTTTTCAGTACTTCCTTCTTCTTATCACCAAGCCTTCCTTAACTCACGGTCACGGACAAACTCTTAGCTTATCCACACATATTACATGTTTTTCCATAATAATAATCTAGAGAAAAACTATATTTAGCTATATTTTACTTTCTTTCTAGATGTTTTTAACTCAAGATTTTGACTTTATCTTGTAATAGATTGGTGTGGATTTCAATCCTATCTTTTTCCTTCTGTTCATATTTTTCCAATTTCATAGATTTTGATAATATATAATAAAGATAAAACCCCAAAAAAATAAAACAAGTAAATGATTGTTTGTTGTCTTTTAAGGTTAGTATGATTCCGTTTACTAGAGAATTTTTAAAAACACAAAAACAACTGGGCAAAGTTTATTTGGTTTCCTTTGATAAAGGCATTAGTGGAGTATTATTGTCATTACGTACTTCTGTAGTATTAATTATTAATGGGTCTATTAAAGAGAGGCCACTAAAACCGTGTTTAATGTTTTATATACCAAACTGTATATAGTATTACTTTTTAGTTTATACTAAATAAAGTTAAACTAGCTATTCAGTTTTACACACGTCTAGCCAAACATATGATTGAGCCATTTTCATTATCGTATAACCATATTTATATACGGACAAAAGAACTAGTCCTTGTAATAGAAACCAAAATCGGTTTTCTTTCTGTGTCTTGATACAACGTGTCTCTTGACAAACCTAACACATCAAGAACACGTCTTCCCTTTTCTAGTTGTCTTCTTCTTCTACAAATCACTTTGATATCAAATCATATCTTGATAACGATCTAGACCACATGCTATTCCTTTGCGTGTGTGTTTTATTAAATGTAATTAACACAAAATTAACAAATACGTTTGTATTAGTGTGTTTAAACAAATATTAATTAATTCTTCTAATGAACTTTTTTTTCTTTATAGGTGTGGGTATATTATCGGTCCCTTATGCTTTAGCATCCGGAGGATGGCTAAGTTTGATCATACTCTTCACCGTAGCAATCACAACTTTCTATTGTGCCATTCTCATTAAAAGATGTATGGACATGGATCCACTTCTACGATCATACCCGGACATTGGCTACAAAGCATTTGGAAATACAGGACGTGTCGTCGTCTCCATCTTCATGAACCTCGAGCTTTACCTAGTGGCGACCAGTTTCTTGATTCTAGAAGGTGACAACCTTAACAAGCTCTTCTCAAACGTTGGATTCAACTTCATGGGATTTGAACTCCAAGGCAAGCAAATGTTCATCGTCCTTGTAGCTCTCATTATTCTTCCCTCTGTTTGGTTAGACAACATGAGGATTCTTTCTTATATATCCGCGAGTGGAGTCTTTGCTTCCGGGTTGATTCTTGCTTCTATCTTTTGGGTTGGAGCTTTTGAAGGAGTAGGGTTCAAGAACAGTGACTCGGATGTCTTTCGTCTTAATGGAGTCACTACTTCTGTGAGCCTATACGCGTTTTGTTATTGTGCTCATCCGGTATTCCCAACTCTATACACTTCCATGAAGAACAAACGCCAATTCTCAAACGTAAGGGTTTATTTTAAAAGCACTACTGTCAAAACTTTTTGTATAGACCAAAGTCAGAGTAATGATTTTGTCTTCTTCTTCTTTTTTAATTACATTTTGTAGGTTATGGTAATATGTTTCACAATATGCACATTCATATATGCATCGGTGGCGGTATTGGGATACTTGATGTATGGATCAAATGTTGAATCACAGATAACATTGAATCTTCCTACGGATAAGCTTAGTTCAAAAGTGGCGATATGGACTACATTGGTGAACCCAATAGCTAAGTTTGCTCTCATGGTTACCCCTATTATCGACGCAATGAGAAGCCGGTTTTCTCGGTTTTTGCCTAACAAAAGAGCGTCCGGTTTTGTATTGAGTACGGTGCTGGTTGCTAGCAATGTGATTGTGGCATTGCTTCTTCCGTTCTTCGGTGACCTTATGAGTCTTGTTGGAGCATTCTTGAGCGCATCCGCGTCGGTTATATTGCCATGTTTGTGTTACTTAAAGATATCTGGCAAGTACCGGAGACTCGGGTTCGAAACACTGGTTCTCATCGGTATTACGCTAACCGGTATCTTGGTTGTGATAACCGGAACTTACCGAGCGGTTAAGGACATTTTTGGCCGATTTTGATATCCGAATAGATGACGTCTAGGCCCAAAGAATTTTTGGTTAGGAAAGAAATTTGTAATACTGAAACAATAATATTATTTATTTACTTAGACCGTTTTTATTTATTCATTAACTCATTTGTATTTACACACTGACCAAGTCTCTGTTTAGAATTCTAACATCGGTATTTAACGGTTGATCAGTGTACTCAGACAGAATTGCTCGAAACTCGTCTCCCGTTAAGGTTTCCTTCTCCAACAAAACATCAACAAGCTTGTCTATGGCTTCTCTGTTACTCTTCACATGCTTCTTTGCGACCTCATAAGCGTCCTCGATTATTTTCTTTACGCACGAATCAATTTGCTCCGCGAGTTTCTCTGACATTGAGTTCCTAGCGAGCATACGTAAAATGACGTCGTTTTGTTTAGCAGCTGGATCGGTTAGTGCCCATGGACCAATCTCCGACATACCAAACATCGTCACCATCTGAACCAAAAGAAGAATTAGAAAATTTCACCGGTTATTTTCGGTTTAACATATTTGATTTTGATGACTACACCTGTCTTGCAATCTGAGTGACTTGTTGGAGATCGCTGGCGGCTCCCGTGGTTATCTCCGGTTCTCCGAAGATTACTTCCTCGGCGGCTCTGCCTCCTAATCCTCCGACGATTCTAGCGAATAGTTGCTGTTTAGACACCAACGTTGGATCTTCTCTCGGTAAGAACCAAGTGAGACCACGTGCTTGACCTCTAGGAACCAACGTAACTTTCTGAACCGGATCGTGACCATCCGTCAAAGTCCTAGTCGGCATCAAAACCGGTTATTTCTCTGACTAAACCGGAGAAATTAAAATGAATAACATGAAATTGAACCGGAACTTACGCACAGATAGCGTGTCCTACTTCATGGTAGGCTACAATGGCTTTGCTTTTACTGTCGACCATCTTCGTCCCTTCCATTCCGGCCACAATCCGATCGATCGAGTCGTCAATCTCTTCCAGGGTAATCTTGTCTTTTCCTCTTCTTCCGGCGAGTATGGCGGCTTCGTTCATTAGATTTGCCAGGTCAGCTCCACTGAAACCTGGAGTTCTCATGGCAATCACGCTCAAAGACACTTCCTTGTCAAGTTTCTTGCTTTTGCTGTGAACTTTTAATATCTCCTCTCTTCCTCTTACATCCGGTAAACCAACCGAAACCTGTTTTAAAACCACGTTTGCATTATACCAAACCGGTTCAGTTAAATCATTAATTGGTTCGATCTGTTCAGTTTATGGAACTCACCTGTCTATCGAATCTTCCTGGTCGGAGTAAAGCAGAGTCTAGAATCTCCGGTCGGTTCCTTGCACCGATCACAATCACTCCGGTATTTCCCGTAAACCCGTCCATTTCTGTTAAAATCTGGTTTAGCGTCTGTTCACGTTCGTCGTTTCCTCCTCCAATGCCGGTTCCTCTCATTCTCCCAACAGCATCAATCTCATCAATGAACACTAAACAAGGTGAATTCGCTTTTGCCTTGTTGAACAAGTCTCTAACCCTAGAAGCTCCTACACCAACAAACATCTCTATGAACTCCGAGCCTGACAATGAAAAAAACGGAACACCGGCTTCTCCGGCTATAGCCTTAGCCAGCAGAGTCTTTCCAGTTCCCGGAGGTCCGGTCAACAAGACGCCTTTCGGGATTTTAGCCCCCAAAGCTGAGAATTTCTCTGGCGTTCGTAAGAATTCAACGATCTCTTCAAAGTCTTGTTTGGCTTCGTCTACTCCTGCTACGTCCTCGAACGTTATCCCTGTGTTTGGTTCCATCTCAAACTTAGCTTTGCTTCTGTTACAAGAAAACATACTTTAAGATCTCAACCTTGGGTTTATTATATTCAAATTTGATTATGTATGTTTTTTTACCTTCCAAGACCAAAAGGCAAATTAGGTCCACCAGGTGTTTTTCTGAAAGAAGATGTTACAAGCAGAGAGCCAAGTAAGATCAAAGGAAACCCAAAATTCACCAAGAAATTGAGCAAGAGAGCTCCCCAGTTCACATCCATGGGATGAGCAGCGAAATCGACGTTCTTCTCCTTCAAATCCCTCACCAGATCGACCGGTAAACCGGGAAGGTTGACCCTAACTCTCTGGATCTTTCCTAATGCTGGATTGGAGATCTCTGCGATGGCAACGGTCCCGTTCTCGAACAAGTCAACTTTCTTCACTTCATTCTCTTCCAGATGCTGCAGGAATCTCGAGTACGACATTCTATTTGAAGTGGCTTCGATGGGAGTTTCTGGTTCAGCTTTTGCCGGGAGAGCAAGAAAAGTTCCTAGAGAAGACGTACACCCCAAGGCAGTCAAACACAGTAGAGCTCTCTTGGTGAGTTTATTATGGTCTAAAGTTTGGATATTGAGACAAGGTATGTGACATGATTTGGATAAATGAGTCGGTTTCTGAAACTTATGGGACTTCTTATTACAGGTTGGGATGTTAGAAAGAGGGAGAGACAAAGCTGATGATGATGTTGATGCCATTTTCATCATCAAAGCCAGTGTCTTTGTTCTTCTTCGAGTTTATCCGTCAATGGCTACTAATTTCTGAGAGTAAAGTTTGGTCTTTAATATTTTATTCGATAGGTGTGTTCGAGATTGTTATATAAACAAAAAAAAGGTGATGATGAGTCATGACTAAAACGAAGAGGATGTTTCTAGTTGCTTTTGTCTTCTCTGGAACATATAGATGTCTTCGATTTCTTGAATGATCCAGAGAGTGTATATAGCTTGGATGTGAGATAACATGTAATCATTGTCCAACCCTTCGATCTTTTCCAATCTTCTTTTTATTTTTTAACTAAAATTTATATAACCATACACTTGGAGGGTAAAAAGGCAAAGAGAGTTTCATAATCATCTCTCTGTGGCCCCATTGTGCCTTAGACTCAAAACTCAAAAGCTTGGTCCTTGGAAAAGTCCCTATTCAACCAACCATGGATTGAGTACTAATTTAATTTATGGTTGGAAAAAAGAAAATTCCCAACCAGATCCTAGATCAAATAGTAGCATAACACACACAGACATGCCAGAATCCAGAGCATACACAAGGAACCACTACCATGAAAGCCAGAAAACAGAATCAAGAAACCAAAGAAAACATTATTATTAAGTATAAACTATTTTTCTGCAATATCCCTCTCAATGTAAAGCTTTTATTTAAACACATGGAGATTAACATATATTAGTTTGTGTAAGAAGTTGTTGTGAAAAAGAAACTAAACCAAAAAGAACAAAGCTAATCAAAGTAATCATCATCATCATCATCATTCCCCTGTAGTATTGATCCAAACTTTACCTCAAAAAGATTGAACCTTTTTGCTTCATCTCTTGACCTTCCTTTGCTGCAATGGCTGCTTCTTAGGTCCAGGAACCTCTAATCTCCCAACCGAACACCCGCATTTCGCCCGAAAGACCAGCACAGCTCGCCCATTCGGTGGAGCCATCTTCTTCAGTTCTGCCTCCAACTCACGGTGGTGATCACGAGGCAACTCAAACAACCCTTTCTTGCTAACACTCTTCCCACTGTTGCTTCCATTGTTACTGCTCTTAACACAATCCTCAGTCTCTAACTGAATATCAAACTCGGCGTTGGCTTTCCTAAGACCTTTACAGTTGGGTTTCCCACATCTATGACGACTACACAAGAGTATAACAATCATCCAAGCAGATAACGCAGTGCACGAGATGCTCAAAGCTATCAAACCATAGACAATAGGATCAGGGTTACGCAAAATCTCTTCTTTGACTAAACAAGACAGCTCCGAGAAGATTTCAACAGACTTGACAGTGATGAATTTGATGTAAGGGAAGATCAAGAACCCGGAAGACGTGATCACAGCGATTAGGATCAGAACATCGATTGCAGCTGATCTAGATCCGTCACAGCAGACTGGGAAATTTGAAGAACAGCTTGATGATGATGATGATCTCTTGTTGATGCTTCTTGATTGCTTCGAATGATGATTGAAATCTGCAGAGTGAGCCATGATTGGAGATTGGTCTGCGAGTGAGATTGAGTTCTGGAAATATACCATCTCAGAAAAAGTTGAATCCTTTTTTGAGGAAACAGATCAAAGATCGATTTCAGAGTCCAAGTGAAGTATCCCTAGAATCACCCAGATCGATCAAACACCAAAATAAAAATCAAAACTTTGAAATCAGATCGAGCTTCTAAAGAGGAATTTGAAATGAACCTGATTGGATTGGACTGGACTGGATTGATAAGGAATCTGGGTTCAATCTGATCGAAATCAATTGAACCCTTACGGAAACGAAAGAAATCGAAAACAGATCAATCCATCAAATGGTGAAAAATATCTTCAAACTTGAACTTCACAATTACAAATAAGGGGAAAGCTGAAACGAAAGATAAGTCGGAAACGTAATGGAAGGTTTGGGAACTACAACAACGTCACCGTAGGATATACAACAAAGACCCAAAAAGGGAAAAAAATATCTGGAGTTTGGGAATTATATATGTAGAAAGGAAATTTAGATCGTGTTCGTCAATGATGATGACGATTTTGAAGTTTTTTTTTTTAAAATCTCTTTACGGTCCGAATTGGGGTGATCGTGTTGTGTAAGAAGAGAAGAGAGGAGGTCACCACCACGCGTTAAGATTATGTTACGAGCGGAGTTAAAACTCTTTATGGTTCGTGCGTGCGTAGGTGTATGTATCTCCATGACTTACCAAAGTACTACTGTACATTCCCTTTAATAATAAATAAATAAAATCAAAGCGTTATTATTTTCTTACTTTAATATTTTAGATACTTTCTTGATTTCGTGGGTCACTAGACATCTCTTTCTCTAGGCTTCATTAGATTTTTCTATTTTATTTTTGTTTTGGCTCTTTTCTAACAATTATATTTTATCACTTTATATATTGTTCTTTTTTTATATGTATATAATAGTCACAAGAAAAAGCCCAAAGTCATGAATGAAGCCCAAGTCCAATTTCTAGTATTAGCTTTTGTTTGTCGGCCATCTAGTAACTAATAAGTCTTCAGCACTTTATAGTGGTTTAGTTGTGTAACTGTAACGAGCAGACCAGACCAAACGCACCGTCCGAAGTAGTTGAAGTGGGTGAAAAACACGTTTTTGGTTTGTTTACACTTTCCACTGATCGGTCCATTCAGATCTTCATTTGTTTGGCAGCTGACTTAAAAAGAAATAAAGAACGAGGTTTGAGTTTCAGACCATTTATTTAGTCCACAAAGTACAAAAGGTTTAGGTTAACCAGTAATATACTAATATGGGTCCATTAAAGTCCACAAAGTACATAGGTTAACAAATAATATTGCTGCCGTAATTGAGAAATTGGACACTTAATAGTCTTAAAGTTAAGTTAAGTTTGTGTTTGGACTTTAAGTTGACTTATCAATTTAGAGAGCACAGTGGAAAAGCAGACAACCAATGTTAATTGTTCTTTTTTGCTTATCTCATGAAATTTGGCAAGGCACTGATTTTCATAAAAATATACTCCCATTAATCACATGCGTCGACGCCATTTTAGCAATAACTTTAATTTTTAATAACACAAAATTATTGATTCAATTTTGTTTGTCTTGTTATGTGTTAAAATGAAAATGAGACGGCTATAATAGTAAAATGAGCGCATGATATTCAATTAAAACTAAGTCAAACCTTGTCCCTAATTTTAAAATAAACACGGTAATCGATCATGGATTTGAGTACTTCACTAAAATATATATATATATATATTTTAGGAAATCAAATTGGTGTTTTTCCATTGTAATATACCTCCAAAAATATTAGTTCTTGTCCAAAGTGGAAAAGTCCCTCCTTGCCAACCCCGTGGATGATAGCCTAATTAAGTGCCTAACTTTTTTTGTTTTCTATCAACCAAGTTTTATAAAGTCTTAAACAAAGTTTGCTGCATACATATAGACATGAAATGTACTTTTGAGAGATAAGCATCCTCAAGATTGACAACTCTGTAAATAAAACAACAAAAGAAACTCTTAAAAGATCTGAGTTTAATAATGTCAGTGAGAATTCCACAAATATATGGCAAAGTTGTTGTAGATTGATCCTTTATCGCATGGACCAAACTTTTACAAATCTGATTGATACGGATGTTGAAGATGTTAAGGGCCTAACTTAACAACTGTATTTGTATAATAAGTAATTAAAAATGGAGATAATATCCTAAACTTTTAAAGAAACTTTGGTAGATTCATTCATAAATAATACTACTACTCTTTGGACTTTGGTAGTGGCAGACATTAGGAGCTCGAGTCCAGTTCACATCACGTGGACTCATTGGGGGTTACACGTGCGACTTTGCTTCCTGATGATCTTCAATCTAAACCATAATTAAGTTTGATTAACTCTTAATAATAACTCAATTATATATAAAATAAAATGATAGAATATGGTACTTTAATCATCTAATTACAATCTTCCTTCATTGGATCTGAAGCTGAAGCAGTTTCCAGGAAAAGTGGAAAACCTTGAAGCTAAAGGTTCTCTTTTCTCTTTATTAAAGTTTTACTATTATAGTAATAGAAAAATTGGTTTAGTAACTTACCAAACAATTATTACTAAATTAATAAATATAAAGTTTAAATATAAATAAAATCTTCAGGAACTTCAAAGAGACAAACAATGGGTCAATCTTGTTTCTTCAGAGTTCTTCTTGTTTCCTCTCTTTTACTACTCATCTTCTTCTCCACTGGTACGTACGTAATATAAGCTACTTGACATCTTCTTCTTTGTTGGCTAAATCACACTGTTACCAAAGATTATCATGTTTTAGCCCTATGATTTTGATTTCTTTTATGACTGATGATTTTTATTGACAAAAAAAAAATAAAAAAAATATGACTGATGATTTTTTGTTTTGTGAACTTTTCTTTAGCCATGGGGAGAAACTTGCGAACTGCAAAGTTGTCAGGAGTTTACACTACTGCTGAGCTTTTTTCTTTCAGGGTACTTTCTTTGTTCTCTACTTCTCTCTTTGATTTCCTTCTTCTATTTATAGCAACTTTTGTTCTCTACAGATTTCCACTTTTGTTTTAGTTTCTGAACTACAGTTTTGTAACTGGGTTTTGTATCTATAGTATTTTGCATTTTAAAATTTTATCTAATGTTATATATTGCTAATCATATCGTACAAATACAAAATCTATTTCAGTTACTATGTTATATATTACTATGTTTGTTATATTAAAAAAAAAAGAAACTTATATATTGTAAATAATGATATTAGAATAGACATAATAAAGTGGAAATAAATGCAGGAAGGCATGATGACGAGGAAGATGATGGAGCTGATGGATTACGGGCCGACGGGGTCTAACACCAATTGGAATGGTTTTGTTGCATCTCCTCCTCCCCAATCCCCTCCACTTGAATAATACAAAGCTTCTTTTAAATTTGTTTCCTTTTTTTTTTGTCCGAACACAAAAATGGGTTGGTGTCTGATATTTTTGCAATAAATAAATAACAATATGTAATTTGAAAATTCTATATATTTATTGTAAGCTAAGCTCTAGTCTCTCAACTGTGGAAAATACGACTTCAAATTGTAATAAAGTTATGTTTTATATAATTGGTGGACTCATGGGAAACACCATTTTCTAATTTAAAATCTTCCCATACATCAATCTTTTTTGACATGTTGTTCTCTCTTTATTATTATTATTATTATTATTATTTTTTTTTTTTTTTTACTTTTTTAGATGGACAAAATCTAAACTGTAAAATCTAGACCTTAAAAAAAATTGGAGTTGAGTCGGAAAAAGACTAATTTGAAAAAAATCCAGAAACAGAGATCAGACCAAATTTATTTTTCTTAAATTTTTTTTTTTTTTTTACATTTGATAACTTAATTTAAATAATACCTCAAAATATATAATTAAAGGGAAACAATGAATATAATACTTTCTAATTTTTTAAATATCAAATAATTTAAAATAAAACGATTCAATTTCGATCCAACCAAAATAATTTTTTGAATATCATATTGGTTTAAATAGATTCATAATTTTTAAATAAACAAACCGAATTTTTCGAACTCTAACTTAATATTTATCTATCCGAATCGAAATCTTGATAAATAATATTAGCAGTTTTCAACATAAAATATTTTTCTTTTCTAGGGTGGTCCATTCACCACCAATAATTGTAGAACTTAGAACAAATGAAGGTTACCGGTTTTTTCACCCCCATACATATTACATTCTCAGCATTACACCCTGTACTTTTGAGCTCTTAATAAACCAACACAAACAAATTATTTCTATGTATAGCTACCTAAACTCATTATTTTAAGCAATTTACTACACTTCCAATTAAACCAGATAATAACGATCATAAAACCGATTAGACCAATAAAATTGCGTTTTACTCGATTGCGATTAGGATAAACCGATTACTAATAACTATCCAATATTATACGACGTCTTCATGCTAAAACAAAAAAGAGGTTGTGGATTAGGGTTCTTTTCTCTGGTTCTTCAATCTAAATTTGTAATATTGGGGATTTAGAGAGGATGGATCAAATAACGGTACAAGTCATCCTGGTTGGATCTGTCGCTCAATTTCGTTTCATTTTCGTAGTCCACAATACCCTTTTTACACACAAACGCCAACTAGTAGGACAACATGAGTAGAGAATTCACTAACTACTAACCCCGAGAATGACAAGCTCATCGTTTTTAGACCATTTGATCTTCGAAGCAGAGGAAGGTACCAATGTAGTTGTCGTCGTCTTTAGCTTCTTTCTTTTCTTGTGCCTCGCCTCAACGTCATCATCACGTTTCCTTGTGAGGGAGTCATCCGAGTTGGAGTCTCTGTTCATGTGATGCAAATAAAGACAATTGGTGTAACGGTGTAATGATTGCAGCGTCTTGTTATTTTCTTGTTGGTCTATTCGTGTCTTGTTGTTTTCTTGGTGGTGCCTTCATGTCTTGTGTGTGTAGTGGTGTAGTGGTTATAGCGTTTTTTTTAACGTTCTCTTGTTTAAGAGTTACAATTATCTAAATGTTTGTGTCTTAGTGGTGTACGCTTGTTTAAGACATGTTCTAATTGAAAATGAGCTCAAATAGATGAGAATTCTAAATTCAAAAATACAGAGCATCACGTTTACAAAAGCTAAAATGAGACGTAGCAAACAAAACCAAGCATTGTCCTTCCTTTCCTCGATAGTTTGAGTATCTCTGGTTCTTTACCTTTTCTTCCATTCTTTTTCGTTGGGGACTCGAGCTTACCCTTGATCCGTTTAAAGTTCTTCTTTGATCCTTTCTTTCTACCAGGTAGGTTTGGTTCTGGCGGTGGTTTCAGTAGGCCGTAGTTGCTATTGGTCATCCAAAACCGATGACCTCTCACTGGATCAGGACCTGTTTCATATTGTTCTAGCCATACTTGGGAACCAAAGAATGGAGATACAAAATCTTCAACATCTTTACCAACATCTATGATTGCTGCATAAGCATGCTCACATGGAATTCCGGTCACTTGCCACTTGCAGCATGAGCATTCCCATTTTCCTGAAGTCAAGTTCAGACCATTTGAATTCCCATCAACCCAAATCTCAAACTTACCATGTGTTCCTTTTAAGACTTCACATCTCATAGCTTCTTCTTCCTCCTTTTCCAGAATATCTGACACATACTCAGATATCTTTTTCTTCCATTTGAGTATTTTTTCTTTTCTCTTTGTTATACGTGCCATTGCTTGTCTTCTAATTGTTTCCATCATTGGAACCAATGCCTTTGCCCTTGCTTTAACGATTGTTGCATTAAATGACTCTGTTGCATTGTTGTCTACATCCTCACAAGAACTACCGATCTTAAAAAAAGGTCTACACCAAGTTTTTGGTTCCTCCTTCATGACATCTTCATACAAAGACAGACTGTATGCCCTCATCGCATTCAAGTTAGCTTTATATTCATCATGGCTGTAACTCCAAGCTAAATTCCACACATGCATCTTCAAGAAATCTTTATTTGCATGTCTCTTCTTCAAGTTCTCAACTATATGCTTGACACACGGCCTGTGCTCAGCATTTGGTACTACACTTTTTACTGCACTTATGATTCCCTACATCAACCAAACGAACAAGTCACATATCTAGCTTGCACAGCCTAGCTAGCTACTTCGAACCTTATGATACGCTCATATGCTCCTATTTATATGTGGAGTACGCATGCATTTATATATGAACGTAAGTGGATGATAGTGTTGGTCTTGTTACCTAATCGAATTAAAACCATTATCATATGAAAAAGTCAATCCAAAATAGCATTATATAAGATCATATAATTAAATTTTCTCTTCTAAAAAGATACTAAACGTTGAAGATCAAAACTGAGTTACGTAAGACTAACGTAAAAACTACAATTTAGGTGGTAACTAGCATACCTTGTATAGGAAAAACTAAACCATGTATAGGAAAAAAAAAATTACCTTGCAACGATCTGAGAGGACTACATACCCACTCCCATCTTTTAGATTCAAGTCAAGCTTTAACTGATTCATAAACCAAAGCCAGTTGTCAGCATTCTCAGCTTGAACGGTTGCCCATGCTATTGGATATATTTGGTTGTTTGCATCATGACCAATAACAGCCAATAGACAACCTTTAATAGCATGCTTCAAGAAGGTTCCATCAATACCAATGATTGGTCTACAATAGTAGAATGCATTCTTCATTGCTCCAAGACATACATATATCCGATCAAATACATCTTCCCCAGCAGCATTAGAGACACAATCAACAAATGCAGTTGATCCCGGATTAGAAAGTTTAATTTCAGCAACATAGCCTCGGAGATGAGCAAATTGTTGATCATATTCATCCTTTAGCCACTTCAATGCTAGAAGTCTTCCTCTCTGAACTTGGCCAATAGTACTTCCAAATTTCCATTGCTCCTTAATATGGCGTTGAATATCAAGAGGCATGAAGTCAGGTTGTAGCCTTAGTTTATCCATGAATAACCTACCAATCACTGGGCTCTTCAACAGCTTGCATTTCCCATTAGAAGAACATGAATGACCAATGCATTTAGTTCTCAAAACCCACAACTGCTTCGATTCATCGTATGCAAAATATACTTTCCAACCACACTTTTGCGTGTGAGCACACCTAAAGCTGATTTTGTTCTTCTCCCACCTATTTTGTCTAAGATTTTCTCTATTTTTCAATGCATAATGGAGCATAGTCTCTTTGATTTCAAAAGCAGTGAAGAAGGTTCTACCAATAGCCAACTTATCATTTGTTCCTAGCCTAATTTTCCTATCTCTAGTAATTACAGGATCTTCCTCGTCATCCGAACTATCTGGAATGGTATTTTGCTGAATCTGAAACTCATCTAACCAATCTGTAACAGCTTCCTCTACCTCGTAGTCAAACCTCTCCATGATGTCTTCTTCTGTTTCATCTTTTGATCTTTTGCTATTTTTCTTTGCCCTACCTCCTTGTCCTCACAATTCCTTTCAACATCATCGTTGTTCTCATAATTCCTTTCACCATCTCCAGCAACAAGAACCTCTCGCTCGTCTCCTCCATTCTCTTTGGCAGGAGATTTCGTTCTCTTCCTCTTTCTTGACCTTTCTACAGAAGCTTTGTCGTCTCCATCACGCTCTATCTCGTACCTGTTTTTCTCACTACCATCTGAATCACGTTGACAAAGAGACTCTTCCACAAGCATGTTCTCTTTCACTCTGAACAACCTCTCTAAATCCCCAATATTACAAATTTAGATTGAAGAACCAGAAAAAGAACCCTAATCCACAACCTCTTTTTTGTTTTAGCATGAAGACGTCGTATAATATTGGATAGCAATTAGTAATCGGTTTACCCTGATCGCAATCGAGTAAAACGCAATTTTATTGGTCTAATCGGTTTTATGATCGTGATTTTCTGGTTTAATTGGAGGTGTAGTAAATTGCTTAAAAAATGAGTTTAGGTAGTTATACGTAGAAATAATTTGTTTGTGTTGGTTTATTAAGAGCTCAAAAGTATAGGGTGTAATGCTGAGAATGTAATATGTATGGGGGTGAAAAAACCGGTGACCCAACAAATGACTATTCCAAGTTTTTTTTTTTTTATTCTTTAACAAAAACTAATTTCTTAAATAAAAAAAGAAATCAAAAAGGGAAAAGAAACTAATTAAAGTCCGCGCAAACCCTAGAAAATACTAATAACCCCAAATCCGAAAAATCGATTTCGTCAGACTCAGAATCTAAAGGTTTGTAATCGGAATCTCAAATCGTTCCTATGATGAATTCAAGGTCTCTATTTGTTTACCCTCAGTATGTTGTCCTCATTTGGGTTACTTTGTAGATTGTTCGTTTGATAGATTAGAGTTTTGAGCTCTGATTATGTTATGTTTTTGTTTTGGATCTTCTGAGAAAAAATGATGAATAGATGAATAGATTTAGATTCATACAGTTTTGTTTATGAACACACACTGTGGATATACTTAATTATGTACTTGGTTGAATGATTGTGAAGTTCTATATTTCTGCTTTGATTGGTTGAAAGAACTCAGGTTACTCTTAGATATGGAGTTGTGATTGTTTTCATTTGACAGGTGATTGGAACGTAAAGACTTTGCCTTTTTTGTGCAATGTCACCGGATCATAGAGATAGCCATAGAAAGAGGTCTCGTCCTCAGTCTGATTATGATGACAATGGTGGAAGCAAAAGGAGATATCGTAGCGATGATAGGGATTCACTTGTGATTGATCGTGATGATACTGTATTCAGATACCTGTGCCCGGTTAAAAAGATTGGGAGTGTTATTGGTAGAGGAGGTGATATTGTCAAGCAACTGAGGACGGACACTAGGTCGAAAATTAGAATAGGGGAAGCAATTCCTGGATGTGATGAACGCGTGATTACGATCTATAGTCCCAGTGCTGAGACCAATGCCTTTGGAGATGGAGAGAAAGTTCTTTCTCCTGCGCAGGATGCTTTGTTTAGGATCCATGATAGAGTAGTTGCAGATGATGGCCCAAGCGAAGATAGCTCTGAAGGAGAGCAACAAGTTACAGCAAAGTTGCTGGTTCCTTCGGATCAGATCGGATGTATTCTTGGGAGAGGTGGCCAGATTGTCCAGAACATTCGGAGTGAAACAGGTGCTCAAATTCGCATCATCAAGGACAGGAACATGCCTCTATGTGCCTTGAGTTCAGATGAGCTCATTCAGGTACTTGCAGATTTATCTGTTTTTCATAATTTGCCTTTTCTGTGTGAAGTGAAACAGTCTTTTGGCGAATTCCTTATGAAGTCACTTTCTTACTAAGCTTTTTTTTTTTTCTTTAAATCTCTTTTTCTTTTTAGATATCTGGAGAAGTGCTCATTGTTAAGAAGGCTCTGCATCAGATTGCCTCTCGCCTTCATGAAAATCCTTCGCGTAGTCAGAACCTACTTTCTTCTGCAATATCTGGTGGATATCCTTCTGGTACACTGATGAGCCATGCGGGTGCTCCTCGACTTGTAGGGATAGCACCGCTGATGGGTTCATATGGACGTGATGCTGGAGATTGGTCACGCCCTTTATACCAACCTCCAAGAAATGAGCCACCGCCAACAGAGTTTTGTATTCGCCTAGTTTCCCCAGTTGAAAACATTGCAAGTGTTATTGGGAAAGGTGGTGCTCTAATCAATCAGCTTCGACAGGAAACCAGAGCAACCATTAAAGTTGATAGCTCTAGAACTGAAGGAAATGATTGTTTAATAACTATATCAGCAAGAGAGGTTTGAATTTCTTTCAAGGCCCCTCCGTCTTTTACTTAAGAATAGTTTATCCAACTTGTCTTCCTTGACATTGTCTATCTGTTTTAGGTTTTTGAGGACGCGTATTCCCCAACCATAGAAGCAGCTATGCGACTGCAACCAAAATGCAGTGATAAGGTGGAAAGAGACTCTGGACTTGTTTCATTCACCACTCGTCTTCTCGTGCCAAGTTCTAGGATTGGTTGTATCCTTGGTAAAGGAGGAGCCATCATAACTGAGATGAGAAGAATGACCAAAGCTAACATCCGTGTTCTGGGAAAGGAAAATCTTCCAAAAGTTGCATCTGACGATGATGAGATGGTTCAGGTAAAATTCACAATATCATAATGCTGCTACTCTAATTGCCATTGCAGTTTATCCTTTCACGCTTAAATCCGTTCACGTGGAGTCTTAACAGCAGAAGTTATTTTGATGTTCAGATCTCTGGAGAACTTGACGTTGCCAAGGATGCTCTCATACAAATTACATCAAGATTAAGAGCCAATGTTTTTGACCGGGAAGGTGCTGTTTCTGCACTTATGCCGGTCTTGCCATATGTTCCTGTTGCACCAGATGCTGGTGATAGATTGGACTATGATAGTAGAGATAGCAGAAGACTGGAACGCGGGAATCCTTATCCTGGTGGTTATGGCTCAAGTGGTTTGTCTTCTGAGAGTTATTCTCCTTATGGCGCACCGGTATGTCTTCTAAAAGGTTTCATTACATGTTTTCAACATATCGCTTCTCAATTAATGAGTCTTCGGACGTGTTTTTGTAGGTTGGTGGTAGTAGTAGTACTCCATATGGAGTGTATGGAGGTTATGCATCTGGACGCAGTGGCAGTTCTGGGTGAGTTTATTTCTTTCCTGATGTAGTTGTTACACTATGAAGTATTTACCGGTTTACCCTTTAGAACTTCCTTTATCAACTGTTTTTAATGTCAATGTACTGCACATACTTTTGGTTTTCGTATGCCTAACAATTCTTTGTGGTTGATCCTGATCATGGGTTTTGTCTTCAGGTTATCCAGCCATTCTTCTACCTATCGACGTAGAAACTATGATTACTAGAAGCTATTGGTGGGTGATTAAAAAGGTTAGATTATAATATCGTTTGCTTAAGTCCTTTAAAACTTAGTTTACCTTAGCTACTTGTCCCAAGTTCATGACATAATCTGATCTGATCTGTGCCGGTGTCAGATTCTGATTCACTGCTTTTTTCCCTTTGTGACCTTTTCCCGTCCCACTAAAACAGTGTGAGATCCTGAAGCCTGAAGCCAACCCCACAGCCCACAGTTGAAGCCTTTTCCACCAAACAAGATGACCAAGCTGAATTACCAAACTCTACCTAGGAGACCCGATTACATGTGGATGAGATTTTTAAGTTTGTTTCAAAACTGTCCATGTCCGCTGTGACCAAAATACTACCAAGTTCCCACCCGTTATAACCATATCCAGTTGGCCTTGGCTGTAATGCTGTCTGTGTTTCAGTTTATCTTTCTTTCCTGGGATCAGATTCCAAAACCTTAGTTTGGTTGTGTGTAGTTCCTTTTGTATGAACGATTTAACTTATGTCAAACGCTCTCTTGCATTGGTTTTACTTTCAGCATGCTTAAGCTTCCCTTTGACAGGTTACCGTATCGCAAACTATTGCCTTAACGGTCTTCAAGAGTCATTACAGATCTTTTGCAGGGAAAGAGATGAGTGAGAATCGATCAATTATTGTCGAGATTCTTCAGGTTAATCAACCATTTTGGGCATTAAGATCAATCTGTTATGCCTTTTGGTCCACATGAAAGGTATATAAACTTCTTCTCTCTATATTATTTGTTTGCACATATGCTTCCCTGCCAGGAGTTAAAAAGACAGGTTGCTACATCTGGAAGATACTCTCGTCATTGGAAACCAATTTCTTGGACATTAGATTGCCGGTAACTTCATCTCTCCGCAAGTTTGCACTGTGAATACTCCAAAGACCGTCATTTCGAGCCTATGACTGTCTGATTTTCTTACCTGAGCCAACCGGATTTTGCTGCCTATCTCAAAGCAATCTCTTCATTTGTTGAATGATGTTTTAAATTGGTAAAACAATTTATATTTCAACTTTTCAATTAGTTAGATCTAGTGAAACAACTTCTTTGTGTAAAACTACTTGGATCAATAAAGATTTGTATAATTACTTGTCTTCCAAAATATGTAATTACTAACATTTTAATTTAGTGGCCTGTTTAAGAGTTTTCAGAACCCTATTTGATTACAATTTACAATAAGTTGAAACGGTGTCGCTTTATCAGTAGCTTCGATCTTTTAATTTCCTTTTCGTCGTCGTGGTGAAAGCTCAAATGCAGCAGTTGAATAAGTAGAAGGCAAATAAATTTCCATTGATTTCACAAGTCGTATGCTTAATCTTCTCTCCACCACTATCTCTACTCGCCTTCGTTTTTTTAACAAGGTTAAATCTCTCTCATGTCGTTGTTACTCTTTCCAGTTTTGTTCTACTACCTCAGCGTCTTCGTCCTCTTCTTCCTTGGGAAATGATTCAGCTATCCCAAGAAATTATGAATCTTCCTCGTTTAATTTACTTTCGAGGTCTGTTGGTGGGGCAACGAAGGTCCGTGGCGTTACTGGTTCCTATCTAAAAGACTTGCTTTTGGATTTGTCCGATGTGGTTCCCAATATTACCCGTAGTTTTATGAGATTTCCTGGCTTGAAACCCGAAAATGTGCTTGAGTTGTTACTGGGTTTTCAAACTGAGGTTCAAAAAGATGGAATTGGGAGTAGAAAGGTTCGAGCTTTATGGGAGATTTTCAGATGGGCTGGTGGGCAATATAAAGGGTTTAAGCATTTACCTCAGGCTTGTGAAGTCATGGCCTCGATACTTATCCGGGAAGGTATGGTTAAGGAAGTTGAATTGTTGCTTATGGAGATGGAGAGTACGGGAGATACATTGGTTAAGGAGGGGATTTTCTGTGATTTGATCGGGAAATATGTAGATGATTTCGATTCCAGGAAGGCAGTTATGCTGTTTGATTGGATGAGGCGTAGGGGTTTAGTACCTGTAGCTTCGTGTTACCAGATTCTTATTAATTATTTGGTCAGATTTCACAGAACAGAATCAGCATATAGAATTTGTTTGGATTGGGTGGAGACAACTGCTGAATCAAATCAGATGAACTTAGATAGAATCGGGAAAGTTATTGAGTTGCTTTGCTTGGACCAGAGAGTGCAGGAGGCTAGAGTCTTAGCGAGAAAGCTTGTGGCTTTGGGTTGTAACCTGAATAGCTCAGTTTATAGTAAGATTGCTTTAGGATACAGCGAGAAGCAAGACTTTGAGGATTTGTTGAGTTTCATTAGTGAAGTTAAATATCAACCTGATTTGTTTGTTGGCAATCGGATTGTACATTCACTCTGCAAAAGGTTTGGCTCAGAGAGAGCTTCTGTATATATGGAAGAGCTTGTGCGCTTAGGTTTTAATCCTGATGAAGTCACCTTCGGTATCTTGATTGGTTGGTGTTGTTATGAAGGAGATATCAAAAGAGGGTTTCTTTACTTATCTGAGGTTACGTCAAAGGGTTTTAAACCCGATGTGTGTAGTTATAATGCTATCTTAGGTGGGCTTTTTAGAATAGGATTGTGGCAACATACCAGTTGTATTCTGGATGAGATGAAGGAAAATGGCCTGTTCCCCAGCTTGTTTACATTTAAGATAATGGTAACTGGATACTGCAAAGCTAGACGGTTTGAAGAAGCTAAGGCTAGTGTTAAGGAGATGTTTGGTTATGGGTTGATAGAAGCATCTCAAGTTGAAGATCCGCTTTCAGAAGCATTTAGTTTAGTAGGATTTGATCCTTTAGCTGTTAAATTGAAAAGGGACAATGATTCCAAATTATCCAAAGCTGAATTCTTCGATGATCTTGGGAATGGCTTATACTTGCACACTGATTTGGATGCTTACGAGCAGAGGTTGAATATGTTACTTGATAGATCAGCGCTTCCGGAATTTAATTTGCTTATCGTTAAAGCATGTAAGGACGGCGATTTACAAACAGCATTGAAGCTTCATGATGAAATGGCTCGATGGGGTCAAAAACTATCACGCCGGAGTTTTGCTGTTTTAATGAAGAGTCTCTGTGCATCACGTTTCCATGTCAAAGTAAGTGTTAGCCTATTGGAAAAATGGCCAAAGCTGGCTAATCAGTTAGATGGAGAAACCCTCAACGTTCTTGTCCAAGAATATTGCAAGAAGGGATTTAACCGACATAGCAAACTCATTTTCCATCGAATGATACAAATGCATCATCCTATCGATAATGCAACTTACACATCTTTGATTAGTTGTTTTTGTAAGAAAGAAACACTAAATGATCTTCTAAATGTGTGGAATGCTGCCCAAAATTCTAACTGGTTACCTGATTTGATCTATTGCGGAGCTCTATGGGAAGGTCTTGTACGGAAAGGATTGGTGGAGGAAGCCGTTAAACTCTTTGAGCACATATTCATATCTTATCCTCTATCACAGTCAGAAGCCTGTATGATTTTCGTCGAGAAGCTCACAGTTCTTGGGTTTGCATCTATTGCTCATTCTGTTGTTAAAAGGCTTGAAGGAGAAGGTTACATTTTGGAACAAGTGGTTCACAATCATCTTATCAGAGGACTCTGCAAGGAGAAGAATGATTCAGCTGCATTTGATATACTCGACGAAATGCTAGACAAGAAACACTTTCCGAGCGTGGGAAGTTCTTTGATGTTAATTCCTCGACTTTGTGGAGCTAACAAAACAGAAAAGGCATTTACTTTAGCAGAGCAATCAGATTCATCTTCTGTCCACTGTGCTTTGATAGAAGGACTATGCTTAGCTGGGATGATGCTCGATGCAGAAAAGCAGCTAAGGATAATGTTATCAAACGGGTTTTTACCGAATACCGATATCTACAATCTGATGTTTCAAGGTTATTGTAAAGGTAACAACTGGAGGAGAGTTGAGGAAGTCCTAGGAATCTTGGTGAGAAAGAACATAATCTGTTCGGTTATGAGTTACAGAGAATATGTTCGGAAAATGTGTTTAGAACGTCAGTTTCTGTCTGCAATAAGGCTGAAGGAGTTTCTGGTTCTAGGAGAAAGCAATCCTGGCGGAGTAATCATTTATAATCTGCTGATTTTCTATCTGTTTCAGGCTAAGAATCGTTTGGAGGTTAATAACGTCTTGCTCGAAATGCGGGAGAAAGGTTTTTTGCCTGATGAAACCACATTTAATTTTCTTGTACACGGATACTCTTTGTCTGGAGATTATTCAAGTTCTGTGCAATATCTCTCGGCTATGATCTCTGAGGGGATGAAACCTAATCATCGAAGCATAAGAGCAGTTACAAGGTCTCTGTGTGACAATGGAAATGTGAAGAAAGCTCTTGATTTGTGGCAGGTAATGGAATCAAAAGGCTGGATTTTGGGTTCTTCAGTTGTCGAAACCAAAATCGCTGAATCCCTAATTTCGAAAGGAGAAATTCCAAAAGCTGAAGATTTTCTGACCAGTGTGACACGCAATGGCATCATGGCTCCCAACTACGATAATCTAATCAAGAAACTATCTGACCACGGGAGTCTTGACATAGCGGTTCATCTCTTGAACACAATGATGAAGAACCGAAGCATTCCAGATTCTTCAAGCTATGATTCAGTCATCAGTGGCTTGCTGAGATGCAATCAATTGGAAAAAGCTATGGACTTTCAAACAGAAATGGTGGAATTAGGTCTAAGTCCAAAATTAAGTACATGGAGTGGTCTTGTTCTTAAGTATTGTGAGGCAAGTCAAGTTATGGAATCAGAAAGACTCTTCAAATCAATGGTTGGGCTAGGCGAAACACCGAGCCAAGAGATGTTCAAGCTTGTGATTGATCAATTTCGAGTAGAGAACAATACAGTGAAAGCTTCGGAGATGATGGAAATGATGCAGAAGTGTGGTTATGAAATTGATTTTGAGACCCATTGGTCTTTGATCAGTAACATGAGCACTGCTAAAGAGAAAAAGACAACAGCTGGTGAAGGATTCTTGTCTAGACTTCTCTCTGGCAACGGGTTTACTTGGAAGCGATGACTCATTTTTTAAAAGTTTGACGCTAATTTATAAATATAAAAAAACTTGTGTTCTTTTTATGTAATTTAACGATCGTGGCGCAAACGTGGAACCCCCTAAGAGAGCCAGAGTGTTTAGTTTGACTTTTGTTGTTGTCAACTTTTGCGTTATTTGACTAATTCATCTTCACATAAGCCAACTCAAAAGCTGAAGTTATCTCTTCGAACTCATAAAGCGTACATACTTTTTATTTGGTTTAGGTGTCCTACTTCAGTTTAATATGGTTTGGCTTCGATTAATAAATAAATAGTTTTTTTATTTGATTAATAACCTTAAAATAGACTGTGTTTGACACATGAACACACATTTGGGTTCAACATCTCCAATCACTTAGGAGCTTTAGTTTAAATTTTCCAACTATCTAGAGATTTCCTACAATAAAAGATGAGTTTAAAATATTTAAGTGGATTTGTTAATCATCTGCGAACATAACTAATACCATTAATATAACTTATCATCATACATGATATATAACATGTAACTACTCCACATGTTCCAGCTACAGATTTTGTATCTAAATGTGGACAGAGTTTACGTTTCCAGATTTGACAAGTTTCGAGATTTGGTGGATCATGAAGGTTATTAATATTGTGCGTATGGATTTATAAAGAATATATTTTATGCAAAGTTTATGAAATTATATCACTAAAGGGGGGATACCTTTAGCAAGTACAAAGTGATAAGGACCTTATCATAACTACTACTATGAGTCTATGTCCCAAAGCATGCACTATATATACACACTCACTCATTCTCTTAACCCTCATCAAAAATCTCACAGCATCTTTTTCTTTTCAAGCTAACCCTAACTTCCTTCTCAAGAAAAGTCTAGAGAAAATGAAGTCCGGTCAAGCTGACATCGTGGAAACTAGCAAAGGTATTCAAAAGAGCGGACTGATGAGCAGAAGGATTGCCATTCTTGAGTTTATCCTCAGGATCGTTGCATGCTTTAACACTATGGGTAGTGCAATCCTCATGGGAACCACACATGAAACTCTGCCTTTCTTTACTCAATTCATACGGTTCCAAGCCGAATACAGCGATCTCCCAGCCTTAACGTACGTGAATCTTTTTCTTTTCAAACTACTTGTCACCTGTTTTTCGATATATGAGGGAATGATTCTTGAAGTGTTTTTTTTCCTTTGGTTTGCTTGATCAATCAGGTTCTTTGTGGTAGCAAATGCTGTTGTTAGCGGTTACCTTATCTTGTCTCTAACTTTGGCCTTTGTACACATTGTCAAGAGCAAGACTCAGAATAGTAGAATTCTTCTTATCGTCCTTGATGTGGTAAGTCATCACTCATCAGCAAATTCAAACTCATTCGGCTTAATAGCCGTGTGCCTTCTTGTTAGCTTTGCAGTTAAAACCCATATAACAAAAAAAAAAACTAAAAAACTAATGAGCTTTTACACAGAGTAAATCATGTGGGTAGAAATGAAAAAGCTTACAGTTTGATAGTACTGCTTGACAATTTGATTCCTCCTAATGTGTTAGGTAATGTTGGGTCTTCTAGCTGCTGGAGCTTCCTCAGCAGCTGCCATTGTCTACTTGGCACACAATGGGAACAATAAAACAAACTGGTTTGCTATTTGTCAACAGTTCAACTCCTTCTGTGAGCGTATCTCCGGGTCTTTGATTGGATCTTTCATTGCCGTTTTCATCCTCATTCTTCTTATTCTCCTATCAGCTATTGCTCTTTCCCGACGCAACTGAAGATCTGGTCTTAACCATTTATATACAAGTTTTCCTTCTCCCTGCTTTAAGAAATTCATGGTTTGGTGTGTAAAAATGTTAACTTGAGCTTTCAGTCGTGTTTCTTCAGCATCTGTGGTTTTTCTTTCTTATCTCCATTGATATTTTTCTGTGTGATTTATGTAACGGGTTACTCTGTCAAAAAGTTGTGCTTTAATGGTCAGTTACCACAGTATCTTATATCTTCTCTCCTTTACAGAATCTTGTTTTCTAAATCCAAAATCATGAAATGATTGAAATCACCATTATAGATGACAAGACAAAAGCTATAACGTTAACTTTATGTTACACAAAAATTCGGCCAAAGATCATCTCGAAGTCAAAGAGTGTCAAACTATAAACATCAACATATCGAAACTTCCTATCAAATGCGGTGATCTGTTTCTTACAACAGAAAGGACTCGAAAACTCAGAAAACAAAGAAGGAAAGAACCTATCTTACTGTGGAAAATATCCAATCTTACTGTCCATAGTTAGCCAATGAAGCGTTGGTTTTCTACCTTAACTAATCCGACCTCTTGATCTTGATTCTGATTCTGATGCGAGTAAATATCTCATCATCAATTTATCATCGTCTTCCTCGATCACGCTAATTCCAGTTGGTTTTTTCACTCTTGTATCATCAAACATCTTTCTTACTTTCTGCACTGCCTCCCACTCACCTGTGGAAGCATATATGTTGGAGAGCAACACATAATCGCCACTCTCGTCCTTTCTCATACTGAGCAGTCTCTCATTTGCATACTTTCCTAACTCGACATTCCCATAAATCTTACAAGCACCTAAAAGGGTTCGCCAAACAATGGCGTTTGGCTCAATCTTCATCGACTCCACAAACATAAATGCTTCGTCTAATAGCCCTGCTCGCCCCAACATGTCTACCATACAACCATAATGCTTTATGTTTGGTTCAATATTATACATATCCTTCATAAGGCTAAAATATTGACGCCCTTCATCAACTCTTCCTGAATGGCTGCAAGCTAATATAACTCCAATGAAAGTCACCTCATTTGGCCAGACTTTCAACCTTTGCATTTCTTTGAATATTTCAATTGATCGCTCTGCATGATGCAAAGCCAAACCAACAATCAAAGTATTCCAAGTTGACAAGTCCCGATCTTTCATTCCTCTGAACACTTCAGTTGCTCTATCTATGCTTCCGCACTTTGCATACATGTCAATTAGAGCATTCCAAATTGGAGTGCCCACATATATGGAGCTCGAAACGGAAGCCTTTTCCAAGATGTAGAGATGAAGGCTCTTCCCAGTTTCTAAGTCTCCTAAGACTGCACAAGCAGATAACAAACTCAGTATTGTCACAACATCTGGGTGTTCACCAGCATCCCTCATCTCCTTGAATATACTAAGTGCCTCCTTCGGGTACCCGCAATTTACATATCCAGAGATCATTGCATTCCAAGTCACAACATCTTTCTCTGTAAATCTATCAAAGAGTTCCCTTGCTCTATCAATCTCCTTACATTTCAAACAACCAGTAATCATCACATTCCAAGCCACCTGATCCTTTTCTGGCATTTCATCGAAAAGACGCATAGCCTCATCTATCTTTCCCCTCTTAGCATACCCAGAAGTCATAGAAGACCAAGCAACCTTATGAGCTTTCGCGGAATCATCAAAAAGCTCACTTGCAATTCTTAAATCTCCACAATTAGCATGAAAGAGGATCAAAGCGTTCTTAACATACTCATTCGACACAAACCCATGTCTCACCACTTTCCCATGAACCGCAAAACCATTACTTGTCCATTCAAGCTTGGAACACGCCTTGAGAACAAACGTAAACGTATACCTATCAGGCGACACACCTCGCTTCTGCATCTCAGTATACAAAGAAACCGTATTTTCAGGTTTCATACTCTGAGCAGAGCCCCGCAACACATGGTTACAAATAGATACGTCCGGTTTAGGAATTCCATCGAACAACTTGTGGGCGTACTTAAGCGCACCTGGAACCGACAAAGAAGCCGAGTAAATTAGCTCCCCAACAACAGAAAGATTAGACATGAGACCATTAACAACAATGGAAGCGTGAATTTGCTTCAAAGTTCGGAAATTTGTGCAGTTCTGCCATAGTTTTGGACGGCGGCGATTGCTGGTTCGGTCGTTGGTTTGCTTCCTGATCATCGCGTTTTCATCTCCCTTTCCTGGGCTCTCGTCTCGATATTCAAAAGTGATTTCCGGTTTAGTAAAATCAAACCGGTACAAGAAAATAATTTCATTCGGGTTAACGGACCATGTGGTTCAATTGTAAAAAATCACAAAGATTCGAGTATCGTAAGACACAAGTAAACAGAGAAGTGGGGATTTACGGATTACAAAATACAGCAAATTGAAAAGAGAGTTAAATAACTCGTACAGTAGCTGGTCTTGTTGGTGGTGGAACACTAATGTTTGTTACTTAATTTACTGGGTTTCTCCTCCTTTTCTTGGTCGTTCGAGATGTCTCAATTATTTATGTACTCTTTGTGAAGGTGACTTTGCGAGGAATTGATCCGTCACTAGTCGGGTCCTTTGACAATTGTCTCTGTTGTACTAAGTTTACTATTACTTCTTTGCTTACTTGTGAGTTTTTCTTTTGTTGGTTTGTGTGTGTTTGTCTGCCAATTATGAATTTACTCACAACTAATGCCTTGTGTTTTGCCTTTTGTGGTTGACACGTTTTTTATGCTGTTTAGCCTTTTTGTTGACTTGTAAGTTGTATGATTGATCTAATCATATCTTTTGGATTATATTTGAAGAAACCTGGTTTTTTTTTTGTATGTCATGGATATAGTTATCCTTGATTTCAGCTTTAAAGGATGCAAATTGTGACACTGAAGACTTTGTTTTCCAGGCCTTAATTGCTATATTTTGACAGGTTGATGCATACATAATCTTTCAAAAGGTAGCTAATAGAGACTTGGCTAGCTAATTAAATCTTAGGTCTTTTGTCTACAATTACTCTCAAGTTTAACATGAACCTTTTTATATATTTAAGTTTTGTATTAGATTATGGTTTAGTAGTTTGCGAGCTTTTCTTAATATATACGTATAGAACTGTTGGGACTATTGTACCAGTGGTAACTACCGAACCAAACTAGGAGTGTAAGAATATTTTCTAGTCCGAATAGTGCAGATTGAGCATGTTAAGTAGTCTCTTCTTGTCATATGGCTCGGTTTTTTGGTTTCATATGTGTGACTCCTTGCTTTTTGCAATGTCTGATCAAGTACACTTATGCAGGAGATTTGTAGCATCAAATGTGGGAAGTCTTTTTTATGGGATTCGTGGATCGACAGAATCTCGACAAGTGGCGTCATTTATGAAGGCTAAATTGAAGTAATGTAAGGACCATACACAGAGTGTAGGAGCTGGCAATATGGTATCAGCAAAGACATTTATAGATGTTTGTCCCCATTGTCCTTTACATCATTTGCAGCCAATATGATTTTTTTTCTTTGATCCATGAATCATGATGATCTAGCTCTTCTTCTCAGTCTCTCTCTCTCTCTCTTCCTTCAACTTTCATATTCACATTTATTCATTTTTTCTTTTTTCTTTTAATTTATAAAACTGATTTCTTTTTGTGTTTATTTGTACAATTCTTTATGATTTTGTCTTATCGTTCTCTGATTCGATGAAGATACTTCTTACTACTACTACCCCACAAGCTTGGAGCCCACCTCAATAAATCCATCTTTTGCCTTTCATGGAACACATTTTAGCTACTCTCCCTTGTTTTGTCTTGTAAAAAAACTCTTTAATGTCACCGTTTGCCTTCATAAATCATCTACCTTTCTTGGCAGGGTAATTTACCTTGATGATAACATTTGTACACCTGCAAGGTACCACTTCCATATAAGATCAATTCATCGTTTGGATGTTTTTAGACCATAAGATGAGATAAACCGGTTTCTTGTACCATTGATCTTAAACATCTATCTAATCAGTTTTGGTTTCTGGTGACTTGAGTACAATATCATTGTTCTCAGAGGATGTCTAGCTTTTAAACTGAAGTGATGAAAGTTCTGATGCTTATTTTGAGTTCTCAGAGGATGTCCAAAAGATTCTGAATTTATAAAATCAATTTGAAGATGTAGAGATATACTCTTAGACTCATTGACTTGACATCAAGAACAATATATAGCAACCAGTGGACTTCTCTACAACTCCAAAGTGCTTCCTAACAAATTTAAATGTTAGAGAGTTTTTCTTAAATTTTTACTTAAGTATAGTTCCATGTGCCGCCTAAGATATATGTATACACACAAGTACTATATTCAAACTTAGAAACCTCATTTTCTTGCAAGACTACAATTGTATATGCTAAAGGGTTGATCTAGCTAGTATTGCCTAGTGCATACCTAATATAGAGTTGCGTGTGAGTTTTGTTGTAGTCTTAAATATTTCTGAACTCTAATCGTTTGCTTACACAAGTTTGAATTTTACCATTTTCAGAGAAATGAACAAAGTGAAGAAAGAAGAAAGTCTATGCATATAATTAATCTACTTGCATCCCACTAAGTTTTTTCTCCTCTACTTTTATGCTCTCTGTCTCATTGATTTACTATTGTAGTGTCAGTTTCCTCTTAGTCACCGCCATTTCACAGCATTTACTACCTACTCTTTTTAGCAAAGGTTGAAGTAAGAAAATAATGTAAGATTTTTTTTTTTAAAATCCAATCCATTCGATATTAATGATGTAGTGCTACTGAGTAATGATGACTAATTATAGCATATACATTGAGAGTAAAACAATTTGGACGTTTAAAGCCTTAGACTACCTGTAGTAGTAATCTGAAGCTAGCTAACAAACCAAAGGCATCTTTATCTGTTTTGAACTAGTGTAAAAATATATTGTTGAAGATTTTAGTGTGTTTTTGTTCTTATAATTAATAACTTTCTTTTATAGACAAGTTTGATGCGACATTAGAGAGCTAGAAGCTGAACACTAGTAGACACAGTAAAAAAAACAATTGGTTGAATTATTGAGTTTTGATCTCATTGTAACTTGCAAGATCATCAAAGGGAGGGCTAGTATAGTAGCCTGTAGAGCATAATAGATAGAGTGACCTGAATTTACTTCTAGCACAAGAAATAACCGCTTTTAATCTTGTGATATGGCAAAAGTGACAGTGGCAGGTAATAAAAGATCACCGCTTTTTATCTCTGTGTGAGTTTATGTAGACTTGTTGCAAGGACTTTGAGCCACAAAGGTAATAACTTCTCTAGACCCCATTGTTAATAAATGCTCATCCATGTGAATGAGCCGGGAAAAAAGGGATTCATTTGTTGTGTGTGTCTTTCTATCTCTCCTCTATATATCAACCTTCATCACTGAGATATGGCTTCACTACTAACATTTCAGAAAACTGTAGCCAAAAAGAGCATTCCTTTCTTGCTGCTCTGATGGTGATGATCATGTGATGTATGTATGAGACTCTACAGCTTACCTTCTTACATATTTTTCTATTTTGTTCTGTTATAAGATTAGTGTACTACTCTTTGGCTTTTGGAAGAAAAATGGGTAGATCACCGTGTTGTGACAAATTGGGTTTGAAGAAAGGACCTTGGACACCAGAAGAGGATCAGAAACTTTTGGCTTATATTGAAGAACATGGCCATGGAAGTTGGCGTTCATTGCCTGAGAAAGCTGGTTAGTTAAATGAGCTCTCTTTTGATGATCTTTTCCACATTTTGTGCTCGTATATTAGAAACTTTATCATCTGTCTTCCTTCTTATTCTCAGGTCTTCATCGATGTGGCAAGAGTTGCAGACTCCGATGGACTAACTACCTAAGACCTGACATCAAAAGAGGCAAATTCAACTTACAAGAAGAACAAACCATTATCCAACTCCATGCTCTGTTAGGAAACAGGTTTGTTCTTGCAGCAAAACAATCTCGAATCTTTTGGAAAAGTTTTGGCCTTTATGATTCTTCTTTGTATATAGATGGTCTGCGATTGCTACTCATTTGCCAAAGAGAACAGACAACGAGATCAAGAACTACTGGAACACTCATTTGAAGAAACGGTTAGTTAAAATGGGGATTGATCCAGTGACCCATAAACCCAAAAACGAGACTCCTTTATCTTCCCTTGGTCTATCCAAGAACGCAGCGATACTTAGTCACACGGCTCAATGGGAAAGTGCAAGGCTTGAAGCTGAAGCAAGGCTAGCTAGAGAATCAAAGCTTCTTCATTTACAACATTACCAAACCAAAGCATCGTCTCATCATCATCACCATCATCATGGATTCACTCACAAGTCACTGTTAACCAACTGGACAACAAAAACAAACGAAGGTAAACAGAAAAAAAACACACACACACACTAGCTAAATCTCTCCAAAATTGTGAGTTTGAACTTTGTTTTGATTTTTCCGTAAGACAATGCAGAACAACAACAGCTTGAATCTCCGACATCTACAGTGTCATTCTCTGAGATGAAGGAACCAATCCCGACGAAGATAGAGTTTGTCGGATCATCCACGGGTCTGAGTCTGCTGAAAGAACCTGAAAACGATTGGATCAATTCAACGATTCACGAGTTCGAAGCTACGCAGATGGGGGAAGGGATCGAGGAAGGGTTCACGGGTCTTTTGCTCGGCGGAGACTCAATTGAAAGGAGTTTCTCCGGCGAGAAAAACGAGACGGCCGGCGAGAGTAGTGGTGGTGACTGCAACTACTACGAGGACAGCAAGAACTATTTGGACAGCATTTTTAACTTTGCTGATCCTTCACCGTCGGATTCACCACCCATGTTCTGAATCAAGGGTCGATATTGTTGGAATTTGGGAATGTTTTTGATTTTTTTTTTTTTTTTAGTTTTTAGTTTTTGTGCTTAAACTCTGATTAGACAACTTTTAGACTAATCCAGATTTAGCTTTCTATAGTCTTAAATTACTGTTTTATATTTTGCTATTTAGATGGATTTTCCAAGAAAATGATGTCGCCCAATAATATATAAGAAAAAGACAAACATGAAACTAATGTTTGAAACTAAAATCAGTGCGTACATGCATGGTTTCTAGATTTTAGGCATAGATAGAGCTGACGCAGTGAAACAATCTTAGTTTAGCTTTGTGACTTGAGGTTTAGAATAGGATTAATTTGTTCCATGCAGAGTTGAGAGTACTTTACTATGTTCTCAATGTATTATTAGATTTATGTTGCTAATCATTTATCGTTATTATTGTATTTCTTGCAATATTTGGTTTCAGTTTTGTGCTTAATGATACATAACAAGAACCAACCAAACTTGTTCAGTCGTAACTATGTTCGTTTCATGTTCTTTGTAGTTTCGATCGTATATTTATTACCGCAGCACATTGACTATATACTCGATCACTTCATTTCACGGACGTCTCTCCTCTCGCCATGATAATTGGTTTCAGTAAAACCATTGATCTTCGAAAACTTGAAGATATATCTTTGCTCGTTCTTGAGTGATCTCTTCTTTAAAGTTCACTACGATGCAACATACTCGATGTTTCCCGACGAATCATATATTCAACCGTCCGACCGATTCAGAAGAAAGTCTCTCGAACACATATATGTAGTTTTTTTTTAGCACTTGTAACACTTTTATCAGTTAAAACCAATTATATCACTGCACTGCAAAACCAATTATATCACTGCACTGTACTAACCAGCAAGGTAACCCACTAAAGTAAACTACAAAACTGCATGCATGCGTGTCATTTTTACGACGCAATAAGATATATGAAAGATTTTGAGTTATATATACATAATGATAATGTGGTTGTGATAAAAACAACAAAGCTGACATGTCGTCGATCGATTTCTAGCTCTATAGTGTAAGATAAAAAATAAAATTTAATGTTGGTTGTTTCATGTCCTTTTCTGCCTTAGGCTTGAGGGTCTCCGATCCAATCCGATTTTTCAGTATTCCAATTAAATGTGAAAAACAAAGATATACAAAAAGCCCAAACCTATAAATCATATAATAAATAAATATATGAATCGTAAATGATAATAGGATACTATTTATTTGGATACGACCCCATGCAAGTGTATGTTGGACCCAAAAAAGATATCTCATGCAAAGTTTCAGAAACTATATTAATTCATCGAGAACAATTAAATTGTGGGATAAAAAAATAATAATTCTGGATATATATTTTTGCTTTGTATTAAATTCTAGATTCTCCTTGCATGGGTCTTTGTTAAGGCCCATTTAAAGCCCAATAAACAGGTAAAAGGGTAAATTTCAAAAAGGAGCGAAGACTTGCACCATCATCATCAGTCAATCACCAACCAATCGCGATTTTGAGATTTCGGAAGCTTCGATTGATTTGGGATTTTAGGGTTTTTTTTTCTCTGAAGACTACGACGACGAAGGACCAACAGTGATTTTGACAATGACGCTACCTCCAGGACTCTACTCCGGCACCAGCTCTCTTGCTCTGGTGAATTATATCTCCATCCAATTCTCGATCTGTAGCTTCGATTCGTTTTTTTTTTATAAAGAGTTTGTGTAATTGAACGAGTTGTTTCGCTTTGATGATCAGGTAGCTCGTGCTTCGGCTTTTGGCTTGGGTCTCGTCTACGGGAACATGAAGCTCAAGGTCTTGAAGGTAAAAAGTTCCTAAAAGATTTTGTCATCTATTTCTGATTAATTAGTTCACTTTTACCTGCTATGAATCTGCTATACAGTATCATCTCTAGTTGATTCTAGAAAATGTATTGGTTCTGAAATTTTATATATACCATCTGATGATTGTGTTGTGAGATATGAATTGGTGGCGTTTTTATATTTTGAAATATTGGTAGCTATACAAATTTTATCAGAAGATTTCTTATGATGATAAAATTTGTCGAGCTACCAATCTTTCGAGCGAGTGAGGAAAGTCTTGTTTGTTGGCTTTTGATTATTTAGCTTACCTTGTTGTGTTTCCACCATTATATAGCTCTCTCCCTAGCTCTATAGTTGTGAATTGCACAATGCTGCTTTGCTCTTTTTGTTAGTTTGTTTTCTGCTAGTCCAATGAGTATGTCTTAGTTCTGATCTATATTCTCTATTAGGGAACCAAATGCTACTTGTAGAAGTTTTAAACTATTAGTCATTGGTTGCAAGACTTTGTGTACATACCTTTTTGTGGTATCTTTCTCTGGATGTTGCTTTCTAAAGTTACTAGAGCTGTGTGATTTCGAGTTATATTCTAAAAGGTTTACTTGTTTGTTTGCCCATATCTGGTTTTCATACCTTATTCCAGTTCTCTCTTTGGCCAAATCGTAAAGTGTGGATATAACTATGCCTGAAATGCTGTTGAAAATCTTAGTATATGTTAAGTAAATGAATGTATTGCTTTTCACCTGCAGATCAAATCGATGTCACAGAAGAAGGTTGAAGCCACTGCTCATCATTAAACGATTCTTCTCCGTTTTTACAATAAGATACCAAAAAAAGCTGGGGGTGATATCTCCCCGGTTAGTATTTTTATTTCTTTTTTTCATGATTCATCTTTTTTAATATAAGAAGGAACAAATCTGTGCTTCGAAAAGCATCTTATACGGTTTTAAGACCTCTTTGAAGTCAAGAACATCTTTCGTATTGTTGTCGTCTAATAACAGCATTCACATTCACCTCACATCGTAACAAACACTAGAGACCTCAAGTGTCCCAGATGTGCGTTATATACTTCGTTCTCCAAATGTCATTATATTAGACTTCTTCGCTGAGGTTTATGCCTTGATCAGCGTAAGGACTCGATCCCAGTTGACAGGGTCTATTTTGCTGTCTGATTCAATCGAGAAAAAGTCGGATTTTGTCTATAATATCAGCCGTGGAGAATTATTAATAGATTCAATAAGTTGGGAACTCCAAGCAATCATGTAGTCTAAATTTTGAATCAGAATCTCTCTTATCACATCCTTCCATGGCTTCAAACAAGTACCCCAATTTTAATTACCATTACTTCGATGGCTACATATATGTTTCGATTGAATTTGCTATTACATTCTTTCTATGGATAATAATTATCTTCGTATATATTTGGTTTCTAATCATACTTAAAGTAAATGTTCCTACGTAAAAAGTCTTGGTGGAAGTAAGATTTTATTTCTTTTAGAAGTGTAGAAGTATTATGATAAAAGTAGATCATGTTTATTCTCTGGGTCACACACTCCAGCCAATAATAATTTAGAGTCGTGACCATAACTAGCTAGAACAAATTTGTATTAGTTGTTAAACTAGAAGAGTGTGAAGTGATATACTAAAATAAACAAATTAAGTGGATTTAATTTTGGATCTAATGTCTAAATTATACGGTAAAGGAATCTCGTTACATGGAAGACGATCGAATCTTATATATTGGAATATAACGAACATTAATTATAATAATAATATAATTCTTTATATATTTTATAGTTCTGCATGGCCGTTCAAGCCCGTCAAGAGGCTAATCTCAGGTGAACGATCTGGTTATAAGAGCCACTTTAGAGCAAGAGTTTAATAATTCTGTGATCATGCACTTCCATGGGCATATTATAAATGCGTAATCACAAGTTGCTTATTTTTATTTTTTGTCGACAAAAATTTGATGAATCAAATTAATACTCCATAATCAGCCGAATCAAAGCGAAGAAAATCGAATATATTTTTTAATTATAATATTTATGAAGATTTGGTAATACCAATTTTTTTCGTCCAGCCCTACCTTTATTTTTTTGTTTGAACATCTTTATATATTATATATATATATATAAACATTGTTCCACAAAAATGACCAAAATTTATCGTAAATTAATTATCGCTTTGATTTATTTAATCAACCAATTAACATATTTATACCAACATCACCAACCATATTAGTTCCGAAATTTCTTGATTGGTGATATTATTCTACAAAATATCCAAATTAATAAAAATATATAGAAGAAGAAGAAAAGAGAAGATGGAAAGGTCAATATAAAATCAGAACCATCCACGTCCACTTCATCAGATTCCATCTCTCTCTCTCTGAAGATTCCTTTTACTGGGGGCTTTTCTCTCTCTCTATCGGTTGCTCGTTCTTATCTAGAGCTCTCTCTCTCTGTCTGTCTCTGCCCAGCTCAAGCCAAATCTCGATAGATCCCAACTACATGAAATTCGGGAAAGAGTTTCGTACTCACCTCGAAGAGACCTTACCTGAGTGGAGAGACAAGTTCCTTTGCTATAAGCCTTTGAAAAAGCTTCTCAAGTATTACCCCGATTTCCCTCCTCCCTCTGATTCCGATCACCTCGATTCCCGTCCCGTCTTTGCTGATACTACTAACCTCTCCTCCGCCGCCGAAGACGACGTTGTGCTTCCCGGCGTCAGGCCTACGGAGGATCTCCAGGGTTCCTTTCTCCGGATTCTCAACGAGGAACTTGACAAGTTTAACGATTTTTACGTTGATAAGGAAGAAGATTTCGTTATCAGATTACAGGTTTTGCTTCCTCTCCTCTTCCAATTACTTGTTACTCCGAATTGTCTTCTGTAGCTTCAGGATTTTAGGTCGAGTTGGGGATTCCTTAGATTAGACCTTGTCTTTATATGATTGAAGCTGTATGCTGCTGCAGACCACTGATTCAGAGCTATACAAGTTTCTAGTATTGGATCAGTGGATCATTCCTTAGGTTAGCTTCGGATAGGATGGATTTGTCTAGAATCTTATAACAAAATTGCCCTAATTTTAGTTCTAGTGATGAATTCTAATCAAACTGGATCTAGTTTTTGTGTGCTTCAACTAGTAGATTCAGTTGCCCTGCTGAAGGTTTCCTATGGTATTAATGATTCTTGGTCATCTGCTTGTTCTGCTTGTTTCAAGACTTATCCATCTCATCCAAAGGCTTTATTGGAATTGTGTATGTTCATCATTTTGCAAACAGGAGCTCAAGGAAAGAATCGAGCTAATTAAGGAGAAGAACGGTAGGAATGGGGAGTTCGCATCAGAAAGCGAGTTCAGCGAAGAAATGATGGATATTCGTAGAGACCTTGTTACCATTCATGGCGAGATGGTCCTCTTAAAAAACTATAGCTCTCTTAATTTTGCAGGTAACATATATCTTATCTTTATTTAAAATAAAAAAAAAATCCAAATCTTATTTACACAGTGTACTGTATACTAAAACATCTTGGATTTCCAGGCCTTGTCAAAATTTTGAAGAAGTATGATAAAAGAACTGGTGGACTTCTACGTTTGCCTTTCACGCAGCTTGTTCTCCATCAACCCTTCTTTACAACAGAGCCACTTACTAGGTTAGTCCGGGAATGTGAGGCCAATCTTGAGCTTCTCTTTCCTACAGAGGCAGAAGTTGTAGAGTCTTCCAGCACAGGGCAAGCACACTCAAGCTCACATCAGAACCACTCCCCAAGAATCTCAGCCGAGACTTCCTCAACTCTTGGTGATGAAAATCTTGATATATATAAGAGTACACTCGCTGCAATGAGAGCTATAAGAGGTTTACAAAAGGCTAGCTCGACGTACAACCCCTTATCATTCTCATCGCTTCTTCAGAACGAGGATGATGAGACAGTAACAGCTGAAAACTCTCCAAACTCTGCCAGCAAAGACGATTCAGAGAAGGAAGATACTGGACCTTCCCACTGATCATTAGAGAATAATGCTCCTTTTGGTCACGATTTTGAGATTTTGCTACTTGATATCACCCTAACTTTTCATAAAATTAACACATTTTATGTCTTCTCCTTTTGCAGAGCACAGCTTTTCTTTGCATTTGAATTGTAGTACCGCCCTTTATAGATTTTCAATGAAAATTTTTCTATTCGCTTAACCTTGTCTCATTTGCAAATTCGTTTGAAAAGATAAATAGTCGCAAGAACTGATATCGTTCAGCCATTTGATCTGTTCACCAATAGTCGGAACAAGAACAAGAGCCTCCCTTGAACTGATGAAATCTATTTCTATCTCTAATGATGATTTCTCGGTCATAGACCTTTGAGACAATCTTCATTGCTGAATGACAATCCCGACATATCCTCAGATTCTTGAAGACAAGAAGAGGTGTTCTCGGTTTTGTTTCCAGAAGCCCAAAACAGACAGCCAATTTCTCGCTGTGACAGCACAAAGCTTGCTCCTTTTCCTCCAAGTCACCCTCCGAATGAGAAACCAGGCCTGAGACATCAAGGACATAACCAGCTGATCTTATCCGTTCAATCACTTCATTCAACTTCAGGTAGATCACTTTCGTTCGCGGGTGTGATCTATCTCCTGAACTAAACCGATGTACTGAATCATTAACGTAAATGGAACTCAAACCAGGTATTTTCCTGATGCCTCGGTTCCTCAGACTTCTCCTTAACCCATCTGCAATGTCACTCCTTCCTTCTGCAACATACATGTTGGACATAAGTATTTGGCATTCCGTGTTGCCTGGATTCATCTGAACAAGCTCTTGTTTAATTCGTTCGGCTATATCCAGCTTTCTGTGCACGCTACACGAGCCTAGAAGCGAACCAAGGACAACTTCATTTGGAGACACTGGCATTTCCCTCATCATGATCTCTGCTTCTTCAATACGACCTGCTCGGCCCAAAAGATCTACCATACATGCATAATGATCAACCTTAGGTTCCAAATTGTAGATGCGCAGGCAATGGAAACATCGCCATCCTTCTTCTACCATCCCCGAGTGGCTGCAAGCACTTAAGACAGCAGTAAAAGTTAAATCATCTGGCTTCACCTCTCTTACCATCTCGGGGAACATGTCAATCACCATTCTACCTTTCCCGTGCATTGCCAACCCGCTAAACATGGCGTTCCATGTCACCACATTCCTCTTAGGCATCAACCTGAAGACTTTCATGGAAGAATCTATGTTTCCACATTTAGCATACATATCAACCATTGCAGTTCCCACCATCACATCATCATAAGTTACTTCCTCCCCCATCATCATTGCCTTCTTCAATGCATACACATGAACCCATCTACCAATGACCAGATTTCCGGATTGCGCACAAGCAGATAGCATCGAGCAAAGGGTGACAAAGTTCAAACCATGCCCACATCTAAACACCATTTCCGCCAGAAGCTCCAATACTTCCCTTGTAAACCCAGCTCCCAAATACCCAGCAACCAAAACCGTCCAAGCAACAGCATTTCTCTCAGGCATTTGGTCAAAAACCTCTCTTCCTCTGTCCAAACCCTCCCACTTGACAACTGTGTCCAGAACCACCGTCCATGAAACAACGCTCTTCTCCTCTAACACCTCAAAGATGCGTTTGACTTCACTCACAAACCCACATTTCCCATACATATCCATTAAGGCATTACAAACCTTTACACTAGTTAAAAATCCCATCTTTACAGCAACCCCATGTCCTTGTTCACCGAACTTGAGATCTTCCAACTTAGAACACACGCAAAACAAGCAGACTAAAGAAACATCATCAATCTCTACACTTTCCCTTGTCATTTCCACGAAGAGCTTCATGGAATCAACCAACCATCCAAACCGGGAAAAAGAGGATAACAAAGTGGTCCAATCCACATTATCCTTTTCCGAGAGAGGAATTTCGTCGAACAGTTTATGGGCAGTAACCAATTCACCGGAAGCCGCATAAAACTGAAAAAGCGCATTGGTAAGGTACGACCTCGGAGCTTTCTTCAATCCCGAAGTGGTTAAAACGGCGTGCAATTCCTTGCCGGGTCGGAGAAACGAGCGTTGAGCGCACTGCCGGAGAAGGAAACGAACTTTTTGGTAGGACAAGAAGCATTTCATAAGATTTATATGGTCAAAACTCAAAAAGCTCGTCCTTGTTTTTTTAGTTTCTCAAACAATTCCTACAACTGTAACAATGCTCCAAATCTCTACGCTCCACGGTTCGAACTTGTCGTCTTGAGTTAAAGTTTATTTTTTACTGTTTAAGTAAGTACACCCAAGTTACGGTTTACCTTTTTTGTCTAAACAAAAATTATCTGCTGAAGGGAAAAAAAAATTGTGTTATCGAGTCACAAATTTTGTGTTTTACATTTTCACGTAACAAAAGTTTTGGCTTTGATCTCTTTATACTAAATAGTCATCCAAATAGAAAAATCAGATAACTCAAAAAAGAAGTCACAACTAGAAAGTAGATACATTGAGAACAGGACGTTTCTGGTTATGGAGGCCTTGATGTCACTAATTATTATTATATCCACATTTTTGGGTAAAGAGGGTTTTAAAGTCGTTAACGTCTAAATTGTCACTGACAAAGACATGACTCCAGAATCTTCATTTCATCAATATACTACAACTACAACTTACGATTATGGTAACCAAAATAGAGAGATAGTCAAGAATCTTCATTTCATCAAATCTACATTTCTCTATATAGTCCCCACCACCCATCACCCAAAACCAACAACATCATTCTAGATTTCGTTTTATGGGGTCCAATACCCAATTTACGCGCAATCTTAAAAAATCCCTCCAAACAAAATTCAAACAACACAACACAAGTAAAGTATTTAGCTTCATATTCAAACATACAATTCAATCCATTTGGTTATTATATATATAAGATTTGACAGCTTTATGAAAAGGACATGTGGTGGTTGGATTTTGTGATGCTACAATACGAACAATCACAGATGGTATTTCACATGGAACAGATAAGCCAACAATGCCTTCAATATATAATAATATAGTTTTCTAATTTCATCCATACATATAGATCATCCAAATACACACACCTCCTTTGCTTTCAACAATCGAACCAAACTCATTTACGAAGACAACTTTGTAGGCGTTAATTTCTCAAATTAATCAAATACAACTTTCTCAACAATTAATTCAAAAGACACGCCAAAACAAAAGATTAAACACAAAAACAATTTCAACATTACAGAAGATAAATTGACTCAGCTAAATTAAAAGCTTTCCCTGAAAAGAATTTGAGGTTTTTAAAAATCGGTTTCTTTTGAGGACTCACACACCCACACTACCACATCCTTGAGATCAAATCCCACATCGCTGGGAAAGCGAAAAGAGACGCAGGAATCAAGAATTGAGCGAGACCTGTGACCATTGAAACTGATCCAATGCTCTTGACTGGTGCAGATTTTGGTGGAGGAGGGAGCTTCTCGACTTTAACAGCTAGCTTCATGCCACCGTAACAGCCACCCTTTCCGTCGAGTAGGTAGTAGTGTTTGGTCTGGTTGAGAGTGACGATGTCTCTCCCAGCTCCACGTGTCCAGTTGCGTATTGGGTGGTCGGCGATACAGCCTTCGTAATCAGTCTTGTTTACTTCAAGGATGTTATGTTGGTTTCTGTCGAACACGAAATCTGAGAACAAGAAAGAACATTAAAAGAAAACATTAGTCCAAGGATTTGACGTTTCTTTGATTTGAAATCAAGAACTTTCTATTCGAAGACGTATAAAGCACAAGTGAAAGAAGTAACACACGGTTTTGAGGCTATAATGGAAATGTCTGATATCAAAGATTTCAACTTTAACTCAGTGGGACACTGTTTATCCGACAACGAGCCAAACATGAGAAGAGAGAGAGAGAGGAATGTACTAGTAGGTCTCTCATTCAAACAACCTTAAGAGTGTGTTCAAACCAGATCTGGACTGATTAGGAAACAGTTTTGGAAAAAAAAAAACAATGTGAATCAAATCTCCTGTCTCCATAGACAGAGCATTGATGACCTTTTACAGACTTGAAGGGGCATTTGCAGAAACTCGAAAAGCTAAGAACTTTGGTAGAAAAAAGTTGAAAACTTTGAAACTATAACTAGAAGGAAACCCATTTTGAAATCAGATCTCACATAAGCAGATCCGAGAGAGAGTAGATAGAGAAAGAAGAGAGAGGAGAACGTACAGAGCCAGTCACCGAGGTAGAAATGCTTGCCCTGAGCCCAGATGGTGTAGTTAATGTTTGGGTTCCAGAACTTGTTTTCGCCGACAGTATACTTCTTCGCCGTCACTCCCGGCATAGGCACCGCCATTAGAAAAGCCAGCACCACCGCCACAATTAGCACCGTGAATCTCGCCATTTTGGCTCTGTCTCTCTAACTGAACTAAAAGCTCTCTCTCTCTCTCTCTATAGAGATGTGTATAGTTGCGCAATTTGTGAATTAGAAGGTGGACTAGTGGGTGCTTTCATATAGACCCATTTTTTTTTCCTTTTTTCAACTTCTCTTATTCAATTATAATTAAAAAAAAAAAAACAAATCAAATAGTATAAAAATGAAAAACTAGTAATATAAATAGATGTTTTTTTTTTTGACAACCAACTCAACCGCGTTTTATGAAAATACTTTGGTTGTCCGAATTTTCTTAATTTTCTTTGGTAGTAATATAAATAAATGTTACATTTGTTTTGAGTTAGTAGTACAAATGCGGTATTAACGGAGCTATAATGTATGATTAGTAAGTAACTATTCGTATTTAGACTTGTAAGAGGAAGAAAGAAAAAAAAAAGAGTCAAGGGTTGAGCTGACAAAAGTATGCTTTAGTTTAAAGAAAATCCAGACAAATCCAGGACATCACGCTCTATGTCTTCTATTATAAACATTTATTTATAAAGTTGGTTATTATAATAACTATATCACTTTTTAATACATTTATTTTCAAATAATCATACAAGATTATACGCTTTTTGCATGTGATGATGATATGGTTTTTCAACGAACGTTCCACACACTTTTTTTATCAAAAAAAAATTATGAATGTTCCACACAATTTTGTTACGGCTGTCTGGTTCCTTTTATTATGTACACATTTTAATGGATTTAGGTTTCTTAAAGCATAAAATTTTGAAGTGGGTCTTCAAATGGGCTTTTAAGATCTGTTGTTACTAAAGGAAAAGGTCTATGATAAGCCCATCCTTTTATTCAACTAGCTTACCCGAGTAAACCAGAGTACCGGGTTGTTTCGGTTAGAGAATAACCAAAAATAACGAAAGGCTTTCTTTTTCTAATCAAACAGACAATTACAATAGCATATGATCAACTCAACAGCAGCAATCGTGTTATTGGAATCAAAACTCCAAATATATATGTTCTCTCCATTACATCTTGAATATGCACTTCATTCATTCTCTTATAATTTTTTGTTTTTATTAGAGGAATGTTGGATAAATATGACGAATAGAAATGTGATTTCCTAATTCAGTTTATATAGGTTTATTTATACAAACTGCAAAAACTCACTTTCCAGTTACCATTGACCATCTTCAAGTGCATCTTTTACGATTTATATCCGGTTCGAGTGAAGCTATAAATCATCTTGACGTCGATTCCATGATAAAGTGTTATGGATGAATTTTTTTCCGTTTTAAGCCAACTTATATAAAAATTTAAACATGTTATAAACGCTATAGTTATATGATTATATCCTTAATAACGATGAAATAAGATATAAACAATGTATTTATAATACAATGTATAGACTATAATTTTAATTCAAATATTTTTTGTACGTGCATTATAGTGTAATTAATTTTTGACATCTCGTTATTTTTTAAGTAATTAACAGTGATTATAAACATCACTTGAAAAGTAACGAGAGAGTAATTAATTTTTAGGAACTTGTGATCAAAATATATGGTGTTAAACGAGAGTAAACTTAAAAAAGCAAATAAGAATTTAAAGAAGAAAAAAAACAAAAAAAAAGAGTGGATGCTAGCTAATAATGAGCTGACATCCACTACTTATTTATTATATATTAAAATATAAGTGTAGAATAACAAAAAAAAATTAAAATTATTGTGAATGCAAATGTATATCATGAACTAATATATGAGTCTTTGTAATTTCTAGACTTAGGCATATATGACTTACTATATTACCTTGTAAAAGAGATTATCAGGTGATGAAATCTTTGGTTTAGTAGTGCTTAAGAAAAAAGAAAATTATAGTATTGCTTAATTATTCATATGCTAATATAATGTAACGACCAGACCAAACAAACTCTTATATAAAATATAATATGTAACGGCCTCTGACTTGCGCTGTGTACATGTAATTTCTTTTCTTTTATATATGTCCTTCCCAATTACATACTTTTGCACGGCTCTTTAACATTTTAAATTTACAATTCTTCACCCAAAATTTAACGATTTATGGATATGGCCACAAATTTCTATTGTATCCATTTTGGTTAACAAACATTGAATGTGAAATTAACCAGAAACGAAACGATCTCTTCGCATTTAGTGTAGATGGAAGAGTAAAATTGTTGTTCTCTTTAAAGAAGAATATGTGAATCGTCAAATAAGTTTTGTATATAATGTTTTATGAAATAAGGTTCATTTTGAGTGATAACAAAAGTTTGGGCTTTAACGATGAGATGAGAATGAGAAATTGCTTTTCTTGTAATTTTCTAAATAAAACATTTGCTCTCTTTGACTCTCTTCTTCCTCTTCTTCAGAAAGTTCCATTTTTTATTTCTTTTTGGGCTGTGAAATGCTAAAACACACAATCTCTGTGAACTGTGAGAGTGATCGATTCAGCTCTCGTTTCAATTTCCGGTAAGGTTCCATCTTCTCAAGGGTTGTTGTTTCTTCTTCTCTCTTCGAAAAGGTTTTACTTGAAACGGATTCATGAACAGAGCCACTGTACCGTCGTCTCTCCTCTCTCTGATGTTATTACTGCTTACATTTTCTCAGTGTTTTCCCTTTTTTCTTCCTTTTTAGGGTTTCATTTGATCGAATGTGCAGTCGCATTTGGCTGCTCAGCTGAATTCTAGCTTCAAGACAACCCCCAGAAGCAGCCGAGCTCTCTCTCACTCTTAGACTCAGAGTAATCTCTCTGTTGTTTTCTTCCTCGTGAGTAACTTATTCTGCATTCATATCTTACATTTTAATGCATTTCATCCTTCATCCTCTTTGTGACTTTTTGATTTCTTAGTGAAGTCGCGCTAAAGTTTGATACTTTTTTTTATGGGTTATTGCACTTTATCCATGACATCGTTTTTGGTCTAAGTATTCGTTTTTGTTGGTATAGACTTAGGACTTAGAAAGCTGCTGAAACATTCTCAAGTTATTAAATTGCAGTCAGGAAACGATTTCTGAAAGGATATCGACTAATCTCTTGTTTCCAAATTGAAATTTCATTCATTTAAAAGTTGACACTACGATTATATTATTGGCAGGTTTGTTGTTTGGGAACACTGGGGTACACTGGTAGATACATCAACTTTACTGCCGAAATGGTAATGTCAGACCTTTGGTATCTCTCACATTGTTGAAATTCAGGAAAGGAAAACCATAAGAGTTCAGTTTTTCTTTGTTTGTGCAATGTTTCTTTAGATGGAACATTCTGGTGGTGATGACAGTGATGAGAATTGGAATACAGATGATGAACTTGAGATCGATAACTTCCAATCTTCTCCTGTACATTCTATGTCTGAAACCTCAGTTGGACCTGCTGATGTAAGTGCTTACTGAGTTCTATAGAATGATTGCAATTCTAACTTGTTTTCACGCTGAGGCAAGAATAATGCGGTTTTGTTTCTGTGTATAACATTAGGCAACCTCGCCAAATTTAATCCAGAAGGGTATCTCTGATGAGACGTTTGCTAGTTTTATTGAGATGGGATTTTCAAGTGAAATGATTGCTAGAGCAATTGAAGAAACCGGTGGTGAGTCTATTTCTGATTTGTGTAATCGCTGAGATATGCATTTCTGAATTCTGTCAGTCGATGAAATGATAATAATTTGCAGGAGAAAACTCGGAACCTATGCTGATTCTTGAAACTCTCTTCAAGTATTCTGTGAGTGCTATTTGGCTGAATTTGCCATGTTACTTTGATTTTCTACTTTTTCTTTTTGCATGTGTTCACAATTTGCTTGTATATAATTTTACCTTTCACTTTATGTTTCTTTGTGAAGACAAGCACTGAACCTAGTTCTTCAAAGTCCAAAATTATCAATGATCTTACTGGGATGGGGTTTCCTGAAGAAAACGTGATAAAAGTTTTACAAGAATATGGTAATGACATATCTCTTTCCACATTTTTTTTTCTACGAAATGAGAACTTTCAGTGAGGTTTACTTAGCTTTCCTTGATAATATGCAGGAGACGAAAATATCGATGAGATAACAAATGTGCTTCTTACTTATGAGGTAAGTAAGCATTACAATGATAACGTATATTTACATTAAAATACAGTATGTCATGTAACAGGTCGTTACTGTATTTTTAGGAGGTAGAGAAAATGTCCAAATCAAAAGACGAGAGCATCAACATTAATGATGATGACAATATCTATTCATTATCCTCAGATGAAGAGGAGGTACAATAGTTTAATCAAGTTTCAGACCTTTACTTGGTTATAAATTACTCATGTCTTACATTTTTTAGAAGTAGATTGTGATTGCTGTCTTCTTATCTGTTTTGGAAAATGACAGGATAAACTAAACTACTCACATGAAACTGGTATACTGCAAGATTTGATCAAGATGCAGTATTCGAGGGAAGAGGCTGCTAAAGCTATAGAGAGATGTGGTAAGCTCTGGCTTATTTATTATCATTATACTTCAAAATTTTCTTATCTTTCTATTCAGATCTTAGAGAGGTTTACTTGTATTCTTCTCATCTATCCAATTAGCATCCTTGCCAGTATTCATGTTTCTTCTCAAACTTCACAGGAGAAGATGCAAGTGTGGAAGAGGTCGTAGACTTCATTTGTGCTGCTCAGATGGCACGGCAGTTCGATGAGTTTTTTGCAGAACATGATAAAAAAGAGGTAATAAGTTTTAAGTCTTTTGAAGATCCTACGACACCCATCAAGTTAGTTTTGAATTATCCATCTACAATTCTGGTCGGTGAGACGAGACATCTAGAGTTGTCTGCTTTAAAACTGTGAAATTAATTAACTTCGTCGTAGTTTCCATGTAACCTGTTTTGTTAACTTCATTGCCATTTGATTTTGTAATCAATGCCGGCGATCATTGTTCTGTAGCAGATACATTGCACTCTTGTAGCTATTAACTGTAGCTTACAAATTAGAAAAGCTCTTGGATTGTGATCTTTGCCATATTTTGACCTCTGATAATCTGATTGATGATAAGTTGAACTCTGGATTCCCTTGGCCTTACCTGCTTTTGGTCTGAGCAGATGCTATGGTTTAATACTACAATTTGATGCTTTGTTGTTGTTCTACTCAATGTTTTACAGAACTTACTGATGTTACTAATTGCTTCCTCAAGTCCTATTAATGTTTTTGGAGTTCTGTCTTTCTTTCAGAACATGTAATTACTTCAATTGCTACTGCTGTAGATGGTATACTTCCCTAGATTATGCAGTTTTTCATGCTTGACTCTTTGACTGTGCAGCTTATAACTAACAGCAAAAAGAGGCGAGTATACAATGAGCCACCAAGAAGAGAGAGAAAGCCGAACACTGCCATGGCCAATGACGAGCTCATCCGTCTACCAAAGCCGATGACTGGGTTTGGTGTCCCTAACGAACCTGGACTTATGACACAAAGAACAGTCCCAATTCCGGATGTTGGTCGTGGCCCGCCCTACTTTTACTACGAGAATGTTGCAATGGCTCCTAAAGGTGTTTGGGCCAAGATCTCCAGTCACTTGTATGATATCATGCCTGAATTCGTGGACTCTATCTACTTTTGTGCGGCTGCAAGAAAAAGGGGTTATGTTCACAACCTCCCAATCCATAATAGATTTCAGATCCAGCCTCCTCCTCACTGTACTATCCAAGAAGCCTTTCCATTGACTAAGAGGTGGTGGCCCAGTTGGGATAGAAGACGGAAGCTGAACTGTTTGGTTACATGTATCGCCAGTGCTCAGCTTACAAACAGACTACGTGAGAAGCTTGAGAACCATGATGGAGAGCCACCTCTAAGCGTGCAGAAAGAAATCCTTGAGAGTTGCAGAAAGTGGAATCTGGTCTGGGTCGGTAAGAACAAGCTTGCCCCGCTTGAGGCAGATGAGATGGAGAAGCTTCTAGGCTTCCCAAGAGATCATACTCGAGGAGGAGGTATTAGTAGAACTGATCGCTACAAGTCTTTAGGCAACTCATTTCAGGTATAATTAGATAACTTAAGACCTCTCTGTCGATTCAGTTCTGGTTTGAAAGTCTTTGAGGGTTCTTCAAAACTTAGTTTTTTAAAAAAAAATTTCTGTAGGTTGATACAGTAGCATATCACTTGTCTGCCCTCAAGCCTTTGTTCCCAAAGGGAATCAATGTTCTGTCACTATTCACGGGGATTGGCGGTGGAGAAGTGGCACTGCATCGTCTCCAAATTCGAATGAATGTAGTTGTGTCTGTCGAGATTTCAGAAGTGAATCGAAACATCTTGAGTAGCTTCTGGGAGCAGACTAATCAGACAGGTATCTTGAGAGAGTTCAGTGATGTTACAAAGCTAGACAACCATACGATTGAGCGACTTATGGACGAGTATGGAGGGTTTGACTTGGTCATAGGAGGAAGTCCTTGCAACAACCTGGCTGGAGGTAATCGGATCAGTAGAGTTGGACTTGAAGGAGATCATTCGTCACTCTTCTTTGAATACTGCAGGATTCTCGAGACTGTTCGCGGCAAATCAGCACGTATGAGGAGATGAAGAATTTGAAGACCAAGTTTTTCTGATTTGACAAGTGTTTCAAACTTGTAGTATTTTGCAGATTCTTTTTGTGCCTCCTCTATTACGTAGAAAGGTAGTAGAAGTGAGCATATATAATATTGGATTTTAGGGTCGTAGACAACTAAGTTTTAAACACTACACTAAACCAAATCGAACCAATACTAAACCGAAGTTATAACACTACACTGGCACTGTGCACTTTATCTTGTTTGGTTCGAGACGACTAATCGGAACCAGAGCCTTGAGCTGTGTCTCTGCTTGCTCTGTGATTAGCTTCTCCAACAAGCCCTTAAATCTCAAGCTCCGACACTGCAGTAAACACAGTCGCAGCAACACATGAACTCCTGCAAATCTCTTATTCGTACCTCAATATCTTCATTTGGATTGGTTCCTCGATCAATCCCTAGTTCCTCCATCACCTTTATCTCAGTTCGCACTTTATCTCCTCTCTCTCTTCTCCCTCCAAATCCATGTACACCGCTCTCACTCTTTCTTCTTCTTCAGTTTCAACCTTTTGTTTTCAAATTCGTAAACTATTCGTTTGATTTCTCTCATATGTTCAATTTTAAAATCGCTGCTCATGTGAATAATAGGCATTGGAACAGCTCGACGCACATTTCGCTCAACGACATTCTCGCAGTTTAATGGAGCTGCGGCGGCTCTTTCACCGGAGAGCTTCACGGAAGAATCTCCCAAGGATACTGTGAAGGAATTACTAACAACTAATCGTGTTGAAGCGTCAAGAAGCATGATGAAGATGGAGCGGCGGAGCATTTTGAGCGATGGTGAGGGTGATTGTAGAGGATCATGGTTCCCTTACGAAGACAGGTTCAGGTGCGGTGAGGTGCATCTTAGTAGCCGTGAGGTGTTGGAGGCTGTGACTCCTCATATGATGGAAGAGAGGAGAGATAGATTTAGGCGTGTTGTGGAGAATCGAAGCTACTCGGTGTGTCTTGTGGTTGAAGGTCTCTCTGATTTTGGAAACATCTCTGCTGCGTTCCGCTCTGCTGATGCCTTGGGGATTCAATCCGTACACGTCGTTTCCTGTGACAGCTCCAAAAGGTGCCCCCTTTGAGGTTGGCATTTTCTGTTTCTTGGTTATTAGGATTCGGTTTCAATTTGGGATTTTTTAATTTTCTTCACACTTTTTGAGGTTGGGGTATATACATAGTGTCGTGAGTGACTTGACATCATAAGCTGGCGACTGAAGTTATGTTTATTGGATCATAGAATGGAGTAGGTGAGAATTATTATATTTCCTCTACTTTATGAGTTGGAATCTATACCGTGCAATAAGTTGGAGATTGAGTCCTTAAGGTGAAGAATGAGTCTAGTAGAAGTTTCGATTACATTGTCCTCATGAGTCAAAAGATTGATCATAAGTTGACTTTTGGTTCATACGATTGAATGGGGATTCTGTATCTTGAACGTGTACTGATAAATGAGTCATAGGTGATATTTCGAAAGATTTATCATTAATTTTTTACTATAATGTATAATAGGTTTGATCACATTGTGTGAATTCATGTACTGTTCTATCTGTGTGAATGTGTAATATATATGTGTAGGTATAACGGAAATCGCCATGTGAGTATGGGAGCTGAGAAATGGTTGGACATTGAGTTTTGGGACACACCGAAAGAATGTTTCAATGCTTTGAAGTCTCGTGGTTACAGAATTGCCACAACGCATTTGGGGATGGACACTGTAAAACCTCTTTTTTGTATATTCTTCTCATCACCATAATTGATGGGGTAAAATGAATGTATGTTAGTACTCATAACAGTTTTTTGGTGGTAAATATTCACAGGTTTCCATTTACGATATGGACTGGTCATGCCCAACAGCAATAGTTGTTGGAAACGAGGGCAGGTAATATTATCTCTCACTTTCCAACCGCTATAGTTGTGGGAAACGGGTTCAGGATTTCTTAATGGATTTGTGGGAAATTTGCAGCGGAATAAGTGATGAAGCCTTGGAGTTGTCAGATTTGTGTTGCAGTATTCCGATGAATGGAATGGTTGATTCATTCAATGTCTCAGTGGCTGCAGGGATTCTGATGCACCACGCAGTCTCTGACAGAATCACTCGTCTGGTAAACCGATTGACACAGCTACACAATCTTTTAAGTTAGCTTTCAGTTCACTTATGTTTATCATATTTTATGGTTTTCAACAGGGAAGTCATGGAGATCTGTCCGAATCAGAGAAAGATATATTGACTGCTGAGTTCTCACTTCGTCACAGTAGAAGCTCACTTAGCATTGCTTACGAGTTCGCTAAACGTAAACAAAACTCTACTTCTTTCTAATTTCGGAAACCGTATTGTCTTTTTTCTTTCTGTTCTGGGTGTTACAGGCTTCGAAATCTCCTTTGTTTTGTAATCAAATATTTTTCCGGACACCTTCCATCAAACGTATTTGCCTTTTCAATCCACGAAGTGGTATCGATTCATCAGTCTTATGCGTCCATGAACGGCCGTCGAAAAGCATAGAAACTGAACAACACATCGTACTTAGGCTGCTATTAAGCAGTTCCAAAACATGATAAGAATAATATTTCCTCCATGCTTTTATACTTTTATCTATACTTGAAAACTTTAAAAAGTTTTTCTTTCAAGAGACATCATATTATTGACTTGAAATTGGAAGCTCGCCCTAAGACATAAAACACATAAAATTAAGTCATAATTCTATTAGAAACGAAAGCCTATCAAAAGTATTTTAAAAGCGTGTTTCTGTTATCATTTTGTTTATTTTTGGAACACATAATTAATCAATTAACATATCACTGCTCGTAGTCTGTATCCTCTCCTTGGTGCTGCTATCTTCTCCACTTGTCCGTTTCTTCGACTGATGCGACTTCACATACTCATCGATTCTCGCCTTCAACTCGACGTCCGGTATCAACATCTCTGATGTCAAATGTGCTCGGTTAAAGGGATCATGCTGCAGCAGAAATAAGATCAGATTCAAAGCCAAAATCTTCGGAGAGAGAGAGAGAGAGGGAGATGTGTAACTGATCGTCAATGTGTTAGATATGCTTACATTGTCGCTGAGAAGATGACGCTGGATGATGGGTCGATCAACTGTGATTCTTGAGCTTGGAAGTATCACTGGATCTCTCATTAGTGTGTACTGCAAAAAAAAAATATGAAAAATATAACAGAGAACAGACTTTAGTGCATGTTATTGAGACAAAAATTAGGTTTCTATAAAATTAGTACTTCTTTCCACAGATAAAGACCTGAATTGGGTCAAGGAACTCGTCTGGTATTTCACCAAGCGCAGCTTCAGCATCCAGAGCTTCAGAGGCAGCAGCTTTGGCTTTAATGCCTAACTCCATAAACTCTTGAATGATTCTTCCTTCTTCACCTATTCTCCTAAGCACATCTGCTCCTGCATTGAATAGCTGCAAAAACCGGCACTTGTTTTGTTCAGTAGAGACAGATAGATTATGACGAAGAGTATTTGGTTAGAAAGGAGAATTTGACCTGTTCGTTATATGATCGGCCATCACTGGATATGGCACCAGGGAATATGTTTTCCGAGTCTCCTCTTGCGAGATTAACATATATGCGAACGATCTTCAAAATTCATGAAAGCAATCAGAATTGTATTCAGTCACTTTCTCACACATTTTGGTAAGAAAACTTAATTGTCATCACTAACCTGTTTAAGCAACTGTTTTGGACGGAACTCATACTTTTCAGGATCTTTCAAGCTTAAAGATTTACGCTGTGGACCCACGAGTTGTAGCAAGAAGTAATTAAGCATATTTGCAACCCTCTCAACCTGAATAAGTAAGTACAAACAAACAAACAAACTCTTCAGTTGGGTAATCATCGGGCAGGTTTCCAGTTCAGGAATACGGTCAGGTTACCATCTCAGGGAGTAGAAAAGGGGCAGTGATCTCCTCAGATGTAAATGAAAGCATAGTCACATCTTCATTTGCCAGCTTCATGTCGATTCTAACAATCTGCAGAGCAAAGAAAAGTTCTTTAGGGTATTGTGAACCAAGAACATAATATGATACAAAATAAGAAGTGTCAATCCAACTAACATTCTCCTGAGAATGGAAGAGTCTTGTTCTCTCCTGTCTCTCTTGTGTTGGTCGCTGCTCCCATTCTGCAGTATTTGACATCTCTGCCTCGATTTGTTTAATCTCCAGAATTTTGTTAAGACTTTCATCAAGAAGATAGATGCTATCATTGACTAAGAAGTTTAAGAAATTCAAGTACACGCCCTTCTCTTCATCTTTTGCAATCTGTAACACATCAAGTTTGGTAGCATTGGAAAATGATAATTAAAGTTCAAAGTCACGGCCAGCTCATTAAGAATTTACCCGTCTCCAAGCATTCCGGTGACTAGGCACCTGCCAGAGATACTCCAAAAGCTCGGCAATGTTGTGACGAATATTGAATTTGTCATAGAACTGCATTTGGAAAATTAGATATCAGTTACATTAGAAGCAAGAGCTAACAGCCATTATGGCTGTTCTAGAGCTAGCATATTATGTACTAAGCAATAAACAGAAGCTCGTTACGCCAGAAATAATATAGCCACTACACAAAATCTCTTGCAATCACCTGAGTGTGTGAACCTGTGAACTCAATGTCCACATATAGTTTCAGTAAATTCCTGACAAGATACTCGAGTGATAACTGATGCCCCTCAAAAAGAGTAGATGTAGCAGATGAAGAACCACTGCAAACAAAAATTGAATTGAGATTGGTGGACCACATTACTGCAGAACTTGTTGCATTAGCAACACAAATTGAGGTTTTAACAGCTTTAGTGAAGGAAATCACCTTGAACGAGGCATCCAGCAGTTCAGGACTTCAACCATTTTTGCTCTGAGATATGGGTTTCTAACATACTCAGGACTTGCCATGAACATAATTATGAAGTTCATAAAGTCGTCCTTAAAAAAAAAGAGAACAACCATCATCAATGCAAGTACAACGAGAGAATGTCACCAGACGGAGTAATGCAAGATAAAACTAAGCATACCAGTACTACCCCATCCAAAGCTTTGGGAATTCTTGAAGCAAATATCAGTAACTCCATTGCATCTTCAACAAAATGCTCAGGCATACAAGAGAATTCCATGGGACAAGTTGATGGTAAAGGCATCTTAAAGCCACCAACTAGTCTAACTAACCAGACAACCACTAGTCGATAGAAAGACAGAGCTCGCTGAATAAAATCGCCATCCTTCAATACAGTATAGAGAGATAAAGAAACTATTACTATCATGTTATCGTCCAGAGACAAAGCAAAGATGTTCTCATCTCAGAGAATATGACTACAAACCCTTAATATTTGGGCTTCATGGCAGAGCTTTTCCTGAGAATACAGCTCTAGTTCTTTTTCCATTCGGGTTATATCAAGTTCCAACTGTGGAGAAGGTGCTTGATCTCTCATGGCTTTTAGTGTTGCAAGATTATCTTCACCTCTCGAAATGTCCTACGTCATGAGGGAAAAAGTAAAAAAAAATACAATTACAATCTTCTGCAAATTCAGGCATCAAGGACTTTTCCACAATCAAAATATGTTCCTAAGTTAAAGTTTTAACTATAGTTCCTTCTTGTTTTCACTGAAAATCGTCTCGACAACACAATGTCAAGAACCAAAATAAAAAAAGAGATCTCAGCAAGATAGTTCATCACAAATCACTTTTAAATGTTTCAAACTCTTCTATATCTCCAGTTCGAGAATTTGAGATGATGGTTTACCTGAGCAAGATGTTTAAAGTCAGAGAGTGCTTTTAGGAGACCCAAATTAAGGACCCTTGCAGTCATAAAGAAGCATTCACAAATGAAAGTGTACTTAGTTGCTGACTTTGCATTTTGCCCAGAAGCATTACTACTAGAACTTGTGGCTTCTTTGGATTGTAACAAGCGACTTTCGTTCCCGTTTTCTGGCCCAGCACCATCTGTGTTTGCCGTAGCATCTTTGTCAATCCACTCAGAAACTTCTTCGGATGATGCATGAAGAGCAGTCAAGTCGCTGGTGTTGATCATAAATAATATTGTTCATCATTATAATATGAAAATTCAGTGAGGAAATATATGTACAATTACTTTGAGGATCATACCTTAATTTCAAGCGATGACCACAGAATGCATATTTTGGATCAATCTTATCTCTTTTAGTTAAATGCGGATCTAAAAATGGTTCACAGAGCCGGAGCATTACTGCACTGAGGTTGACAAACATGCCTGAGCTAGCACAAGAGACTGGATCAACCTGTTAAACAAGATATACATATTACAGAATGCTGGTTTGAAAAAGACAAATACCAACTTCATAAAACCGAGGGGAGACTAGAACAATTCATAAATAAATAAAAACTATTTTATATACTAATGTGTACCTGTATATGGGCTCTAGACGCATTTGCATTGATCACCTCTGCAAGAAACTGTAGAACACACTCACGGGTATCAGTACTTTTAAGTAAAATCATCAGTACATCATGCAGCCCGCTGTACAAAATGTTCATAAAATTTTTAATGGTGGAGAAGGATGATAATAAGTCTGCGGGACGACGTTCTGATGCTTCAGAGAAGCACTGCTGCCTGATATTCACAAAACAATAGACATGTATTAGCGTTTCTATAACAGGTAAAGAATATCATGTAAGATAAATCAGGAGACCCTTCTGTTTGCACAAATAATCCATGTCAAATGCTAATGTTCAGTACAGACAAGAAAAATGCTTAAAATAATTGATTTCGTCCACAATATTCCAACTTAAGAGAGAGCTTACTAATGTTTTTATTGGTTTAGGACACTGAGCACCTAAGTCTTATGTATGGTGGATTTGTATAATCATGCTTAAAAATGCATATCACCTAACAGTGTCATCTTATAAGCCAAAAACATGTGCTTCTTTCCTTTTTGAACAACTATCTACTATGAATACGCTAAACAATAATTCTTACTATCCAAACTGTCTCAACAAACTAAACAGACCCAAAGATTAGAGAATTCTAAGCAAGAGAAACAGAAATAAGTTCAAACTCACCCAACATCAGGTTGACTCTTGAATAGCGTATTATCTGGCAGTGCACTAATATGGAAGAAAGGGCCAAGAATGCTTGTCAGCTCCATGGCTCGACCGTTCATATAGGCGCCTCGTGGAACCCACCACTCATGACTAACCAGAGATTTTGCTCCTACTGGTAAGCTAACAAGATACTTGAGAGCCCTCAATGGTGGCTGGAAATCTCCAAGCACTGATACATTAATAACCGTAGACCTCAAGTCCTCGTAAAGCTCCTTTAAAATAGGGTCCAAGCTATCAAAATCTGAGTCTTTGAAGAACTCATCCAAAAATCCCGGAGGAGCCTGAACCCCATTGCTACTACTTCCAAACATATCCAATGAACCAGAACCAACCTCGGCGAAAATCAATGGGAGCACAGGAGACCTATTCTTCTTCTTCAGCCTAGTATCCAGTCCACCGCTAAGTGTATCCGCGTTCCCAAACATGTCAGGATTCGCCAAGTGTATCCTACAGTAAGAAACAGCGAGCTTCTTCGCCTGTTTAGTGACAATCTCCATCTCCGATCTAAGGTTCTTGTCCTTCATCGACTGGATTTTCTTCGATTCGTCGTAAGCACGACGGTAGCAACCGATTAAGTACGGAAAGGGCGGTTCTGCGGCAGAGAAGTCGCCGGAGAGACGATCTATGAGCACTCTCTCCATCAAATCACGAGAAAGCAAGAGCTCTCTACCTTCGCTGAGGACCTCAGCGGCCGTCATCTCCAAGTAAACAATACGAGGATCGGAATCAGTTGGTTCCGTTAGGGTTACATAAAATATCTTCCGGAGGATAATATCCTCAATTTCAACCGGAGATCGTTGTGGCTTATTCGTCGCCATTGATTCTCTGACTCAAATCAACACTCGAAAACTCGATTTGAGATAAAATAATTTTTTTTTATATCACCGATGAATCAGAAAGCGAAACACTTGGGACTTATCAGCTGAAACTATAAATAAATACTGAAAAATCAAAATTCACGAAAGAAGAGAGAAACCATGGCAATAATTGGAAGAGATTTTCTGGGAGTAGGTTTTCGTGATGAACTCTTTTGAGTCTCTGAACGAGCTTTGGGAAGTCCTGAACTTGGACGAAAAAAGTCTATATACGATATGTGCAACGTCGTACTTGAAACGATGTCGTTTAATACTAAACCTTTTTCTTTTAGCCCAATCAAGGAATATTTTTTTCAAGTTTTTCCAATTTTCTTCTTTTTGATTAATAGTTTTACCCATAGTCCCATATAAACAACTTTTTAAAAATTTACCTTAATATCATTTTTCAATTTTTTCTGGGTCATAATAGTCTGCTTCGGACTGAACCATAAGAGGTGAAGCTTACTCGAATGCTAGTAATATATTATGAATATAAACATCATCCCAGGAACAAATTTTAAAGAAAAGAAAGGGAAACACAATTATTTGGACCGATAAATTTTGGAACCTTTTTTTTTTGTTGTTTTATTCGAGATGATCATGCGGTCGGATGGACATGAACATCGCGGCATACTGAAGTAACCGGCGTTCACTGTTACCTTCAACGCTATTCTCCGACACAGGACTCATCGAACCGCCTCCACCGCCGTTGATTTCACCACGGGTTCTTTTCCTGTACCGGCGCCACGCCATCTGAATATTCACGGCGGCCCACGTCCTCCAGTTTGAGGAATAGTATCTTGCGGTCCGCTTAAGCCGCTCATTCGCAAATTTATAACGGAAATGATCGGTGATGTACTTAAGATCATCGGATCCTAGGGAGAATGCCTCGATGTTGTCGAGGCAGACAAATGTTGCCGAAGAAGGGGGAAGACGATCAATAAATGGACGACGTAGGCACCACGAGAGTAGCTCGTCTCCTAAGTAACCCCCTGGTTCCAGCATACTAGTGGCTATGACCCCTTTGCTTAGGCTCTGGATACGTTTGGCTCTCCCACGCATGATGAATATCATTCTCTGTACAGGATCACCTTCACGGATTATCTGCGACAATCAATAAAATCAAATAACCTCAGATATTACAAACTGAAGTCACCAAAAAACAAACCAAAACTTTGGCTCTTAAGATGTGTGACTGTGTGTGGCTTAGTGCAAGGGGTGGAAACTATAACTCTTAAATCGAAGCTGAAGCAAAAGAATTAGAACTTTAAGTTTGTGAAATGATGGGTCGAGTACCTTTTCATCTTTAGAGAAAACACGAGACTTAGCCCGATCACAAATGTTGTCGAGGATCAAATCGTCCATGCCCCTGAACAATGGCACCTGAAAAGTGAAAAGGATCAAACATGTCAGAGACTTTAGCCTTAACAGGTACTGCTTTCACATCTTAACAAGATTTGAGTGTAATCACTGTAATGTCCATTTTCAAGTACCTTGTTAATGAGATCAAAGCAAAGATATCGTTTGATATCTCTTCGGAGACCTGGAGGCAAATCTTGTATAAGTTCTAGCTCATCTTCTCCACCCAAGGCAGTCCATCTCTGCCGCTCAAATCGCCTAACTCTCTGTCTTATTCGGGAAGGTAACTGCCTACGTTTCATCCACCATTCCATGTCCCTACAGCGTATCTGCATTTTCCTTTTTTTCGCCATTACTGCATGCAAAAACACCTTCAAAAGAAAGTAAAAAGCTTGTTAAAATCTTCCGATTCCATCAAAACACAATATCATATAGAAAAGATATATTCTTGCATAGTTTACCTGAATGTTCCCAATCAATAGCGTGAAGAGTAATAGCCCGCTAAGGACCATAACTATACTGAAAACAACTTCGAGCCAGTTGCTTGTGGGCTCAAGATCATTCGCGAATGTGCTATAAAACGTGACACCCAATTCAGGATTAGTATGTATGACTATCAAAGATCTTTAAATATCCAAGGATGAAAACCTTAAAATCTGAAACTAAGCAATTACCTGAGAGTCATTAGACCCCAGAAGATGGGATAAAGGATCTTAACCGCAAGAGAATTGCTGGAGATGACTGGAAGTGCCCATCGGTAGATACCATATCGGAATGGTCCGTTTGAATCTAAGCACATAGGCTTCTTGACAACACTGGTAAGGTTTCCAGATAAGCATGGATATCCAATTGTGCTTGTGGGTGACACAAATTGGTAACAGACCTCTTCTTTACAAGACAGACTCAGGTTGCAGTTCCCGGTTCTCATGCATTGCTGTCTTATGCAAGAAGCAACACGCTGTATTGCGAGAACATACCAGCATCCCCCAGCAACCTGAAACCACCAGAATTTCCATTACAAAAACAACCTTTAGTATCATATCTTGGCATGGAACCTAGCAGTATATACATATGGAATTTCACAACTTAAGAGTTGTAAAAGTTGTTTCAGTGTACAGTTGTACTTGTAGCAAATTATATTCAGGCGGAAATAATGTATCTGGCTTGAAAGGACTCACATGAGAAGCGATGAAATATGCGATGAGATTAAGAGCAAAACCCCACCAAATAGTGCCAAAAATGTAGCCAGTGACCTTTTGCATCCTTCTCATCAAGCAGAAGCAGTGATAAATCTTGGGGAGGAATTGGAACAAGAATATTAGCAGAAGAATCGTCATTATCAGCTTAACCTTCTCTTCTCTTATCAGTTTCGGCACGACTAACCAAAACACAGCCTGCAAATAATCAAAACACACAAAGTTCAAATTTGCATCTCAAATCAGGATTCATCAACACTTGGAAATGATTCATGGAGGCCTTTCTTGACACAGATAAAAGGTTTAGTGTTATTTCATAATATAAGAATACTTTGAAGGTTTCTTTGAAAAGTCGTCGGATTTTAAACCTGAGGCACAGGGAGAATGACGATAACATCAAACCAGAAGCCAGTGAGGGAGCGTGCGTAGTGAGACGCGATGGCGCGTGGATCCCAAACGAGCTTGCCACAACCGACAACAAGCGACTCTCTCGAGACGTAAGCCAGTCTGAATTGAAGCCACACGTGCCAAAGATGAACAGCGTCGAGAAAAGTGCGGAGCACCGTGACCACCGCGGCGAACGCGCCGTCCATGTAGAGACAGGCGGGGCCGGAGGTTCGACCAATGGAGAGGGCGTAGAAGAAGAGCGGATCCACGGCCAAGGCCATCCCGCGAGCTAGAAGCAACGCGCGGTTCCATCTCTGGACGCGCTTGCTCCTGGGATCGAGAACTTCGCCGAAGGGACCTTTGAGACGCCTGAAGCGAGCTCGGAGAGGGTTGGGGAGGGATCCTTCTTGGATGGGAACTAGAGAAGAGCCTGCGGAGGCACGCCACTCGGGCGCGTGAGCTTGATCGCAGCTAGTTGAGTGGAAAGCTGGGACGCCTACTTGAGTACAAGCGTAACACTCGACGGAGCTCAGAACCGGCGTTTCATCGCTGCCGCTGCTGGTGGAATCTCCGCCGTTGTTTTCATCGATTCCAGTCGTTTGTCGACGGAATTTGTCGGAAAACAGTCCAATCCACCTGCAAAAAAAAAATCAAATCAAATTGTGAACTCTGATTTTGTAACAACAATCATCGATCGATCTACTGCCAAACAAAAAAAAACAAAAATCGTTGGGAATCATCTCACATTCGTTGTATAGTACACAATTTTCGAAAATCCATTTCGTAATAAAACGATTTAGCATATACTCAAGCAATTATACTGAAATTGCATGGTCTTTGTTCGCTATATAAACAGTTCCAAAAAAACGAGTGAATGTTATTTTTGTCTCGGGAAAGAAAACAAAATGATTGTCAGATAAAGCTTGTAACCGTCGTCGAGTAAAAAAAACAAAAGACATTTGAAAAATGTTCTCGAGCGTACCGCCATTACTGAAGGATTACAAGCATAGATAGAAATTAAATTAGGAAATTGTATGTAAACCTGGAGATGAAGTTGGGGTGAGAGGGCATGATTGAAGTAGAGGAAGCACCATGGGAGGGAGAGGGAGAGAAAGAATTTGCAGGGAGTGATTGGAGAGAGAAGAGAGAAATGGGAAGATGATTTGTATAGGCAAAGGCAAAGACAACGAGAAGACAAGTAGTGTGTGTGATACGTACGTCTCTAGTAGGATTAGTGGGAGACTCTGGTTCAATAACCAAACCGAAGATTGGCTTAAAATCGAAAATCAAACCGGGATTGACGAGGAGAGAGATGAGCTGTTCAAAGTCTGAGCGATGTTGATAGGGAAGCAACGGCCCACAATAGAACACATTCAACAAAATTGGATTCCGTACAGATCATGACGATAACTACGTTTACGGGCCCATTTCGATTATTCTTATTTTATTATTATTATTATGAAGAAGCTACAGTATTTAGCTCATCAATAATGTTGCTTGTATGTTCGTTTAATTATTGAATTATATTGAGATAGTATAGGATTTCAAATTTACTTGCTTTTATAGGCATAACGAATTTACTGCTATATATGTGTGTATGTGAGCGTGAATACACTGGTGTAAGATTATAAACTTATAACTGTATAGGTACTATTTTTAGGATGATAAAAACATGCATGTACATCATGAACCTACGTAAGAAGCATGCATATATGTTATCTGTTTCAGATTCCATATTATTCATCATTAATATTCTGAAAATAATATGTTTTATTCCATTATTGTATATTGATTTTTGTCTTTGTCATTAATAATTATGTATTTTGACTTAATTAATCGGTATATTCTTCTTGTCGCCGTCAACTCAGTGATAGTTAAAATATATAAATATATATATATATATATATGTGTGTGCGCTCGCGCGCGCTTTGTGAGGGATTGAATACATGCGGAGGAAGTCATTTTAAACAAGCCAAGAGGCATACATACCACGAAGCCTAATCTCGTAATTAGGTAATTCTTGGTTTACAAATACATTCAGTTTAACACTATAATAATGTTTTTATCATCATAAACTGTCATTTTTCCGGATATTTAATATTAGTTCTCTTACCTTACAGTGAAGTTTCCAAAATTTGACAGTAGTCATGCAAATCTGCCATATCATGCATTAATAATTCGTGTCACGACCATTATATCAACGGGTCACCACCCCCCACACCACAAATTTCTTGTTGAAATGTATTTTTTTTCATCATATCAAGCCAACAAGGTAACAACAACAAATTTGGAAAATGGTTTCATGTACTTATCCGAGCGTAGTGAAAAAGACAAGAAGCCATGTGCAATAACTCTGTTTTATTTTATCTTCTTGTAACCAAAAAAGAAAACAAAAAAAAAGTTATTTATTAAGTGTACATGTGTTATGTGTATGTATGCAAAACAGAAAAGGAGAAGAAGAGGAAACCGTAGGGACCAAAACAACGAAAGTGGCACAAAATGGCAAATGAAATGTGACATTTGATTTGTATCTGGTTGGTCGACATTCCTTCTTCTATATACATCCAACTTCCAATAAAATCGAAATAACAAAAAAAAAAAAAAAAAAAAGAGTGAATTGTCGATCTTTTTTTTTTTATATAACATTGGCATATATATACATGGAGATTTTGAACACGACAGATGTATCTCTTTTGTATTTTGAGTTCGACACGCCAAGTCCAAGATGATCTTCTAGCTAAGTCTTTTTTTTTTTTTGTGGAACCAAACTGTTTCCACCCAAAACTGTTTGAGAATGTTCGATTTTTACCTATCTACAAATCCAATTCCCCTCTTCTTGTATTGTAACTAAACATACGCCAAAACCATTTGAAACCGATATCTACAACTTTTTTGGTTCATTTTTTTTTCACCTATCTTTTTACATATCCATTAGAAATTCATTTTGTTAAATTCTATTTTTAGACTTAGAAAGATAAATATATAGTCAACCCTATTTAATTATTTATTTAAACCATATATAGTAGTCTGTCTGGTTAGCATGCAGAAGCAGAACTATGGCGAAGGGGCCACGCAAGCCTACTAATTTGGTGGTCACACATTCTCTCGCAAGCCAGACTAATTTTTAGATTTTCTTCTTCTTCTTCTTCTTCTTCTTCTGTTTTTTTTTTTGTCTGTCATTCGAAAATTAGTTATAACAGATAGAAAAGAAAAAAGCAATTATCCAACGAATAAACGTTTGTCTAAGCAAATATGCGACAAATGAGGAGACGTAGGAGAAAATCCTCTTTGGCCAAATCGAAGACCCAAAAACGAAAAAAATATAAATGTCTTCTCTCTTTCGTGCCAAACAAGAAACCTCAGAGAAACCATGAATAGCGTCTTTTACATCCTGAAACCTCTCTGCAATAACAATAAGGTGAGACACTTTTCCTGCCTTTACCTCGAATGTTGTATGATTTAGGTTCGGGTTCAGCTTCAAACGAATATACATTCAAAACTGGTAAATACAACAAAGTTTTTTTCCTATGACGATCACTGATGACTTTATTATAGACTCTTGCTTAGTTTGCTTTAATCAATCTGAAATGTGTTTCAATGGTTTCGTCAAATGTGCAACATTATTCGTAATTAGAGCTAAGACTGTATCTTTTCTTTTTTTCATTTCAGGTCGAGGATATTCTCTAGCCTACATGTGCCGCAGTTAAAAACATCACAAAAGGTTAGATCCCTTAGGATGTCCTGAATCAAACATTCTACTTTCTTCTTTCTTTCTTTCTTTTCTCTTAACATCTTGTGGTTAAAAGAATCTATCATTGAATATCTCTCTATCTAAGCTGATTGATGGCTGAGGAGACCGTACGTTTGCCTAATTCACCGGATGTAAACAGATCATGGAGAAGGATTTCTACTGGAAAACTCAGTTTTCTATACAGCCAAGACAAGATTCTTCCTAACTATCTCAGATCACCGACTAGTTCTTGTCATGATGTCTGCAAATATGGAAGCAAACATGAATCTGAGGACAACAAGCCAAGAGTTTCACCTCTCAAAAGGATTACCAGAAGATTTTCTGGAACCATAAACTTTGATTCACCATTGAGGAAGAAGGCATTTACCAAATCGGTGTTGAGTTCTTCTTTTGGTTCTGTAAAATGTGATTCTGTTGGTGGCTCTGATCATGCTAAGACCGAAGTTAGAAGCTTTTCTAGCAACGGTTGTGACGATGTTAAGAAGAAGAATGAGGTACATAAAACAAATGAAAAGGTGGCGTCGACTAAGAGAAAGAAGAAGAAGACGTTCTATGAATCTCCCGGAAGAGCTTTATCAAGATCTAAAGAGAAGGTTGAACAAAACAGGCGTGTCACTGCTTTGAAGCTTAAATCTGTTGCAGAAACAGCAGCGATAGCTCTTCGGAGAAGTACTGTGAATAGAAAGAAGATGAATGGTGAATCTAATTCTGCTGAAACAAAGAAGGCAGTTGTGCCTTTTAGAGTCTCAATATCCTCAAAACGCTGTTCTCGATGCTTGAGGACAAAGAAGGAGAGTAGTAGCTTGAGAGTTCCTCTAATGAAAACCAAGAAACGTGTGGATGAGCAGTGTAAAGACTTGGTTGAAGAGAGAACACTCTTTGTTATTAAGATGGAAACAGGGGATGATCAGAACCAAATGTGTGTCGTGGATTCAGCAACTGATGATCTAAATAGCGAAAAGAGCCAAGAAGAAGCTGAGTGTATTGAGAGTGAAACTGATGATGAATCTTCTCAAGAAGAGGAAGAATATGAAGGTGAGAATATGATGTCTTTCTCTGAAGATAACAACACACAAGGGCAAGGAAAAAGCAGAGCCCTCTCAGCAGAATCCGCTAAATTGGTGAAACTGAGAATCAAAAGAGAAAAGATTATAGATTTTGGATCACAAGGCAATAGTCCAAGAAAGCTCAAGTTCAAAAGAGGAAAAGCCGTCACTGGAGCTGACACAAACTCTAAATCTGGTGGTAGGAGACGCTTAAAGACCAAAGAAACCAATTTGAACAACGACGAGGAACAACACAAACCTAGAGTTGTTCTGAAACACCAAGACTCACAGAAGAAGAGAGATTCAAGAGTGCTATTGTTTAACAATGTGATTGAGGAAACAGCTAATAAGCTTGTGCAGACTCGCAAGAGCAAAGTAAAGGCTTTAGTGGGTGCCTTTGAGTCTGTCATATCTCTCCAAGAAAGGACGTCTTCTGCAACAACATAAAAACATCAAAGATGATACCATTCTCAAACCAACCTCGAGCCATATGTAATTGTTTCTTTCTTTCACGGTGTTTATGCATATGTATGTAATGTCAACATATGTAGGATGTATAAGAGTGCAATGACTAACACAACACTATGTCTAATCAAATGTCTAAAGGTTATTGTGACACAAAAGATTAAGAAAAAGGGTGTGTTTTAAGATTTGTAACTAAAGGTTACAATCTGTGAGTAGCAATAAAAACTAGGGGCTGCAAAAAGTAATATAAAAACTGAACCCCACGGTCACGCCGTCCTTTAAATTGCCATTGACTATCTAGATTCTTTTACCCACGTGTCATATTATAATTGGTTATTGTGGTTTTCTTCTATCACAGACAGTCACAGTACCACTCCTGGAATTAATTTTATATTTTTCCTTTCTTCTCTGCTCCATGGATGGGAGTAAAAAATATAAAAATTAAAGCTTTGAGATTTCTTTCCTCAATTGATATCTCTCCGCGAATTGGTCCTTGTTTGTTTGCTTCTGCCAATCTAGTTTTGCTTCTGGAATCTGAGAGCTTTTTGTTTCGGAGTTTTCGAGGTTCCTCATTCGTTGCTTCCTTTCAAATTCTCTTCCTTATTTTTGTTTCCAACCTCTAAAATGCCCTAAATTTCAGGTTCTAGTTGCGGTTTCTGGGATTAGGAGCAGAAGCCCTTTCTATCAAAGTTCGTATGTTTGTTGAAGTGTATCCTTCTCAGTTCTGTTCTGGTAAAGTTCTTCTCTTTTTCACTCTTTTTAAAAGATCTTTTGTTTTTTTGGTTTGGTGGCGTTTCTCCAGTGGTAAATTTGGGGACTAGAAATGAGTTTTCAGGAGATGATTTTAGGTTTCGGATTAGCTAGATTTTGGATTGGAGTGTTGTTGTTTTTGTTGTGGTCCTATTAGATAGATCTGAGTTACATTGTTTTATGTGTTGCGCCTTGGAAGTCTTAGGCTACTTCGACTCCATTTCTTATTGATGGTGATGTAGGACTCGTTACTTGGAATATTGGTCTACCGATGATAAGCGTTTTTATACTAGAGCTGATCAGATTAATCTGAAAACTTAACTGCTTCTCTTAGCATCATATTCGGATGTAAAAGAGACTTCATTGAATCATAGTAAACAGAAGGTAGTTCCCGTTAGACTCTGTGTGGTTTGTAAATCTGTGTCAAGGATACTTTTTTTTGTATTGGTTTTTGATGCTTCTTATGTTTTTTTAGTTTCGCCATCCATCTAGCTTTGCTCAATTCTTCTTCTTCTCCTGCAAGCTCTCTCTCTCTCTCTTTCATATTCTCTGTATGTTTTGGTTGTTGTTTTTGTAAATCTATCAATTCCTTGGCATTAGAAGTTGTTTGCTAATGTATCTCAAGTGTATTGGATCACTTGGGAAGTAACGGATCTCTGTTTATCTCTCTGCAGTTGGAAGCTCTATGTGGTTCCTTCTCTGATTGATACGTAGAGAGAATGATCTTACCAAAGCAGTATCATTGCACACACTCCCCGAGCTGCCAGTGCACTAAAGGCCATTTAAACGAAGATGTCTTGCTGTTAGTGTTCCAACATTTGAATTGGAATCCGAAATTAGTTGCAACACTTTCCTGTGTATGCAGATGGTTTGATGATTTCGCTAAAAGGGTACTGTGGAAAGAGTTTTGCAAGACTCGTGCCCCCAAAATGATGCTTGATTTGCAATCTAGCGGTAGTCACTGCATTGACGGTAACTGGCGAGCCCTTGGGAAGCTTCTCATATACTGCTCAGGATGTACACAAGGCGGTCTATTCAATAGCTCTGTTCAAATCCCGGGACACTTTGTTTACAGAACCCGATTCTCCAGAACATTGGGAAGAAGCCTGCTTCCGCCTCAATGTAGAACTGATGTACTCTACGTTTGTGATCCATGTGAGCATCTTGACCAAGGAGAAGAAGGCGACGTGGGTTTGTTCCGTGGGATTTTTAAGTCATTCCCAACATCTAAAGTCCGGAAAGTGATCATTAACAAGGCAGTTCCTTTTCATCCGTCCGAGGTTTGCCCATACTGTAAAGCTAAGCTGTGGAGCATGCTACAAGCTAAGATAATACCTCAGAGCGCCTGCATTCGTTTGGAAGCTTATGAAGACTGCATTGAGTATTTCGTTTGCCTAAATGGACACTTGCTTGGTATATGCACTCTCGCTCCTTTGTCTGATTCAGAGGATGCAAATCCAAGCGAAGATGGCAATCACATGGAGAAGAAACAAGGTACTATACAAGTCCCACTCACTCCGGCACCTTACAAAAGAGCTTTTTTGTCTGACGACAACAGCTAACTTTATTTTGTTTGTTTCTCTTTTTTGGTGTTCTGCAGACAGTTACTTTCCTAAAGAAAACATATTGAAAAGGAGAAATTCTTTGTTGGGTGGAAGTGAAAATGGACCTTCGCCTCAAAAACGACTGACCAATCCGAATCAATGCAACATTGATGTGTGAAAGATTCTGTAAATTTGTGTACTTCTGCTAAATCTATTGCATCTGTGGAGATTCTTCATTTATATACAGTCGAATTATAATCAACAATTTCCATAATCTTTAGATATTTGAGACATCAGTGCAAATGACTCAGCAACTTATGATTTATATAAACTCACATTGAGATAAATGTTATCAGTATACTAAAAGTTCTGTACTAAAAAGTCTTGACATTTTCACTTTTTAACTGCTCTGTTTTGAGAAAGCTTCTTCTTCTTGTTCAGCACCTGCTGTTTCTGACTCGATCTTTTTGAATATGAGCTTATGCTGAGGTAACTGGCCGTTGGAGAATGCTGTGACCTCCGTATCGATCAAAATACCATCTTCTTCCTTGAAATCTCCTCTCAAGATACCTTTAGCAAGCTCGTTCTCAATGTTTTGCTGTATCACACGCTTAACAGGTCTAGCTCCATAATTTGGATCATACCCGAGGCTTCCCAGAAGATCAACTGCTGCATCTGTAATGTTTATCTTCATTTTTCTGTCTGCAATTCGCTTCTGCACACGTGCCAGCTGTAGAAAGAAAAATTCAGTGAGGTTCTAAATAACATAACTCTATAATTCCTTGGAAGATTATCAACTTTGATCAAATCCATTTTACTACAGTCTAATCTTTCTCAAATCTGTGAAGAGATAGCGAAGAAGTAATCTTTTGAATGCATTAGAATCAAGTAAATCATACTTCTAAGATGGAAAATAGTTAGCAACAGATGTCAAACTATTCACTGACGAACATCTGAAAGCAATATCTTCCAATCTAGCTATCTAATTAACCTAATTCTAACTGCCTTCAAAGGCTCCAACAATGTTACCAGCATAATCAGTTTTGCAAATTTTCCAAGAAAAGAAAACATACCTGTAACCGGACAATTCTGTTGATCTGTTCGCGGTCAAGAGGTTGGAACACTATATACTCGTCAACCCTATTCATGAATTCAGGACGAAAAACTGATCTTGCAGCATTCATTACTCTCTCTTTGATTGTTTCATATGGGAGCTCATTTGCATCATCATCTGTGTTGTTCAGAATAAACTGCGAACCAACATTCGAGGTCATAATAATAACAGTATTGGTGAAACTCACTGTACGTCCTTGAGAATCTGTGACTCGCCCATCGTCCAAGATTTGGAGAAACACATTGAAGACATCTCCATGAGCTTTCTCAATTTCATCAAAGAGGATAACCGAGTAAGGCCTTCTTCTAACTGTTTCCGTTAATTGTCCGCCTTCTTCATAACCAACATATCCAGGTGGAGCTCCAATGAGTCTAGACACAGCATGTTTCTCCATGTACTCACTCATGTCGATTCTTACTAAAGCTTCTTCCGTGTTGAATAAATAAGAAGCAAGTGCTTTGGCTAGTTCAGTTTTACCAACACCGGTTGGTCCCATAAACATGAAACTAGCTATTGGACGGCCTGGATCTGAAAGTCCAGCTCTTGATCGTTGGATCGCTTCAGCTACCGCGGTCACTGCTGGATTTTGACCGACTACCCGTTTATGCAATTCTTCTTCCAGATGTAAAAGTTTATCTCTTTCGGATTGTTGAAGCTTTGATACAGGGATGCCAGTCCATTTACTCACAATCTCAGCAATATCACTACCCAAAACCTCTTCTCTAAACATAGATTTCCCGGAGCTTAAGTATTCATTCAGCTCCTTCTCTGCATCGTTTAGCTGTCGCTGCAATGAGTTTAAGCTTCCGTATTTGAGCTCTGCTGCACGGTTTAGATCGTATTCACGTTCCGCTTGCTGAATCTCAAGGTTAACTCGATCAATCTCCTCTTTAATCGACTGAAGACGGGACATAACAGACCTCTCGTGCTCCCACTGTTCTGTTAACTCAGCTTGCTTCTCCTTTAGTAAAACTAATTCTGTTTCGATTCGATTCAATCTCTCTCTAGAAGCTTTGTCTGTATCGTTAGTGAGCGAAAGCCTCTCCATTTCAAGCTTTATCACCGCACGGTCAAGCTCGTCAAGAGCTGTCGGTTTCGAAGTGATTTCCATTTTCAATTTGGCTGCCGCTTCATCAACCAAGTCAATTGCTAGAAAACCAAATGCCAAATCAGTAAGTAACACTCTCTATTCAATGAAGATAATCAAATAAAATGGTAACAGCAAAGTATCAACCTTTATCGGGTAGAAACCGGCCACTGATGTAACGGTCTGAGAGGATAGCAGCTTCCACTAGAGCACTATCTGAGATACGAACTCCATGATGAAGTTCATACCTTTCCCGCAACCCTCGGAGAATTGAAATCGTGTCTTCAACCGTAGGTTGATCGACATAAACCTGTTGAAACCTACGTTCCAAGGCAGGATCTTTCTCTATGTATTTCCTATATTCATCAAGCGTTGTTGCACCAATACATCGTAACTCGCCTCGACCCAGCATTGGTTTCAGCAGATTACCAGCATCCATCGCCCCATTAGTTGCACCTGAAAGAAAAAGAATCAGACTTCCTTGATAAATCATTGCAAGGAAAAAGTTTGAACTATTTCCATACAAACAAAAGATGTTGCATACCTGCTCCAACAACTGTATGTATCTCATCGATAAACAAAATGATTTGGCCTTCCGAGTCTGTGACTTCCTTAAGTACAGCCTTTAGTCTATCTTCAAATTCTCCACGATACTTCGCTCCAGCAATGAGAGCACCCATATCCAGAGATATCAACTGGGAAGAAAACAAAGAAAGATTCAGTCAGTTGTTATCCACATTGTTAAAAGCAGAGAAAGAAAAGCTTGATAAGTAGTTGAATACCTTTCTGTTCATCAATGCTTGAGGTACATCTCCTTGCACAATTCTTTGAGCAAGTCTGTTTCAAAAGTGGGGATGTAATATCTTAGCATTAAAATTTACAACAAATGTATGAATTGATTTTTAAAATTTCATGGTTTGATGAAATTACCCTTCTGAAATTGCGGTTTTACCAACACCTGGTTCACCGATCAACACAGGGTTGTTCTTTGTTCTCCTCGAAAGAATCTGAATGCATCTACGGATCTCGTCATCTCTACCAATCACAGGATCTAGTTTTCCTTCTCTTGCCATTGCTGTCAAGTCTTTTCCATACTTCTCCAATGCCTCATACTTGCCTTCCGGATCTGTAAAACATAGTGATTAACACTCTCATCAACTACATATGAAATAGACTTTTAGCTCTCAAGCTCAAATGTAGTTACAAACCTTGGTCAATGACTGATTGTTTCCCTCTGATGGACAGAATTGCAGTTTTTAAGCTCTTCTCTGATATCTGAAAATCCTTAAACAACTGTTTTCCAAACCGCTTATCATCAGCAAAAGCAAGAACCAAATGCTCCACTGACACATAAGAGTCTCCTAAATCTTTCTTAAACTGTCTTGCTCTTTGAAACAGACCTTCCAGATCACGTCCCAGCATCGAACCAGCAGCATCTCCATACACCTGAAGTTGAAAACTAAAATTCTCATCAGCCTCCACACAAACAACAACCACAAACTTCAACCTTTAAAGAAGACACTAATTACCTTTGGTTGGCGTTGAATGAACTTCTCTGTTGATTCTAGAACCTTAGTGTTATCCACACCGATCTTAGAGAAAATCCTGCGAGCCAAACCATTCTTCTGCTCCAGAAGAGCTTTCATTAGATGCTCTGTCTCCACAATCTGTTGCTTATTCTCCTTCGCAACATCTGGCGATGAAACTATCGATTGCCACGCCATTTCTGTGAACTCTTGCTGCGTGAGCTGTACAAAGCAAACAACATAGAACCAAATTTAGCAATCTAGTATAGAAAAAAACCTTAACGAGTGTTGGCACCCACTCCAGATTCACGAAGCTAACGAATACTTAAAAGTCTCAGTACAAATCAAAACATAAAGTTTCAGACTTTACCCTTCCATTCGAAGAAGAAGCTTCACATCGGACAACGAAAGGCCGATGCTCAAGCCGTCGCGTGAGCCTCGCGCTCTGCTTTAATTTAAGAGCTTTAAAAGAATTGGGATTCGCCGGAAAAGCCACAGAAGGTTGAAGATGAGAAAACGAAGGAACCCTTCGAGTCTCCGTTCCTACGCCGACCACACCAGTAAACGCCGCCGTAGCAGCCGTCGTAGCCGTCGCCATTAGCTCGGAGAATTGAAAAACGGCAAGCAACTAACAAAGGAAGATCAAACACAACAGGTAGTTTAGCACAAATTCGCCAAAACGGCGAGATGTTTACTTAAGAAATCAGCAAAGATGACGCTTTTTTTTGCTTTCTCGTGTAGTTAAGCTAGCGAGAACCAGGAAAAGGTGAAGCAGAAATATAAAAAACAGAGAAGAAGAAGTTGCTAAACGACGCCGGAGGCTTCGTGAACCCTCGGGATGAGGTGCCCAACTACGTACTTTAGACCTTCTTCTGACACGTGTTCCCTCACGCAAATATAGGATTTTACCAAGTACAAATAACATGAGCCGTCCAAAGACAAAATAATATAATTCCCGAAATTTGGGCCGTTGATAACGAGATCGGCCCACAACGACTGTTAACTAAACTAATCACTCGCAGGTACAGTACGTGGCGTGAACGTTCCGATGATAATTATTACCGACTTCACTTTTGCTCACGTAGCGCGTGAGCAAGTTATGAATTTCTCGTGAAAACTAACAAGGTTTACGACTCTGCTGTACAAAAGAAAGAATAAGCCAACCATTGAAAACAAAACCACGCATTATGTTGAGTTATATCCGTGATAGTACACTTATCAGTGCAAATTTGTGTTCTGTTTTCTATGATTCCAGTGTGTTATGAATCAGAGTTACATCAGAAACCAAAACCTCAAGCGATCAAAAAGCCAATGGTGTCACCAAAAAAAAAAATTACAAGAAAGAAAAAAAAAGTATTGAAGAAGGCTCAAGAACAGAATCTGAATCTCCCAAGCTCTTTAACTCTACTTGTTCTTACACTTTTGTTAACACCGAGCTCCAAAACATAAACAGACACATTTGTTCTGTTTCTTCACTTCACCTTTAGGCTTCTTCTTCTTTTCTGTTTGAACCATTACTCATTAGCAGAACAAAAGATCTCAGACTCTCATACAAACACATAACCTTGACAAATGAGGTTATCAAACAGCAAGAACAGTCCTTCAATATTATCAATAACTTTCTATCAAGATTCTAAAAGTTTTTAGTAAAAAGGAAACTAAAGATTACCTTTTTCAGTAACCTGATGTTGAATTATAACATGCATTGTGGTGACAGCACCTGAAAGATTACATACAGGACTCCTGCAATCTCCAACCGTCTTGTTGTTCTCCAATATTCTACCTGCGCTTATCAATTTCACATCTTTCACCGTCTTTGGCCCATTCTCCTTATCTGCTCAAACTCATACAACCGAGCAAACGGATGATCACAGTGAGGTTTGACTCTGGTTTTGATATTATCACAGAAGTAGGAGGAGAATAAAGAAAGCAAAACTAGCATCTATCCATGGAGAAGTGAGAAGGTGTTCCTGTTAAGTCTAGTGCATGAATAATGTAACTAGCCTAGGAGTAGTTCAGGGTGTCTACTGTTGTCAGTTCAGTAACAAACCCTAGCAGTTTAAAGCAAAGCTAGAGCATTCTTGATTGGTCTACAATGTGGGCAATGGGGAGATTGTAGAGTTGTAGAGAAAATACTCTCTCATTTGTTTCACTTCAGATTCAAACTCTTCCTAGGGTTGGTCAATGATTCTTCTAGAGAACAGTGAGTCAAGGATCAACGAAGAGGGCAATGAGTTTTTGAACCTATCAAGAGGCTTAAGATGAAAGCAATGCAATCCTTAAGTCTTAACTCTTAACCATTCTGGTCATGGAGAAGACACTGCCAGACCGATAAAGCTTTTCTATACAAATTATATCAGTGCATAAGATGAATCTCAAACATGCGAAGCAGAGTAAAAGCATAGACTACTGACCTTTTGGCCACTGAGCAACAACAGTTTCCTTCAATGTTGCAACGGTTGTAGCATCAGGAAACGGTTTAGGACCGATATCTGAACCATCAGTTAGCCGGAACCTAATCTCTAATTGATCCTTCACCTCGGCCATATATATCTCTCTTAACAAGAACTCAAAAACCAGACTGACTTAGTATCAGGAAGTTCCACAGAAGCACCAACCGAGAATGGGAACTTAAAATATCTATATAAAAAACCTCGTTGCTTGAATCTTATCTGCAATGACACAAGAACAAATTTTAAACAGCCAAGAAGTGATAATGTCAGTAAGAAGAATAAATATTTTCTGCAGCTCAAGTCTGACTATGAAACCTGAAGCTTAATGAATTGATGATTGATCTTAAATGAATAATATAAAAGCATTGATCAAATGATATGAATTCAAAGAAGAAATCGCAAAGATCATCCATCATCTGTTGACGATTTGATCATGTATAGTATTATCTCCAAAAGGGTATCCGCTAAAAGCAATCAACAATACAAATAACTCAATTTGGGTATTAGGTTAACCCGATCGAACAAAAAAAAAACAAAAAGAAGAACCCTAAAATGGTGGTCTTACTTGGGTCCGCGACTGATCTGAGTTTGAGGAATCAGAAGGATCTTGCGAACCTCACATCACCAGACTTGAGCAGAGAGGGAGAGGGAGAGGGAGGGAGAGAGACTAAGGAAATGAAAATGAAGGTGATGAGATCTTGAGAAATCAATTTGCAGCCAAATGTTCCATTCCTTTCTGTCCTTCTTCCCATCTCTGCGCCAATTAAAATGCTCTTCTTTTTCAATTTTCCATTTTTTAAAAAATATTATTTTTAATTTATTACTAAGATTGTATGATTGTATCATCAAATTGCTCTGTGGACGTATGATCTAATTATATTAAGGAATCCCAAGACTTTTACATTCAAAAGCTTTTGTTTTTTTGTTTTTTTTGTGTATTAATTGCTAATCATTTTAACGTTGGCTCAGATTATCTAATGATCTCAACAGATTACATTAAAAATTACAGCTTGAAATGCTTCTGAAGCTGAGAAACAAAAACATATACATTTGTAAAGAGTAAGATCGTTTCATCGGAATCCATAAGTGAAATTGTGAAAAATGATGAACGAAAATGATATAATAAGCAATGTTTGGAGTAAGAATGTATAATTTGTTTGTTCCTCGATTATCAACAACTGGCTTTTCTGGTCATGACCCCCTCTCTTAATATATAACCAGAAAAAAAAGACATATATAAACCCAATCTTTCCCATTTCTTATAAAAAAGATTCAAGAATTGGATCCCTCCAATCGAAACCGAAAGAATTTTCAAAAAAGGGTACCTTCTATTTTACAGAAAGAATGATTCTTTATCTCTCTCTCTCTTTCTCTTATGCAGCTTCCCCTTCGCTGCAACAACGTTTCTTATGTATGTGGTAAACTAAATTTCTGAATCTTCTTTTAGAGTGAGTGAGTAAACTCTGCCTGCAGTGGCTTCTATTCATCTCTGCTTTTCTATACTTCCTCTGTCTTTTACACCTGTAAGTGTACCTTCAGGATCATCTAAAGGTTTTGCGTTGCTACTCCAATATATGACAATTCTTTATAAAATCATTGGAGTAGTTGACGTATTTTGTCCAGAACGGCCGAAGATGCTCAAAACCAATCTCGAGCCATGGCTTCGACTGCCCATTGTAGTGGATCACTGCAGCTTTCTTCACATTATCAATGTTGGTCATGTTCTGATAGCCCAATCCAAGCATATGCCATGATGAGTCTATTATGTGGACGTGCCCCTTGAACGCGATAAGAGCAGGGGGCAGGGTTCCAAGCTTCCACATTGTCAGATTTGACTTTAGATTCTGCTCAAAATCAGAAGCAAACAGAGTAGGATAGTGAGGTAACTTGAGATATCTGATCAAAAATAACAGGTGCGTAGGCTTCTTGGGTAGTTACCTCTCTAAGCCAAGAGTGATACGTTTCTCTGATGTTTGTCTTCCTCCAAGCTTGTAGATCAAAGACATTCATACCATATGCCCAAGCACATTCTTCGGGATCTAAATGCTTTGCAATGAGCGGGTGAGAGAAATTGAAGTAATTCCTTAAACGCTTTGACATCACCCATTCATCTTCACCCCGGCAAGTTTCTACCGCTCCATTGACCTTACCACCAAGGTCAATATCCCAAAGCGGAGTCAAGTCTCCTTGAACAACTATATCATCGTCCAAAAATACCACCTTCTCCAAGTTCGGGAACAGCTACTCCAAACAAAAGAAAGATGACATTTGCAAATGATTTTAGAATTCGCTTGAGTACTATTGCAAGTTTAAACAAGGGGATAAAATTTTACCTCTGGGATATATATTCTAAGATGGTTGAGCAAAGATATGTATTTTGGACTTCTAGACTGCAATTTTGAAGCAAATGTTCGAGGGGTTGTTTCGGTGAGGTTTGCCCCAGCGACATGATTCCCATGATAATAGTTCCTGACACCATTATGGCTTTCAACAGCTTCCAAAACCGGAACATTTTCTCTCGTCAACCAGTCAAACTGATGAACACCTTTAACCTCAACGATAGCTGGTGCAACAGAATTTAGCGCAAACCATGAATGCATACCCGCATATGTTTTCTTGTCTGTGATGATGTGAAAGACAATTTTCTCGGGTTTTGAAGATGACTGAACAGCGGATGAGACCACAACTGAGGCAGCCAAAATATTGTCCGTGGACAAAATAAAATGGTGGTAAGCATTATCTGAAAGAACAGGGAGAAACTCTGGTGAAGGAAGCTGTCTACGAGCATGGGCATTGGAGGAATATTCATCTGTCAGTCTTAGAGAGAGACAATGAATGCCTTTGGGTATGGAACTTGCTGCAAAGTGCTTGTTCATAAGTTCTGCAAATTTTGATTCCCTCATATCCCGTTCAAACTTCTCCATCTGTTCAAGATAAATAAAAACACACATATGATAATCTTCCAATTGATATGGCTCCCTTTAGAAAGCAACAAGAACTGTCAATATGCAGAAAGGGAAACCAGCTTAACAATTTCAAGGGCCACAGATAAATGTAACAGATTTTCCATCTAAACAAAAACAAATGTCATTTTGATGTAGGATCAAAAATAGTTTCAGATCAGACAAAGCGTACCATTGCTCGTAGCACAAGAGCAAATGTTTTTGCATCATAGTGGTTATTCTTCATATCCGAGACAAGTTGACTAAAAGAATATGGGAGCTTCAAACCATCTGGAATTTCTTGAGTGCTTACTTCGTTTAGAATTTTATAAAAGTCTCTAGCTAGTCTCTGCAGCAAGAGAAACATGAAAAATTATATTATTTAAGAATATGAAAAGATACTGAAAATTAGCCGACTAAAGAAAGAAACCACTCACCTCTGAATCATCTACCCTACCAAGAAGACGTGGACCTATCCGCCTCCCTAAACAATCTGAAAGTAAGAAGAAAAGTGAAAGAAAGTTTATTGAGAGCGTCACAAGAGCACCGGGAAGAAACATGGACGTTGATCATTAAATTGCAATTAACACCGATCTTGAATGGAAAACCTCAATAAATGAACATACTAAACCACATAGTTATAGAACCGAGATATACCCAAACAGCATATCGATAAACATAAAAGTAAAAAATTTCATAAGAGTAATTCAACTAGGTTCAAATCTAGTAATGCTGAGAAGTATGTAGGTTATATACTCAACACGAACAAACAAGGAATTCTGCAAAAGAAATCATTCAGCTCCACAATCCAACAAAAATGCATTGATAGGGAAATGTGAGAAACAGATTATGAAAATTATATGTACTCCTAACAATTAGGGTAGTACAGCTCTTTGAAAACCAAGATCCTACAAAATTCATTAGTGGGGACCTAACAAGAAGAATCCAAAATCAACCAAACTGTGTTGACTTGAGCCAATCCTAGTACCTAGCATCACCATTGGATCCAACAAAACTAGCAAAATGAAAACTTTTCGTAAGCATGACAAAATCCAGAAGCAAAGGAAGATCCTAAACGGTCCACGGAGAGACAAGCCACAACAGAGAATCCTAAAGTTAGCTAATCCGCATCAGAAAAGTCGAGATCCGAACCAGTTAAGATGAAGAAGAGAACAAAAAATAAAATAAAAAAGAAGGTAATTTATACCGATGGAGGAGCATTTGTTGACACCTTCGAGGGTAACAACAGCGGTGAGGATGAAGACAAAAGGCAACAAGAAAGCGAGGATTAAGATGGTGTGGAAGAGAGTTCGGTAAGAGATGTGACGAGCTGCGACCTTGATCTTCATCAAGTCAATAAACTCATTGCTGCTCGAAATCGTGATGCTTCTCATGCTAGGCGATATGTGAAGCTGCATCCTCCTTGGTAGTGCAGCCCCACCACAGTGACAAGAGAAATCGAATCCGAGAAAGCCCTAACTCCTGACAGCAACAATCCCGAACCCAACATCAGATCCGATCAGATTCCGCCCCTCCGATCCCGATTTCTCACCGATTATCGATCTCAATTCCGTCTCTGTTCCGTTCCTTGTCGCAGTTCTTCTTCCTTGTGGTCTTCTCCCAGACCGCATTTGGATTTCAGACCACCAATGGAAGAATCAAAAATTCGAGATTCCCGCCTTACTCCTATGTTGATTTGCTTCAATTCAATCAAATTGAATACGAGAATCGAAATGGGGTTGCCTCAAATTCACGTCTTGAGCAGAGATTCGAAAGAGAGGTCTTCCTCACAGATCAAGAAACACAAAAATCAAAGAGCTGAGGAAGAAGAAATGAAACAAATGAGAGGAATAATAACGAGCTTCTTTTTTTGTTCTCAGTGATTTTGCCGGTGGATCTAAACAAATAATAATAATAATAATAATAAAATCAGAATAAATTAAAAATTAAGGAAAAAAATAATAATCATAATTATTTCAAGATCTAAAAATTATAATGAAAAAGATTAATTAATTTTTAAAAATGGGTGTCTTGACCTTGAGTTTAGGGCTTGTTTTATAGAGAGCTAATTATACATTTGTCTCCACCTATTTTCATGGCTAAGCAAGAGTTTTGCTTTTTCATCTTTCCTCTTAATTGATTCATATATAAACTAATTTTGATCAAAACATAATAATTACGAAAATTGACAATTAAACTGTTTTAAAAAATAATAATTATACTTCCAATTAAGATAAAAAGAAGCAAAAAAAATAGACCATCTCAACTGGTGTTTATTTAAAAGATATAAGAAGCAAAAAAAATAGACCATCTCAACTGGTTTCCAACAACAACAAAAAAAAAAAGTAAAAAAAAGAGACTTCTTATTTCTTTTTGAAAAATCTGATGTAAATACTTTTCTTAAAACTCATCATTAGACTAAAAGCTAAAAAAGAAAAGAGAAAAAATGCAACATTGTAAATTGACGGCGTCCACATAACAAATGACGTGAATTACAAGTGATTTGATTTCGTACGCAAGCTCTTTCAATTTAATGTGCTCAAAAGAAGAAATTTAGCAATTGGATTATATATTTACCTTTTTTGTCGAAATTATCATGGATTAAAATCTCATTAAACAGTATTTTTTTAAAATATATATATCTTAGCTGGTAGGTCCAATTTTTCACCATAGGTTATTTTTACGAAATTTAATTACAAAATACAGTTCTCTCTGTCGTTTTCGTTTAACGTATTATGAAATTCCAAAAAAAAAAAAAAAAAGTTGTTGTTATTATATTTGGTCAGGAAAAGTAGTTTATTTAATTTCATTTATATGCTCAAAAGTTTTGTTGAAATACCAAAGACACCGACCGACACATTCCATTGTGACTTTTCATATCGACCAAAATTGACCCGGACCGGAATCAAAACCCCGAGTTTCATTTCAAGGAAACAAGTGCTACAAACGAAACAGAGCAAAAAAGTCTCAAACTTAACTATCTACTATTTCGATTCAGAACAGCTACAAGAAACATCCCAATCTGTTTTCTCTCCACCAAGTTTCTCATGAAATTGTTAAAGCTCCAAGTACAATGGATTTTTTTTCCTCTCATCTAAAACAACAGAGCAAGAAAAGTCTCAAATTTGACTATCAGCTCCTATTCGAGAAAAACAGAGTTTCAGTTAAACTTGACTCCAACATCACTAACAGGAAGGAATTCCTCTGTTTTTCGAGTGTTTTCTCTTGCCATGCGACCACTTAAAGCATGAACCGAGCTGGAACTCCTTGAAAGGATGCTGCACTTGCCTGTCTTCTTCTCTTCGTCGTTGAGCATCTCACAGATTCATCCTCAGGTTCTACTGATTCCTCTCTGCAATCCTTCTTGTTCTTACTTGTGTTCATCCGATGAAACGTCTGATGACCTCCTAGTGCTTGATAAGACGAGAATACTTTGTTGCACAACCTGCATTGATGCTCAACGTTCTTCTTTTCAGGTTCAGCTATCATCTCAGTACACTCCATACCCCTTACTCCAAGCTCAGTTCTGTAAAGACCAGATTCAAAGTCACTGGCTTTGCAATGTTTCAGCTTATCCAGTTCATGCTTCTCTCCCAAAAAACTCATAGGTCCTTTGAATCTCACAGGAGGAGTAACCTCTTCTTCTAGATGTCTTTGCACCTTTCTCTCCTTCTGCTGATCCAATCTATTATCGTCACTCAAGAAGCTACCTGGTTCTTTCAGTGTTTCATAACTACTAAGCCCTTCTTCCATAAGTCTTTGTTCATTACTGAAATACCCAGATTCAAATTCACAACCTTTTCGCGGTTTCTTGTTGCGCAAACAACCCAAATCATAGCTACCTTTAGGTGTCTCAGGAGTAACATCTACTGCTTCAGATTCAAGTTTAAGTCCGTATAAGACCTTGGGACTACTCTTAGACAGTAGAATCAAACAATCCGCCACTTCTAACTCGTCATCATTCGCAACAAAAACAGAACGTGACTCAGAAAGTGAAGTCTTCTTGTACCTCATAAGGCTCGATCTTTTCTTCTTCCTCACACGACTGAAGCTACAACACAGACTCATCATAGATTCTTCATAAACCTTCTGGTTCGTCGACGAATGCATCACCGCTAGATGGTTCGAAAAACACTTTTCGTACCGGAACCCTTTTCCACATTCTTCGCATCTAAACAGAGTCTTCTTCATCGGCTCCGGAGATTTCTGGATTTTCTTCTTCGGGTTTTCCCTTAGACTGTAGTGACGCTGTTGGTTCGTAGATTCTTCTTTTTCTTCTCGTGACTGAGTAATCTTGAGATGTCGTAGAGCTCCATATATGGGTTTATCGAGATCTTGATGTTCTTCTTCCATTTAGGCGCGAAACACATGGGATTTGGTGATAAAGAAGAAGTCGATCAAGGTAACAATGAGGTAGATGATGTAGAGGCAGAGAAGGATGCAACAAACACAAGCCAGACTCATTATCAAAGAATCTATCAGATGAGGTGACGAAAAAGAAGGATCATACTCTGTTTCTCATCATTTTCCCGAGAAAACTGAGAAAGAAAGCGTCGGAGACAGAAAGAAGAAGATGAATAAAACGAAAGAAGTCTTTTGAGCTTCTGTGAGTTTGAGTTTTCGGGAGAATAAGGGAGCAAGGGGAATGAAGAAACGGATAAGATATATAAAGCACTGAACGAAGTACAGTTATGAAAGGGGTAGTTCAAGATTAGAGGGAATGAGAGCTTCAGTTTCGCCTAGAGGTTCACGCGTCGCAGCAGAACAATGTTGAGTTAAATAATACTAACTGAAGTAGAAATCAAACTTGTATATTATGTAAATAATACTCAAAAAGCTTACAATATTTGATAACCCAAGGTACATAATTACCAACAAAAACCAAACCTAAAATCTCTGTTGGAATTCATATCAAAACGACAATTATTGATCAAAACATAGTTAAAGATATATGAAAAAAAACTCATGAGAATTCGGAAAAAATATGGAGAAAAAGCTAAGGAAAAGGTTTGGTTGTTTAGGCAAGAGCAGGCATGTCCTTGAGCCACTGGTCCAATGGCTTACCAATGGAGTAAACAATGAACCCAATCTTCCTGAGTTTCTCAGCGTCGACGACGTTTCTACCGTCGAAAACAAAAGCTGGTTTCTGCATGTTCTCAAAGATCTTTTCAAAGTCGAGTTTCTTGAATTCGTCCCACTCGGTTAAAATGCAGATACCGTGAGCGTCTTTGGTTGCATCGTATGCGTCCCAAACGACTGAGACTTGTTTCACAGTGGTGGGACTCATGGGCTGGAGATGAAGCGGGTGGTCCCAGTCGAATTTGTTCATGGTTAAGTCTCTTTGGATCTGCTCCTCAGTGACTTGTGGGTCGTAGATGCTGAGACGAGCTTTGTCACCTAACAGACCTTTGCAGACATCAATGGCTGGAGTCTCTCTAGTGTCTCCTGTGTCTTTCTTGAAGGCAAAACCAAGAACCGCAATCTTTTTGTTGGAGACTGTGTTGAACATTGAAGAGACGATGCGGTTAACAAATCGGGTTTTCTGGTAGTCGTTGATCTTGATGACTTGTTTCCAGTACTCAGCAACTTCGGGTAAGCCGTTGCATTCACAGATGTAGACTAAGTTGAGGATATCCTTCTGGAAACAGGATCCACCGAATCCGACACTTGAGTTCAAGAACTTGGGGCCAATCCGAGAGTCTTTGCCCACAGCGTAAGAGACCTCAGAGACATTGGCGCCAGTGGCTTCACAAAGAGCAGACATTGCATTGACTGATGAGATCCTCTGGGCTAAGAAGGCGTTAGCAGCAAGCTTGGAAAGCTCAGCGGACCAGAGGTTGGTGGTGAGGATTCTCTCTTCAGGTACCCATTGGGCATAAACATCTTTCAAGGCTTTGACGGCTGCAAATCCTTCAGGTGTTTCCCGACCACCGATGAGGACACGGTCAGGCATGAAAAGGTCTTCAATAGCGGTTCCTTCAGCAAGGAACTCAGGGTTGGAGAGAATCTGGAATTTGATTCCTTTGCTGTTGTGTGTAAGAATCTTCTCAATTGCCTCAGCAGTTTTGACAGGCACAGTTGATTTCTCAACAACAATCTTGTCAGAAACGGAAACATCGGCGATCATACGAGCAGCGCTCTCCCAGTAAGTCAAATCAGCAGCTTTGCCAGCTCCAAGACCACGGGTCTTAGTCGGGGTGTTGACAGAGACAAAGACAATGTCAGCCTCTCTGACATGTTTCTCAACATCGGTGCTGAAGAAGAGATTCTTTCCACGGCACTGCTTAACAACATCATCAAGACCAGGCTCATAGATGGGGAGCTGATCGCTGTTCCAGGCAGTGATCCTTGGCACAGAGATATCAACAACGGCTACTTCAACAGATGGACACTTAAGAGCAATGACGGCCATGGTTGGACCACCAACATATCCAGCTCCAATGCAGCAAATCTTCACCATTTTGCTTTGCTATCTGAATCACCTCCACAATACAATAACATAAAATAGAAGTTTAACGTCAAACTTCAAAATCACTCTGTAATCAATACCATGATAAAAATAAACACCAAAACCAAGTGAGTGCATAAAAAAGGTCTTTAAACGAAATTTTGACTCAACAAATCAGATCCAACCATTGTAAAGAAATTAAAATTTGACAGATCCGGTTTTGTAAGAAGTAGAAGATGCACACAGAATATATTAGGTGAAAGCTACCACCAAATCAAGGAAAACTACACACATAGATGGAGAAATTCAAATCAAAATATCAGATCTGGTACATGCAAAATAACCGGCCGGTTCAAGGATTGGGAAATTATTATTTTTAAAAAACGTAAATGAGAAAGGAAATTACGTGAATTGTCAGCAGATCACCGACACAGATCGAAGCTTGAATGCAGAAACAAATTCTAATCAGAACCGGAGAGTGTTTCGTTTGGAGATGAAACCAAAACAAATATAAACATTCAAAAACCAAAATAGATCCAAATCGAAACAGGGAGGAGAAAAGCCGAGATCGGATCGCGAGAAACACCAAAATTGGATCGAGAAATAAAAAGAGCGAGAGAGAAAGAAGTTAGAGAATTGATGAATACCTGAAGGTGCGGTGAGCTACGTAGGCTCTGGGCTATACAGTGATCGAAGAAAATGGAGCTGAAATCGGTAAATCTGACGATGGAGAGAAGAAGAAGAGCGGGGTGAGTATGGAGTTTATATAGGTGATTAGATTCCTATAATACCCTTGAAACCGTCAAAGAGTAACGCGGTTTAAAAGTGTTCCTTTAATCTCTTTTTTTTTTCGGGTTAACTTGATTTATTGTTGCTTAATAAATAATTAAAAATCTGTACACTTTCAGTTAAAACTTAAATGAAGAAAGGTAGAAAAAACGATGGGCCTCACAATATTTGGCAGGTTTAAAGTTCTTTAAGACACGTTTATTTAAACATTTGACATTTTTTGTATCCATACATTTGGATTTCGACCAACATTAATTTGACTGTATCCTATATGCCAAAAAAAATATTTAATTTCTTTTCACTTTTTTCTGGTTATTTTCCCTATTTTAGGCTGTTTTACATTTGTTCATTAATTAACACATATTGGAAACGAAATAAATTTATTTATTGTCTTTCTGTTTTTCTTTTCTCTTACTTAGACTGGAAAAAGAGAGATTATGACTAAACAAACGTATTTGAGGCATATACATTATTGGTTTTTGTATACTATTTACCAAAAGTTTGGTGTTTAATTTTCAATAATGTACATGTTAATCTACTTATTATAAAATCCATTTTTGTATGAGTACTTAATTAGGTGATTGTGTGGTGAAGCCTCCAGGACTAACTTGAGACAAAAGACTAATTGCACTTTGCTTCAAAACTCAGTCACACTTTTTTGAAGTGCTTCTCAAGCTATTATTTGAATTATTATACAAACAAATATATAACAAAAAAAAAAAAAAAGAGTGGTTGAATTTGCAATCTTAAAAGGAATAATTGGAAAAAAAAAAAAAAAAAACTTAATCAAAACCAATGAGGAATATAACATAGTTCTTATACGTTGACCAGCAAAAAAGCTGGTTCGTATACAACTCGATTTGGTTTGCCATGTTACTTTTGAACACTGTATTAAACCCGCAATCATAATTTTTGTAGATTCACTAATTACTTTACTAGTTTTACATCCGAGAATTAGAATGCGTCATACTACACCCTCCGCTTTTTAGCAACGTGTACTCCTGTCAATTATGTAGTCTTTTTATGCAAATAATATACATCATTCATACATTTACATTTGCTTTCCCCAAGTAAAGTAGTATTATACATTCTAAAGATGAATTATACAAAGCAACAGTAAATTACTAAGAGGGAAATTAAGATCACCTCATGACATACCTATTAGGCGTTGCACCTCTAGCTTGATCCAACGTAGTGAAACCTTCCCAAACCAATCCACTCTTGGGTCCACGCAACTTGGTTCTCTTAGCCTGCACCCATTCCCAAAACCCAACCACCAATTCCCAAATGATCAGAATCACGACCGCAGCCACACCTGCGATCATGAACGCGTTTACGTTCGGCTTGATCACATCTCCTGCAACTGAGTAAGCGAAGAGCAGAGGAACGAACAGAGGGTAATACCAAAACATACTCTCTTTTCCTAAACTCAACATGCGTATCATCAGATAAATGGCATAGACGAAACCCACACTGTTCCATAACCATAACTGGATATAATAGCTCTCGTCCATAACCACTGAACCCGCTTTCGGACTGCTCGTTTTTGTACCGTTCCGACCGCCACCACTGAACCCGCTTTCGAACCTGCTTGTACCACCGTCTTGACCGCCGCCATCTGACACGCCTCCGGGAGGCTGGAGAGCGGTCTGATAAGTAGCTGTGACTATCAGAGCTGCGACCACTAAAAGAGCGTTTCTTCTCTCTTCAGAAATCCAAGAATAAAACCGAATATTCTTTGTCCGTCTCGATTCTCTCCAAGAAAGCTTGGACGCGAGTAGGTCGGATGTTGTCTTAATCTTAACCAGAGAAACAGAGCGTTTTCCACCATGTTTCTTAACCATTCTCTCTATCTCTCTGTTATTGTGTAATGCAGCGACGTCGAGAACAGTGAAACCGTTCTTGTTCTCAATGTTGACGTTGATATTGGAACTCTTTAACATCAATTTCATAGCTTGACGATTGGTCTCGTACGCCGCGAGATGTAAAGGCGTGTTACCGTCTTTGTCTCTTCGGTTTATGACTCTTGTCTCAATCCACTCGGCATCTTTCTGACACAATCTTAGGATCCATCCCATGAGAACTTTAAGAATAATTAGTCCTTGATCTCTTTCGTCGTAGTTATTCATGGCGATGTGAAGAGCGTTCTCTCCGTTAACGTTTGCGTCCACAATGCTTTCGGGGCAAACCAAGAAGAATTCTGATATCAGATCAATCTTCTTTTTGCTTACCGCAACTAGCAATGGTGTCATACCTTTGTTTGGACAAGAAAAAATAAAGTGAACATCTCTCGGTTAAACATCGAGTTTAGGTTTGGGTAACAAATCTAGTTCAACTGACAATACTTGATCAACATAATGTTTATGTTTAGTTGGATCTATAGACTGAAATCAAACCAGAATTCATTCAATGGAGTATTGGTCATACTTCAATACTCTATCCAAGATTTATATTTACTAGATACACATTATATACATAACTAGTACGAATTGATTAGATTAGAGCTAAGACTGGAGGAAAATCAACTCAACAAATAAGGGTAAGTACCATGTCTCCCTTTAACGCGAACAAGACTTGGATCAACCTTAACTAGTTCAAGTGCGAACCAGAAGTGACCATGATCCACGGCGAGGTGTAACGGCGTAAGTCCGTCCGCGTTAAGTTTCCGGGCAAAAGACGGTTTCAAGTTTATAATTTCCATAGCAAACTCTGTTTTCCCGGCGACGGCTGCCACGTGGAGAGGAGTATGAAGGAATGGCACGTCGTCGATTTTTTTAAGAACGTATGGATCTTCATGGATCAGTTCGTACAGTAGATCAATGTTTCCAGATTTAGCAGCAGCTTCTAATGATCTTTGATCCATTCAGGTGGTGTAAAGAAGGAGACCAAAACAACAATTATTTGGGTATTATTTTCTGTGTCTGTGGTTTATTACTTATACACGAGGGAGATGACGAAACGTAATTGGCTGCGAAATGATAACTAGTTTGTGAATCAAGTAAATTCCCGGAAAAATAAAATACGGGAGCTGAAAAATTGTGACGTGGCTGTATACATGGACATTACTTTGATCCATCATTTTGATCCAACGGTTAATATTAGATAGAAAAGAATTATAGTCAGAAACTTGAAAGTGACCATCTCTTTGTTCGAACGGCCACGATTTCATTTTCTGTAAACTTGTGGAACTGTTGATGTGACGTGGCGTTAAACGGTGGATTGAAACAGGATTAACATTAATCTGATGACATTAACGGACAAGATTAGGAAAATAATGATTTCTTACTAATCTAAGTTTATTTATTAAAAAAGCACCAAAAAGAGTAGCCGTTTAGAGAGCGTCCAAAAGAGCGCCGCAACGGTCACATTTTGTTCGACTCCTCTTCTTATTCATTTTACAAAACTCCATTTCAAGACAAAAAAAAAACACTAATTCGTGTTGAATAAAATTCTCAGATCTAGATCCGTATTCGTATTGCTCATTCGATTCCAGATTCTGTTCTTATTTTCGATGGAGTCGTTAACATTGAAGAATGGGAAACCAGGTACTCCGGTGAAGGATCGGAGCAAGTTTCAATCCAAGGTTCAAGATACTTCCAGATCGTCGGAGAATTCACACCCCAACATTTCGAGTCCGGCTAAGAAATCTGCGAAGAAATCGGCGCAGAAGAATCAGAGCCCGAATCCTAAACCGAGCCAGGCGGTTTTCTCTCCCCGGAGTCGGATCAGAGAGAGGAAGTTTGTTGTGGTGACGAAGAAGAAGTCGAGGAATGGGAAGAAGGATCCAGCGGTTGCAGAATCGGTTGACTGTAAATGCGGAGAGCGGAGGAAGGGGAACATGAAATGTGTCTGTGTTGCGTATGAAACGCTTCGTGCTTCGCAAGAGGAGTTTTTCAAAAAACGAAATGAATCGGAGGAGGAAATGGGAGGTTTGGATGAATGCTGTAATCTCGGAGATGGAGATGAGCTACAAGGAGAAGAATCCGGGGAGCCGGAGAAAATTGGCGTTTCGACAATGAAGAGGTCAAGGGCTAAGGTGGTGGAAGAGGCACGGCAAAGTGTGCCTGTATCTGGTAAAGTGATGAATCTTGTTGAAGCATTTGAAAAGCTCACTTGCTTTAGTAATTCAAAGACTGCCAACAAGGATGAAGAGAATCAAACCGAAGAAGATATGAAGAAGCCGGCGACATGTGAAATGAAACAGCAACCTAACTTCTTGGAGGGTGAGAAAGGGCAAAACCCGTGGAGTTCTTCGTTTTGTCCATCTGAATTGGTTTTAACAGCTAAGAATCTCGGGTTAGACCCAAATGCCTCCGTTTCTTCGTCCTGGGATAGCACCCGCGGCAGGTTAGTTCGTCCTTGACTAAAAGTTCTCAACTGTTACTTCTTTGATCTTGTCTTGTTCTTAATTGTTTGATCTGGTGATATTTCAGTGCTTTGAGTGGGAGTTCAAATGCTGGCCGGAGAAGCAGAAGAAATGTATGTTTCAATAGCATCTGGTTTTGATTAGCTGTCTTGCTTCGTATGTCAATAAAGTTTAATAATCAGTTTGATAATTCCTGTTTATGGCAGAGCTTGGACTCATCTACTACAATGGGAAGTAGAAGATCAAAGAAGAAGCAGGTCAAGGTCACTTCCTTGAAGCCGTTTAAGCTTAGAACTGAGGTATGACTTTCTTAGATGAAATAAAATAGAGAGTTTTGGGATTTTATGGTAGAAAGTGACTTTGGTTGGTCTTTTGTTTCTCTGCAGCAAAGAGGTAAAATGAAAGAGGAAGAGTTTGCAAAAAAGCTTCAAGAAATGACGATGGAGGAAGAAAAGATGAGAATCCCCATTGCTCAAGGTCTTCCATGGACAACTGATGAACCTGAGGTAAGCATGCGTATGCTTGGTAACTTGCAGCATTTTAATGGCCAATCTAGAACTGTTTGTTATGGATCTTTCCACGCAGAGAATTCAATCTTAAGTTTGAAATGAAAGCAAACGATGTATTGTTAAGTATTAATAGACTTGCATACGGTCAAGTTAGCATTCTAATGTTGTATTCTGTTTTTCAGTGTCTTGTTAAGCCTCATTGGAAAGACATCACAAGACCAGTTGACTTGACGCTCCACTCAGATGTCCGGGCAGTTGAACGAGCAGAATTTGATTACCAGGTGCAGTGATTAAATCTACATTTTGTTGGATGAAGTAGGCATCATAGAGAATTTTGCCCTCCCTTTTTCAAGATACCTTTAAACATGGCCGCTTAAATTATTTGGCTTCAGGTCATAGTTATACTGTCATATAATTTAGTCCTTCTTATCATCCTTATGATGGTTGTGTTGAGACTGAAAGAAAAGATGGTGATAGTGTCAAATTGTGTGTACTGTAGTCAAGCTTATCTTGTTTATAATAGGGTATAGCATTGTTCCAAAAATTTCACCAGGTTAAAAGTGTGACTTTTTGTTGTTCTAGGTCGCGGAGAAGATGAGCTTCATTGAGCAATACAAAGTGGAAAGAGAAAGACAACAAAAGGTAAAGTTTTCTATGACATATCGTGGTCATATCTTTTAACAGTATTTCTGAAATTGATTCTGATAAATCCATCATATTTTTTCAGTTGGCGGAGGAAGAAGAGATAAAAAGGCTGAGGAAAGAATTGGTCCCTAAAGCACAACCAATGCCATACTTTGATCGACCATTCATTCCAAGAAGGTACGGTAGATTTAAACGCTTGAAGCCTCCTTTCTTGTATAGACAGTGGTAGTTAGAGATAGTTTATATAAGTGGTAATCCGTTTTGCAGCTATATATAGTTTTTACTGACAAGTGACAAACTAACAGAGAGTAACCTTCTTAGAACAATGACCTTATTTGCAAAATCTGATACAATTGCTTTTTGTTGTTTTCTTTTATCATTAAAAGGTCGAGCAAACATCCAACTGCACCGCGAGATCCCAAGTTTCACATACCACAACACAAGAAGATCAGATGCTGCAGTTCATCTTCTTGGAGTGAAACTGGCTCCTGCATGAGCGATTTCCAATATCAGTTTCTCTGAAAAGCGTCTTTTGGATTCAATAACTATTATCCCTGTCCATATTCTCATTTTAAAAACTACATTACCTTCTGTAAGAGATTCAATGAAGCAACCAATTAGTTGCAGTTTCACAGATTTGACAATCATTCTTGTTCCACCTTTGTAATAATCTGGTCTACACCCAAAAAAAATGAGAAAGTTTTCATATTCGTTTGCAAAATCCTGTTTGGTCTGTTGGAGTTCTGGTTCAGAAAGATTTTATACTTGTCCTCCAGTTTGAATTTGGATTTAACTGGCATATCATATGATTTGATTCATAGAATACTAATACTAACTATTGTAATACTCCGCTATATGTGAGTTTTGGATTTTTGTTTGTAGAGATTCCGGTGTACTTGTTTTGTTTTAGTCAAGAAAGATGCAACTATCTAAAAGATTAAATTTGGATATAACTGACATATCCGAAGAGTTTCATAAAGGGAGAGTAAACTATGTCTCTAAGATTTCTATGCCAAAGAGTAAACTTGGGGTACAAAATCACTGTAAGAACAAAACTTCAACAGTTTGAAATATCAAACTAGTCCGTCAAGGTGAGCACAACAGAAGAGAATAAAGATCTAAAATCCCAAAACCCAAAAATATCAGTAACATTCTTGAATCTCTCCCAAAGCAAAGCACAAGGAGAAAAACATTCAGCACTCTATGATTCAGCTGCAATACGCCCAGCAACCTGATCCAAATCCCGTTGACCACTTGAAGTAATTCTTCTTCCTCTGAGACAACGAATGAAAGAAGTGAGAAGAGAGGTAAGCTTACAAAAGTGCATATAGAAAGATAAAAATATTACCCTCTTGTGTCGAGCTCAACAATGCTCATAGTCTCCAACTGTTGGAGAATATGGCGAGCAATACCGCCACTGCTCTTACAGAAATGTGGTGGTCGACTTCCATTTCTTTTGCTTCCACCATAGATTCGTCTGAAAGCACCAACACCAAGACCACCTCTCAAGTAAACCTTCCTGGCCATAGAAGCTGCACCAAGAAAGAGATCAACAACATTTATGATGACTCAATTAAAAAAACAGAAGCAACGAAGAGAAAGATAAGTTCTTTGTTTACCAGCTCTAATGTAGTACCAATCCGGGTCGTATGGAGCAAGCTCCTTTAAACGACCAGTCTTCACAATGTCTGTCCATAGAGGAAGCTCGATCTGAATCAGACAAAAGAAACAATTGACTTTACAATTACCTACCAATATGATCATTTCTATATATCTATCTTCCTCAGTCTTTTTACAGATTCAATGCCTCAAAAAAACACCAACACATGGAAATACAATAGCAGAAGCTCCCAAAATTCCAATTCTTTTCTCCCAAAACTCATTATAAGAGCCTTTTGATTCTCAACTGAAGCAAATCAAACTTGAAAGAGAAGCAATTAAGAAGCCACTAACCTTTCCAGATCGCTTGAGGTGAGAAGCGTAAGCTTTGACGAAATCGTGAGGAGAAACATCTTTCACGGTTTTACCAGTCGTCATTGCTCTAGAAATGAACAACTCAATTGAATCACTCCGTATCTCTTCCTCTCTCTCACTCCGCAATGCCAAAATCTTTCAATTTTCAGTTAGAGAGTGTATATATATATTATCATCGGAGCAATCAATTTTCCAATTAGGGTTACATTTTTGTTCCGGGTCTTATTCTAATCACATTTAACCCGACCCGTATTAAAGCTTAAGTTTAGGCCCCATTATTGGCCCAATAGATCAGTTTTGTGTTTTTTTAAGGCGGTACGTCATCGTTTCAGTAGATGCTTCTAACTTGCGTAATTGCGTTAATTAAAATTCATTCATATATCCCTAGAGACTACAACTAGTATACTAGACTTGAGCTAGGGGAGCTAATTAGCTAACAGCCATGGCGATTAAGCAGTTACTGACGGTTGCTCGACGGTCACCGATACGTTTATGTCTCAATCAAGCGATACGACTGGCCTCATCAGCCGTCGCTGCCGTATCTCCGTTCACAACTCCGGTAACTTCTTCCCATCCCCTGCCGCAAGTTATGCCTTACGACAACGCGGCGGAAACTGTGAAATCGAAGCTGAAGAAGCTCGAGAATCCAGAATTAAGGTTCCTCAAATACGCGTCGCCACACCCGATACTTGCCTCGCACGATCATATCTTGTCTTCCCCGGAGACTCGTATCACCACTTTGCCCAATGGTCTCCGTGTCGCCACTGAGTCTAACCTCTCGGCCAAAACCGCCACCATCGGAGTCTGGATTGACGCCGGATCACGTTTTGAGTCGGATTCTACTAACGGTACCGCTCACTTTCTGGAGCATATGCTTTTCAAAGGCACGGAGAGGCGCAGCAGGACAGAACTGGAGGAAGAAATCGAGAACATTGGAGGTCAGTTAAACGCATATACAACGAGGGAACATATCACATTTTACGCCAAGGTGTTGGATACGAATGTGAACCAGGCGTTGGATATATTAGCTGATATGTTGCAGAATTCTGAGTTCAACAAAGAAAGAATCAACCAGGAGCGACAAGTGATTTTGAGGGAAATGCAGGAGGTATTCTATGAGCTTGCCCTTCTGAATTTTGTTCTTTTCTCGATTCTCTTGTCTCGTTTTGATTTTGATTGGTAGACGTTAAGTCGCTGATGGTACCTGAAGTCTTGTTTGTATGGAATTAGTTGAGAAACTAGTTTATACTACTCGCATCACTCGCATATAGCGATGATCACATGAACTTTTATTTTTTTGCCATGTGTGAAAAGGTTGAGGGACAAACACAGGAAGTTGTGCTTGACCATTTGCATGCAACTGCCTTCCAACACACACCTCTGGGAAGAACTATCTTGGGACCTGCTCAAAATATCAAATCGATCACTAGAGATGATCTTCAGAACTTTATAAAGACTCATTTCACAGCTCCCAAAATTGTAATGTTTGAAAACCATACAGTTTTATCATCTGCTATCAGGTGTAGGCTTTGCTTTTTTTCCATATTGACTCATCAAAAATATGTCTTTCAGGTGATTGCTGCTGCAGGAGCTGTCAAACACGAGGAAATTGTTGAGCAAGTGAAGAACTTATTTACAAATTTGTCCTCAGATTCAACATCCACTTCTGAATTGGTCGCCAAAGAACCTGCCAATTTTACAGGCTCTGAGGTAAATAAACCAATATTGTCGATTTACTTTTATGTTTGGTTCGTATTTCATCTCTCTAGATATGTTTCTTTTTAAATTATTTTCAAGGTCCGTATGATTGATGATGACCTACCCTTAGCACAATTCGCCATTGCCTTTGAAGGAGCATCTTGGACAGATCCGGATTCTGTTGCTCTTATGGTTATGCAAACTATGCTTGGATCATGGAACAAAAGTATTGGTGGGGGAAAACATATGGGGTAAGAATTTTTGTATGATTAATATAGCTTGGCCTTAATTTCAGTCAATTATTTTTTTATGTAAATTATGTGATCAATATTATGTATCTAAGCAGCTCTGAGCTGGCCCAGAAGGTTGCCATTAATGAAATAGCTGAAAGCATAATGACATTCAACAGCAACTATAAGGATACTGGACTTTTTGGCATTTATGCTGTTGCTAAGGTGAATTTAGAATCCCATATCTATCCTAGTAGTATTTCTTACTTAATTGGACATTTTTTTTATTCTATGCGGGGGAGTACATGTCTTTTTACCTTTCTTGGGTACTTTTTTCAGCCTGATTGCTTGGATGATCTAGCACATGCCATTATGTACGCCGTAACCAAGCTAGCTTATAGGGTCTCAGAAGATGATGTGACACGGGCACGGAATCAGGTAAAAGACCTCACCATCTTAGCCAGCATTCTCTTGCTTATACCACATGTGATTGGTGACGTTTCTCTCCCTCATCATTTGTTGAAACTTATAAAAAGGGTGCTTATGGTTATGGAAGTTCATAGCAAGTACTGATTGTTAATTTTCTTCCTGAATATTGCAGCTGAAGTCTTCATTGTTGCTTAACTTAAATGGAACTACCCCAGTTGTTGAAGATATAGGTCGTCAGGTATGACATCCATCTTGTTTGACGTATACCTATTGATATAAATTTATTGGTTCAGAGAAAATAAACCCCAGATTTACTTAGAGCTTAAGGCTTCTTTGTACTCCAAAAAGAAACCGTAGGTTCTCAGACTACTTTTGGGATACTAGGCCTATCATTTTCAAACTTGATCAGGTAGGCCTTACCAGGTAACTTATTGTGCTTTTACAGCTGCTAACATATGGTCGTAGAATCCCAACTGCTGAGCTATTTGCAAGGATTGACGCTGTTGATGCCAGCGCCATAGGACAAGTTGCCAACAAATACATATATGACAAGGTTAGTTTTGTGCTTCTTTTTGAAAAGTTTGAGATTAGCTTAGGGTAAAAGAGTCAGTGAAACCAGGACACTAATAAATCTCATCGGGATTTTGTAGGACATGGCTATCTCAGCCATTGGTCCAATCCAAGAATTACCGGACTACAACTGGTTCAGACGCAGAACCTACTGGAACCGCTACTGAGCGTTCCTAACTTCCCCTGATTCTTCACACGCCTTCGTTTCATATTCTTTTTATCTGTGAAACATCAGTTCAGAGATAGATTAGATTAGCAAGTGATGATAGATAAGATTTCATTCATAATTTACTCAACCGGATGATAAATTAAGTGTAGTTAACTCTCAACCTTTTTGGTGAGTGGGGCTATTAACGTTTTAGGTTTATGGAGATGAGTTAAAAGCACACACTACTCTCTTTTAAGCTGAGTAAACTCTTTTGACCAAATAATGATTTAAAGACTGTTGCATTTATGAAATGAATGCAGATTAGATGGAAACAACCTCTCAAAAATTCTGGAGATTCATGCCATTGTATCACATCAATAAGGGTACAGCTGAACACACATATATTATCTAACGCTAACCACAACCGTAGCCATAGGCCATAACTATGAAAAAATGAGAAAAGAAGTAGAAACAACTGAGGCACAATGACAGGCACTGATGAAACTGAAAAGAAGACAAAATGAGCGGGTGTCTTAACAATAACAACAACACAAGGACAGGACAGGTTTGGTGAAGTTAGTTAGTTAAATAAAAGAGTTTGGGTTTCTTCTTCGTAAGCATCGAAATCAGATTCCTTTACCTACAAAAAATAAAGAAGGGAAAAGGAAATCGACAGTGTTAAAACATATTTCTCTCTCTTATTTCTCTCCTCCCCCCTGCTTCCTCGGTTTCATCGTCCGCTGCATTTCTTCTGTCTCAACAATGGCGTCATTGTCAGTACCTTGCGCCAAGATCTGTGCCCCCAACTGGCAAGTTGGATCTCTTCCTGGACTCTCCACCCGACGATGGCAGCCGCAACCCAATGGCGTCTCCTTTTCCCCCGATGTCTCTCAGGTTTGTTCTGCTCTCTCTTCTCTCTATCTCTCTCGCATATGATATGATGATCCTGTTAAAAAGCAAAAAAAGTGTGAGCCTTCACGAGATGAGTGGCGTACGATTGGATAATTATGATCTGTTTAGTGTAACTCTGGAACTTACTCTGCCTGCACAGTTTTACGATAATGGGAATAATACATTTTACGATGATGAACAAGTTATTGTCTTTTTGAATTTAGAAGACATTGATTCATAACCAAAATCTTTTACAGTCTCAATCTACAATCTGGAGGTTGCGTGCAACAACCAACGAGGTAAAGCCTTGTTTTTTCTACCTACAAGATTTCATACAATTATATGACACGATGCAACTTTCTTACTCGTTTTCGATCGACTTCACCAAGGTTGTTTCGAACTCTAGCCCAATGACTAATGGTGGGTATTTGAACGGAAAAGCCAAAACCAATGTTCCCGAACCCGCCGAGCTCTCTGAATTTATGGCTAAAGTCTCAGGTCTTCTTAAGTGAGTCCAAATCCAAGGAATCCGTATCATCCTTTAGCTTAGTAGTTTCTTTCTTTGAAACTAAATCAAGCACTAAAACATCTTTTGTTTGATCTTATTAAGGCTTGTGGATTCAAGAGACATAGTGGAACTTGAACTGAAGCAGCTTGACTGTGAAATCGTTATTCGAAAGAAGGAAGCTTTACAGCAAGCTGCAACCCCAGCTCCAGTTTATCACTCAATGCCTCCTCCAACTGTCGACTATCCAATGCCTCCAGCTCAGTCAGTGGCTCCTCCTCCTCCTCCTACCCCTGCCTCAACCTCTGCAACAGCAAAACCAACAACTCCCCCATCTTCGTCTCAACCTCCACTCAAGAGTCCTATGGCTGGTACTTTCTACAGATCTCCTGGACCCGGTGAACCCCCTTTTGTTAAGGTACAAGAGGATGGGAAAATAAATCTTCGGTTCTTGGATGAAGTTTATCAAAGCTTTGATAGTTTTCTATCGAGTGAAATTCATTACATTTGAATTTGATATAGATTTGTTGTGTGTTTGAACTATGCAGGTTGGAGATAAAGTGCAGAAGGGTCAAGTTGTTTGCATTATCGAAGCTATGAAACTGATGAACGAGATTGAGGTTGGAGATTCTTTATAACATCACAGTAACTTAAAATCGAAATTTGCGAATTCGAATGATTATTATAATATATATGTTTGTGAGTTTTTAGAGTCTAACGCCTGTGAAATTGTGTCTTGGAAATAGGCTGAGAAGTCAGGAACCATCACTGAGTTACTGGCTGAAGATGGAAAACCAGTTAGCGTTGACACGGTAACGTTCTCTCTCCACTCTCTGGTTTTGAATTGGTTTTCAGATCATATAACTTATGGTGACTTCTTCTATAATAAACTATGCAGCCTCTGTTTGTTATCGTATCTTGAACTTGAAACGAAGAAGCATCCTTTTAGCAGCCGGTTCAAAACGTCTTTCAGAGTCCCGATTTACCCTAATATACCAACGTGCTGAAAATGAGCTGATCAGGTTGGGTTGGTTTCAGTTGGTCTACTCTTCCTTGCGAGCTTCAGTAGTTTGGCTTTTGGGATTTCACATAACGTATTATGCATATGTACGTCTCTTTCTCTTTTAGAATAAGTTCGACAAAGAAATCATTTACTTTGTGTTGTTATGGTATATCAAATTTGTTTAGATAAAAAAATGTGTGTGTTTTTTTTTAAATAAATCAAGAAATGTGGTGTTCGTATGAAATTAATGATAAATAAACCGATAAAGAAAAACACTAATGCCTATGGTTTAACCTTAATGCTTTACTAGTGTACTTGTTTAAAAGAGCAGTTTAGTTTAGGGCGAAATAACATATTCAGTTTAGTTTGATTATATGAGTGATATAAAGTATAAACCCATGCGCATCATAAGCGCGTATAGCGCGTGTTTACATATTTTCCGGGTTATAGACCACGGTTTTTAGCTGTTTTGCCCCATATCCGGCAATTACTACGACCAAAGCGCGTGAAGCGGTCTTTCGGCCCTACTCAGTACAGTAAGCTTGCACTTGTATTTTTCATCATATGTCCACAATCTTCTACTGTTTTTGATGAAACAAAATATTTAAAATTTGTAAATAAATCTATATGAAAATTGCACAATAATGTAGTTTGAACATTTCAAATTATAAAAATCGTGGATATTTTACCTTGTACCTAGCGCCTAGATGACAAAAAATCTGACTCTTGGTAATGTTATGATTACTGTACATACAAAAGTTTGAACATTTCTAATTTTAGAAAAATAGATCAAGTGTTCAAACTATATTAAGAAAATACATAGGGTAAACTGTATACATTAATGACAACCTTTTGCTAAACAATGTGATCAAGATTGAAAAAAAAAAGAAGAAGCAAACATATAATAAACAAATACAATAACATTTGGTCAATATCATCATCTAGAGATCAAATTGACCAATAAATCCCCTTCCCTCCCCAATTCCGGACTTCTTCTACTTTTGATTTTTTCTTTTTCTTTCTAACAAAAAGATTTTGACGTTCCATTTCGTTCGGTTTTTCCTAATTTTAGTACGAAAGCGTACTACTGTACATTGATTAAGAGCCTAATCAACAGCGTTCTTCGATTATCTTTGTAGTGAGCTGCATTATGTACAGTAATCTAATAACAGGAGCAAGTGTTGTTGGGATCTCACTTTACCTTCTGTTGCTACTTCTGGTGCTGTAACTCAGTCTACGAGCTGCTCCTCTTCCACCTCCTCCATGCCATCCTCTGTCATCATCCTCGTCGTCATCATCATCTTCATTGTAGGCCACTGCTTTTTTAGCAGATCTTGCAGTTTTTCTTGGTGTTGGACGTTTTCTTTTGATGTTTGCTGAATAGATGGTGAAGTCAACTGTATCTTCTCTCATTGCATTCTTAAACTCCTGCAAGAAAGAAAGATGGATACAATGATGATCTCTGCGCCCAGTGATTTAGATCTTACAAGTTAAGTTAAAAAAAAAAAGGCTTTGGGGTTTTGACCTGATATCTCTGAACTAAGTCTGGATATGTTGAAGGTAAGTCAGGGCGAGTTTCACTGAGGTCAAAGACAACGTTTTGTCTGGACAGAGGATCTCCTGGCTTCAACAGTTCCGTTGGAGAATAGGCCTGAGATATTTTTATTTAAATTTTTTTCCCAACACCAGTCACGTTTTCGCGAACAAAGTTAAAGAAAAAGAAAAACTAGTGGAAAGTAAAGAACCATACTTGGCACCGATCATCATTTAAGCTGTATGTGACTTTTAAGTATCTCTTGAGCTTCAAAAGAAGTTGTATAGCTATAGCTGCTAAGCAATCAACCTGAAATTATATAAAAGCAATGATGATATAAAGAATTCTCAATTTTGATAAACCAGATGTAAAGCTAAACAACTGAACCGATCTGCATGGACCAAACCCAAACAAAATTCAAATATTGCGAGGTATGTATTTTTTTTACTAAATCTGGAAAACCAAAACTATTCTTAGCTAAAGGGAAACACCAAACTGAAACAATGATTCAAGAAAATTGAGTAAACCAAAATGTACCAACCTCATCTATGCCAGATTCGTTTTACAATAGTTACCTTCCAAGACCGAAAATGTGAAAATTTCACACAAAAAAGAAACCCAGTTTTAACACCCTAAGTATCACATGAGAAAAAGGTATGAAGACTACCTGAATTTTCTGCTGATCATCGGTGGATAATTCAGGAGGATCAGATGAGGTCGTCTTGTACACATTTGCTTTCCCATTATGGACTTGATATGAAGTGAATTGATCCCTTGGATTCTGGTAAACTGCTCCATTGAGGTCAATTGGAGTTGGATGGCCATAGGAATTCCAATTAGTCGGTTCTTGGATTCTAGTGTTTAGATCCATCATGTGCATATGTCCGGGAATCGAGTCTTGTTGGTATATTCCATTTCCATGCTGAGTTTTTATAGAATCTTTATGTAACAGAGCCTTCAAATTTGACTCTACTGCACCAGCCCGAATTTGCATTACTCGGTTTATGGAATATACAAGATAAAGCGGCTCATCAGGTGATGTGAATGGAAGTAAAGCAAGCGTTTCAGTGCAATACCTGTAAAGAGAAACAGTGAAGTTAGTTTTAATTTTAGCACAAAGAGACTGTAAAGGTTTTATTTTTCTGTAGTAGCGAATACTCACTTCAGAAAAGATATTACTGAGCCACTCCAGGTTGGATTATCAAACTTGCGAACAATAGAAGTCATAAATTTGTTTCGAGAAATCCGGTTTCCACGGATAAGCTTGTAAATCCTAGAGACGCCAAGTCTAGCTTGTGTGAGAGTACTATTAGTATGATCATTTTTCCCCGACATGTTAGTCGAACCCTTTTGCTGAAGACTTTGATTAGGATCTGAAGTGACCTGGCTGATGGCTTGCATGAAGATGAACGACATTTGGAGTCCGTCACCGAGACGACTCTCAAAAAAAGCCGGATACCTGATGAAAACGTTGAGGAGTGTTAGTGTGCTGATACTTGATTAGCTAATGTAAATTTTTGTGAAATCCAGTCAGAGGATTACTTCTCATGCATATTCATTAGTAAATGATGGGCCAGCTTTTGGTTGGCTTCTTGAGGATCTGTCTCGAGAGCAATCAAATAAGGAACACACGTAATAGGATGAACTAGACCTTGACGTAGTACAACTTCCACTATCTGCGAAACAGAATACCTCTCAACGGTTCAGACAAAAGCAAAGAGACAGAAGCAAAAATTATTAATGAAAAAAAAAGGGTAAACCTTGAGAGCAGTCTGGCGAATTTGATCATCAAAGTCCAAGCATCTACCTAATATCTTATCCCAATACAACTGCACAATGCCTCCGCAAATGTTGGTGTCACCGGCACCAGCAGCCACGGGTACGGCATGGCCACCTTGCTCAATTGGGTTAACCGCGTTATCACTGGCTTTCTCGGATACCAATTGTTTTTCCGCATCAAGAAGGTATTCATACATGTTTTGTAATGCTTGCATCTGAATTAGGAGCATTAACAAAAGGACGAAACCATATATAATTGTAAAACAAAACATGTAAACCATATAAATCGAAAAAGCATATAGATGGGTGATATTACCTTCATACGCCCGTTTGCATCATCTGATAATGTAGTCTCGATTATCTTACCAATGTCTTCTTCCAACATGTACTCAGGTCGAGCAATTAGGATGAATCCTAAAGCCTACAGGACGTTTGGGTCACCGTTATTCTAGGACAACGCAATATCGAGAATGTGCAACAGACAAGAACTGTATCCACCATACCTGCAGTGACCTGACTTTCAAAGCAATATCTTCTGTTTGGAGGTGTCGTTTAAATAAATTGAGACAGCCAGAAAGATTGAAAGTCTTTCCACCAGAGGTGCTAATAAGAGACTTTCCATGGCGAATAAGTAATCCAAGACAAAAAAGGGACCGCCCAGCAATCTGAAATAAAACACATATTTTCACCATTAAGCTTTAAATGAACCTGTTACTAGGTTCATGTGATAAAGAATAATAGTTATTTACACTCAGCCAAAACAAACGAGAATAGGAACAAACCCCAATATAGGTAATGATGCAACCAAATATACACTCACAAATGCAAGCCACAACAGTACAATATTCCGACCCACAGATACTCCGCTTGTAAATCATGTGCATGAAACAAGACTCAAGGACCTTAATTGTGCTTAAACATGAAAAAATCCTGACGCACGAAATTTAAGAAGTAAACCCACCTGTGTGTTATCGGAACCTTGGGCCTCCAGCCGCTTAAAAAAGAACTGAAGAAGATGTTCAACTAAACTAACACCTTTTCCCGCTAATTTACTCACAGAACAGAGACACCTGAAAATTCAAGGGGCAGCACTAATCAAACAGAAGGTACTTTCCAAAAAAAAAAGATGAGTGATATTTCGCGACTACAACTTTCATGAAGACATGCAATCGTCCCAATAAAATAAAATGAACTGATGTGAAAGCGAAAATGATGTACAGTGCCAGAAGTGATGGTAGTTGAAAATTAGAGGGTACCTAACGCAAGCATGAACAACAGTTAGAAATGAATGTCGAACAATCATATGCTTTAGATCTTGTTCCAGATCTTCAGTGACGTTTAGAGGCAGCTTGCGGATCAAGGGTAGGACAGAATCGATAATGAAAATAATACTCTCTAGTAACTGTGCTCCTATTCTACTATCAACCTGCAACAAATACAAGATGAAAGGCAAGTTAGCAACACTTTTAGTGCGAAATTCTACTGTGCACGACGCTTCACAGTTGATATATTATTTTGCATTACTACCACTATTTTTTAAACACAAGCACAGATAAGATCTTAACAGTATCATTCCTTTACACAACTTAAGAGAAACTTGAAAAGATTGGCCATATATAACCTGACTCTTCAGATATGGCTGTAGTGTGATGACAAACTTAGCAGGGTCTGAGGCCGGTGTACACAGACCAGGATCCACCAGACAAAAAGCATGCAAAACAAGTACATAAGGAAGTACTTGCACCTCTCCTTCTTCGCGGCTCATTTCTTCTACCTGAGGGAATAAAAGATGTTTGTTATAGGCTCTCAACCAACCCATCAATGCATAGACATGTAACATTAATGTTGACCTGTAATATCTTTTCCAGTAAGCACTGGCACATCAACTCACAGCGCCTGCGTACTGATGCAAGAGCAACTGGGTTGATACCAGCAGCTTTAGCTGCTTGAGGGAAAAAATCAAGGGCCAGGGCACGCTTAATAATCGTCACAAGAAGCTGATGATTTGGGGTCCTGGTTAACAATCCAACCATTTGCTTGGTTTTCTTTTCCAGTTCCACTGGAGTGGAGCTAGCATCACTAGCAAACTCAGTATGATGCCCTGGAGGTTCCTCAAACCAAAATTCATAGAAAGTTTTGCACACAAGATCCTGCAGATGAATAAATATGTATTATAGATCTTGTATTTAAAATCCAGTATTACACCGAAAAGTGAGGACAATGCACATTGAATACAAATTACCTGAACGCTAGACTCATCATCACTGATACGAGATAATATCTCAGCACACGCACTTGTAAATTCAGAGAAGTTGGGATTTGAAGTACACATGTCACGTATTATCTTGATGGCTCGTTTTCGAACACTCACTCCAGTATCCTTAATCCTCTCAGCGACCTTCTCAAAGTACTGAAAAAAAAAGATCCCATTGGGCAGCAAAAAAACAGCAATAGGGGGCATGTGATATAACAATAATGATACAGGGAAATGTCATTTACCTTTATGCCAACATCAGGATGTGATGCAATATGCCTACCAACAAGTTCCAGTGCTGCTTCTCTAACAGATATTGCAGAATCACAAAACCTTCCTTCAACAGCCAACTGAACACGCTTATCACAAAGTACCTCTGGATCAGATTCAACAATTATACTAACCTGCCATGATCAATGACAGGATGTAATCAATGCATTATCACCCCTAGACTAGAATAACTGTACTCTGACTTTACGCCCGAACAGAAATAACTATGTATTTTAACAATTTGCTCACTTACTGCTCGCAAAGCTTTGGCCCTAATATTGGGAGCACTCTCTCTTAAACTAGCCTGAAAAAAGAATAAAGTTGGAACAAAGATGAAAACTCAAAAAAAGAAACGAAAAAAAGATGCACGCAAATCCCACTAACCAGAAGCATGTGTAGAATCTTGTCAAATCCTCTGGAAAAGGAATTATTTAGCCCAAGCACTAAAGTAATCTTCTTGATAGCATCTCTTGTCAAGAACGAAGCACTTGCTCCCGAATTACGAATTATTGACTTTGCTTTCAGTCTAGCAATATAATATTTGAAATTCTTCTGAGATTTTGGGACATCTTTATACCAAAGGCAGAGATAAAACCTGCAAAAAGCACCTTCCATATAAGACCCACCAACACTGCAAAATCCTAATGAAAAGAGTCGGGAACAAACCAGCAAATGAAAGTATGCACATCATCAACAGATCCTGCATCCTGAAGGTAATTCAAGAGCATCTGTTGCACAACTTCAGTCTTCGTGATCATATTTGAATTTTCGATGTTTTCTTCTGATTCCAACTGACCAGTACTCTTGGAGTTTGTCTTGCAGTAAGACTGTAGTACAAGAAGCTGCCTCTTGCACACGCAAAACGGACAGTGCCAATTTCGACTTGGAATGTCTAGTTCCTTTAAACCCAAACAGTCAGCATGAAACCGCCTTTGACAAATTTGACAGACCAATACGCTCCCAGCCGTTTGACCTAAACAAACAGCGCAATCTTTTGTGCCAACTTGGTCAACACTAGTTTCTCTATCTGATTCTAGTGACATCCAGAATATTTCTTTACTGCAGAGGACAGCATCACGTTTTAACCTTGCAGCAATTGTACCTAGCAATTCAATGGCCATTAGTCGAGCGGACATATCTTTTGATTTCAACCCTGCATTATGCAGCAGTATGACACAGAGAACCTGCAAGAGAATTGACCTGTCAGAGTGGAAAGAAACATTGACTAGTGACTAGAACCAAAAAAACACAGTAATACAGTACATTTACCTCAAGAATTGGAGACACAGATGGATATTCAGGAAGATTTAATGCTGTCAATAAATCTATAACAAGATTCTCAATAATCAATTTGATCTCTGAAGCATCCTGACCCTTAAAACTGGCAAATCGTTCGAGGACACGAGTCCAGAAGAGGCAACATGTTTCTGTAGCCGCTTCATGACATTTAGTTAGGTAGCCAACATCAACTGGGATCTCCAGTATGGAATTTCCACTGGAAGCCTGTCTCAAGGTTTCAGGAAGGCTTGTGCTGTTGTGAACCAACTGAATGAGCAAAGCAGTGACCATTTGAATCTGCCTTTGTTCTTCATCAGGGAGAAGATACGCTCTCAATGCTCGTTTCGAGGAAGGTAACTTCCAGAGCAATTGAGATATTTCATCTATCACATATGTTCGGTGTTGAGCATATGAATTATATATCTGCATTAAATCAGACATTTAAAAATATCTTTTAAGAACATTACAAACGTGAAGACACTGATATTTAGAATAGAATACACAGCAAAAATGTGGAGTACGTGGAAAGTCTTACACCACCAATTAAGCTAATTGCTTTAAGTTGTAGAAGTTGGATGTTTTCCACCAGAAATGTCGTAATACTTGTCTTCAACAATTGTAAAATGCAACTGTCAGACAACCTTTCTACCAACAACAGGTCCTTGAGTAAGCCAAGAATAGTGCAAAGTTTCTGCAGTGCAGTATTCACGGCTCCAGAGATCCTACAAACAGAAATTGCAGATGTGAAAATGAACTAATATCACAAACGAATGGGCATTAATCAGTAAACCTGTTCACTGACGACTTCTTCACTTTGCCGCTTTTTCCTATGCGCCTCCTTTTGCTGGCGGAGGCCATGTCATGATCGTGATCATCATCATCATCATCACCTAAAAGAGCATGTGGTACAGATCTATAAATCAGAATTAATTAGAACACAACTTGTGGAGTATAAATGAGAACATTGAAAGACAGCACAGCAAGCTGCAAGGCATACATACTAGAATAAAATCTAAGTTTCAGATGTAGGGAATGACATGCCATGCATGGAACAAAATATCCACAGCAAATGCAACTTCCAAATTAAATTGGAAAAACAACCTTCAAATGCCACATTTTCTACTGGTTTACTTGCGTTACGGTATGATGGATCATAAGCAGACATAACAGCCATCAATTGGTGCCTAGAAAACTCCAGAATTCTCTCAATTATCTGATTGAAAGAAGAGTAAAGAAAGAAATAAGTGAAAATATGGTCAAACGGACAATGATCTTATGTGTTCACTTCTTTACAAGGAAGTGTAAAGCAGTGAGCAGATAATAGACCTCCCGGAGAAAAATAACACTTAAGCAGCACTCACCTCTTCCTTGTAGAGCTGCTTTGGCATATCACTGTTTGCCATCACTGCAAGCGACGCATGGATTGACTCAAGGGCACCAAGAACCAACAACACTGAATCTGAATCTGACTGAAATGTTTTAAGTAAAAAAAACACAAACAGTATTTGTCACTTTTAATACAAAATGTGATAATTTTACACACAGTCTAACAATAAGAAGAACAATCATTAATGCATCCTTGCAAGTCTAAGAAAATATATTCCGAACGTGAAAAAATTACTGATTGAAAGCTAAATTGTATGATAAAATACTCCATGTGTCAGCTGCAAAATAGAGTCAAACAGAAAATTACTCACATGTTCACTATAAATGGACAAGCCTTCTGCCCTGTGTATCTGATGATCCAGAGTGTGCAATAACCTCGATAGAATATCAACAGGTACCATATGCAGAAGCATTTTTGACCGTATTGTCATCAATTCATTTACAAGAACACGGACTTCACCAACAGGCACTGATGACCACTCAGCTTCATCCCTATCATCACCAGGGACTTCAGCTCTGCCACAGAAGTCTTCCAACATCTCACAAAAACTTGTTACGATGGACTCTAAACAAGTATTAAGAAACTACAATTATTTAGAGGGTAGGGGTTAATGCAATAAAAACAAGGAAACGAGGAGAAAAAGACCTTGCAGCACAGATGGATCTGGTTGAACTGAAGACATGTCATCTTTACGTTTTTTCTTTCCCTTTGGCTTCTTGGAAGTAGAAATATCCTGCCATTTAAATTGGTTATATTCACACAGAAGAAAGCAACATGTAGATGAAGATTATGATACTGGGCTTACATTCATGGTAATCGTTTCAGGCCGAGAGTCATGATACGCATTAACATCTTTCGGTGACTGGTTTGGCAAAGGTTCGTGCTGCCAACTATGATCTTCGACATGATTTGATCGTAATTCCCTTTTCAAAGGTTCAGGTTGGATACTCCTAGCTAAATGATAATTGGTCTGCCGCTGAATCTTGACAGGAACACTTGGCTCAGAAGTTATCTTTTGAGGCTCTTCATTGGTAAAGACTGAACCGCACGTCGGACCTGATAAATTGAAAAAATGGTGATAAATTATAAATAAAACATAGTGAATCTATCATACACAAACGCAATAACAAGTTTTCCTGAGACAATAAAACAACTATTCAAGCTTAGCAAAATGGAAAAAAATAGAGGTACAATACCACCTGACTGGGTGAACAGAGAAGGAAGATGCTGCTAGGTTCAAACATTAAAGGCATCTTAAATGCGGACCAAAAATTCTAAACCTTAAAGGACTCTTCAGTATTTCCCCCGAAATCTGTTATTACTCTAAAGTTCAGCCAAAAAAGGAAAAATGAGAAGGTTTCATTTACCGGGGGTAACATACTCAAATGCTCCTGGATTGCATCGTAAAACTTGATCATATAACTGAAAATGCTCCCCGGAATTACAATTAAGAACCCTATCCTCGTTTCTAAGATCCCTGTAAGATAAATTCAGAGAAAAATAAGTTAGTGCCCTCTAGAACCATACTCTCGACATGAATTCCCCGGTGGAACAGAAATGCCCTCAATCAGTACTTAATTCAAGGTTAGAATTTAAAAATAACAACTAGCACAAAACAAACGATTACTGATCACTGCACCGGCAAAATTACCAAAATCTGAAGACGTAAACATTATCTAATCATCAAACTTCTTTATACAATATCAGCGAGTAAAACAACAGATTATTCACTGCTGGCACAGCTACTTTTTGTAAATTAGCTGATCCGTTAGCTTCACATATGAAATACGAGATTATCGACTAAACAATACTAGCAACGAGTTAGATTCATGTATGAGATTCTCAAACCAAATAGCACAGCACCAATCCAATTGACAAAAAAAAAAAAAAAAAAAAGAAGAAGCAAAAACTAGTTTCCCATGTCCAGAAGCGAATTATAGTTGCCAAATATGAAAAACGATAGATCGCTTACAGGTAAGAAACGTCAGTATCTTGAAGCATATTTGCGATTCTACTGGATTGCGCTAGAATCTCAGTGCGATCCAACGACCTGTAAGCTCTACCTTGGCCAACCTCATCGAACAATTTGAACTCCCCAGGTTCAGCCGCACCGCAGAACATAGGCAAGGACGGTAGGGGCAAGTAAGGAGCAACCTCCGACTGAACTGTATTAGCCAAACCGATCCCGAACTGAGTCAAGCTCGAAGTCGAACCCCAGCCGGAACTGCTTGAATTGCTCATCTTGGGATCGAACTGTAGTCACGAATTCAAAAATTAGGGTTTCTAGAAACTCAGATGCCAGAAATTTTGGAAGAATCAAAGAGGAATTGAAGGGGATTTGAAGAAAGTTCGAAGAGTCATAGAGAGAATTGAGACCTAGATTGAGAATTAGGGAAGAATTTTAGAGGAAATTAGTAAGATGCAATTGGCGGGGAAAGTAAATGAGAGAAATCTTCCCCTGAAATTTTCCTCTCCTTTTTTTTTTATGACATTAAAATGATTATTATGGTTTTTCCCATGAAATTATTGATTTACCCTCGACTATCACTTGAGAAGCAGTTACCAATCGTTGAGTGAGGCAGGGGTAGTTTCGGGTAGTTGAAAAATTATTTTCGTAGTTTTGATTGTTTTGAAACGAGATGTTAATTCATTGATGATCATAGTTTAAACGAGACATTCATTTTCTTTTTGTTGAAAACAAATATTTACATTTACATATTTTTATTATAATAATAATAAGGAAGTTTTGGGCTAGGCCTGTCTCCCATGAATCCATGATCCAGGACCAGTGTTTTTTAATCAAATTTTTTTTGCCAAAGATATGGCATTTTCATTTGCAAAAAAAAAAATGGTATAACTAGTTCCATTGGAAGATATGTGAAATATGAATGGTAAGAATCTATGAATTCTACGAAACTTAATTCCTCCATTAATCTTTCGACGAGATAATTAAAAGTCTGGAAGATTAATATCAGTGCCAAATATACAAGTTTTCATTTTTAAAGTTATACTACTAGTGATTTCGGCAACGTGGGAAAATATGACTCCACAATGATTAGGTTATCGTGTTGGAAAAGTACAGAGAGAAATATGTTGGGAAAATGCAACATCGGAATCTTATGGGAAAATGTTACTTTATATTGTAGGAGTGATCGAGTGTTTTTCATACTTTCATTGTCGAAAGTGTGACTGAAAGATTACTATCGTCACTGATTAAAAGTGAGTGAGGACGCATGTTGTGGCGATGGCGACGGCGACGGCGACGGCGATCACATCAAATCGATCGACCGATGTGATCGCCGTCGCGACTTTTCCTCGACCTCTCTTTAGATCTCTTCTTTTATTTTCTTTTTTTAGTTTCCATTCTTGTGTGTTTCCAAATTTATTAACAACGTACGTGTACCTCTCATACGGGTTTGAATTTAGATAATGACAGACACAGAGCATAAAACCACTAAGATCATCTATATATTTGTATGTCATGATTACTTTCTTAACACCTGCCTATTTTTACTACTTCAAGAATGGACATACATACTACTTCAAGTATATGTAAATTTTCCTACTTCAAGAATGGAATTTATGTACTATAAGGCAATTTAAGCTTCATTTTTGTTTGTTCCGGTGAATGTCGAGGGTCATTTCCCATGTTGTTTACGGTTAATCATTAAGGCTAATATTGAAGTGGATATGTATGGTTATTGAGTAGTCGTTTTTGTATACAATAGTCAACAATTTGTACATGTGAAGACGTAAGTACCTTTTATCAAAAAAAAAAAAAAATGTATCTTTATCAAACATTGGAAAAATCTAAGTAATACTATGGCTAATCACTTTACACTCTCTTTTTTTTATATAAACCTACGACTTTTTAAAAATGTTTTTAAACTTTTTCTTTTTTTGTGTAGTAAGATAATAAGTTCTAATTTATAAGAAATCCACAATTTATAAATAGCAGACAGGTTTTTTTTTAAAAAAATCGATTAAAAGTAGATAAATAAATATGTTGTTATCATGAGCTTATAAATTAAAAGTGATTTTTATAAGATTATTCTAAGAACGTATGCTAAATATGGAACATCACCTACTTTTGTATATTATGTTTCTAGATTTTTCGAACTGATGTACATGTCTTAATCTTTTTTAGAAAAATTAAATCCTCATATCGTGTAAATACATAATATTACCTCTCTATCATATTACACTCTTCTAATATTTCCTCTCTTTCTTGTATCATCATCTATACATTTTTCCAGTAGTAGTTACGTGGGAAAGATGGCTCGTGATTTTACGGAGGTTGCTGTAACCTTATTGGCCACCTTGACCGTCTTGGTCTCGGGACACCGACTCATGAGCACCGGTACTGCTACTGGTGTCACAGACGCCTGGGACAATGCTCGTGCCACTTTTTACGGTGATATAGAGGGTGGAGGAACTATGAGTACGTTTACTCATTAAAATAACACATACCTGATATATGATCAATATATTTTTTTTATTAAAAAATGTTAATAATAAGTTATTTAGAATTAGTATTATCATTAAGAGCAAAATAGTTGAAACTTTTTTTTTGGATGGGGTTTATGTCGTATAAAACAATGAATTGTCAAGTTTTGTGATACAATGAGTTTTTCAAATTTTGTGAACCAAAAAATAGTTTGAACTAATTATGTCATGCAACGTTGTGTTTGATCGCATACATATTTATAACAAATGGAGAACTAGATACGCTATATAATTAGTCCTACACACACATATATATATTCATGCATTGGTCAGTGTTAAATTGAATCTAAACCAACAATCTAATTGAGGTGTAAACAGAAGGAGATTGTGGGTACGGTAATCTCTTCGAGCAAGGCTACGGTTTAGAGACGACGGCTCTAAGTGCAGCTTTGTTCAATAATGGAGCTACGTGCGGTGCATGCTTCGAGATTAAGTGCGTAGACAATCCACAAGCGTGCATTGAAGGAGCCAAACCTATACGTGTCACAGCCACCAATTTCTGCCCAGCAAACTACACCAAAACAGTAGGTGTTTGGTGCAATCCGCCGCAGAAACATTTCGACCTCTCGTTACAAATGTTTCTCAAGATCGCTAAGTACAAAGCCGGAGTTGTTCCGGTGAAATATAGGCGAGTTTTATGCCCGCATAAACAAGGTGGTGTCAAGTTTCAGTTATCAGGAAATCCTTATTTCTTGATGGTTCTTGTTTACAACGTTGGACATGTTGGTGATGTGTCTGAGGTTAGGGTGAAAGGTTCCAAGAGTGGTTGGTTTCAGATGCATCGGAATTGGGGACAGGTGTGGGATACAGGCTTGAAGTTAACCGGAGAGAGTTTGTCTTTTAAGGTCACTACAAGTGATGGGAAATTTTTGAACTTTGAGAACGTTGCTCCACCTAATTGGCAGTTTAGTCAAACTTACGACGGCAAGCTTAACTTTTGATTGGGAACTCTTCTAATATGGAGTCTTTTTTTTTCCTTCTTAAATGTATCTTTAAAATTTAAGTATATAATAAGCCATTTATCAGACAAATATACAGTTTCTATATATATAAAATTGGTAATTTTAAACACTTTTAATCCTTACTGATATGGACATGGTAAAGAATTTGGATTTTAGATTTCTATACAACCAAGCATTAATTAGTTGATCATCTATTATTGAAGAAAAAATCGAATATATTTTTTTAGTTAATGCAATTTAATTTTCCGCCAAAGCATAATACGCAAATACAACCTTTCTAAATAGCCGTTTTTAAACAATTAAAAACAAAATTGATTCCCGGCAAAAGTATGATTAAGATTCAACATTTCCGAATATGAAGAGTATACAAAACCTTAAAGACAATAAGCTTTCTCCAGTAGAACTAACAACAGTCTCATTCCAAGATCGGGAATCGCTGATCAATATGTGAACAGAACATAAAATCTTGGGTGTATCTGAATTCCAAAAGTCATGTAAGAAAAGAATTAGTCGAATAATATTGGATTTCAGACATTTTAAGACTAATGTATTTTAGTGTAAGAAAACAAAATGGTCGAAGGATTTAGGATACCTTTTAAGAGATTGCTATTCCGGAAGAAATCCGCAAGTTAGAGTCTGCACCTCCACTGATTACGTTCTCTCCTTTCCACCAGTCCGCAGATAAAACCTTTAAATCCAAGTTTTTAGCCACCATTAGTAACGAAGAAAAACTATAAGAGTAGACGGTACAAGATAAAATTGTGTTTACGGTACCTTGTCACTGTGTGACTCGATAACTGATAATGGCCACTGTAAAAGGAAAAAAAACAATTGTTTCAAAAGAGAGAAAACAGTGGGTTATAACGGGAATAAGTGTGTAGGCTTAGTAATTACAGCGGTTCTGAGGTCCCAGAGCATGATTTTGCCATCATAGGAAGCAGAGAGCAAGTGATACCAAGAGCTTCTGTGCCATTTACAGGCGGAAATCCAAGACGAGTGTGAAGAGAATTGAAAAACGGGAGCGGAAGTTCCTGCAAAGTTAATGAAGAGAGTTTATCAACTGCATGACACAAACCCAGTCTGGTCACTGATTTGGCCTGTGTTCGTATGGATATCTCACCTGGCTTACGAGGATCCCATACTCTAAGTATTGGATCTGAGCCCCCAGCAGCTATAAGTGCAGAACCTTCCCCGCCAACATCAACCGTGTTGAGAGCTTTCCCACAATACTACAATTTGACAGAAACAAACCAACTCTAAGCTTCAGCGGAAATAACTTAAAAGCACTAATGTTTACAACAACGCCGTGTTCGGTGTATCTAAATATATGAGAAAGAAAAGAAGAGTGAAAAGGCATACCAAGTTTAATGAATCTTTCCCTGTCTCAACGTCCCATCTTCTTACAGAATGGTCCCATGAAGAGGAATAAATTACATCATGCTCTGGCCAAACAACTGATGATACACACTGAGTGTGTCCAACCAATGTAGTCACCGCCTCTCCCTGTAATAATTCAAAATCATAATTGATGTCAGACACTTGAACTGAGAAAACCAACTATTGAAATAATCCAGACTTTATTGGGCGTACCTCTGACTGAGATTCGTCAGCCTGATTATTCCCTTTTCTTTTCTTCACTGATACTGACTCCCCTTCTGAAGTAGACTGATTTGTGTTCCATAGATTGATCGTGCAATCCCATGAACTTGAGCAAACCTAAATTACATCATACAACAAAAAGATGGTCAGCTCGAAGGAATATAGCAAAGTCGTCTCGCTTGCAAAACACGAGAAAAGCGCAAGGGGTAAGAGCAAACCATGTCCCCCAATTTCTGAGCTGCAACACTTTGCACTGATGCCTTGTGCCCACGCAATATTTTGTAAGCCCTAACTCTTGTTGAAGAGTCAACAGATTCATCTGGATCAAACTTCAAACAGGAAGAGATGACTTTAGTCGCACGGAAAATAACCTTCAGTTTAAGTATGCTATAATATCCGTCTTTACCTTAAATAATCTCAATGTCCGATCTTTAGAGGCAGTGGCTACAGTAACAGTTTCTGCGTCTGGATGCACAAATCAACACAACGACTTAAGTTAGAAAAGGTAAGGAAGTGAAAAAAGGGAAAATCCTTCTAGTTAATATCATTTGTTAGTAACGAGCACGCATAGTATATATTTCTGATGCTATGCTCATACCTTTGGAATTAATTACAGCAACAGAGGAGATAGCCCCAGAGTGGCCTTCTAATATGTGTGAACACGATCCAGCAGAACTCCATACCCTTATCAAGAAGAAAAGATAAATAATCTAAGATTCTTGCAAATGTTGAAAGCAATACAAAAAGACAGAAGATAACTGGATTTATACAAGACTTCTATAGATGAATCAAATTATTACCTTCCTAAATTGTCATAGCAGCCGGTCAAAATGAACCTGAAAATGACAAAACCAAGGTCAAGACAACCACTAACACAAAGTTTAGAAACAAGAACACATGACCATATAAATCTTAAACAGTTATGCGGATCACATGAATTATTTAATTTAAAGTTAAATCCACAGTAGGAAAAAACTAAGAATAATTCTAACAATCAATGAAATGGCAGTGAAGTATCAGTTGATCAGCTCTATGATTTTCCATATGGCATCAACCACCAGGTGGTTTTGTAAAAAGAATTGCATAAGAAGTTGTAAAGCAATTTACTGGTGAAATAGAAAGAAAATTCATAAAATACGGCAACTCACAGGGCCGTTCTACATCATAAAGTAAAGCAGCAGAAAAAAAAAATTACCTGGGAGAAGAACCATTCACTGCACTGACCCAGTCATCATGCAACGAGGGTTCTTCCTCCTTCCTTGGTGCCACAGCCCTTATGTATTCGATTTCAAGAGTTCGCTCCTGCAAGAACCAAACAACGTAATTAAGTATATGTTTCCAAGATAAAAGAGCTATGGATTAATTATATAGCTGTAGAAGCCCCATTGACATTAAAGGCCACTTTGCTACGCCTCAAGAAATGAAATGTACAACAAAATTACACAAATCAAACTAATTGGTGTGAAATAGTAGAAGATTAGGATTCAAAAGATTACCGCAGATATTCCTTTGGCGAGCAGAAACTCTTCGAGTGACATTCGAATAAGCTCACCATCAATCAGGAAATCAAATGGCTCAGTTTTCCACTCGGGATTATCTGTTCATCCAAAGACAATCTTATATTATACCTCAATATATACTAATTACAAGAATCTCATAGAGGGCTAACACATAATCCAGGTAACGATTTAAAGGTGTTTTTATGTACGCTCTCTAATTCATAAGAACAATCAAGTTCCTCCTAAATAGACCTACCACTCTCCAGGTAACACTTTTTGACTTCTTCAAACACTAGCAATTGAAAACTAAAACCCCCAAAACATTGACGAGGTAAAGTTGGAGATAAAGGGAGGAGAGTCTACCCGATTCGATAATAGAATTGACAATGGAAGAAAGACCAAGACGAGTGACATTGGAAGGGATGGCGACGGAGTTGACCGGAACTTTGAACGGAGAGTCAAGCTTCGTCACGAACTTAACGTGAAGTCTTCTAGATACATCTTCTCCTTCGACATCCATTTTTTCTTTTGCCTCTTAGCTTCGCCGGTGGCCTGTTACGGAGTAAGAAGAAGACGCTGTGTATATTAGGGTTCTGGCTCGAGTGAGGAGAAATCACCCAGACACAAGGTTTAAGGATGTTAATAAAATTACCGAATTGACCTCCGTTCCGGTTTAGTTCAGTCCAGATACTACCCGAACCGGCCTGGAGATGCGGTTTGACAACTGTGATATATAGCCTATATAGGATCAATTTTGGGCCCATAGCATTTGGATCTTTAAGATAGGCCCATCTCAGGCTATAGTTATCTAACAGAGTGGGAATGGTAAAAGAAAAAAAAAACCCATTGAGCCCTCTCATATCATTTATAGACAGCTTTTGTCAATTTTAAACACGCTTTTTTTTTTTTATTGGTTTGCTGTAAAATTTAAACTTAATATGAACAATTTTTTTTTCAGTTATATAATCAAACGCATGAAATTTTTGTTAAATAACTTGAATTTAAACAAAAAAAATCTTTGGTCAATAATTAGAAATACTAAATCCAGGTCTATAAGAATTCATTTTGAAAATTTGTCTTTATAGTTGAAGAGATACTGAATTTGCCATTAACAGTAACAAACCAATCAAATACTTATTAGTGACTTTTCATTAGGGAGTAAAGAGTTTGCTTTACTGGAATTTAAAATTAAATATAGCAAAAATTATTTGTAATTGAAAAATAAGAAGAGCGAAAAAAAACATGAAAAGAAGGACACGTGTCAGAATAATAGCGCATCGTCACGAGATCGCTATCTGCTCGGTCGTGAAATTATCATTCCCTCGTTCCTTTAATCATCTGGTTCAGCTTATATAAGTTAGACGAGAAACTCACTTTTTTCAATATCTCTCTCTGGATCGAGGGGTTTAAGCTGGGTTTTTTTTTTTTGTTGCCCTAGAATTTGGCGCCTTTCTACTTCGATTTGCGTTTCTTGGTACCTCCGTAAGCCATAAATTTTTTTCTCTCCCAATTTTACTCTATTCGTTAGGCTTTCCCATTGAGTTCCTTCGCTAGTGTTTGCCGGAGTTTGTCTGGTCCTTCCTCATAGTTGATTCTGCTGCTCCGGGGGGTTTTTACATTGGGGAAGTCTTCTTCTCCGGTAAGCATTTCGTTTCTGTTTAGCGGATTCGTTTTTAATTGGTCAATTCTTATGCCGTGAACTGGAGTCGCTGAGTTTCTAGGGTTTTCGCTTAGGGGAAAGACTATTGTTTTTTTTTGGGGTAAAGGATTGATATTTATCTAAGTTCATTTTTCGTTTCTTGAATTGGGCAACTGGGTTCTTCTTATTTTTTGTTCTTGTATATCTCCTTGGTTTCAATTTCTGTTTAAGCTATATATAGAATTTGATGTTTATTTCTACCTCTTGTTGCTTTTAAGGTACCGAGGTGAGAACTCCGTATGGAATCAGCTAACCAGTTTTGGTCTTAAAGGAATGCGCATTTCGTTGAGTTGATTCAAGAAATGGTTCTACATGTTACGCTGTGTAAAGTTGTAATAAAGGTTGAATATGACCAATGGAGGAGGGGAGGGTGGAAGTCAGCGGAGAGAATTACACGGGAAAAGAAGTGTTTTTCGTGGCAATGATTTTGCATATGCTCTCGCTAGAATGGCCGTGGCGCAGATATGTGAGAGCGTTGAGATGAATAGTTATCAGGAATCACAGACGCGCGAAGGTGTGAGATTCAGTTCTTTTCAAGAGACTGCTCTTGAAACATTAACTGATGTAGTGATCCAGTACATCCAGAACGTTGGCAAGACTGCACAGTTCTATGCTAATATGGCTGGTAGAGTAGAAGGTAATGCTCTTGACATTGTTCAAGCACTAGAGGATCTGGGATCTGGACTGGGTTTCGACGGTGCTCATGATGTTGAGCATTGTCTCGCTGATTCTGGTGTAGTCAAGGATATTATTCGTTATACTGGAGAAGCGGAGGAAATGCCTTTCGTTTATTCCCTTCCCCCTTTCCCTTTTAATAGAGGAAAAAGACCAGCTCCTAGCTTTTTCGAGATCGGAGCAGAGCCACCAGATGAGCATATTCCGGTTTGGCTTCCGGCATTTCCTGAAACCAAGATGTCTAACGGGTCAGAAGAGACTAATGTTGACAAAATAGAAGGGGATGTGGGAAGTAGAGAAAATGGACCCTCTTTGACGAGTATGCAGCAGTCTGTTGACGTTGATAGGGTAAAGATTCTGAAATCCATGGATCAAAAGGAAGTTCAGAAACCAACAGAGGAACCCGAAGGTAACCCATTTCTTGCTGCACCACTTTGGGCTGGAGAGAAGAACGTGGCACGTGTGTTTTTCCCGTCAGAGCTTAGAAAGGAAGAAATTAGCATTAACCATGTCCCTGAGAAAAGTATGAGCAAGAGCTATCACATTCCAGCACTTGAAGCATATCCTCCATCTGATAAAATCAACGAGAAGAACAGATTAGCTGAAACCCAAGATGGAGACGAAAGAAACGGTACAAGAACACAACGAGGTTTGCTTCGTTTCAAGATTGAGACTCGAAAAGCCTCTCTGTGTTGGAAAAGAAATCAGTGCTTAGATGAAAAGGGTTGGTTTCAGGAGGATGGAGACAGGAGGGAGAAGAAGGTAGAGCGGGAAGAAAAGCCAGAAAGTGTTGACACAGATGTAAAATAGGTATTTTGTCATTTAGAATGTAGACGGAATATCTTTGAATCCTGAGTTTAGTGATAGTTTGCAATTGAATACCTCTTTTAGGGAAAGTGATTTTTTTACCGACTCAAACTGCTACAGGAAGAGAATGTGTTCGGTCTTTAATATCATTTGATGGTGAAACATTCTTTTAAAAAATGAAAATACAACATCCTCAGTTCTAGTTAAACTTGATTCCTTCAGGTGTGACAGAGTTAGTAATTCAGTCTTTAATTCGGAATGGTTGGAAGAGAGGTGGTGTTTGGTCTTTTTTTCAGTTGAGGTTTGCTGAAATACTCTTCTTAATGGATATTATATTATTGAGCTTTATCTTGAGTTGAGTCTTTACATAAACAATTATTAGAAGAGAACATAAGAAAGGGTTCAGAGAACCAAGAAACCAAATGTTCTCAACTCTGTAAAATGGATGATTTAGATTCCTTGATTTACAATTCTAACTGAAGATTAATTAGGAATATTAGCAATGGAAAAGCTGCCTTGGTTGCCCACTGAGCATTCCTGGAAAAGCTGCAACTTCGCTTGTCACAACTTCACTAATCAAGTCCTTGAAGATTAGCCTCTCAATGTCTAACACTAACCCTGGTGTCTCTCCTTCAATCTCCTTCCAGTTCATGCCATGGCTTTGTAGATCCTCCCAAATGAGGTCTTCATCGTCCTCATCCAAGATACACTTAGAGTTTTGTTGTAATCGATCAATCTCTGAACACAGAGTTTGCAGAAGCTCTTTTCCTCTTGAACTTTTTTCGGTTATCCGTAGTGGGCTGATTGATGATGTTATGGATGGTTGCTTCGTACACCCGTCTGCAGCAAACCTGCGAGCTAAGATCTCGTTGATGGTGTCAAATACAAGCTTCCTCTTGCTTCTCTCTATCAGGTTCGCTGTTTGTTGTTGTCCGAAGCCTCTGCCTTTGTGCTTGTTGTCATGGGGACTCACATTGCTTGTCTTGTTTTGTTCCAGTACAAAGAAAAGGCTCGGATTGATAGGTAGGTGTGCTTGGTGCAGCTGAATGCTTATCATGCTGTAGTCGATATCTCTTAGGAGCCCCGATGCCAACAGTATCTCTGCGATGTACTTGTGGTCACCATTTCTGAATTCAGCATCTTCTTCCATGAAACCCTCAACAAGTTCGTCATCAGGCTGCTTAAGACTCGCGTTACTTTCAGGCCACACAATTGATCTACATAAGTTGCTGTGCTTGTTCATCCACTGGGACTCTTCGGAACTTAGATTGTCGTCCTCTGTGGCAAGAAAGATAGTAAAGGTGAGTATATTAGAAAAATCAAAACTTGCAATTTATTTAGGATATATTGTGGATAAAGTAACGAGTTTAATATCAATGAAGTTGTAGTTTAACCAAATTGATAATATATATTTTCTATGCTCGGAGAAAATTTGATATAATAGTCTGAAATTTTTTGAACCTTGTTCGTGACTCACCTTTAAAGACAATGGATATCTTCCTCACAGGGGATGGTGACTCATCTTCGTCGAAGGCTACATCAAGAACTGAAACTGGACTGGGCTGCTCCACTGTAACTTTCAGAGGTTTTGGCAACGACCTCATTCCCAAGTCTGGACTCTGCATTGATAAATAGATGAGATTCTGTGAAACATGCATTAGTGAATAACTTGTGAAGTGAATTTTCAATAGGAGAAAAGTTGATACCCTTTGTTTCGGGGTGTGCTGCTCTGTAACGTCGCTATTCCTCTCAAAGTTGTACCTGCTTGTAACCTCAGTATCAAGGTTAGAAGCCAAGCTTACGTTGCTGTCAGATCTTAGACTTCTCAAGTCACTGCTTTCATCACTTAAACGGTCTTCAGATTGCTGTAGGCCACGAGATTTAATCCCTGATTTTCTTCTCGGGGAGCCTGACTCTGTCTGTTGCCTACTGAGTTGTTGTCTCTGGGTCTTGTTCGGATCTGGTTTTGGAGATGTAGGTCGAGACTGCTTCTCGAACCCGAGCTTCTTTGGTGGTGTTCTTGGGCTGACACTAGGCTTCTGGATCTTCCCTGACTTGGCCATGTCGCTCTTCGACTGTAATGGTCTGGTGCTAGTGTTTTTCATTGTGGAGTCTGTCTGGCCCTTGTAAAATCCCGGCCTCGGGGTTACATCCATGGCACTCTGCTTCCTCGGAATGACTTTCTGGATTTGCCTCAGGTTTCCAACCTTGACATTTGTTAAAGCAACACTCCGTGGGGAGAAAGAGGTAGAACCAGAAATGCCTGTCTCTTTGAAGACTGGAGCCGCAGCTGCTTTCATAACCACAATAGAGGAAGATTTGAAATTCTTGGATGACGGGTTTGTTGCAGATGGAGTTGGCTGATCAGTTATCTGCATAAAATTGGTTGAACATAGAGTTTTGTTGTCATCATCTTTGCTTATCACTAGCTGTGTCTTCTCCATTGCGTCGAGTATTTGCTTAAGAGCTCTGAGGTCTTTCTCGGACTTTTTGAACTCAAGCTGCGAAAGCCGCTTCTGTATCTCACCATAAACTGTCAGCGTAGTAGCATCTGTTGCTTTGACTTGGTTCTTGGCACCATCCACTTGCGTCCATGGAGCTGCTTTCATAGGAAACTTAGCAGGCATCATCTTTTTGATTGAATCAGAACTTTTTGATCTCTGCAGATCTACTTCCACTCGGGAAGTTGGCCTTGGGGAGTCACAGAAACGATTTTCTCTATCTTGAACGGTCACAGGCTCGTCAGGAATGACTTCAAGGCCCATCAGTTTTGCAACGACGCTTGATGTTGTTCTTCTGTGACCCGTCACAAGCTCTTGCGGCTCTGGTGAACAACTAGATCTTGCGCTCCTAAAGGAATTCGATCTACTGTCTAATGACAGTCTCGGGGTTTCTTTCAACTTGGCTCCTGTCTTTCTCGAGTCCCTCTCATCATAAGAGAACCGAGGACTGTCCTTCAGCTTCACTACTCTCCGCCCGTCGCTCCATTCGTTAGACTTTCGAGAAGGTGATGATTCTTTGAAAAGAGACACATTAGCTCTGGCTGATTTTGGCTGCTCGGACAAGGCTTCATCATCTCTGGCTCTTGTCTCCTTATGAATGGAGCTTTTCACAAGCTCCCTCAAGTCACTCGGCATCATTAAACCACCCCACCTCGGTGAGCCATTGGTCGGTTCTCTTACTGAATTCTCACCATTACTCGTTTGAATCAAACCAGGCTGTTCAAACTGAGAAGCCGTGGTGCTAACATCTGCAGATGAGAAGCTAGAGGAGCATGGTGAAGAAGAAAATGACAACCTCGAGGACGATTCAGAGGAGACTCCCTTCTGCTTCTCCTTTGCAGCCTTCTTCTTCTTACTCTTCTCCTGAAATTCCAGTAAAATTTCACTTTTTAAAAATCCATATCGTCCATGGTAATTAATATATCACTCTAGTCTACTGGTTACTGATTCTTACCGTTTCCTTCTTATCTGTGGAAATGTTGATATCACCGACATTGTCACTTGTTTTGCCTGCAAAAGAATTCCCCACCAAAATTAACTTTTAACCACCAATACATAACATACTTCTGTAAGGTATACACCTATATAGAAATCTAAAGACAAGACATGTTCTATAGCATTGGTTTCTTTCATCTTTGTGGTCCTGAACCTTGGATTTAGGATCTTAGTCAGGAACTAAAATACAAAAGTAATGTATTCTGTTAAAGAACTTTTCCTTTGTAACGTTTAAGTTTTCCACTTTAAGGTTTTAATGGAGAGGACATTGCAAGCAAAGACTAAAGAGAGAAGAGAGAGAGAGAAAGAGAATGTTACCTGAAGGCAGAGACTTGAGCTCATCTCCGGTGACGGCAACACGTCTCGGTGGATAATGTTGGCGGTAAAACACCTGAAAGATCCCATTCATACATCCAATCTGTTTATTCAGATTTGGATTTTCATCTGACAAGTTATACAAAAGCTTAGCCGACATCTTTTTCTTCTTTGTCTTCTCTACTCTTGTCTCAGAAAGTGTTTTGACTCTAAAAAAAAAAAACTTGGAAACTTTTAAGATTCTCTCATTATGAAATTCATGAAAATCTCAAGTTTTCTGTACTTTTCCTCTGTTTTTGTGTCTCAGAGGAAGTAGAAGACGGAGAAGAAGAAGAAGAGACAGGAGGAGGACAAAGAAGAACCCAGCATTAAGACAAAGGTAAAGCTACTTGTGAAGTTATGACCAGACAAGGAATTAGGTTTCTCTGTATCTGTTATCTTGGAGGGTTCCTTGAAGAAGAAAGAAGAGAAGAAGAAAAAGAAAAGAAAAGAAAGATAAAAAAGAAGTTTGTTTGTGGTCTTTGAGAGAAGTGAGTCCTGTAAAAAGGCAAAGAGCTCTCTGTCTACAATTATATGTAGAAGCTTTTCAAAAGCATATATAAACATCGGTTATGTAATAATGCTCAATGTACGTAGGCACACACATACACATGCGTGTACACATGTATTCGTGTGTATCCGTATAGATTTATACATGTAAGAGAATGTAAATGATTTTATTTTAATTTTTTAAAATAAAAATTTATGACAAAGCTCTGAAAAAAATCTGCTTGGGAATAATGAGGTATCTAGTTTTTATGCATCTCTGATGAAAGTGATGCACATGAAAAAGCACAGACCAAAATTAAATTCTTTTCTTTATTCAAGAAGATAGAAAGAAAAATGATATTTGGATAAATCCCTTCAGTTTCTATGGTTTATTTATAATTTTATACTAGTATATGTTTTCAATCCTAGAAGACTTATGTACATATGTTTATATAACAGGTGGGTGGGTGGATGTATGTTTGCTTCTTTTTATGGTTACCATACCACAACCAATGGTGAATGCATCTACTTTTTATTAATATCTTTACAAACAAAAAATTAGATATTACTAACAACAATGTTAATAATAATTAATGAACTACAGAGAAAGGAAAACAATAAATGAAAAGTAAAAAAGAAAAAAGAAAAGAAAAAAGAGGTTGTTCTTACACATCCATGTGGACAAAATAATGTGGGTGGGTCTCTTAAGTCTTTGGTGCCCCTTCACATATGCATGTGGAGTTTGTCAGAGACAGACAACAGACTATTTATTTATTTTCAAAACAATTTTATATAGGTGATGAGAGAAGAAGAGAAAAAAAAAAACTTATAGGAAAAATATAAATAGAAATTAGATTTACTAATGGAAGAAAGAAAAAACAAAAGTTAATAATTAATTGTTTTAGGGAGGAAGTGGATTGGTGAACTGGAAGAAAGCTTGCATGGTCTGAGATTGGTGGGTCTTACAAAAGAATAATTTTCTTTTGGCTTCACAAAATAAATTATCTAATTCTTGAAAATATAATTCTTATTTTTGTAAAGTTTTTTTTGAATATTTCCGGATATCTTTTAGTAGTCGTAAGCATTTCGAATTACATCTAATTACCTTTACTCATCTCGTTTATATTTTTATGAATTTTGTTATAAAAAAGTTACCGCGTAAATTAATAATGATTTAAAAAGACTTCTAATAACTATTAAATTACAAATATGATTTAGAGATGTTCAAAACTTAAATATTTTCCAAAACAGTTTAAGACTTTACGTATATATGTACAACCTATAAATTATTGCATTCAATCACTCTTTTGTCTATGAAAAAAAAGAGAGTAATTGATTGCGTATGAAATACTACTATATAATAAGTTTCTTTCATTGCTTTTGGAATAATAGAGAACTGATGAGGAATTTAAGTTTGTATTATCAGGTAGGAGATATAATGTCTTTTTGGTGTTTTATTTATTTATTTTATTTTGTTGGTAAAGTCTAGCTTTTTGGGTTTTTGTTTTGTATGGATTATGATAATTTGATTTGAGAGTTTCATGTCATGCGATGTACTAGTTAAAAAGCGTTTGGGCAGATCACGTGGTTTTGTTCAGCTATGTGCTGTGAACAAGGTGGGGCTTTCTTAACTTAACTTAAACTTTATTTATTTATATACTTTTAATTCAAATGATTTGCTAACTATTATACTTTATATTTAATTCTTTAATTAGCTTGTGGTCTTGGAAGTAACCAAGGAATATGCTGCACATGGTCAATTAGTGAACGTTGCGAATCAAGAATCATCATCTACACTCTCGCTCGTTACCAAGCAAGCGTGTTTAATTAAGATTCTTATTCCTAACTACAAGGGATTAATTACTACTAATCAGAATCACTAAGGTTAATCTAAAGATCGTTTATATTTTTTCTCTACACCAAACAAACAAAAGACAGATTACATATCAATCATGCATCCATGAGCTGGTTTCAAACAACTTAGTATAATACTACATACATACGTAGACTATAAAAGATATGTTTTCATTCCCAACGATGTTGATTGGTTTAGAAACGTGAGAAAGGGAGAGGAAAAACAAGAGGGTAAAGAAGTTGAAGATGGACTTTGATTGTTTTGGTAATGTGCTTTTCCAAGTTGACTTTTGTTAGCATTGACCCAATTCATCCCCAAATCGGTACATGTAACACACGTCAAGCACGCCATGCATCCTCTATGACATCATGCATATTGATGAACACATCCACTGAGAATCATTTATGTTACAAAAATTCATATGTCCATGACCCATATGAGAGTGTGCATGTATACTAATTATTACTACGACGTAACTAGATGGAGTTGTAACAAAACCAAAGTAAGTGTGTTTAGACATGGGTAAATCCATTCATAAACCTATGCTTTGGAAACAAAAAGAAAACTAGTGGGAAACAATTGGCATGTGAAATTATAAAAATGACATGTGAAATAAATTAAAGGGACAAAATCACATGAAGCAATTAAAATTCACTTTTAATTGAAATAATACTGTATATTAATTATTTCTTTACTTCAAATAAAATCAAACCTCATATATAGTGAGGTTTTTTCAAATGATTTTTTTTTTTGGTAAACCCCAGTTTCATTTTCTATTTTAAAAATTAAAAATAGGTGGGACATGATTTATTCCACTTTATCATCCACCCTTTCCACATTTGTTTAGTTTCGCTATTAATCTCAAGTATAGTCTTTGACGTGCAAAACTACATGCACATATCATTACTATACCGTAATAGTTTAATTTTTAATTTTTTACTTCTTATTTGCGAGTGTAACTTGGTTCTTTAGCTCAAATCACAGACGAGGCCTCATAGTAACACACTATAACAATTATAGCTTTATAGTATAATAGATAGATAGAGATAATTACATAACTTTACTGAAAAGAGTGGGTATGAATTTAAGCCTTAACACTAAGGAAAATGAGATTTAATTTCTTCATATATGTGTATGCAAATAGGCAGACAAGGTACTAAATTCTGTCATAGAAATGCGATTCGTGAGACCGTTTTTAAGAAAATATATATATCCCTAACTTTTAAGGCATTGCTTAGTGATTAGTTAAAAGCAATCTTTCATATAACGTACATACATACTGTTTCGCCACACATATCAATTAGGTCAACTCGTCAGGGAATAGACAATAGAGACATCGTCGAGAAGATTTTTGTGTTCCCAAAAAAACGAAAGGCTAGTATTGGCAAGTAGTCGATAAATAAAACCCCAATAAACTAGATTAATTAAGGACACTAGACAAAATCTCATTATAGAACTTCATAAAGTACTACAGAATATTACAATATTAATGTCGTATTAACTTTTAGATAATATCCAATTGATGCAGGAAATACATGACATGAATTAAGTTAGGCCAAAACGTTTCATAAAGTACAAGTGAAACTTATTAGAAGATTTATAAAGGTGGGGAAGAAATGAATTATGGTCGAATATTTACAACAAACGAAGACAACTATTCTTAAACCAAATCTTATATCCACAAAAGCCTTATATATATATACCCGGATGGTGATACAACAAATGCATTGGCAAAAAAATTATATATATATCGTCAATGTGGATTTGTGATCTAGATTGATATATGCATGTGCTTGATGAAAAAATATAGCACAATTAAGATTCACTTTTTGATTTTATCTCCTCTTTAACATCTTTAAAAGGAAGGTGTTAATTCATGAGCATTTAGTTATAAGTTGAACCAAGCCATTACTATTAGGTACATTCTTAAATGTTTTTTTTTGTGTGTATGGATTAAAAAGGAAAATAACAAAAGCCAAGAAACAAATTACCAAATTAAGGCATGCAAGTTTTGGAAATTAGATTATATTTTTTAAAACTTTAATGTCTTAAATAATACTAATTTTCATCATATGCACATGGCAATTTGGTGCTTCCTTCACACATACTTAAAAAAAAAACTTGCTACAATAATATAAAAGAAGTTGGTTAAAATACGAGCCAGCACTTAAGTTTTTTTGGGTGGAAGGATCTAGTGGTTAATTAAAAAATATAATCACTTTGATATTCCCTAAGTACATAATCCTAATCTGCCCACTACTACTACCAAACTCTATTTACGATGACTGCCTCATTGGAAAGTACTAAAATCAAATAATGATATAGAGTATATTGCCCGTAACTAACTAACGAAGAGTAGATTAAATATTTTAATTAAATGGACGATGTATGTGTACAGTTCTGAGTCTTTCAGACAGGCTATGAAGGATTCTATGATGATTTTTAACAATCTTTTTTACGATTTGATTTTGTTTGGTATGATTTGATCTTGGAAATTATTGAAATGGATGTCGTATATTTTCACATTGATCCACACCACAAGTATTTATTATATAAAACTCCCATCATATGTATAATAATACCACATGTTATTCATTTCGTGTAAGAACTAGTTTTCATACATAATTATTAACTGTTCCATAAATATCTTCATTACTCAAAGAAACTATTGTATTAAGGACAACCACAAAGTCGAGGACATCAAAGAAATGAAATGCTCATTTCAGCTAGTGAATATCGCAGGGAGGGAGTAAGGTGGTGTGAATATATTCATCGGATGGATAGTTGGAGACCGATGAGTATCGAAAAGAACCTAGAGCTAGCTCCTCAAAGTCACAAGCTAGATCAACAGTAGTGCTAGTTACCAGATAAACTAATTAATTAGCACATAGTTTCGAGATGAATGTTATAAACTCTAGCTACATAGTTTTATGTAGAGTACTTAGTTGCGTATCTAGACGCCGTTCAATGGTACACCATTAAGACAGACACTTCATGTTTAGTTTAATAAAGGTTTAGTAACGTTGGATAATACATAATGGTCATAGAAAGCTTAAATGGACTCCTCAGTCCTCATATGTACGTAGTGTTTGTTTAATGATCAATAGAATAATCAAGTTGTTCCAATCATATTGGCATTCCCTTTTGATCTAATTAAGCCAAGATTAAAAAGCGCACAAGTTGGTGTGTACCTTGGAACTTCTAACCAAATTCATCTTCTTCTGATTTTTCGATTAATTAGTTCGTTTATTTCCCCAAAATAATTTAAAAAAAATGTATATATTTCAACACATGTGAGGGAAATAATCGGAAAATAGTAACAATAAATGGAAAATATAACATAGTACATGTGAGGGAAATGTATAACACAATCACGTCCAAGATAGATGAACTGATCGAGAGCATGTAAGCACCATCATATAGGCCTTTTGAAAAGAAAAAAAAAAAAATCCATCCAAAATGTTGCAACTCTCTCTTTTATTGACTAACGCATTAGTCACCCATACGAGATGATCTAAGCCACTAGAAAATATTATAAGTGAACACTCGCTAAAGGATATTCAGATGTAAATGATAATAAGCTGATGCTACCAAATTTGGTTATATAAAATCAACAAGTAATAAAAGAGTTTCCTTGATTCATTGCTTGCAGAAAAATATCGAGCCATCTTAACCTATGGCTTGGTTTATTATACAATTCCATAGAAAGAAATAAAAAAATGTAGTATGAGTATATGTAAATTTATAAGACAATTAAAAAACGAATATATTTTCTTTCATAAATGTAGGAGAGAAAAATCAGATGTAAAAGTGAGTGAGAGAGGGAGGAGGGGATTGTAGTTTGTACAGGTATCCTCCTCAGTCCTCACATGTCCATTGCCATCCTTCAACGTCACTTAATAAAAATCCTTAAGTCAACGAGAAAATCTCATCCGTAGGATGTGATGATGATTGATGGTCATGATCAATTTCATGAGTGATGATCGTCCTACATCTTTTGTGATGGTCCCTCACCTCATGGGCCTTCTTTCTTACTCCCCTCCCCCTTTCAACTCTTTTGGTTTCCTCCTCCTTTGTCAGAGTTTCTTCTTTGTTTATTTTTATTTATCTATTTACAACTTCTCTTTTTGGGTTTATTTATCAACAACTAAAATGAAAAGCTGACAAATAAAAATAATATTAATTTTGCACTACTTTGATAAACTTCTAATTTTGCCTTTTAAAAAAAAAAAGTTACAGAAAATAATGTTATAAAATTAATAAGAATTATAGCGAATATAGCCCAACAAGTTGAATTGAATGTAGCTCAAAAGACCATTGGGCTTACTTTTGTAGTTTCCTCTATCTTTCTCAATATTCCTAAGCCCGTTTCGACACTTCCAACAATTTTTTCACCTTTTTAAAACTCTATATAAATCTTGTATATACAGCTAGAATTCCAAATGGAAATATATAAATATTGTTTCATGGTCTCCTTCTTTGTGCTGTCACATGATCAAATTGAAAGTATAGAAGAATTTTGTGGGTTGTCATTATTATTTCCTTGAGATTCAAATACATTTTTAATCTATAAAAAATAATGTCAATATTTAAAACATAAATAATGTTGTAAACAGCTTTGAGTCAACATGGATAAAAATAATTTATCCCTTTTTATTAAAACGGCCTATGATTAATTTCGGTCCCTCAAACCGAGTTAAACCAATAGAAAACCGGTTTAAATTTCACCAAACAACTAACCACACACGTGCGTACCATAACTTCATGTCTGTTTCTTACCACACATTGTCTTACACGTGGATATTATATATATACACATTCTCATATGTGTATCTCCCTCGTTCCTCTGTTTCTCTGCCTTAACTTGCGGCCAATCGTAGAAGAAGAAGAAAGAAAAATAAAAAACAAAGGTAACCGAATTCGCTCTCTCCTATGTGTCTTCTTCAATGGTTCACAACGATTCAAATTCGTTATAGATCTATTGATCTTGATTTGTTCAATGTTACACATTGTTAGATTTTCAAGAATCGGCGGCGGAATATTCTCGCCGGGAAAATGGGGAAAGCTAGAGGAGTTAACAGCGGAGGTGGAGAGAGCTCTCTCGGTTATCTTTTTGGTTCCGGCGAGTCTGTTCCTAAACCTAACAAGCCCAATGCTAACACAAGCTTTACCACAACCACGACCACCACAACAACAACCGATGGAGCTGGAGGTAGATCCAAGACCACCACCATAACCACCACCACGGGAGATAAAAACAAGTCCGGTGAGCTCTCGGCCGGTGTAAGAGGAAGTCCTAATAATTACTACAGATCAGATGGACAAAACTGTGGCAACTTCATCACGGTAATAAGAGTTTGACATATTTATATATTTGAGATTTCGAATTGGTTATTTTTTTTTTAAAATGTCTGTATTGGTTTTGAGAAACAGGACCGACCATCTACGAAAGTTCATGCTGCACCAGGTGGAGGATCTTCTCTTGGTTACTTGTTTGGATCTGGTCCATCTGGATCTGACAAATGATCTGAATCTCCACGACGCACTCTCAGCATTTCATAATCCGTTGAAAATGAATTGTAAAAATTGTAACTTTACTATTTACTATCCTTGAAATTGGCTGTGAGGATTGTTTTGGATTTGGACGTTTCTTGTGTTCTTGAAAAAGGAAGAAGGATATGTCAGTTTAATGGTTCAAAGCTAGAAGCTTACTCAATCTTGAAAAACATTCTCAAACCTTGCTATTTGGATTTACAAATATTCAAGATTTTATCTCTGAATCTATTAATCCCATATATATATATATATATATATATGATTCTATTACAGTAGATTTCATGTTCCTTTTAGCCACCAGTCACCATCTCATTGACTAATTTAACAGCTTCATGAAATTTCAATTCACTCTTATTGTATAAACAAGAGTCTACTGTCTCGGACTAGTTCAAAAACATGGATGTTCCAAGTCAAAACGATTTGGTGTTTCATCTCATTAGGTTTTGCTTGCAGCGTCGATCTATGGAACATTTGTTATTTGAGATTGTATAATAATACAGCAATTGTACAATCTTCGAACCCGATCGGAGAACGGTGGCTCTAGATCCTTAGTTCACACCAAATGAGCTAGCCGAGAATTTACTTATACGATTGATCCTGACCGTTGGATTGCATTCGTTAACTATGGCGATCCACGGATAGCCGTTGGATACAGAAAACCGTTAATTTCCCTCGTCGTTTTATTAGACCGGATCCGGTTTAATTATTAACCGAAAAAAATGAAGCATCGACTAGGGTTCCCCATCAGTTCCTTTGTTGCTCAGCTGTTGGGAGAAGAACTTGTGCTAGAGATTTAGGATTAGCGTTAAGACTCAGTACTCAGTACTCAGTAGAGGAGATTTCAAAAACCCAGAGCAGAGAATGACGACGATTGTTCCCACCTCTGAAGAAGATCCTTCGCTCGCCATTGTCCGTTTTACTTCCCAGCTTGCCTGGGCCGATGCTGGTCCCGAGGTACCTCCTTACTTGTTTCTGGACCATTGACAAGTGCAGACGATTGAGTATATTTTGATTATTTCACGCTCCACTGCATTGTTGTGGGGGTTTATGATCTCTTCGTTGCCAGTATCGAAATATTGATTTGATGAGGCGTTGTGTTGACAAGAATTGAGTCCGAATTGAGCAATTTGGTGTGGAATTGTTTAGTTAAGTTTTGTTTTCTTTGCTTATTAGGTTGCAGAGCCTCAAGTTTCTAGGCTATATAGGGAAGCAGAGGAGTCTATAATAGATCACCGGTGGTTGGATTTGGTAACTTTAATGGTAACTTCAGCTGACTTGGTATCAACCAAGATCTCCGAGAAAGGTCGTCTTTAATCATTATATCATTAGTTCTTTTCTGCTATACTATACCCTTTTTTTGTGTGTGCATAATTCTCATGTTATTTGCCTCTTTTCAGATCTTGAGTGTACCTACACCATAATTTGCAGCCTTGTGAAGAATGTGACAAGTCCTGAAGAAGTCCTTGAAATGGTGAAAGCTATTGCTTCTAAGGTTGTTCAACAGCCCGATGACAAAGCTTCATTGCGTTTGAAAATGTATGACCCTGTGAATCTTTCAGCATACGACTCTTTGGGCTAATGTATTGTAGGAGTCTTTCAGATCATATATTATATTGTTTCATTTGTGTTATGTGTTTCTCATCTATTGCTTGTCTCTGTGCAGCCTCTTCAATCTTTATAACCTGCTTGACCACCCAAATGCTCGATTTCAAGTATATATGAAAGCTCTAGAACTGGCTGTAAACGGGAAGGTAACCGAGTATATAGTGCCTTCCTTTAAGAAGATTGACAGCTTCTTGAAAGACTGGAGTATTGATATCAAAGATCAGAGGGAAGTATTTCTTGCCATTGCTAAAGTGCTGAGAGAAAATAAAAGGTACTGAAACAAAGTTTCTTTCCCCTCTTTCTTTGCTTTAAATTATTTATTAGGTATACCAATGGTCTCATGTTTCCTTTAATCTATATTCCAGTTTGGCAAAAGAATCCCTTCAGTTTGTGACAAAGTATTTGGCAACTTTCTCCAATGAGGATGCCCAAGTCCTGAGTGAAGCCAAGGAGGAAGCTGTACGAGCCATTGTTGAGTTTGTCAAGGCTCCCAGTATATTTCAGGTATCATAATTTATAAAGCATTTTGATTAAAATGTGTACGATCTTTGCTGATGACTTTTACTTTCTTTTGAAGTGCAACTCTTGCTTTTTGTTCAGAGAAGTCTTTTTTATTCACGATTTTTTTCTTTTGATATGCAGTGTGATTTATTAGACATGCCGGCTGTCGCACAATTGGAGAAGGATCCTAACGATGCACCAGTTTACCAGCTATTGAAGATTTTTCTTACTCAGAGGCTGGATGCATACATGAAATTCCAAAATGCGAATCCAGAATTTCTGGAAACCTATGGTACTGTCCTTATTATCCCTTTACTGCTTATTATAATTCATAAAGCATCTCCAGTGTATCCTCAAGTATTTAGCGTAATAAGCCATAGATGGTGTTTGCAGGGCTTGCTGAGGAAGACTGTGTAGCAAAGATGAGATTGTTGTCACTTGTGGATTTGGCCTCAGATGAAACTGGAAAAATATCGTATGCCTCTCTCAAGAACACTCTACAGGTTAACTTATTTTACTTGAACATTACATTAAACAAACGTTGACAACCTATTTTCGGTGCTTCTCAGACTCATAAAATTTCTGGGGGGTTACAGGTAAATGAAGAGGAGGTTGAATTGTGGGTGGTTAAGGCAATAACCGCAAAATTGGTTGATTGTAAGATGGATCAGATGAACCAAGTTGTAATTGTCAGGCAAGTTATATACTCTTATCTATGACTTTATATGTGTAAAGACATACCTTCTCATACTTTTCGTACTTGGTTTAATTTTCAGTCGTTGTGCCGAGCGTGATTTTGGACAAAAGCAGTGGCAATCTCTTCGAACAAAGCTTGCAGCTTGGCGGGTAAAACACAAAACCGCTATGCTGGACTTATGTGATATTGTGAGTGCTTATGTAATACTAACATGTTTCTTGGTTGTGTTTGTGCAGGACAATATTACGAATGTTATTAGCACAATCCAAGCTAATAAGGTAACAGAGGAAGCTACTCAGGCAACATCAGGTAATCAGGGATTGGCTGGTCGTTGAAAGATTTGTTTGAAGATTTCTTAGAAGAAGAAGCTCTCATCAATCTAAAGCCGGATACTTTGTATTCTTTGCAGAGTTCTTTTTGACCATTGGATCTTTTTTTTTAAATGGCCTTCTTCTTTGTGTTGGCCTCTTTTTGTCCGTTCAATTTTGCGGAGACTTGTTATGCAGCACTTGTTTCTTAAAGAGTTTAGCCAAAGTCCAATTGCCCATCTGTGGCTTTCATGTAGTAGTTTGATGGATCCGATGTACTCAGTTCCCACATTTCTTTGGTGTCACACTCTCTTCACACTTTTTTCGTCAGATCATATTCTAAATTCAAAAAATATATATTCAGAAGTGAGAATATATTAAGAGAAATATGGCTACTTGCTAGAACAAGTACACCATACAAATATAATCTAATAAATTGTTAGAATACTGTACAACTAATTCATTTTCTTTGCCATTTTAGTCGGTATTTGTGGATATACATATGAGGTTGAAAAGAAAAACTTTATTGTTAGATCAAGAAAACAGAACCTTCCACCACGTATGTTTCTTTAAATTGATCAAAAGTATAAATCTTTTGAGTCTTTGAGATATGACAATTTAAACCTCTTAATATCCTGAGACAATATGTTTGTTTAAAAGGGGATTTTTCTTTTTTCCCCGGAGAAAATAGTTTCCTTAGGAAGATGGTAAGGCAAGTTGGGAGATACGTTTGTGTCAGAAGTTGACTCATGGCCAGTCCACTCTTTTTTTATTTATCTTCAACCCCAAGCTACTTTCTCACTTCTCATATCTAAATCATTAGGGTTTCCAGTTCTTTAAAAAGGCAAAAAAAAAATGACAGTTGAGATGTTATGTTCGGACAAGAACACGTCAGTTTCTGTTGCTGTTTTATTATCAATCACCATAAACATTGCTTAAAGTTATGGGAATGAAGAAAGAATAAATTTGGAGAATGCAACAACAAGTAGGTAAAGTCCATCTTCAGACCAAAAAGACTCATCAATAATCTTTGAAAAGCTTCTGTTTAAATCCATAAGCACATCAATTTCAAATTCTGAAGAAGAAGAAACTGGAGGTTAAAGTACAAAAGATGAGGCTCTTCTTCTGCTTCTGCTTCTTCTTCATGATCATCTTTTGCGCAAGTGAGTTCTGAATATTCATTTTCGCCAGCTATTTTGCAAAACCTTAACTCATTCTTCTTAATTCGTGTGATTTCGTTTTCCAGCTGCTTATGATCCATTGGATCCTAGTGGGAACGTTACAATCAAATGGGATATCATGTCCTGGACAGCAGATGGCTATGTGGTACGAATGCTTCCCGGACTTGTGAATACGTGTTTGCGCATTTGAAACTTGCACATTGCACAAACTCACATCATCTCTATACATTATATGCGTTTGCAGGCAACGGTAACTATGAACAACTTCCAAATATACCGGCACATACAAAACCCGGGTTGGACATTAGGCTGGACATGGGCAAAGAAAGAGGTGATTTGGTCAATGGTTGGTGCGCAAACAACAGAACAAGGAGACTGTTCCAAGTTCAAGGGAAATGTACCTCATTGCTGTAAGAAAACCCCCACGGTCGTTGATCTCTTGCCAGGTGTGCCTTACAATCAACAGTTCTCAAACTGTTGCAAAGGTGGTGTAATTGGAGCTTGGGGTCAAGATCCATCAGCTGCTGTATCACAGTTTCAAGTTAGTGTCGGTTTAGCCGGAACCACAAACAAGACTGTCAAGCTTCCTAAGAACTTCACATTGCTTGGTCCTGGGCCTGGTTACACCTGTGGTCCAGCCAAAATCGTGCCATCTACCGCTTTTCTCACAACTGATAAACGGCGAAAAACACAGGCTTTGAGTAAGTAATTACATTTGTAAAAGCCCTTAACTTGATCAGATCCGCTGTAAAACACACAATCTTCTAAGTTTCTTAAAGTGAAACAGAGCTTAGTTGAAGAAGTTTAATATTTCCTTCATCTATATGCATCGATGTTCTCTAAACAACATTTTAAACATATGTTTCTGCAGTGACATGGAATGTTACCTGCACATATTCACAGTTTCTGGCCAGAAAGCATCCAAGCTGTTGCGTCTCCTTTTCATCTTTCTACAACGACACCATAACTCCTTGCCCGTCTTGTGCCTGCGGTTGCGAAAACAAAAGAAGCTGCGTCAAGTGAGCAAAACGAAAACACAAATCAGTCAAACTCAAAACTCTTTCTTATCTCCTAAACTGAAAAGACATTACCAATAATTTCTTGCAGGGCTGACTCAAAGATTCTAACCATGAAAGGTCTCAACACACCAAGAAAAGACAACGCTCCTTTGCTGCAATGCACACATCACATGTGCCCAGTTAGAGTACACTGGCACGTTAAAACTAACTACAAAGACTATTGGCGAGTGAAGCTAGCGATCACGAATTTCAATTACCGGATGAATCATACACTGTGGACATTAGCAGTTCAGCACCCAAATCTCAACAACGTGACTCAAGTTTTCAGCTTTGATTACAAATCAGTTTCTCCTTATGGATCCATAAGTAAAGTTCTCTCCTCAACCACAACTTATATTCAACTTTAAAACATAACACACTGAAAAGACTAACCAAATTCTTAACTATGATGCAGACGATACTGGAATGTTCTATGGAACCAAGTTTTACAATGATCTATTAATGGAAGCTGGACCATCAGGGAATGTTCAGTCAGAGGTTTTGCTACAAAAAGATCAAAAGACATTCACTTTCAAGCAAGGTTGGGCTTTTCCGAGAAAAGTATACTTTAATGGAGATGAATGTATGTTACCTCCACCAGATTCATACCCTTTTCTACCAAACTCTGCACATGGAAGCTTTGCTTCTCTCTCACTCACCCTTCTTCTTCTTCTTCTTCTATTCATCACAATCTGGTGATTTTAACCAGAAATGTTTTTTTTGTAACACGATTGTTAAATTCGATTTCCAGATAAAGATAAAAAAATGGGGTTTCGTTAGAGAAAGTAATTAGAGATGTGTAAGCTTTTTTTTACCTTCATCACCGCCATTGATTTATGGGTTTTTGTACTTCTTGAGAACGATGATCACTCATGTGAAAGTGAAACAGTGAGAGTGAAGCATTGATTTGAGAAAGTTAAGAAAATATTCTTAACTGGGCTCAAATAAACGTTAAAATTTAGCCCAGTTAGGGCCCGGTTTAATATATATATATACACTGCACACATCCGCGCGTTTGAAGATATTCGCGTTGTGTATATTTTTCATTGGTCCGAAAAGGCGAAAAGGCAACAAAGGTCAAACGGCGTTTTGTTTGAGGAGACATTTTTTGGTGGAAGATATTAGATATGAGACCTTTTCTCATTCCTCTCTGTCCTAAACGGCTCCATCCATTTAAAAGTATATATTGTATAAAAGTTCTAAATGGTCAAGTAAAGTATTTTGAAGAAAATATAAGAATTTTAGCTGCTGATCAAACAACAAAAAGATTTTTTAACATATATATTTAATTATTCATTTAAAATACTTATTAGACACATACAAAATAGTTTTCAAGTTATTTTATTATTTTTGTTTTAATATAAAGTACTGTCAATAGATATATAGATAATATCTGTGATGAAATTTTAATATAAAGTCTCCTATTCCCAAATGAATGAATGCTCTTTGATTGAGATCTGAATTTAGGACAGAAATTTTTTTAAAAAAAGTATATGTTGCTGACCAAACGCAGAACCTCGCTTAAAAATCGCGTTTGCGTTTTCATTTTTTCTCTCTAGAGTGTGTGAAATTAATATTCTTTCTGGCGACGAATCCCAGAGGTTATTGTTGAATTTGCCTCCAAGAAATCTGCAATTAGAAAAGTTCCCATTTCGCCGTCATCGTCGTCTTCGTCTGCTTTGATCCCAAAGATGTGTTCCTGAGTCGTTGGGAGATTTAGGTCATTTCGCATCGGACTCAGTCTCGCAGCATCGGAGAGAGAAGTCATGAATACGCCACCGAGTTCTCGTGTCGCATCTTTTGGTCAGACGGAGATTAACTGGGACAAGTACGTTCTTCCCTTTTTCGTCAGTTTCCCCATTGATTGATCTGCTTCTTTTTTTTTTTTTGATTGATTTGATTCTCTTGTGGCGTTTTCCCTATTAGTGTGTCCCAATTTGTTTATTGTTGCTTCGATCCAGTTTTTGTGATTCTGTGGTTTTTGGCTCGTCGGTTGATTTTTATCGACATGAAATTTATATCGCGCGTTGTTTTCATGGAATCATTTGGTGGATGTAATTGAACATTTTCCATTTCTTATTGGGAAGAATCTGGTCAAGAGAGAAGCTCGGTTCAGATATTCATTTGGTTCACAAAGATCATTTTTTTGGTGAAAGATCTGCTAGGCATTTCGACCTTTTTTCTAGGGGGGTTCCTTATTCTTACTGAGGTCGTTCTGTGTCTAAGGTTCTTTGAAACGAGTGAAGATTAGGGCCTAAAGTACTTGAAACTATTACAAATTTGGTTGTAAGATTTCCAAGAGTGACTTGAATATTCATACAACAAATGATAGATAGTCTTTATTCATTTAGTTATTAGAAAACTTTATGTACTTTCCAGAGAAGGTGTTTTGATATCTTCATTCGAGCTCTAATCATTTGTGGTTTCTCTCCTCCCTTTACATGCAGGCTTGACAAAAGGAGGTTTTACGTTGTAGGGGCTGGCCTATTCACTGGTGTTACTGTAGCTCTGTATCCTGTTTCCGTGGTGAAAACAAGGCTTCAAGTTGCTTCTAGAGAAATTGCTGAGAGAAGTGCATTTTCTGTTGTAAAAGGAATACTGAAGAATGACGGTGTTCCTGGTCTCTATAGAGGTTTTGGTACTGTAATTACAGGTGCAGTACCTGCAAGGATCATATTTCTAACTGCCCTTGAGACCACAAAGATTTCTGCATTTAAGATGGTTGCACCTTTCGAGCTAAGTGAACCTACACAAGCTGCCATTGCAAATGGAATTGCCGGCATGACAGCTTCTCTTTTCTCACAGGCTGTGTTTGTCCCAATTGACGTTGTATGTATTTTACACCCCAACTTTCTTTGTAATATCCGTGCATCCTGTGAAATGTCTTATCACTATTTGCTGCTAATAACCATATATCTCCTATTTTCCGCAGGTTAGCCAAAAGTTGATGGTACAAGGATACTCAGGCCACGCTAAATACACTGGTGGTATTGATGTTGCCACAAAAATCATTAAGTCATATGGTGTAAGGGGATTATACAGGGGGTTTGGTCTGTCTGTTATGACCTATTCTCCTTCAAGTGCTGCTTGGTGGGCTAGCTATGGATCAAGCCAGCGTGTTATCTGGAGGTTAGACATGAATAATCTGATTTATTTATGATAGTTTCCTTTCTAGTTTGATTGCAAGAACTCACATTTCACTCATTCATGAAATTTAATGACTGATCCAATATCTGCTACTGTTGGGCAGATTCTTAGGCTATGGTAGTGACTCGGATGCGACGACTGCTGCTCCTAGTAAGTCAAAAATTGTTCTGGTCCAGGCTGCTGGAGGAATTATTGCTGGTGCAACAGCATCCTCAATTACAACTCCGTTAGACACAATCAAAACACGACTGCAGGTATTAACTTTTAGCCCCCCATTCATAATAGAAACTTGATTTAATTTGCATTTGTTTTGACTCGTGAATATAAACAAGCTTAAGGGTGTGATGTCCTGGTTCTCAATTAGACAACTGTGGCCTGTGGGTGCTACATAGAAATTATACTAAACAAAACCATAAATCTCTGTGCAGATCATGGGACATCAAGAAAATAGACCTTCAGCGAAACAAGTGGTGAAAACTCTGCTAGCTGAAGATGGGTGGAAAGGATTCTATAGGGGTTTGGGCCCAAGATTCTTTAGCATGTCGGCTTGGGGAACCTCGATGATATTGACTTACGAATACTTAAGTAAGAAAGCTTTTCTTTTTGTACCCAAAATCTTCACTTTGAGCCACTTTTGAAACCATCAAAATTCTTCTTTTGAAGTGCCACTGCTTTGTCTCTGACATTTTTTCATTCTTTCTTGATAATTGTCAGAGCGTCTGTGTGCAATAGAAGATTAGAAAGCCGCACTATTGTTTGTTGGTTATTCTCCTTCGACTAACTCGAGTAGAGGCATCAACTCGATTCAAATCTCGGCTATTGGGAGCTTCCTTCCATGTTGACAATTGGACCATTCTTTCAAGTTTGAAGTCTGAGTTCCGTTATTGTAATCATTCTTTCAACTTTGCGTATTGGAATGTATTCTTACAGCAGAAGAAATTCTAGATTACGGTCTTCTGCATTATTAGCTTCTGGGAGCTAAAGAAGCTTCGAAACTTTGCAATTACTTCACTGAATCTTATAATCGTATGGATGTACGTGTTGCCATAACAGTGAAAAATTGAGCTGAGTTTTGATGTTGCAAATGGCTTTTCATTTGCATAAACTGGTGTTCGCAAAAAGTATCCTCACTTTTGTGATGTAACAGGTTATTCATCCAATCTGCCAAAACAATTGTTTTTGGTCAGTCTCATTGATACCCACATAAATAATCATCATCAAGTGCATTAGTATTTTCAAAATTCATTATTGTGCTACATCTTCTTGACTGATCAATTATCATATGCATGATCTTCAAAAGTTGTTGAAGGAAAGACAGCAGCAAACTGAACTTGCTGAATTGCTGTTGTGTCACATGGTAGTAAAAGCCACTAAAACCTTTCGATCCATAGGCTGAGGGCACAAACTGGGTGCTTAGGCCATACAAAAGCCCATCTCACGGTTGTTTTTATTTAACCTTATGTTAATATGTGAATCTCTACATGGAAATTCGAAATATGCTAAATTAAAAGAATTCATATGTATTTTACAAAAAATAATATTCAAGATAAACATTAAGATATTAAAAGTATTAAGTATTTGATTTTTAATTAATTTATTGCCTCGTAGTGTATAGTCTTCATTGTATATTCTCTGACTCAACATAGATTCATTTCTCCATAAAATATCAACTTCAATATATTATTTTTTCCTTGAAAAAACTTCAATATTATTTGAAATACCTACTTTTCTTGTGTTTTTTTTCTTTCATTGAAATACATCCTGCTAAAAAATCACATATAGTAATGGATTATTACTGAAAGTAACTTAAACATGGAGCTCTTAATTATTTTTGTAGACTTTTAGACATTATTTCGTATATGATATATGTGAAATAATTATAAAGTTGTCCATCACCAACCGACCTACGTGCATGTACTCTCGTTTAATTATATAAATATGATAGTTACATGATTTATGCAATGATCATAGACGACGACGACGTGCATCGACGAGCGGTCCACGACCACGACGTAAGGTTTACGGTTCAGATTTTATTTGATCAAATGTTAAAAATAATATATATATTGGTTAAGAATTATATTGAATGATATATACGAATCTAAAGCGAATAATCAAGAATTATCTTTAACAAAAAGAAAAAAGAAAATAAGAGTTACGATTTTACGACCTTTTTTGCTTGGTTTGGTCGACAATTATGATTTAAGTCCTTGTATTAATTTATCATACATGCTACCTTGTACAATACGATACGTCGTATGTTATATGTATATACGAAACTTTAACTGAAAAGAAAGTTAAATGCATAAATGAATCTAAGAGATCACTACCACAGCTCCCACATCACGTGCATTATTCCTTCGTTACATAGCAAAGTGGAACAATGCATTTACTAAGTTGTCAGTTTTTAATCAGAAAAAGAGAGGTCAATTTATTATTTCATGTTTTCTGTTTTTATTTTTATAAAGGTAAAGCTGTAAAAAAACTAATGAAACCTTTGTTTGGTAACCTAATAGTAAAATCTTACACTTAATATAGTATTACGTTCCAGTGATCAACAAATACTAACTTCTGTAAAAAAATAGATTAATACGTTTTTCTAAGATCAATACGTTTTTCTACGTTCCAGTGATTAGCACAAACGTTACGTATATCACAAACATAAAGTACACTAGAATATATCTGCATTCATATGAATTAATTTGTTCGCAAGATAAAGTTAACCTTTTGATAAAGTTTAATACTTTTATATTTATTTATAAAGTGTATTATCAAATCCAAAATCCAACAGAAAATAATAAAAACACATCTCAATTTTACATTTTTTGGGTCAAAATATATTGAAACCAAATTCGTATTAGGCTTTAGTTTATGGAATTTAATCCTAATATATTCAAAATTGCTTCAAAAACAACCTAAAAATCTGGACCAAAATTCAACTTCGAATATATATTTTTTTTCATCCTTGGATTAACATGTAGTATCAAACTGTAATTCTAAAAAGATATTCGATATAATCATAATAACTGGTTGCAAATTATCTATAATCAACAAAATTAATATAACAATTACTACAAACTCGAATTGTCCGGGAATTAAAGACAGAAAAAAAAAAACTGACTTCGTAAACCATTCAGCTTTTCCGATTTAAATTGAACGAATCGCTATCAAACACGTGTCAAGTTTGTGTCAATTTTGTCACGTGCCGTCCACTAAGCACGTGCGAGATCTGTATAAATCACTGAGGCTTGTTTATCTCTCTTATTTCAAAACACACTCACCGACTCGATCCGATCTCATCTCTCCCCTGAAACCATGGTTGAGCCGGCGAACACTGTTGGACTCCCTGTGAATCCGACACCGTTGTTGACAGATGAGCTCGATATCGTGATTCCGACCATCAGGAACCTCGATTTCCTCGAGATGTGGAGGCCTTTTCTCCAGCCTTACCATCTGATCATCGTCCAGGACGGAGATCCAACGAAGAAGATCCACGTGCCTGAAGGTTACGACTACGAGCTCTACAACAGGAACGACATCAACCGTATCCTCGGACCCAAGGCTTCTTGTATCTCCTTCAAGGATTCTGCTTGTCGGTGCTTTGGATACATGGTGTCTAAGAAGAAGTACATCTTCACCATTGATGACGATTGCTTCGTAAGTTACTCCAATTTTACTTGATCCGCGATTTTTATTTTGAGTTCTGCAAATTTTGGTTCTAGATCTGTTTTTTCTATAAGCTATTTTGTTTTTGTTTGCGTGGATTGTTATAGCTCATTGCTTGAATTTCGTAGATTTGATTAGAGAATTAAGTAACTGAGTCACTGAATGTGAAGGATCTTATCTTTGTGTTCGAATAGGAAATTCAATGTTTTTGTATCAGATGTTCCAGATCTGGCTGATGAGTTTCGATCTGTTGTAACCAGCCATGTTCTTCAATGTTTACTTGAAAATCTTTTTGAGCTGGTGTCACTGTTGTTGACGACATTGTTGTTGAGCTGATATCTCTGTGTCATTATAGCTACCTTTACGATATGGTTGCACGTCGTTGTTCATTATTTTTCTTTTGTTTGACCTTTTTGAGATTTGTGGGTCATATCAAAGGATGAGTCTTGATTACGCTGTGTTTAGTTTTTATTTTCTGAGTTTTTTTTTGGAATATAATTAGTGGCTTGATCTGTGTGTTGACCGCTTTTCATTCATATATTTTCTTCATGTTTGTGTATATAGGTTGCCAAGGATCCATCTGGCAAAGCTGTGAACGCTCTTGAGCAACACATCAAGAACCTTCTCTGCCCTTCGTCTCCCTTTTTCTTCAACACCTTGTATGATCCTTACCGTGAAGGTGCTGATTTCGTCCGTGGATACCCTTTCAGTCTCCGTGAAGGTGTTTCTACTGCTGTTTCCCATGGTCTCTGGCTCAACATCCCTGATTACGATGCCCCCACCCAACTCGTCAAGCCTAAGGAGAGGAACATCAGGTGATGATAATTGACCATTATTACCTGTTTTCTTTGTTTTGTCTAATGTCAGTCTTTGCTAACTATTTTATTTGATATGTCAGGTATGTGGATGCTGTCATGACCATCCCAAAGGGAACACTTTTCCCAATGTGCGGTATGAATTTGGCTTTCGACCGTGATTTGATTGGCCCAGCTATGTACTTTGGTCTCATGGGTGATGGTCAGCCTATTGGTCGCTACGACGATATGTGGGCTGGTTGGTGCATCAAGGTAATTACTTCTTATTCCCTTTTAAGACTCATTTTTTGAGTGCAACAATTGGATTTCAAGGATATGACATAATATAGCTTATTATGAAGTACATGCTCTGTACTTAAGGATACACATGTTTGGGATGAATCTTTTATAGGTGATCTGTGACCACTTGAGTTTGGGAGTGAAGACCGGGTTGCCATACATCTACCACAGCAAAGCTAGCAACCCTTTTGTGAACCTTAAGAAGGAATACAAAGGAATCTTCTGGCAGGAGGAGATCATTCCGTTCTTCCAGAATGCTAAGCTATCGAAAGAAGCAACAACTGTTCAGCAGTGCTACATTGAGCTCTCAAAGATGGTGAAGGAGAAGTTGAGCTCCTTAGACCCGTACTTTGACAAGCTTGCAGACGCCATGGTTACATGGATTGAAGCTTGGGATGAGCTTAACCCACCAGCAGCTGTTGCAGGCAATGGCAAAGCTTGAATAGTATGAGCCAAAAAGAAAAAACCACCACAGTTTTGGTTATTTTAGCTCGATTTATCTTTACTTAAAAAATTTCGGATTTTATGAACCTTTCTTCTTTGTTTTAGTTACAACACTTTTGAGTAGTTGTCATCGACATTACTTTCTCAGTGTCCGGTTATTGTTATTGCATTTGGTTTTAAATGTCACTTGTTTATTCATAAGCAGTGGTCCATTTCTAGAACTATTTCCCGAGTTTTTTTTTTGTTTCATTAATAAAAAAAAGCCTTACGCAGGTGTTTGCAATTAGTTTTTTTTTTTTTCCTTCATCAATCATCCATTATTATAGGTATTTTTTTTAATGGCTAATGTTCCATTAAACTTAAACTTGAAGGAATTGTTTACAGACCAAAAAGAAAATGGAATTGCTACTGAAAGAGCTTTTACAAAAGCGAGAACATTCAAGAGACTTTCACAAATTGGTCGATGGCTTCATAAATCATAAGTTATCGTATCTCAATTAAATAAACTGGAATCTGAATATGTTTTTGCAAGATCTCTAGAACCAAACGGTGAAGACCCGACCCGGTTGCGCAAAATTCTATTTTCTGACTCAGGTTAATAAGCTAAGCAAAGCCCAAATTAACATACAATGGGCTTGTTGGCATTTTGAACCGACCTCCCTATTTCCACTTACTAGGTTAATAGCAGCTACTAACTTTTAGAGGAGCAAGAAGAAGCCACCGTGATCATAACGAAAAGTCAATCCATTATTTTTTGATACGATGACCATAACTAACGGTGGCCAAAAGTTTCTTCGGGTACGATCCAGTTAATGATGAATACAAAGTATTGGTACTGTGCATGAAGGAAAAAACTCAACGCCGTGGCCGCCAAGTATTACTATTATCATCTCAACATCAAGTATTCACACTGGGAGCTAAAAAATGGGAAAATATCAAGTATACGATTCCTCATAGACCTCTCTCTAACAGTGTGTGCATAGATGGTGTTTTGTATTATGTTGCTAAAACGGGCGCTGAGTTGTCGCAACTGAGCTTAATGAGATTCGATTTGGGGTCTAACGGATTGGATCTTTTTACTAGTTTATCCGCAGACATGGACGCTCGACGTCTAGATGGTTCTTCTACATTATTGATCAGCTACGAGGGGAGAGTAGCCTTACCCATTAAGATTTCAACATATGAATTTGAACTGTGGGTTATGGATCAGCATACCAAAGAAGATGGATGGTTGAAGACAAGTTTCGATATCGAACACTGGAAGAGCTCACTTCCGTTGGAATATTTACACATCAAAGGCACTACTCATACGGGTGAGTTCATTTTGGCACCACGATACTATTCTGATGACTTTAACGTTATCCATTACAATCCCGACACGGATAGTTTTAGAAGCACTAAGGTTGAAGTATACGAAGACCATGCGTTCAAGCGTCGTTGTACGAGAGCATTAGTTTTTTCGGATTACGTAGAGAGTGTTAGGTTCCTGTGGTAGGAGAGACATGAGTTTCATTATTTTTTGATAGATGATACAATTTCATATTTGAAATGTTTGCATTTGATAGACTTGTTTTTTTTAGGAAACTTTTCTCACTTTTATTAACCAGTTGGATTTGCCTGTTATATTGATTCTCTGGTTTACAAGGAAAAAAAATCTGATTTATTTAACCAAAAGCAAAGGGAATGCCACAATGTCTCCTAAGCTAGTATTCCTCATCATCAACGTCTTTTATATCGTCCGTTTCGTTTCTATGCAAATTATATATAGTTTTCTAATATTATTTTATAGTTATATAAAGCAGTAAAAGGTTACTATCAGGTATTTCAAGTTTTCAACTAACCAAAAAACAATAATTAATTCACGCCTTTGCTGTCCTGGTTTACCCAATATCCCTGAAGACCGGACCCGGCCAGTTATGTAAGATCCAATTTAATAGCCGGGTAGGTGAAATCAAACCTTTTATAAACCTTGTCTCCATATTTCTACGCAGCTGAAATAATAGAGTAACGCAAGGTATTCTATACAGAGAAATCTAGCTAGCTAGGGTTTCGAAGGTAAGAGCGAACGATCATGAGAAGAAGACACAGGAAAAAGGCCAAAACCGTGAACAAAATTAACAATGTACAAACGTCGGAATTAGAGAGGACCAACTTAGTTGAGCTCCCTCATGACCTAGTGATGGAGATTAATGGGAGATTGCCTCTCAAGTCTGTGGCTAGATTTCTCACAGTATCTAAGTTATGGGAAACAACTGTACGAAGTCCAGATTTCATCACATCTTACCCGCGTGGGTCTTCGGGTCAACCTCGTACCCTAATCGCTGCCGACCTCAATTCAAACCGATGCCATTCCAGCAGATCTAGAGTGAATGGAGATTTGCACTTGTTCGATCCTCATCATCATCAAGGTCTTGTATATCACGTCTGACCATTCCTGTCACGTATCATCACTACATGAAGTGCTTTTATCATCATGTTAACGGATTGATAAGCGTTGGATATGGTCAAGACCAAATCCTTTTTAACCCCGTCACTGGTAAGTCCATACCTTTACCACGCCCCAAAACAAGGAGAAAGCTCGTAAAAAGTTTCTTCGGGTATGACTCAGTTAGTGATCAATACAAAGTGTTGTGCATGACGATAAAAATGCATGGCCTTCATGAAGAACCATCATCTGAACATCAAGTGTTGACGTTGACATTGGGAGCTAAAATGAAACCATGGGATATGATCAAGTGTAGCGTTCCTCACCGTCCTTCGTCTAACGGTGTGTGCATAAATGGTGTTGTGTATTATGTTGCTAGAACCGGGGCAGGAATGTCGCATATGCGCTTAATGAGATTTGCTTTGAGGCCTGGTAACATGTTGGATCTTTTTGCTAGCTTACCTGAAGAGACTCAAACTACAGGGATTCTCTTTTTGATGAACTACGAGGGGAAATTAGCCATACCCTCTCAACCTACATCATATACATACGATGTGTGGGTTCTGAATCAGCTGGAAGGAGCAAACCATGAATGGTTGAAGAAAATAACTTTCAGTATTGAACCTTGGAAGACTAAATGGAATGGTTCATGTGGCTTTGTATACGTGAGAGGCATTACTCATAAGGGTGAGTTTATTTTGGCACCAGAGTACTATACTAATGAGTTTTATGTCTTCCATTACAATCCTGACAAGAACAGTTTTCGAAAGATTGTGATTCCAGTATCCGCAGGCTATAAGGTTAAGCCTCATCATAAAATAGCATACGTTTTTTCGGATTACGTAGAGACTGTTAGGTTATTGTAGACGGAGACAGACACTTTCATCGCTTTGATAATGGATACCCATAATCTTTCCTTTTTTTCTTTTACTTTTGTTGATTAATTTAATTGTAGTTTTATTTCATATATCATAAACCATTTTTACACGCGTCAAAGACACTACTCATACGGGAGAGTTGATTTTCACATCACCATACTGTTATTTATGAGTGTTTTTTTCTATCATTACAAATCCCGACATGAACAGTTTCACGAGGACTAAGGTTGAACCGTCCGCATACTATAATATAAGAGCAATTAATGATGTTTTCGGATTACGTTGAGAGTGTTAGGTTTTTGTAGAAGACAGTATTAATTATGTTTGATGGATGATTAAGTTATAATTTCGGTGCTAATAAACAAAACCCATTAGATTATAGTGAATCGTAAATGACTAATAATGATCACGAAACCGAGCAAATCATTCATTAGTCTTTTTTTTTTTCCGTAAAACAAACCCCCGATCATAAAATTAACAAATAAAACTTTCGATCTTCAAAAAGGTCTGTTGAATACATTTGGAACCTAGTAAGTGCGAAGTTGCGAACATACAAGTTAGTTGCTATTACACCAAACTATTCACACATTGCTTCTTTAAAACTTCTGAAAACCATACAAATAACCAAAAAAATTGCAAAACTTTTACTGCAGAAGTTACATGTTTGCTATCGTTGTGACAAAAGGCACCAATCTTCTATAATCTCTTCTTCCTAGAGCGCAATTATCAAGAACCCGACCCAACATAAGCCTTGTGTTCTGCAAAGCCACATCTCTCGGAGGTATCCCTGACTCTGCCGCAGCTGCACTGAGAGGGAAAGCTTGCGACATTGTTGCAGCCATCATTGCGTACTGAAGAGGTCCGCTTCGGGCTTTAAATGAAGTCTGAGGAACAAGCGTTTTCTCATCAGTCCCATTTTCAGAGTAACAGGAATCCTGTGGGTGGGATCCACCGGTACCCCCTTGTACCGGGCTGCAGCTCTGAAGAAGGGCTTCAAGAACACTCAATGCCTCCCAACACAGAGTACTTTCGACTAGCTGCGATACAATTGTGTACATGTGGGGACTCTGCGAAGCATCCATGGGAGTGTGTTGGAGCAATGCCTTGAGCATAAGTAATATGACTCTTTGGTAATCCACTGGTCCTTTTTTAAGCAGTCTTAACAAGTGACCGAAAGCTAAAGCTGAGTGTTTCGGGAACCATTTGTTGCAGAGCAGAGGAGAAACACATGCAAGAAGATTTTCAACCCTTTTAATTTCGCCACGAGCATATGCGACAAAAACTGTAGCCAGTTCATCGAGTGAATTCGCCCGACACCAGACAGCAACGTTAGCTGCCACAGAACATGCCTTTTGATACTGCTGCTGGAGTGGTAACGCAAAAACCATGACTTGGTCTTGAGTCAGCTGCAAGCAAAGCCAAGGAAGTAAACCTGTGATATGCATAAGGAGTCTTGTCTCAGCATCGCCAAATATAGAGTCACACGAAGGCACTGTAATCCTTGATAGGACTTCAATAGAGAACTCGTGGCTAACAGTAGACATCAGTCCTTTGAGGACAAGAGGTTGTACACCTTCAAACTTCGGAAGAGTTCCACTCGATGGCGGCATCTCGTACCCTCTAGATTCTGTCCTCTGGAATTCCCCCAAATCATTAGTGTTGAATTCATCCCGAGGCATACTTGACAATAGCACATTTTCAGTTGTTTTGTCACGAAATGACAGACGGTCAATAATACGGGAGAAGAGCTCAAGAACCTGGCAATAGACATGGACGAAGTCTGTGTGCATCATGGCCACACAGCCCCAGAAGAGCTGTGGGTAGAGTATGACTTTCTCTGGCTCCATGTTCTCTACCATGACCTGTAGCGTTAGAAGGATTTCCATAATGAAACCCAAAACTGGAGGAATGGGATTGCTAAGACATCGGTGAAGACAGCGTAGAAGGGAGACACATGCATCACTTGTCACACTTGGCCGTAGCGCACGGTATATTTGGTGTGACCGACATGCTAGATGTCTTGACGTGCATTCCATAGCCCATTTGAGAGCTTCAGTTCCCCAAGTTTCTCGAAGATCTCCTTGGAAGAATATAGCATCAACCATACTCTGAACAAGTGCAGACAAAAGAGCGGCACTAGGAAGATCTGTTCTCACAACCGTTGGATCTTCATTCTCCCACATCATGCTTCCTCGTTTTGACTGAACATATTTAATTAAACTCACAACCTGTTGTTTGTTCTCTCCATCACTGGTTTCCACCTCATATAGCTCCAGATGTCGACCAGCTAGTGAGTACAACAAATTCACAAGCAAATGTTGACAATGCTCTAGCACAATGTCTTCAGAGCTATCCATAGAAACAAAAGTGACGTGGAAGAGCAAAGGCAGATGTTCCCTAAAATCTTCATCATTCTCATATGCGATTTCTGCAAGAAGAATCAGAGCTATATCGGCATGAGTGAGTGAGTGCTGTTGATGTCCCTGCAAGGCTGATTGAAGTTCCTTTGCATTGACGCCATGCATTGCGATCCCAGAATGTAACACATCTTCTCCAGAATTTGGTGTATCAATGAGGTAATCTCCACTATCACGTGAGACATGGCGACTCCTCAAACTTCCTGTAGAGCTACGAACTCCCATTAAAGGTCCTGATGCATTCACCAATGATGGCAGGAGCTGACCAGAACGACCGGTAGCTACAGGAACAATATTCAATTCAGGAGGCATTGGACTTAAAGGCCCAGAAGCACTTCGCCCAGTCATGCCTGCTGTTCTCCAGCTTAGGCTTCCGCTTGTATTCCTAAGGGGGCCATCAAGGGAACCTCGGACAAGAAGTGGTGACATATGTGGTTGGCTGTCTGCAACTGAAGCAACTTGAGGTGCTGTGGCAGGTCCCTGAGAGAACTCCAGCACAAAGTTACCATTGGAATCACCCCGATTTGCACTATAACCAATGGGTTCAATACTGTCTTCCAGCATCCGCTGGGACAGTTGGTAAACCAGGTGATCAATAGTACGCTGAGGACATATCCGTGCGAGGTACAAACTTACACGTTTAGCAACAGAAAAATATGTAGCAAATGCACCAGTTATTTCGGCAGATGCATTTGAATCACAGTCCTCAATGCCCTTTGTGATCAAGAAATCCAATACAGGGCTGATGTTTCTGGGCTTACTAGCAATGGTACTCCAAAGTTTTTCAATTTCATCAGGGAATTGATCCCCATGTCGCCATGTGACATAGTAAAGACTTTTTAGTAATCTTTCACTCCAACCCGAATCCTTGAGTTTCCAGAAATTAAGGTTCTCAATCCATGGAGCCATACAAGTCAAGACCTGGTGTTGAGCAATTATATCAACAGCATCAAGCTGACGCTGCATAATTTCTTCACAAAGCAGCTGGCTTAACTCAGGATGATCCTTGGCGAGTTTGCAAGAGAGCTTGTACTGGAACTGTTGATATGAATCTGGAAGATTACCTACAACTGCTGCTCTATAGCCTCCTGAACCTTCTATACCATCCTCAGCCCACTCACGCATAGAAAGTGTCTCAAGCATTTGAAGAGCATCATCGCGAATCTGTCTAGATGGATCGACTACCTTGTAGAGAATTAGACTCAAGAGCCTCTGGATTTCACATTTAGGAATTTCTTGTCTCATGTAAACCTCAGCTAACACACTGAAGTACCCATCAGCTATAGCCGCATCAGAATAGTAGCACTGGGAAAAGCACAGATGAATTAGGTCATGCAGTTTATAAGAGTCTTATTAAGGATGAAGTCACACAGATGAGCAAAACATAGAAATGGAAAAAGCTTATCAAGAGAATTCAGATGCTTAAACTAGAGCTAATAAAACAAATCTATCTGATGCTTAAACTAGAGCTAATAAAACAAACCATCATGCATGGATATAAGTTGTGATCATTGGTCAAGATATATCAAACATTTGATCTAGTAATTACAATGATGACAGTATAATTAGACAAAACTTTCATGCATTCAGTCAGTGAGAACTTTACCTGATCGATGCAGGCAGGAAAGAGATCCAAGTTTGTTAGTAGAAGATTCTTCAGAGCCAATTTTGCCAACGCAACACGTTGATGACCACCTCTATGCCTGTCACGGCCTGTCGTCCCTCGTCCACCGTCTCCTGTGTATTTGGAGTAAGATGGAGTTCTTGGATCAGCAGGAGAGTAACCAAAAGGGACCCTGGGCGCAGGCTCAATGAATAAACTATTTATCCAAAATATCACACGGCCACTCATTTTTCTCGCATTGTCATCAAAACACGGTCCATATAGAAGGGAAGCCATTGCATTCAACGAGGCCCACTGTATGGCTTCAATTTGCTCATTCAGTTCCTTGTCAAAAGAAATCTTGTCTACAGAATCTTTTGACCGGTTATGCTGTGAGGTTTTATAGCGCTCTACTTCACGGCGATAATCACTAACACCATCCTGTCCCCATGTACTTCCTGTATCATCAGACCAGGTAAGAAGTAGATCGAATAGACGTTTCCTACTTCTAACATCAAATTTCTCTGATTTTGATTCAACAAATTCAGGGGCAAGGAATCTTAAAACAGATGCAAGTGCATAGCGCAGAGGTTGCATGTCCTGAAAGCTTTCATGAGCTGCCGACGATATCTGTCTTGTTGAATCTTCAATGAACCGCAGATAATGGAGGCGAAAAACTGGTTTACGAGCAAGCATTCCAGGCCAGACGTTCTCAGACACTGTTCGGTATATATTAGAAACATGAACACGGAGGTCCTCTCTTCGACCTCCTTTTTGGATCTGCATTCATATCATAGGAACACATTTTTTTAGATTCAAGTCTCAATATTAATTATCCAGCTGAGTATTAATGTAACAGAAATGGTGGAGAGGAAACAATTGGTCATTATTTCACATTCAGGGAGAAATCAGCACAATCTTGTCATTAAGAAAATGCTGGATACTTCCATTCCCTCAACTCTAATGATTCAAAATGAAGCTCAATAAAGCCAGATATAGGGTACAAATGATGGCAGTAATTTCTAGTACTTTTCATTCATGAGATTTCCTTACTTGTTCTCACGTTTGTTTTTTTCTTTTGCGTAGCTACTTTTTTGTGAATTGAAAAGGAAGTTTTCTAATCTTTCAAACATGATAAACAGAACCACTATAAATCTGTGCAGTCCGACAGTTGCATAGTGAGTGGTGTAGGACTTCCAGGTATAATTCTGAAAGAAAGTGATCTACATGATTTTACAATTAGCTCAAGTATATACCTTCCACTTTGGCTTCGTCTCTGTCTCCGATGAAATCTCGTCCATGAAAGATGCAAGCTCGCTAAACATAATTTCACATGCTTCCAAATGCGAGCGCCCGAGAGCCATAGTTGCAGCATGCTACATGCAAGGAAGTACAAAGTAAAGATTGTTTAAATACCTATCTAGAAGTAAATATTCAACCAGAACCACATTAACCTAACAAGACAATTAGGTTTAAAATGCTGACGAAACTACCAACTTCAAACTAAAAATGCAGAGACACAATAAAAACTTACGTTGTGGGTCTCTGACCCAAATCTAAGATAAGGGAAAATAAGGTGGTACATGTCTCTGGTTGATGCAATGCTGCCCGCATCTTTGCCATCAGGTGGACACGAACACACAAACATAGCATACAGAAGCCACTGATCCAGTTTGTTATCTGTATCTTGTGACTGGCTTGCCTTTCCACCTAACTCAACAGGTGTTATATGGGCAAGGCGGTGCATAATTTCAGACCTGGAAACGAATAAGCCACATCAGTTTCCTTCATGTTATTAAGAATAGCAATGAGTTATGGCAAATAAACATTTATGTGTGAAAAACACTAATGCTTATAAACAGATTTTAAAATTCCCAGAGTAAAGTAAAATGCTATCTGCACGTTAAACTAGGGCATAAATTTGTATCGACGGCTTCTTGATCCATATATTTGGAGCAAACACAAGGAAGATAATGCAGCTAAAAAATATACTTACTTGGCTTCTTGAACAGAGCGTGGGCAGAGCTCAGCAGCATATTTAACAAGCTCGCTGAGACACCGACCCCATTTGTTTTTATCAAGACTCTCAAAGATTATGGATTGAAGAGTCACATCAGAAGGAATCGCATCAGAATCTCGTCTTAAATCAAAAGGACGGGCAGAATCCCAATAGCAACTTTGAACAATATCATCCTATCACGTGAAAGAAAAAAAGAATATAAGACTTTAAATTTCTATAAAGCCAGACGGTTCTAACCATAACCAACTGAAACGCTAAAAATGTAGGAGGCTCTGAAACAGTGAGATATACACAGAAAGTACTTACCCCATGTTCTTCCAAGACATCGATCATGTATATGGGTTCAGCTTCAAATTTCATAACATGGTCTGGGTGCTCTTGAATCATGAGATCCCGAATATCATTTCTCAATGCACGTACACATCGCAATAATTCTAGGGCAGTGTGCCGAATCTGGCTGTCGACTGAACTAAGAAAAATTAGCCCAACAGCATCAATATCAGCAGCGCGAAACTCAATTGCATCTGCTGCTTGATGAAAAGATAATTTCTTAAACCTATCATTTCCCTTAGCTGTTTTCTTTTCTTCTTCAACATCAGTATCTTGTCTGTCATCTACTAAACAAGCCCTCCAGAAACGCATGAGTTCCAACAGGCGTCCTAGTGATGCTTGAATGAGGAGTGGGAATTCATCAGGAAGCTTTAAGATGAAGTTTGCCATCCCTCTCATGACTGCAAAACGACGATGAGGAAGGTATCTAACAATCCGGTTCAGTACTTGCACTGCTTCCACTCGAACTCCAGGATCAATACTTATACCATGCTGAGGTATTATTTCTGTGATCTTATCACTCCGGCCAACTTCCTCAATCAGATAAGGTATGCACTTCAGAACTGACTGGAAGAGAGAACCTTGAGACTTTTCTTTATTAACAGCATCTGCATAAAACATAAAGGATAGCAAAAAATGTTTCAGGAGAAAGTATTAGCCAGAGGATCCTAGGTAGAAAATCAGAAACACTATCACAATTAAATACACAGAAGATTTTTGGGCAAATTGTTTTTACCTATTGTAGTCCTCGATGATGTTAGAAGAGCTTGACTATAGGTCCTGTGGCAGGATCTTAAAATTGATTCAATTGCGGCTTTCACCTTTGGTATGTAATGGCCAATTCCATGACCTGTTAAGTGAAGACTAAGAAAGTTAAGTGAGTGAAAGGAAAAGGTTACCAAGACCTACTAAGGACCTTATTCAGGTTAACAGGTTACCTTTAAATATCTCCAATCCAACATACTGGCTTGATGGTGACATAACAAGAGCAAGTAAAGCACGAAGACCGATAATCTTCGCTTCGCTTGGACTATCTTGCTTTAACAGTTCTAGTAACATGTGATTCATAGCAAAGTCAAGGTTATGTTCAGCTATGGTCACACAGAACTCAACGAGTTTATCTTGTTGGACATCCTGAGTGAGCATTCCTTTTCTCAGAACTGTTAGCAATTGTGATGTCACACTATCCAAGTAATCCCATATACGATTTGGTGGCTGGGAGGAAGCATAAACACTCAAATAAAACCTCAACACCCGGTGAAGACAGTCAAGTGCCATGTAGCGATGGTTCTTATCCTGCATTTAAGGCACAGAATGTTACCATATGAGTGAAAAACATATATAGATATTACCAAGAACAGGCTTGAAAAGAACAATGTAATCACAGGTGACTAATCTAAAAGTTCTGAATACATGCAAACTTACTCTCAGAAGCTTGTACAGTTGTTCCATGTGAGAGCTTAAATTATGATGAAATATAAGCGGGTCACCGAGACAGAGAAGAAGACTCACAAGTGGATAGCCAACCTATTCACCCAATTATACATCTTAAGGACTGAAATTACAAGGAAGACATGAAAAAGTGATATTAAATCAGATTGACGTACACCAAGATGTTTACTCTGTTTCTCCATCCACTGGATTAGCTGCACTCTAATGCGTCCAACAGCCTCATACCAGAGTGTCAGTGCAGGCTCTGCAACTGAAGGAGGCCACTGGCTTTTGCCACCATCGGATAGTGGTGCCAAAATGTTAGAAAGCATATTGCAAAGTGCATGATAAAGCTCACTTTTACGTTTGTGTATGTCACGGATAAGAGGGTTTGCTTTTGCTACAAAAGAGGCAGATGCATTCAGCCCACCCTCACTCTTAACCTGGAAATAAACATACTGTCAGATTCACTTTCTGAAGCCTGCATTTTCTAAGATATCGGAGACATACCCCAAGCTTTAAGTATCGCATCCCATTAATGATGCTGAGAGTTTCACTTCTTGCAACACTTGTATCAATTCGGCGAGTATTGAGTTCCATGAAAAACCGCTCCGTGACGGAGCTGAATCTGATAAAAAAAATAAAAGTGGTAAATGGATTAGAGTAGAGTGGTTGAGGTTGCGACTCAAAATAGATCTTCACTTTTACAAGTTCTGTTCTGCTAACTAAACTTGTGAATGTAAGTCCACCTTTTGTTTCATTTATACTTTAGCATGCTTGGGGACTGATAACAACTAACATTACAAGATGAATTACCTAATACGGGATAGTGCACCTAGGAGTTGAGCAACCAAGTCAAGAAGGAGACCCCTCAAATCGACCAATGATGGGTATTCCACTTGGCTAACAACCCTGTAACGGAGGAGAACCCAATTTAGCTTTTTACAACTTGAAAAAGACATACCAATAAAAGCATACTGTTTAGCGAATCATATAAAATTCAACCTCCCCAGATTCTGAAATCACTACCTGTCAGCGTTGATTAGCCAATCAAAAACAAAGTTCTCAAGTCCAGACCACAGCTTTTCTGCCATTCACGAAAAATGTTCTGATTTAGCACGGCAGTAAACACACTTAGTTGGAAAGAAACTAAATAAAGAGACTAACAAACCGGTGAGCCCTTCCTGCGGGCAACACTCCACAAAGCGAATACAAGCTGAGCAGAAGATGCACTCAACAGCCAACTGATTCCAGCAATGTGAAAGCATATATTAGAAAAATAAAAACCAATTTCGAAATTGATTAAAAAAGCCATTAATGCTGGTGTTCTTAAAGGTAAGACTACTAAGAAACAGAGAAGTGAAAGTCTAACAGTCTGGTTAGTTGGATCTAGTATAGATAGTTACTACAAAACTCGGGGACTTGTTCGGCTGAAAAGTCGAAAGACAGTACCTTTCTCTGGAAAGTAGATGCATCATTTGCACCTTTAGGTGATTCACTGCGGGGTACATATAAATCCACAAACAAACACAATATTAGTAACCGTCTAGAGAAGTGGCTTCTACCAATAGTAGATAACATCTAGTAAATAACTTCACATATACAAAGAAAAAGTGATATCCATATAAGAAATCTGATAATGCACCAAAGATTCCAAAAGAAACACTAGAACATAGAAGATCAATGACTCAAAGCTAAAATAATGCAAGATACAGAAATAAAATCCCATAGTAGACAGGTCTTCAGACGTATTTCATACGGAGAAGCGTCGGATACCATTTGATTGTTAAAAAAAGGGAGGCATAAACATTTACTAACCTTTCCCTCCATCTAAGTAGAGCTTCTAAAAGAGGAACCGGTGTATGACGTGCAATCATAGCCAGGGAATCCAGCACCTGCTCATAAGCAGGATCTGATGGACGAAGGTACTGCCCATCCTGCAAACATCCCACGAGGAACCATATCAATGCCACAGACTAGTGTAAAAAATGATTACACAAAAGAACATGTATACTGACTGGTATGAAAAGTTGCAGTCAGAACAGGGACATACCCTTTATACCCAATTCAATGTAAATACTTCCATTAAACCCTACTCAAAACTAAGTTTCAAATATTGAGAATGAGACTACCGAATATGCAGATACAAACTCGTTAACGCACTGACCTGGCAACATGTGGATTCAAATGTGTTGAAAAAGCTTATTGAAAAGGAGACGAACCTGAGCCTGAGCTGTCTCGATTCGTCGTCTTGCGAGAGGAAGGAAACGCTGGAGAAGCGCCTCTACTATCAATTTCGCCGCACTCCCGGACTTCATCACGTTCAACAAGAATAGATCCCCAAATGCGAGACTGTCCCCTAAATTTAATTTAAAAAAAAATATATATCAACAAAATTTATAGACCCGAATCGAACAGAATACGAGACCGAATCTCTCCGTGTGAAATTCCCAGAATCAAATGAGAAAATACCAAATAAGAAGAGCACACCACGAATCACGAAACCATTCTAGGGTTTAGTTCTTCGATCCGGCAAAAGAATCGCTGAGAAAATTCTTCGATCGACGACGAGACGAGCTGCCTCGTTCCTCTTTTCTTATTTGTTTTTGTTTCTTTTTTCCTGATACTGTTAAACTGTTAAAAGATGTTTAATATTTTTTTTTGTCTTCGAACAACATTTTAAGGTAGATGCTAAATAAAAATTAATCAAACAAAAATTAAATAAATTTCGTTCCCGGGATCTTTTGTCTGGAAATTTTTTTTTTGTCAACTACTGGAAAGTAATTAAGGGATGCATTAAACTAATTATTTGTCTAATCAGTAAAACTGAATTATTATTATACAAGTCAACTAAGAATGACTTCAAATTTCGTAAAAATTTGTTAACATGGTTTGGGATTGATTTATTTTATGGTTAATTTGAAATTTATAAGTTAGATAATGAACGTTTGAAATATATATATTTGAAACTATATATTATTCTTATGAAAAAATGACTTCCAAATTAGTTTCTCAGTTAATATCTCGTATAGTGTATGTACCAGCACAACAAGCTTTGTGGTACAGTTCTTTTGGCTTCTTGCTATCATACAGCGTACCATATGGATACCGACTGGTTTACAACACAACATCAAATAGATCCTAACCAAGTTCCGGTACTCTCAAACCGGAATCTCTCTCAGATCAGATTTAGAAGCTATATTAATCTATCAGAGGAGATTTCATCAAGCTTCAAACATCATCAGCACTGTGGAACACAAGTCAAAGTCAAAAGCTTTGTTTGACTCTTTCTCTCTGTCTGCAACTTGTAAACTATCGCAGAAACTTTTCTTTTGCTCTGGTCCTTGCAAAACGCTTGCCTTTTATTCTTGTCCTTCTAGCACGTACGTAAAGCTCAAGCCGTGTGATACTATGTTCTGAAAGAATCTCTCATTCTTGTTTCTTGAGAGCTTGGAAGATGTCTGAGAATCTTGTGGAAGCCATAGTTTCTTTATCAGTTGAAGAAATAAGGTGAATCTAACACCACTCTTAAATCCAAATCTCCTCGTTCAGGCAGAGGAGGAAACTCTAAATGAGGAAACGATTGCTCGAAGCTCTCCAGCAACTGTTAAAAAGATGAAAAAAGATAACTCCAGTTCATACCATGTCTTCTGCATACCTACATACGGAACCAACTGAACATAGAGACACAGATGAAGCTTACATTCTCTAGTATCGGTTGCGAATACAGCTCAACAAACTTTTCCCTTAGTATTCTGTTTAATTTATCCACGTCACACGCATGTGTCCAAAACGAGTCATGAACTCCTGTTAGAATATTTTTTTCAAGCGATGAGTCAAATGATACAAGACCAAGGTTTAGAGAACGATGGAGGTCCAGGAAGTTTTAAGTTGTGAAAAAAGGACAGAACCTGCAAAACACACGCCTGCTCTTTTGCAGGCAACTGCAGTCATCATCATATGAGATCCGTCAAGGGAGTGAATAAAATTTGGAGGAAAAGCTGTCCTTTGTCGCCTGACAATGACCTACAAAACAAAAACAATAGCCACAATATTATCTTAAGGGCCTCCGCACTGTAACATGTTTCCTTTCCTATCTTTTGGTTACAAGCAAAACCAAGGTAAAGCACAAGCAGACCTTATCAGTCTCACGCTGAAGCGATAGGGTCTGGAGGGATGTCTTTACCTGCATTCATTTTAATAGAAAGTGAAGATAGTCACCCATTTAAATTCAACAGACAAGATTAATGGTGTCAGTAACTTTTACGAAGACTTACGAGTTTTGTTCCCATTTGGTGGTAAGGTTGTACAACAGGCAGACCCAATGGTGTTGTCCATCGAACTGTTTCATTTTCTGAAGCAATAATCTGCTCAAGAAATCATTTCTTCCATCAAGAATTAATAAAAAAATTCTAGAAGCAAATTTTATAGATGCTGAAAAGAAATGTCTACACACTTTTGCGCATTCACCAAACCAACGCATAATGGCACGTGCAGCTTGAAACATCTCATCTATAGCAGCTAATGTTACCTGCCCCACACATGGCAAAACAAAAGAATTATCTCCTCATAGCATTCTTACTTTTGATAAGTTTCCAAAGTACAAGTGAACTAGAAAGTAGTGATTTATCATTTTGTTAATCACACGTTCTTGGAAGATCAGATAAATGAAATTGCCAAATTAAGATTTTCTTCAGTGTTTTTATCTAGTGCTAATATACCTTTGCTGCATAGCAAGCTGCCCCAAAAATTTCTTTTTCATCACCAAAATCACTGCGTTCCTTCAATCTTCTTTTTATTTGATCCCGAGCGCCAATATAGGTGACACCGTAAACTGATGTCATAACCGTCTGCTTTACAAGTTTACGATCCACCTACAGATTGTGAACAACCGTCAAGTGGTAACAACTGATCAGTTACATGTGACTGAGAAAACAATGTACCCGAACAAAACACATATCAGACAACTTGCTCGCATGCCAATACTACAAAATACAATATAACAGTTCACTAAATCATCTTTTGTGAACAATGGGTTTTAGAAGAAAAAAAAAAGTCAATTTAACTATGGATTTTGAGTATGTACTGTATGAGATTTCTACTCCACTATGCAAGCAGGGAACCGAGATACACATGGTTAGGAACTTGGATAAACAATGCAAAGAATTTCAGATGGACCTGGTTGAGTAATTTTCTTGCACGCAATGCATCTGGAAAAGCTTCAGGACCTCTGTCTGCATCTCGGCGCATAATATCAAGAACCCTGCAACGCACATGCATATGATATCTTGGACACATATATTTTCTCGATTAAAGTTAAATTAGCTGTAAATACGCTTACCTGGTAGCTATTCCTGAATAAACATCTGCCGGCTTCTCACCTGCCACTAGATTAACAGCTTCTGCTCCTAACTGATAATCATTTAAAAAAAACCATAATCAGAAAAGAAAGATGACAAGCAGCCAGAAAAAATACCCATTGAAAGTTAAAAACAAGAGAATTACCGTGTCTCTCCCAAGAGCAGCATAATGCTGTAAACCATTGCAGGAGCCATCCTGGCCAGGACCAAAGTAAACGAAGGGAAGTTCATTTGAAAGCATACACAGATTGAACGAGAAATGACAACGTAAAGCTATAAAATATTCAAGCCTTAAGGAGGAGATGTCAAAGTGGGCAACTTCTGCCGGAAAGTACCTGATGTATAGGAATATGTGAGAGAACTGTCTCCGGAGATGGGCTTCTCAAAGCTTCAGTCAGATTTATGCATACAGCCAAGCACTGAAATGGATCTTCAGCCTGCAGCCACCATCTGCTTCCTTCAAGTGGTCTGTCTGCAGAATCAAATATGTCCTCCAAGTGATTTTCGGTGAAAGCTAGCCGTCCCTCAAGGGATAACTTATCTACACCACCAGCATACAAGTTTGCTAAATGTATCTTCAGCCAGCGTAAGCCTGGGATTCCCAGAGGCCTTCCCTCAGCAAACTCCAAAACACCCCGACACAAATCAGAGCCCAGATGATTTAAGTGTGGGGGCATGGGATATGCACGTCCACGGAAGTCAATATTGTGGGGGTAATAAAAACCTTCCTCATCTTTCATTTTTCGTGCTACCTGCATCACATTTAAACACTTACGAACATAACTCTCAAACTGGCAACATACTTATATAGCAAGGGGGCATAAATCTCACCGAAAGCTTGAGTTCCGTGTCACAGCGCTGAGAATGTCTCTCGCTGTTCACCTTTTTAGCAGATTTGGCTTCCCATCTCCATTTCTTAAGAATGTTCTCATCTTCAGTATCAGGCTTTTCTGGTAAAGGAACCTGCAGTTTGAAATGAAAAATTAAAGAGGCCTCGTGATGCAAAAGGGATTGAAAATATGTCTGTACCAACAGTAACTAATGTCAAACTATTGTACAGAACTACATATGAAAAACAGTAGTCATTGTAAATCAAAGTAACTTATGGAGAACTCACATCGCTCCGATCAACTAGATCAGCAACACATCCGCCACTGCTCCATATCCTATCTACAACCGTTAAGACTCGCTTATTTACTCTCCATTTAGTACTTCCAAGTGTATCCAGGGCCTAATAATGTCCATAAATTATTTACAGAGATAAAAAATGTAATTGATTTCCACATAAGGCACGTGAAGAAACAAGTAATCTCTGACCTCAAAGACTGGTTGTAGTTGTCCTTTAGGTGCGCTCTTAACTGCTTCTCGTTGTTGCTTAGCTCCATGAGTTTTCATTATATAAGACGCTAAGAACAAGTAAGCACCTTTGTCGTATCTGTGAAATAACACAAAATGAAAGTGAAATGACTTACAATACTTTCACTAAAATTAAAGTTTTCCAAGCTTTTATGAAGAAATGTAAATTAAAATTAAACACTACAAAGAAAGCTTATTTACCCCGACCATTTGAGAGGGGGAACCAGCATTGGCATGTATGGCATCACTGCATATCTTCCCTGCACGACAAAAAGGTAAAAAAAGAGGCAATCACACTTCCTCCGATATAGAGATTATATGTCTCAGTTACACCTTAGTCTTCAAATCCCAGATATATTCAGTCTTATTTACAGGTACTACCCATGCCAAACCCTCTTTAGATATAAAATACAACAAAATGATTATGAACATAAATTATTCCAAATTCTGAAAGAAAATCACTATTACTTTTGTTGAGTCTGGGTAAAATTTATTCTGAAAACAAACAAAAATGAGAATATGTCACCTACACTTTTTTCCAAGCCTTTGCGGACCAAAGGGTCACATTCGATTACACCATATTTTCTCCCAGATTTCCTGTTGTACAAGAAAGGCTGGAAAATGAGCCTCAGACATTCAGGACAAGAAGATAAGCCTACTTAAAAATCAGAGACAAAATTTCCTCACATGCTTCCTTTCGCTACTGTCTTAAAGGTATGCACAAATGCAGGTCGGACATCAGGCATATCATTATCCTGTTGATTAGCTGGAGACTGTATATATGCTGTTCTTACCAATAACTCTATTAAACGACTTCCAACCTAAGATATGAAGCAGCAAATATCAAAATGTTAGCAATTTATGCAGCCCAAAAAAAAAACTTTTTTTACCAAGAATATACACACCTTAGCCCTAACATCTGCGATCCATGGTTTTGTATAGTCATGCGACTGCAAGATCTTTCTAACTGCTGACAACTTCTGTTTCTTTATCAATTCATTGACCATCTTTCTTAACTTATCTTGTTCCTTCATTGCAGTTCCATTTTCAACTTCCCCACTCTCCTCATTGTCATCCCCTTTTTTCTTCCTGGTCTTATCCAAGAATGTGCATATTCTTATCTATAAATTCACGGAAAGAGAAAAACACCTTAAGGATACAAGTCATCCAAAACACCAAAGAACAGATCAATCATAGACAAGCAAGGAAACTCTATAGACTAATGCAACAGAAAACGATACGGCAGAAATCCATGTTACATGCTGAATAAAGCGAGTTCTTTTAAAAGATAGTGAACACCTTACTAAGATCATGTTCCCAATATTAAAGCAAAAACTTTTGCTTAAAGTTCAGGCCTCACACTTGCAATTTCCAGCTACAGGATACATTATAGTTTAACCTTATAAGGTTTAGGTTCACTTATGAGGGAAACAGCTTATGGAGATAAGACTTCCCACTACAACCTATTATTACCAAACCAAGAAAATTACTGGCAGATGATCTAAATAAACATACTAGAAACCAGAGAAAAATCAAGCTGCCCAACCTCTTGTTCAATGGCATCGCCTACTGTACACGCAGCCTGAACAACCTTAATACAACCGTTCTCACCACCAGTCATCAAATGCCCCATCAACTTGTGCATTGTGATAACAGCTATCATGTCGGCAGGCAACTGATCAAGGTAATGTGCATAAGTTGCTTTGCTCTTCCCTAGACTATACATTTCCTGTTCTTTAGCAATTGCATCTCGTAACGGCTCGAACCAACCCAGAAACAAGGATTTCACATAAGGCAGATTCGGCGCAAGTTTTCGTTCACACATATCCGTCAAAAGCTCCCTGTACTCTGCAGCAGCTCTTTCCCATTCTTCTGTCTCGATCTTAACTTGTCTTCTCCATAGATTCTGAAACTTGGTACGACCCATTCCAAGATGTTCTTGCTTCTTCATCCGCCACGAACGATGACTTTCTCTCTTCTTCTCTTTCTTCATTTCCTTCAACAATTCATCTACCTCAGGCTCTTCCTCAACATCTGTAGATAAGACCTCTTCGGCTACACTCGTGAAACCTCTAGCCAATGTCCCATTAAGGCCCCTCTCGTTGTTGAAAAATTCCTCTCGCCTCGTGATCCCACTTAAATGACGAACACCCATTTCGTGACATGGTGATCCCGAGATGGAACCGAGCACCGAACACCGAAAGCTCAAATTTTTCGAGAAGACAGACTCCTGAGAAATCCCAAGAGTATGGGAACCGACGTTTAATCTAGCAGCTGACCTCAAAATTGCTTGTTTAGCAATGTTTCTCCACATAGGGAAGGATTGGGAAACTGGATTTGGAGAAGAAATCAAGGGTTTATGCAATGGAATCAAATGATCAAATACCTTACTATGATTTGCCAACAACACTGGCGTGTGGGTACTGGACATCAATCGTACTTAAAGATGAGTAAACCACAACAAAAACCAACACGAGACTGAACTAATTCGATCGCATGAGCTAGAATACAGGCAATTTGGGAAGAGTTGAACAAAAATATTAAAAAAAAAAAACAAATGGTGAGTAAGAGTACACGACCAAGGACGAAGCCGCCTTAAACCCTTTCTTAAAAACCCTTGCTTTCTAAAGGCCTCTCTCTTTCTTTCTTTTTTTCTTTTTTTCTTTTTTTTTCCTCTGTTCTCATATTGCCAAACATTAAAATAAATTAAAAAATATATCTACCCTAAATTCAACCCGGATACGATGTCCTTACCCGACCCGGAAATATCTGATTAAGGCCTCTAAATACGACCCAAAGTCTTTTTACAAAGCAAAAAGGCTTGAGGAATTCATGGAGCCCAATCAGTAAAAATCAATAAATGAATTTATTTTCTTTTCTTCTTTAATATTTTGGCATCATTTTATATTCTCATTTAATTTGACCAGTTCATACAAATTTGTTGTAGTGGAAACCCAATTAGTTGTTGGCAAAAAAAAATTTTAAAAGGTGGAACCCAATTACAATCCAAATCCAAAGTATCATAAACATGTAGTAAGATATAAAGATTTGGTATATGGATTATATGAATCACTTGAATTTTATTTTTTTTGGTCAACAAATATCAATGGGATTTAATACTCAATTATTATCATGGAAAATGAAATTCAGACCCAAAAAATTGATTTTCTTGGTATGTGTCGACTAGTGATTGGATGTTAGCAGGGGTTCATGTATGGGTTACTCACAGCGGATTACTATCTCTCCGAATTTGATATTCTTCACCTCTATAATTTTAATATATAACAAATCAGCCCCTAAACTTATGTTTGGGAAGTGACAAACCCGATTTGCTTCCTATCTCGGAACTGGAGCTACAGAGAAATGTTGTATTTAGGTCTCTCTCTTTCTCCGCGTTGCTCTCGAGACAAAACCCAGCTGGCAAATTCATATTATGTCATCGGATTCCAAAAGGACGAAGCTTGTTGCATAATATGTTGAGGTAAATTACTAATTACTGATCCAAAGTTAGAATCTTTGCTCCAACTCCAGGCTAGCTGATTGCGTAGCTTCCGATCGATTTCTGCCTCAGTTTTGAGTTCCTTTGTGGGCACTGCTTTGTTCTTCTGCTTCGAGGATCTGATGCCGATGATCGGGTGATCTTTTTTTCTTTTTTTGGGAATCTGAGTCAGCTTGAGGTTGTATAGCTAATGGTTTGGATTTGAGTTTGAATGGAGCGTCTAGGATTTTGGGGATTGTTGATGGGTAGTGTGGAGAAGCCATCGGATTCTGTAAATTCGCTGGCTTGCTCTTCGTCTACGAAGAATGGAGATGAAGAGAGTACTTCTTCATCGAAGCAAGCTTCACCATTGAGGAGTTCTGGATCGAGAAATACTAGCCCTTTAGGTCGAGTTGGGTCGAGAAACACCAGCCCTTCTAGGCAGAAAGTGGTTAAGACGAAACCTCGTGGTTTTGAGGAAGAAACAGTGGCTTCATTTGGTAAACCAGTTGTTGCTGATGTGCAGATGGAGGATGGTATATGGGCAATGCTTCCTGAGGATTTGCTCAACGAGATTTTAGCTAGGGTTCCACCATTTATGATATTTCGAATCCGATCTGTTTGTAAGAAATGGAACTCCATTCTTCAAGATAATGCTTTTCTCAAGTTTCACTCAAATGTCTCATCTCATGGGCCTTGTCTTCTCACTTTTTGGAAGAACTCCCCGCAGATTCCACAATGTTCAGTTTTTAGTTTGCCATTGAAGACATGGTACAAAGTTCCATTCACATTTTTGCCTCCATGGGCTATTTGGTTGGTTGGTTCTTCAGGTGGTCTCGTCTGCTTTTCTGGTCTTGATGGTCTAACTTTCAGAACTTTAGTATGCAATCCGCTGATGCAGAGTTGGAGGACTCTACCGAGTATGCACTATAACCAACAAAGGCAATTGATTATGGTCGTAGATCGGTCAGAAAAATCGTTCAAAGTCATAGCTACAAGTGATATTTACGGTGATAAGTCACTGCCTACGGAGGTTTATGATTCCAAAACTGACAAGTGGTCCTTACATCAAATAATGCCTGCGGTGAACTTATGCTCTTCAAAAATGGCTTATTGTGATTCCCGATTGTATCTAGAAACTCTTTCCCCTCTTGGTTTGATGATGTATCGGCTTGATACAGGGAAATGGGAACACATTCCAGCAAAATTCCCAAGATCATTATTGGATGGTTACTTAGTCGCTGGAACTCAGAAGAGATTGTTTCTCGTAGGAAGGATTGGCCTCTACAGTACACTCCAAAGCATGAGGATATGGGAGCTTGATCACACAAAGGTTTCTTGGGTAGAGATAAGTAGAATGCCACCAAAATACTTTCGAGCACTGCTGAGACTTTCGGCTGAGAGGTTTGAGTGTTTTGGACAAGATAATTTGATCTGCTTTACATCTTGGAATCAAGGAAAAGGTCTTCTGTACAATGTGGATAAGAAGATTTGGTCTTGGATTTCTGGTTGTGCTTTACAGTCATGCAACAGCCAAGTGTGCTTTTATGAGCCAAGATTTGATGCCTCTGTCCACTGAACCATAAAGGAATTGTCTTTCTCACATCATTCTTGAAAAAGTACAATTTGGCTGCTTAACCAAACATGTCAAGAGTTATGAAATCGAAGAGATTTTTGTGTTTACCTTCAGTGTTAATGAAGACCTTGTCAGCAATGATATGCTTCACCAATGATTAACAATATCGGGGAGAAAACTGTAAGATAAACTTGTTTCTAGCTTTCTGTAAATTAACATTCACTGGATATGAAAAGTTCATCTTTATATCTGTCTCGTCCACATGAAATATATATATATGCTTTATTTTAGTTTTCTATGCTAAAATTCCTTTTTTACTAAATTTAAGCTTCCCTGTGCAAATAATGACCTGCTAGTTCAAGAATGTCTTGTTAGCTAAAACTTATAAGTATGAGTAAGAGAAAGGTTTAACTCATAACATGGAATATAGATGTGATCTTAAAGATTTGGGCAATTGTTACATACAAATCCCATCCCATACTTAATTTTTTCTAACTAGAAACTAGAAAACTGAGGAAATCTTAAATTGTGGAAGTAATCTAGCTTTGAGACACATTTCTCTACAGTTTAGCTAATTCATAGACACTGATTGGATAGGAGTAGTTTGCAGACTTGCTGAAGGTATTGTGAGCTATGATTTTGTTGGCAGTTTCTGTTGGATGAAATGCATCCCAAAAGAGATACTGATGCCTATCCAAACATGGTTGCTGCAACGGAAGGCATGTTAAGGCTCCTCCATATCTCCCGTTACCGCAGCACGCTTCATTTGCCACTACAAGACCTGCAAAAAAAAGGAGAATCAAAACTTAGTACTGGTATATAGAATTAGAGTAAACCTCCTATTAAATAAATAGGGATTGAGCCCATTTACCATATCTAGAAGGATTCACAACCATATCATGAAACAGATCATAAACGTTTTGATAGACAAAGAATGATCCCGGAAGAGTTGTGTTGAGAGTATTTGCTAGATCTTTCAGGCGGATATTGAACATCGATACCATATTGTTGATCTTTATCACACACCTGCTGTTATTGTTAGCGCTTACCATAGATAGCTGACTTGGTATGCAACCTAATGGTCCTGACCCAGCTAACACCATTTTTCTTGCACCTAAGTTGTATAGCCTCTGCCAAATGTTTATAAAAGAACACACTTAACACTTTCTGAGTATGAGATGAAAATCTGCATCACTATTGTGAATACTGTATTATGAGAATTTGGGAGTGTTATAAAAGAAATTTGATTAACTGATATTTGAGCTGACAGAGTCTTGATCAGGAGATCTGCATACTCTTCTTCACTGTAGATTTGGCTGGTGGAGTATCTCTCAGGCATAAGGTAATTGTTGATATAATCATTGCTTCCTATATTGATCCCAATTATCGATTTCGCAAGATACTTCCTCAGATCCGCAGGGTTTTGAAAGAAACGCCGGAGATGTAACTCGATTGTAATCTCAAACTGTGATATCTGTCCATTAAATGTAGTTCTTGCTCCCTGAAGAAAAAAACACAAAGGTAAGTCTGGAAAAGAAAAATTAGAAAAACAATTTATGTTGTAAGAGTTTTAGTTTCTTGATCCTCACATAATGTTGTCCGGTTTCATCTAAAATCCCAGCTGCTGCAGATGCATAGTTAACCCCTCTTAAGGAATTTGGCCCAATGGATAAAGGAGATAAGTATGGTGGCACCAATGGCAAGCCGAGGTATGTTGCTACGTTAGAAGGAAAAAATGTGAGAGATTAGTTTTAAAAAAATGTGAAACCAACTTCATCATATGATCTTTTAGTCTAAAGCTACTAGCTAGTGTACCTCCAAAATCAACAACTGTACGGCCATTGCAGAAACGACCAGTTGGGAAGCCAAAATCAATTCCATAAGGGAAATAATTAGCTCGTGCGAGAGTTGGAATGTAATTGTTGTTTCCACTGTCGACTAAGGAATCTCCAAAGACAAAGAAAGCTGGAGCAAGAGGATGATGATCTCCAGATTGGCCATGGCCAAACCAGACAAGTTCTAACAACACAACACAGATCAACAAACTCTTCATGCTTGGTTACTATCTTTCCCTTTCTCTTTGTCTTGGAGCTCTTAAGATAAGCTTATGAAGAAAACAACTCTACTACATACAGTCACTTATATAAGTCAAGAGTTGCCCACTCGGTTTTAACTGATTTTGAAAACCAAACCATAGAGTTATCCGAACAGAGATAGTGATCAGAACCGAACCGAATAAGAAAACCAAATCCAAACAAAACTACACTTCGTTTCCAGAATTTATAAACCGAATGAAAACCAAAACCGGATTTGTATGTATACATAACATAAGCAGGTCAGATATAAGCACATTGTATAGAGAGAGAGAGAGAGAGAAATGGTAACGTAGGTGACATATGAGAGAGCGTGTATGGGTTCACAGAGGAAGTGGTCGTGGTAAATGATCTCATGGAGTGTAGTGGTTAACTGTTACTGTTTCTAAAAGATTTGTTCTTTTTTCATTTACTGCTCTTCTCTTTATTTTCATTACTCTTTTCTTCTTCTTTTCTATAGAGACAGCTTTTAGGAGGAGCTATCCCCTAAACCTCCTAGTTTTGTAAATCTGTATCCTAGTCATTGATGGTCTGCTCTCATAGCTTCTGAATTCTGATTGAAATATTACGAGCGACGACGACTCTGTCACTACTATGTAAAATTATGTTTTTTCAGATTATTTTGTATGTGTCAAAACCGGTTTATATAGTTTCTGAATTATCTATAATGGGCCTGATATGGGGCCTTAAGTCGTTGGATTTAGTGGAATTTCCATGATCCATTTATATGCTTCATTAGCTTTTCTTATTTTTTTTTTTCAGATATGATTACTATTGTGTTCATCAAAATACAAAATATGATTTGTTTATAAAAATAAAAGATAGTATTGAATTTGTGAGGGTTTTCAAGAAGGACCAGAATCGGAGTACTCGTCGTCCTCGTGTCTCAAAAAGAATATATCAACTTCGATGTCAAAAATAGTACTTGTTTATAATAATTTGATTATAAAATGGTCCACCAAAGCATATTTATTTAGCAACCCGATGATTGACTTATTCAGAAACCTAGCAAGCAACCAATTTTATTAGTTTTCAGAGGAGCAAATTATGCTTTCAATTATCTTCGAAACTTATGAATATGTTACTTGACCCTACTGATTCATTTCAGGAAAATATATGTGTACCGACGACTACAAACATCATTGGCAATGAAACAAGACTCGCTTCGAAATATATATACAAAGGCTAATAATGTCATCAGTTCTTTTCAAAACAATTATCTGGAATCTGAATTCTGAATGATATGTTTGTAGTATATTTTCTCTTTTAGTTTCTCGATAAATACTTCATTAATTATTAAACCTCCTTTGCCAATACCAAGGAGAAGTATCTTTTCTTTTGTCGGAAAACCCTAGCTAGCCTCTTGTTTTCACAAAACCATAACATCACAACAGCCCTTAATATTATCTTTGAATGATATCGATATCTTAACTTCAAAGGTTGAAGAACTGATACATATAACTTTACAAAAGAAAAGGAATACAAACGACCAAAGAGATATAACATGAAGAAGACGATTCTGAAGTTAACGACCCTCGTTTTAGGGGTTTTCTTCATCATTTACCTTTTTCTTCAAGAGCCTCGAGGTTTGACTCTACTCATCGATGGTCATATGATGTTGATGATGACGTTATATATATATAGTTTACTTACTTGCATGATTCTAATTATCCTTGAATATTATGTATAGTATATGCTCTTCTCTTTCGTACATGCATATATGTAATGAGTGTGCACAAGAGACACATACATATATACTTACAGCGACTAAACGACTTTTCTAGATATGTAATTGTTGCATTCCCATAAGATGCATCATCCTAAAACCATATTCTTAGAATGAAACTTTAAAATATGTAAATGACTTGCAGTTTTTATTTTGTGACTATAATTAAATATTTATATGTAGGTGGATCGAAGGATGGAGATCTCTCGATGTCGATGGGACGGAAGGTAATGAAGTAATGACATATCGAAAGTTTGAATTAAAATAACATTTGGTTTTTATGTTTGAACAAAACTATCTAGTTAACCTCTTTTTTATCTTGTGTTGTTTGAGTTGGGCTGATTTAGCTAATCCAGATTGAAATACTTTTGAAAATGAATGATCATCAACCTGGATAAATTAAATTCATTTCTAAAAGTGTATCCCAATGTGGATAAGCTGAATCAACCCATCATATATTATAAGGATATACTTTTCTCAATGGTAAACAATAATATTCTTGGATATTAATTAGTCTTCTTCTTTGTTGGCAGTTAAGAGCTGTGGAGCCGATTGAAACCAAAAATGAAGCAAGAACATTGGAAGATTCATCAACAGATCAGTTAGAGAGAGAAGTGGATCATCTGATGAGGCACGAATATCCTTCACCGGTGAAGCCAAGGAAAAGAACTCCGGTTCACAATGGCCTGCCTTATGGTCATTAATTAATCAGTTCACACCACTTGACCCTTGTTTTCTTGTTCCTTCTATTACTACTTTTATGTATAATAAGTTAGCTAAATTCATAAAATTAATGGACGTATCATGTAATGCTGAGTATTACATACTTTGTATACAGATTTTATCAAACTTTTAGAGTGCCTTGTATCATCTTTGAAAAGTTTTCTCATTTTCTTGTATGAGATATTTTAATATTTCGAAGCTCATGTATATATAGAGTATTCGACTTTAGTTAGTACTTCTATATAAATAGAATTGGAAGTAGCCTTACTTTGAAATTTATTTCCTAAGAGAATATGCTTTGTTAAGAAAGAAAAAAAAAATGTATATATGACATTTCTCTCTAACTATTTCGGAAATATGATGTGTATATCCAATATTTTTAAAGGGAGAACAAGAAAAGAAACAAACCAAGCTGGCTGGATTTGGTCAAGTCATCAATTGTGAACTACTGTATTCAATAAGAAAACTTGATTATTTTATATCATTTTGCACACACCAACTTGGTGTCCAACTTTTTATTTTATTGTATGCCTTTGGGTCATGCCTTCAAAAGTTCAAATCATTCACCTAAAAAAAAAAAAAAAAGACATACTATATTATCTTTCATGGTTAACTACTAATTTACTTAATATGGTTTACAATATTATAACTCGATGATCAACATATACATCACATTTGAACTAAAACAATTAACAATATCTTAAAGGCTAAAGAAAATGAAATGTAAGAGTGTGTACTATAGTTAGCCTAAAAGATCAAATGGGGATGTAAGGTAATTAGTGCACCATATCACAAAACCTAGTAGTATATGAATGTTATTAATAGTGTTAATGTGAATGTGAATGTGAATGTAATTGAGTTTTTCTGTGTTTTTTATTTCCTTTAATTGCAGTATGGTTGATTTTGTTGTTATGCAATTAATTAGGGGACTTTAACTTTGGCAATGCTATAAAAGCACTTTGAGCCTACCATAAAACTATTAATAATTAATAGTTATGAAATAAAATGGTTTAAATAAACGCGTTATCGTATTCTTTAGCTTTTTTGCCAACAAATATTCTTTGTGAATAAAAAGAAAAAAGTATTAATTAACAAAAAAAAACAAAAAAAAAAGAGTTAAAATGGTTTAGTTTGCTCTGTTCTCTGGTTCATCAGTTTACTTTTATGGACGAGGTCTCCTCATGTAGATTGACTTTGTTTCTAAGCGGAATAAGGAGACGAAGAGAACACCTTAAATGTTGCACAGATCAAAACCATAGATCTCTTACTTTCTCCTTTCTTCTGGGTTCTGGCTCTAGGTAAGTGTTGAGAATGGTTCAATTGCTTTTTTGCTGCTTCTGGGATGTTTTTTTTCAAGATTTTGATCGACCCCAGTTGATTTTGATCTCGATTAGTTGAGAGGACTACTAGAAATTTTTTGAATTTCGTCTGAGTTCAGTAGTGTTAGAGAAACAATTTGTGTTTTTTTTGGGGATTTGAATCTATGGTTGTGTGTTAACTCTTGGGGTTCGGCTAGAAAAGGAATTAAAAACAAAAAAGAGTGATCTTTTATTTAGCAAGGATCTCGATCTAGTTTTGTTTATATCACAGAGATGATCACTTTTAGAATTTGAAGGAAAAAATTGAAGTTTTCTATCCTCATTCCCATTTTTGGAACAGTTCAGTTCTGAGAAGCTTGTGTTATTGAGTTAATTCAGCTATCATTGTGAGTGAGTGAAGTTTATGTGATGTTTGAATGTTTTTGTATATAAGCTTCAGTTAGCGTTTACCTATGTGGCTATGTTTGTAACTTTAGTTAGCTGCTTTACAGTGATTAGAGCTTATATACAATGTCTACATGATCATCTTGATTGATTATGAATTGAATGTCTTGTCATAATGTGTATACTGCTTCATGATGCAAGGCCTTAACTGTTAATTTTTGCAGGAAAGTTTCGTCAGAATTTAAAAGATTCCATCTTTGAATTCAATTCCCTTATGGTTTGTAAAATGATATCAAAATGGTGAATAGAAGTGATTTGGTAGTAATTGGCATTTCGGTTGGGCTTGCACTTGGTCTCTTGCTCGCTCTGATCTTGTTCTTTGCCATAAAATGGTATAATGACCGCTCTCACCTAAGGCGATGCGCTAATGAACAGAATACCCCAACTCTACCTGTTCACACTGCTAAAAGAGGCATAGTGATCCCTGATGATAGCTCAAATTCAGCATCGTTACAGCCGCCTGAGAACGCAGCACCCACTCAACATCAGCCATGGTGGAACAATCATAACAAAGATCTCACTGTATCTGCATCTGGCATTCCTAGATATCACTACAAGTGAGTATTCTGTCCAAAGCTTGAGTTTGCATGAATTTGTTATTAGGTTGTAGTAGCTTATGGTATGAAAGTTCTTTAGGGATATTCAGAAAGCAACACAAAATTTCACAACCGTTCTAGGACAAGGATCTTTTGGTCCTGTGTACAAAGCGGTTATGCCCAGTGGAGGATTAGCTGCAGCGAAAGTTCATGCCTCTAATTCAAGTCAAGGAGATAGAGAGTTTCAAACCGAGGTAAGTGTACAGATCTGTTCATTGCCATGGTCCATGCGTATTGGAGATAACAGAGCAGTGTTGGGGTTCTTGTTTCCAGGTATCTTTACTTGGGAGGCTGCATCACCGGAATCTTGTGAACTTGATAGGATACTGTGTTGATAAAAATCACACGATGTTGATCTATGAGTTCATGAGTAATGGAAGCTTGGAGAATCTTTTGTATGGTGGTGAGTCGTCATTTGTTTTCTACATTTAGTATAAGTCGCAGTAAGAAATTTATCACTCTAGTGTTTCATAAGATTTTCTACTTTGCGTTTCAGGTGAAGGGATGCAAGTCTTGAATTGGGAAGAACGGCTTCAAATTGCTCTTGACATCTCCCACGGCATTGAATACCTTCACGAAGGGGCCGTGCCACCAGTTATTCACCGTGATCTTAAATCAGCAAACATATTGTTAGATCACTCCATGAGAGCTAAGGTGAGAGAACAGATATCTGATACGCTTACTCAAAACTGTTTGGTTAAATCCTTAAAATTGATATTAATTTTCTTGTTGGTACAGGTTGCGGATTTTGGATTGTCAAAAGAGATGGTTTTGGATAGAATGACTTCAGGGTTGAAGGGTACTCACGGATACATGGATCCATCATACATTTCAACTAATAAATATACGATGAAGAGCGACATTTACAGTTTTGGTGTCATCATTCTTGAGCTCATTACTGCAATTCATCCCCAACAGAATCTGATGGAATACATCAACCTGGTAGGTTAAAAAGTAATCCAAATCGAACCAAAACTCAGTGAGTGACTGTGTGATCATTGATTATGTTTTCCTGATGAGCAGGCTTCGATGAGTCCAGATGGTATAGACGAAATACTGGATCAGAAACTAGTGGGCAATGCAAGCATTGAAGAAGTGAGGTTATTGGCGAAGATTGCAAACAGGTGTGTGCACAAGACACCAAGAAAAAGGCCATCCATTGGAGAAGTCACACAGTTCATACTAAAGATCAAACAAGGTCGGTCTAGAGGAAGAAGACAGGACACGATGTCTTCATCGTTTGGTGTTGGTTATGAGGAAGATCTGTCAAGGGTTATGAGCAGGATTAAGGATCAGCATGTTGAGTTAGGGTTATTGGCTGGTGTTAAAGAAGAGGATCATCAAGATAGGAACCATACGACAACATCTTAACTCCTAACTCTTTACTGAGGAATTATTTTTGTACATATTACCTACCACATGAGTCTCAAAATAGAGATATCCTCTTCTGCCAAAAGAAAAAAAGAGGTTTTGAGAATTAAGATTGTGTTTCCAAAAACTCTTTTAACTAAATATAAATTTTTGTTCTTTAATTATTAATCTTAGTATGTTACTTTCTATGTTGTGTGTAACTTTCAATCCAAAAAAATCACTACCAAAGAAGACATGAAAAGGAATTCAGAAATCCAAACAGAAAAATAAACATTTGAATTTTAAACCTTGTAAAAATAAATTAACAAGTTCACATAGCTTATTAAACTTGATAAACAATAGTTGCCTATATTTTGAAAACCCCATAAATAAATAATGAAATCTTCATCAACTTTATTGTGTACTTGTTGTGCTGCGAAAGCAATGTGGCTCGGTGGATCCAACACATATTAAATCCAATCAATAAGCAATTAAAGGAAGTTGTTGACAAACAAACAAAACAAAAGAAAAACTTTATATGACATTTATGTCACATAACTTGTAAAATTTCATTTAGTAAAACCAATCCTATAATCATACTGAGATATATACATATGAGATTAAGTAAAAAAAAGTATATTGTAAAAGATATATACAAATGACTAATGAGTTTGGTATTGATAAGATCAAGAACCTCGACGAAATTTGATGAGTGAATATGAAATGGAATTTCTTGGATCATCCATTGATGTATCTTAAAAGCAACTATTGAATATTTCTTGGATCACTTATAAAACTATGACTCGAATAGTTATCTTCTCTCTTGGATCACTCGAATACACTTGAAACTTGTATATATATTCTTAGCTCTCGATAATAATGTATACTATTTGCTCGAGATATAAAATATAGTTTGATTTCCGTATAATAATTTTTAAAATGGACATAATGGGGTTAGTGAGTCCACAGGGCAATTCTCCAATATTTGTTATCACTTGTCGAAATGATTGCAAAAATTGAAGTGTTTTGGTTGGCTTTGAACTTCTGAACCCAAAGTAGTTTTCAGCACATAAAAAATAGGTGAAAAAATTTAGTGATCTTGTATTACTAGTTAGCTAGTACTAACCAACCAATATAATAGGGGCGGATTCCACTCTATTAAGTGTTTAGGTAGTGGAGCATATTGAATAAGTAGGTGAGCATTAGTGGTCTTATTATACTAACCATTATAGTTCTCTCAATTTCATAACTTTAAGTTGACAAAAAGACACATGAATTGTATTTTGGATACCTGCATACTAAATATATCTCTTAAATTTTCAATTGATTATCCAAAGTTCAAACTCAATATTTTAGAGTGATGTATCTTCTTTGTCTAAAAAAATAGATAAATCATCCAAACTCAAATGTTGAATAATGTATCTTCTTTGTTTGTTATTGGGAAATTTGATTTTCCTTTTTTTGAAACACTCCCGTCATTAAAATTCGTTTTTCTTTATATAGTAAACAATGTGCTTGCTATAGAAAATAATTCATGTACAAAATATTGGGCTGAAAAAGAGAATATAATGATCTGAAATATATATATAATCTTTAACTGTAACCAAGGTTTAATTACACAAAATGGCACTTCTTATTTAGCTAACAAAACTGGCAATGCCATGGATGCCAAACTTTACAATGTAAGCTTTCAACTAACGTATCTTCTGGTTCATCCATGTAAGCTCTTTCAGAAATCTCTACACCCAAGAACCCTTAAACTTCAATCTGTAAAACTCACTGTAAATTCATCTTTCAGACTGTAGTAAATTAGAGCTTTAGACCCGATATTTCAGTTGTTCTCTCGCCAATGGATAAGTCACATCCCTCAAAGGACTCTCAATGGTTCATCTAACAGCTGCAAACATTCATGCGGGTTGGCATAGAAGTAGTCTTCTTCCTTTGGTCTATTGGGAACCACTAACCGTCTCTTCGGGCTTCCCATTCGAGTAGAGTGAAACGCCTTCACCGAGGATGAAAATACATCCCAAGTCAACAATCCTTCAGTATATTCATCTATCAGCTTAACTAAGAACTTCCTATTCAGCTGGATTGTTTTCTTGAACCCCAAGAATCTGAAAAAGTTGGTGTCAGCCTCGGGATGATAAATATGCGAAGATCGAAAAAGAAAGATAACGATAGTTCACCTGCGATGACCTTCAACGACTCTAGCCATGTTGCCATCGTTAGTTGGAACAAATATATCGCTCTCAAGAGCCACTAGGTAATCAAGTGCAGCCATTTGAGATGAATGGTTCCGACAAAAATCTAGATCTGAGGGTTCGAGTAGGGTTTCTTTCCGGACCTGAGATAAGTAAGATAATGGAGTTAATGGAAGACATAATTTTGGAAAATTTTCAAAACAATGAAATGACTACTTACCACATTTGGAAAAGCGTCTGTTAAAGCCTTCATTCGCCTTTGACCACCATAGATTTCTCCAGCAGCTATGTAAATTTGAACATTTCGGTCAATACCCAATGCGGTCAGCGTGAGAGCGGTTTCCTCAGGAGTTAAAGGGCAAAGGCCATCTTTTCTCTTCAGCTCAGAGTTGATGACTTTCTCTTTCCACCATGGATAAGCATATCTGCCAACGAAGATAATTTGGATCAATATATCCATCAAAGCCAGAACAAAAAGCAAGAAGATTTTCAGGGTCTTTTTTGTACCTCATTCTTGTTAGTTCTTCTTCTTCCTCAGGGTTGCAACCATGTGAGCAACCAGAAAATGCTAACATATCCATTTCATATCTGAGATGCAGGACGAGAAAGGGACCTTTCTCTCTAAGAATCTTGACTACTCGTCTACCCAATTCCTCAATCTGAGGAGTAAACTTAAGCCCGTTAAAATTTACTCGGCACCTCAGCTTCTGAACCTCCACGGGCAGTCCATTATTAGCAAGTCGTGTATCCGTTTTGTTCAGATGTAAGACCTTATGTTTCTTCACCAGTGGAAGAATCTGTTTCCAAATGTATGTTAAGTTTGAAAAATTAGTAAAATGGTTTCGGTATAATAAGCAAAGTGAGGACTAATGTTAAAGCAAAAGAAGAGACTTGGAAAATTAACCTGATTTTGGTAATAAGACATATTTGACCAACTAATAGGAGGCATTTCGTGGTACATTCCAAGCTCAACCCTTTTCTTAAGCCTTGGAGGTAATTCTCTGAGTATCCGAACTTCATCTCTTAATGAGCTTATGAAGTGATCCATATCGAATATATCTTTAAATTCACTGCCCAACATATTAAGGGATTGTTGAATCGAGTTAGAAATATATAGTCCATAAAGAAGCTTAAAGTGAGTCTGATGAAGAGACATACCTTGGATCATTCCAAAACGAGGTCTTGTCAAGCTCCGGGACAATAAGTGTGACATTCATGTATCTTGCAATAGTCACCATATCACATATCTGTAGAAAGCAGACCAAAAACAAAGTAAGTAAATCATATAACTAAAAGAGAAATCTTTGCAAAAGAGAAGCAAATTCCAATGGTTAAGTTCTAATCTTACCGCTGCTCGCATTTGATTGAGTCCTCCATTGCAGGAAACCATAAGGTAACCATTGTTAACATATATCCCTGATAAGAAAAACCAAATATTAGTTTACAGAGTCATCTCCACGATATAGAAAATGATCTATTCAATTCAACAACAAAAAATTCACCAATCACAATCATCTCTTACTTTTAGGAGGAAGAGCAATTTTAGTGGGGAGAGAGGTCATATCAGCGGCAGAGGAGAAACCATTGTGATTGAAACAAGAAGGCCAGCCTTTAAACAATCTTGGTCCCCACATCTCACCCAAAGCCATCAAATGAACGAAACAGCTCCAAAGCAACAAAACAGTAACGGCACGAATCATCCACAGGCTCATACGAGGCCTCGAAACAAAAGAGTTCTTGAGTTTCTCAACTTTACTCTCTCCTAAAAGCCTAACATTCATCTCCCAGAGTTTCCTGTGGTAAAGAAACTTGTCCATTTTACACATTTTTCTAAATCACACCCCACCAAACCCCAACTCCCACAGTTCCCAAAGACTCTCAGAGGAATTTCATCGAACACTTAAAAGGGGTAGTAAGCCTGGAAACACTAACCACAGCTTCTTCAACTTGATAGAAAAATATATAAAAACTAGAGAGATTCAAAAGGACAGAAAACAATATAGTAATTGTTATTTAGAAGATAACTCTGCTCAAGTTTTAATTATCCCTTCCTAATAACACTCAGAGAAAATGTAATCTCCACACAACACACTCTGTGCATTAATCACTCCTCGAGAAACCCAGATTTTTTTTTTTCTTTTTTGTTTAAGTAGGGCACGATCTTCGGCTTAATCTGACTAAACCCAGATCTTGCTTTCAATTAAATAAAAAGAAGAAGAAGGAATCTCAAAGTTTTTTAATATAAAAAGAGTCGAAAACAAACGACAGCTTTCAAACTCCCAGCAACCCAGACGAAGATGAAGCTCACACTTCAACTTACAGACCCACCAAAAATAAAATAAAAGGTTTTGAAATTCAAGCAATGGCGATCGAATCCTTTATACACACTCTCTCGAAATTGCAGCACGGAAACAAAAATAGTTGTAAATGTTTTAGGTTGAGACTCTCAGATAAGAATCCGGTCGGTGTTGACCGGAGAGTGAAGATGAAGGACGTCGGAGAAATAGACAAAAGAATTTGCAAAATTCACCACTTTTTCTACCCCAAGGAGGAAAATAAAAAATAAGCAGTCTTTAGGTTTTCTCTTTTTTGTCGGCAAAAAACTGTCATTTATATAGATTTTTTTAATAACGAAATAATACTTTTTTTTTTAAGTACTAGTATTTTGGAATTAAATAATCTATATCAAAATTGATACAGAGCCAAAGTAGACCTTTAATTAAATAAACTGTATTAAAAATTCAGTATATTGTCCTATTATTACTTATCGGTATTTGGATAAATTTAAGATCTTTATAGAATAAGAAACAATGAATTTGGGAATTTAGGTTGACCAAATACATTCATCAGTCTAAGTATTTATTTTTCTAGTGGGATAAGATTAATAATATTTCCAAGTTAAAATTTTTATAAAAGTTTCAGTTATATCTAAACCACATTAGCAGGTACTTTGCCTCCAAACTAATCCACAAGTTAACTGCCAATTTTATCGATCATATAAATATATATATACATATGTGTAAACCCACTGTGCGTTTTGATCTTATCTACCCAAACCATTTTAAAGTTTACTGAATACAAATGATAAATCTTATTTATTTCAGTTAAAATATTTTATTATATATGTATATATCCAAAATGCAATAAGTTTGTCACAGGAACCAAAGAAAAAACAATTGACTAAATGAATTCAAGCCTACATACCAAAACCAATTCATGCAGTTTTGGTTTCATCGAACTTAAAACAAAACAGACATTCAATAAACCTAATCGAAATTTAAAAGGATTCAGTATATCGAAAACAAGATTTGACCATCAACGAGTTAATATTTTACTCTCTTTTTTTCTTTGGTCAAGATAAAGTTAATATTATACTAGGAGAAGTTAATACTTAAAAACCTATCATGCATGTATAAATGGTTTCTCTATTTGCCTTTATATTCCCCTTTTTTCTTTGCTTTTTTTATAGAGATAAATAAAAATTAATACGGCGAAATTGATTTTGTGTCGGTTCTTTAATAAAAATAAAATAAAATTACAATAGTTCAAAAGGGCATATTCTAGACTTGTGGATCTCTAGAATTGTGACAGCAATGTCCAAATAAATAATGATATTTGGCAAAATAAATAAAAAGGTAGGCCTACAGACTACAGTATGTAAGATAATTAAATAGATAAAATAGATGGACCAACTATATTCAGTGCTCACAGTTGTCATATATATTTATTTTATACTATAAAAAAAAGTTTATGGAAGTGCAATATATGTTTATTTGTTTTCAAAAACATGAAACGAACGTGAAAAAGGTCCAGAAAAATAATTAGGGGATGGAAATATATAGTTTAAGCTGAGCATTGTTACCTTGATTTCGTTTGAAGTATGGTATAAATCTGGTCCCTAGCCGAATGGATTATCATTTTCAGCATTATTATGATTATTCGAAACTTCGAAAATATGTTTCTATATTTATAAGTAACATAACTTATGATTTTGAGAGATTAATTCAAAGATTGAGCACTGTTTTTTTTTTTTGTGTGTAGTTTTTCTTTCTTTTTTTTTTGGGTGTGAAAACGGGTATAAGTGGTATTTATAGGAAACAAATGGATGAATGCATAAGAAGGAATTAATATGTTTCGTCTTTAAAACAAGTAATAAACATATATAGATACATTTCCAACTTTTTCTAAAATCAACCATTTCTAGAAGATGGTCTTTTGATAAATTGGATTTTTTATTTCATTTTTTATTTATTACAATTTTGTCTTTATCGTAATTTTCTTTTAAAAATAGTTAAAATTAATCAAGAGTTTAAAAATAGAAATCAAATTTTGTATCACTTAATTTATGAGATTTGAAATAAGCTAGATATTTTAATTAATCTTCAAGAGTCCCTATAGTTAAATTACCACACAAACCCCAAAAAAAAGAAAGAAAAAAACGTTTTATCTATTATCATTGAATCTGACTATAAACTAAATCTCCAAAGATCTTTAACATACATATTAAAGAAACTTTTATCTATAAACTAAAATTTCTCATTTTCTTTGTTTGACGAGTTGTAAAACTTTAAAGCAATGATCTCGCACGGCCAGGTTTAAAACTTTGATAACATATGTGAAAGTGACTAAGCAAGATTTATAGTTGCAGCGGTAGTTTAGTTTAATAAAGCTTTAAGCAATGATCTCGCCGGCCAGGTTTATAAAATTACAAACAATCGAAGAAACATACACGTGTGTGTAGGTGGATGCGAAGTTACGAACAGGTTGTTAAGTATTTGAAAATTTAATAAACAAATGTACATATCATATCATGATATAAAAGTTGATGTTCGGTCACAATATCGAGATCAATCTCCTTCATGTTTGCTATTCGAAAACGATGGTTCTTTATATCAAACCGTGTAACATCGATTGTTACATACTTACATATATATTGGAAATTAAGTAAAAAGGTCAATGGTCACGTACGTAATGACTTGACAGCATCTCCAATATATAATACGATTGAACTTGGCGATATAGAAAGAATTCGATTTAATTCGAGTTGCTTATACGACATTAATGTAGGTTATCATCTATGGCCATATACATTCCACCGACATCGGACATTACATTGCTGTCGGACTTTAATTATTTATTTTCTAAAAAGGAATATAGTCATAATTTATAAAAATGAAAATCTAAGACTTTAAGATTTTTCCATAACTAATAATATTATAATGTTGTAATTGTCGTTTTATAGAAGAGTTACGTTTGAGAAGAAAACAGAGAGAAAAGCGTGCAAATTATCTGCAGGTTAATTTTAAATGCATAATTTCTATTTCAGTGTATACATTTAATTGAATTTGTATTCCACAAGTTTTGATGTCAAAATATTTTAAGTAACATTTAATGAAAATATTTTCTTCACACGCTAGGCATGTGAAATAATTAAAAAAAAAAAAAAAAAAACTAGAAAGGTAAAGTTATAACAAAAGCATTAACGATATATAAACGATAATCAAAACTAACACAAGTAATCAATAGTATCAAGAAACGAACAAAACAAAAATAAAGGAGACGTTTCTTCCTTTAGCTATGTTTAAGCTTGAAATAGAACAAAACACGTAGAATTGTATAAAAGAAACCAATCAACTTTGAAGATATCTTAAACTCCATATATAATGTTTAGTTTAAGAAAGGAAAGAGGAATTAACAATTACCCATAACTTTGAAGATATATCATAAAAACGCATTATGAGATGACATGAGTTAGTATGTATGCCATAGCCCACGAAACTCGGTGTCGGTGGCTTTCAAACCCCATGCATGCGTGCGTGTGCATTGGATAATTTGAAAGTTTTTGGTTGTTTGTTATAGAGAGTTCTCTAGTAGATATATATTATTATGTTTCATTTTTGAAGAAATGTTGTGTAGTGTATTATTAATTGGGACCCTTGTTACTTTCTATAATATCTTTTTTTTTATTTTCCAAGCAATATGTATATAGATAGTTTCATACGGGGAGCTGGAGCCTGGAAGGAACTCATGGTGGTGAGTGACACATGCATTGGCAAAAACTACATTTAGAGGCTTAGAGCACTGCAAGTTTTAGTCTGAAACTTGTAATCGTTTTACGTCGGCAGAGAAATTAAGAAATTATTGGATGGTTTATTTCCGTGATGCTTAGTGAGATTGGAAAGGCTTCTTCTTCTAGAGTGTTTCTAAAATTCTATTGCTTTTGACTTTTTGAGTAATTCGACTTCCCCTTATCATATGGGAAGAGCACTTATCAACTCGATATGGGCTTTTAAGGCCCATGAGAAGAAGTTTAAAAGACTCTGACTTAATAAGATTTAGTTTTACTCAAGGCCTCTAGATGTAGACCGTCGGATTTATTATGCTTCTTCTCCCCTTGGATCTCGTAGGGTTCTTGTAGTGAGCTACTCTGCTAATCAGGGTTTTAGCGTCTCTAGCATTTTCTTCTTTCTGCTCATCCCCAAAAAAATCCACACCGCCGTTCCTCTGTGCTTCGCCGATTAATTACTCCCAGGTAGACCAATTGTACAAAGATTGATTAATCCTAGTTTTGTTTTTTTTTCCAGTAGATTGTATAAGATTTTTGATTATTCAGGATTTAATCTGTGTTAGTTGAAGAATAAAACCCTGATTTCGCATAATTTGCATATCCTCAGATGAGGCAGCTCAAGCCCCACGAGAAGAAGCTTGCGAAGAAAGTAAATTTCTTAGAATGGAAACGAGAAAGTGGGCATCGGGAGAACTTGATTACCTATCGATACCATATGGGCTCTCGTGACGATTACAAAAAGTTGCTACCTTTCTCAATGCTCTGTTCTGCTTATTCTTCTTTTTGTTTCAGTGTTTTGTGATGAACAATGGGGTTTTTTCTGATTACTGAAGAGTCTGGTTTCTTTCCTTTTTGGCAGATATTCAGGACTGTGTAGGATAGTGCAGAAACTGACGAGTATAGTGAAACAGATGGATCCGGCTGATCCTTTTCGGATTCAGATGACTGATATGCTTTTGGAGAAGCTGTGAGTTTTTATTTACTAGTGTCTACATTTGTAGAGCTTATTACAAGCAATGGCTCTTTCTTTGTTTTCTCTTGATTTTAGGTCTTTGAACCAAACCAATTTTTGCAGCTTTTACACCGATCTCAGCTATTGTCTTTCTTGTAATGTTGCTCCTAGAGGTCATGTTAGAGACCTCTGGTGGTTTTTCTTGTTAACTACCTTATAGACGAATGCATTTGGGGTTCTTACTTCATAACTATCTGTATAGATTTCAGGACTGTTGGTTTGCAATTTCGTATAAGGTTGAAGGTCATCCTTGGAAAATGTTTGATTAATGGTTTACGCTTGTTAACTATACACTGTTGAGTCTAACGAAATCGGTTTCTTTATTAATTTCAATTCAGAGCTAACACTGTGCATATCCCCTGAACTACACATTTAAATATAGGAAAGTATAGCATTTCTACTTAATCATGTTGATAGCCTGTTTTTCTCCATTATGCGATTAGAAAGCTTGTTTTCTTAATGGCTGAATTTTATCTTTTTTTTTCCATGTATGTTGTAATGGCAGATATAACATGGGTGTTATACCTACTAGGAAAAGCTTGGCTTTAACTGATAAGTTATCAGTTTCATCCTTTTGTAGGTAAAGAGTTCATGCGATATCCTATATAGGCAGTTACTTTAGTCAATGATCTCATTTCCTTGGCCTCATGTCATGTTCTTCTTTTCTTTAATAATTTGCAGGCGTAGGCTGTCGACGGTGCTGGTTCACCTGAAGTTTGCAGAGCACCACAAAGAAGCTGTGACATACATAGAGCAAGGACACATTCGTGTTGGCCCAGACACAATTACTGATCCAGCTTTCTTAGTAACTAGGAACATGGAAGATTTCATCACCTGGGTTGATTCATCCAAGATTAAACGAAAGGTGCTTCAGTACAATGACAAATTGGATGATTATGACATGATTGCTTGACTCTGAGGAAGTGAAGCCAAGTAAGGTTCAGTGCTACTATTGCTGCAGGGTTTGGGTTTTTGGTTTATGTTTTTTAGAATGTGGTTGAATGTGCTACTATGCCTTGGGTTTTTTTTTTTCTTTTGTATGTTTACTTTCAAAAAAAAATCCCATTATATATATTTTTTCTCACTTTTCCATATATTTGCAAAGGTAAATTTCCATATAATATCACAAAAAAATATTGAATTGAATCTTATTTCTGTGATATAGTATCACAGGACATAATATTGAATTTGATATAATTATTGTTTGACCCATTAAAAAATACAATTGTTTTTAAACTGAAAATACACTTAAAAATTCAGAGAGACCCGTTTGATACGACCCGACCAGAATAACCCGAATCGACCAGAAAAGGTTGTCAAAAACTAAAACCTGTGTGTTTTGCGTTCTCCGTCTCTCGCTCGCTTAGAAGCTTCAAATACAGCTGAAATGGCGGTTCAATCAAATCAGAGTGCATCTTTTGGGATCGGAATAGGTTCACTTTCTCAAAAGTTCTCCTCAAAACCTGTATCTCATATCTCTCTATCGACGAAGCTTAATCTGTCCTGTCTACCATCGATTTCGTGCTCAACTTGGAACCCTGGTCAAATCCCGGCGAGACTCTCCGGCATCAGTCCCGGAATATTCGCTTCTTCCTCCAATTCCACATTTTCTTATGAACCGCCAGAATCTGAGTCTCCGTCACTTGGAAAGGTCAGTCATCGTCAAACACTTTTTGTTTAAACAAATTGGGGTTTTAGCTAGTTAGTCAAAGTTGCAGCCTTTATGTCACTTTGGAACGGAAAATGTGGTTAAGCAAGTTGTTCCATTGAAACCATGTCTAAACACATCTACATCTGTTATATATAAGCTCCCTTATGTTGCATCATTTCTGATTCAGGAACACTACTAAACAAATTGAGATGTATGGTTTCAATGCAAGCATAGTTTCATTCATTCTGCTTCATATCCAGAACCCTAAACTGAAGTTTTTTTTTGTCTTTATCCATTTGATTACTCGTTCCCCCCCTGTGGGCTAGTGAAACCTAACTAATGTTGCTTGATTCTGGAAACCTTTTGTGGAAGAAAGTTGAGGGAACGCTCAGTTTCGTTTTTCTTATTTTTGCACTAAAACCAGGAGGTTATTGATTGTCTCAATTGCAGAAGAAGATGCGTGTGCTAGTGAAGCCGCTGGAGAAACCAAAGGTGGTACTAAAGTTTGTGTGGATGCAAAAGGACATAGGAGTTGCATTAGACCATATAATTCCAGGATTTGGAACGATCCCACTTAGTCCATACTACTTCTGGCCTAGGAAAGATGCTTGGGAAGAGCTCAAAGCTTTGTTAGAGAGCAAGCCTTGGATCTCTGAGCTACACCGCGTCTTCCTCCTTAACCAAGCTACAGACATCATCAATCTATGGCAATCAAGCGGTGGAGATTTGTCTTGATCAGATTCACATTCATACCAGTCACTAGAGATGTCAATGGAAGAAACTCACCCAAGCTATTTATCATAGGTATTAGCTTTTGTGTTGTTCAGTGTATCATACATTAGTCCCTTGTGCTGCCTAATTCTGTTCAAATGAATCATCGAAACTCTGAAAAGATCACGTCTTGATGGATGTAATGTTCAAAGATGTGAAAATGTAGCAACTCAGCAGTTTATCATTGTCTACTCTATGCAAACGCTCGTGTTTGTGTCATTTCGTGTGTAGGAACATTAAAATGACGAAACTTCTCTCATTTTCATAGTAGAAATAGCGAATTCAGAATATAAACTGTGAGAAGCTTTGTAGATTGTGCAGAATCAGAACCATAGATAAGTAAAACTGAACAAACCTCAAGATTCTTCTACAAGACAAAAAAAAAAGAAACATGAAACTTTCAAGTAAAGTACTTAGACATCTGAATAGCTTTATTGCTCAACCCACATTTCTCATAGAAGGCTTTGTTATCCACACTACAATCAAGAATCACCTTGTAGCAACCCATCGATTTGCAATGATCCATGAGAAACTCCACCACTTTCTTGCCCAGCTGTTTCCCGCGAAACCTCGAGTCCACAACAACGTCCTCGATGTGTCCAGCTTTACCGCAGTTTCTCAGAAACTTCTTCTCTATCACAACGCTTCCCGTAGCTGCGATTCTCCCCAACGCCTCATCTTCGATCACGCAGATCACGTGGTCGTCTCCGTACGAACTGATTTCTTCGAATCGCCTATCGAATTCTTCGTCAGTCACTGATCCGGTGACGCTGAGTTGACCTAGAAGCTCTATGAATCCTTTTCTCTTATCGGAGATCTCAAGTCGCCGGATCTTGAATGTCTCCGCCATCGATCAGATCGGATAATTTTGATTGAGTTTTTTTTTTTCCTGATAAGATTCGCTCACTGGAACTGAAAATATTATAACCCACAAATGTATAAAGAAAACGTAATAAATTACGAAATAATGCTTAAGCTTTTAGATAATTACAAAAGTTGCTAAAATCTCTGGATCTGTTCAATATAGGCCACTTTTTTAAAAATAAATTTTCTCTGATATGTTATTTTTCTTTTCCCGGTTTTTTTTTTTTTTTTTGTAGTTGAGGATTTAAAGAAAAGCAGCAAATGTTCGGTAACAATATTTATTGAAATTACAAAGCAACAAGTGAAAATGTAGAAGAGAACACACAAAAAAATGAAACAGGATGATACATATAGATTACATAATTGGGATATGTGAGGAAAGGATTGTTGAATTTAGGGTTGATGGAGACTAGATAAGGAAGATGAAGCTGGAGGGATTCCAGGGATAAGAGGGACCGGAGGGAGCGGAATAGGGAGAGAAGGTGGCGGCATAGGTAGCGAAGGCGGATTTACGACTGGAACAGGAGGAAGAACCGGAAGAGGTGGAAGAGGTGGAAGAGTTGGAATTGTTGGAACCGGTGGGAGAGTTGGTGTTGCCGGGGGAGAAGGAAGTAGCGGAATCGGTGGTAGAGTTGGTGTTGCTGGAGGAGAGGGAAGTAGGGGAATTGGAGGGAGAGTTGGGGGAGACGGGATCAACGGGTTTGGAGGAAGAGTTGGGGTTGGGATAGAAGGGATCAGAGGGTTTGGAGGGATGACGGATGGCGGGTTTAGCGGGTTTGGAGGAAGGAAGAAGAAATCGGGTTTTAGCACTTCGGTTTTCTTGTCTTCCAAGGAACCATATTTCTTGTTATGCAAGGAAGCTGATTTCCGTGATCCTGATGTTCCTGGAGGAAGAAGAGGAGGAATTGTAGGAAGAGGCAAGTCCGGAAGCGGAGGTACGATTGGGAGATTTGGGATAGCGGAAGGAGTAGGCGGATCTTGGATCGGTGGAGGGAATGAGGGATCCGGTAAAAGAGGCTTGGTGGTTTGGCCGAGGTTGACTTGTTTTTGGCTACAAATCTCTGGTTGGTTTTCGGGTTTGAAAGTGAAGAATCCTGCGGAGAAGACCCTAGTGTTCTCTCCATGGTGGTTTGATCTAAGGCGTTTGAAAGAAGAAGATGTCGCCGAAGAAGCTATGGAACAGTAAGGCTGTGAGCTACTTAGCAACTTCACAGAGCATCTCTTGATCTTCTTCACATGTTTGCTCACAGAGAAAGGTAGCTTCACTTTGAATTCACCGCGCGCATCTGTTTTCACTTCTTGTCTGAAACTCGGTTTCGAGTTCTCGTCAATGCATTCCACTGCAACTAAAGCACCTGCAACAAGATCCAGACAACTGTTCATAATTCGTTCTAAGATTCTAGACCCACAAACAAGAAAGCTCATGTATTGATCCACTTAAACGATATTAACCAGGTTTTGTACTAATCTAATAATCGGCATAAACCAGACTTTAACCTGTCGTAATCTTGAACCATAACTGCTCAAACTAAATCATGTTTTGGTAAAACAGAGAGCTCTGTTCTAGATTCCAAGAACCAAATATATTTGGATAAAAAACGAGCAAGAAAAAACGAAAAGCAGACCTGGGATTAAGTGGTTGGGTGACTTTGAAAAGGCGCCGTTAAAACAAGTGTCACAGTAGACAGTTCCGACTACAACTGCAGAAGAACGTGTCTTCTTCACAACATGTTGTTGTCTTTGAGACAAACCTCCAGTACTAAAGATGCCTAGGAAAAACATAAGACTAAACCAAACCCATAAGGTGGTTGTTCTCTCCATAGCTAACTATCGACTCTCTGAGTGTGCGTGTCTTATGAAAAAGAGGGTTATCGAGGAAAGAGGGATATATATAGGATTGTTGGTGTGAAGATGAGTGAGCCACGAAAAACGAAGAGATTGTAAAAGAAAGCTTATCTCTTTCTATTTTTTTGTTCTATGTTAATGTGAATCATGGGAAAAATACAAACTCTAACTACAAAAGCTAGCTACTATATTGTCTTGTGACTCTATCCTTCTACAGCTCAGATGCTGAATTATTGTAAAAAATAGTAAGAGGTGAGAAAAAAGACAACAATTATAATTTTGGATTCACGTAGACGTGTCCATTAAATAGTATTGATCGTTACACGGTAAAAACACGTTCGAATTATAAAAAAAAAAAAAAAAAAACCAAAGCAAAATCTGTTATCATTGTTTCTTGAATTGCGGGGTTGCTAAAACTACTATTCTCTTGATATCTTTCCTCCTTTAACATATGAACTGTAGATATGAAGTTATGTTTCATGCTAAAGGTTGAAGAACACATTTGAGATATTTTGAGTTCGAAAATATGTTTTTTTCTTCATCTTTCCCTTATGTACATTTTGGATTTTTGAATGAGCTAAAACATGACTTAATTTTTCATTTTCCAAACTTGGAATCCATGTGTGTCATGTTTTGATGTTTTATGTATTGTCTACATCCATGTTTTCAAAGAACTGAAATTTACAATAATTATTTCTAAAATATTGTATATATATTTTAACCAAAACTAATCTTGGCAACTTATATCTACCTTACAATCTACTAAAGACACTCCAAAACCAATAAGTACTTTTTTGTTGAACCATTGGAATTTTGGAAGAGTAGTATATATATTCCCACAGATGATTTTAAAAAACAATTGGGTTTAGATTTGGAGAAACATATAAGCCAATGCGAGTAAAGTTGATAACTAGACTTAGCAGAGTAAATAATTTTTCTGTAACAGAGGAAACATTACATGAAAATTACGAAAGTGAAGGCATATGGGAATGAGAATGGGGAAGCGAATACGGTTGGAGAGTCTCTGTCGATTCACGAGACACTAAGGATGTCCACACAACCATATATACCCAATTCTTACTTCTGTCTTCTTGTATATCATATATGTATACAAAATCATTATTGTTGATAAAGGACAAAGTAAATAGATAATTTGAAGATGCGAATGTTTTTTCATTTTGATAAAGAAGGAATTGTGAATGTTCTTCTTTTTAACCTTTTTCTATTTTGTTTTTTTCTGTTTAGTTTGTGTTATATTAACAGGATGTCATATATGCTAAAAAGATCACCCACTCACGAGAATGAAACAAACTCTCTACTCTTATTAGAATTTTGAAACCGACGACAGAAAAAACAACAAACGAAATATTATGCTAACATTATAGATCGACCAATGGGTATTTCTTAAATTTATCAAAAACAAATATACAAATTTAGATGACTACAAAGTTTCTATAGATACATACAGTTGACTATAGGTGCTCAAAAAAAAAAAAAAAATTGAATATCATCAATATGTATATTGGCTGAATTGGGTTTTAAATTTGGTCTTGCCCATATCTTGATATATGGGCTGATCTGAACAACAAAAGAGCCCACATACACATAGGTAAGTTTAGATGGTTCATATTCATAAGTTCATAGTAGTAATAATAAATCTAAAAATAATTTTGAAAAGAGAAGCAATAGTTTTGGTTGATTATTGAATAGAGAGACTCTCAATTCAACTCAACTCAACTCAAGTCTGAAGCCATTGGTGTCGAGCAACAACGCCCACCCACCTTCACACCAACTTCATCACACGACTCCTCTTCCTTCCCCCATCACTTTTTCTTCCTTCTCTCTGAGTGGATTTAATAAAAACAAAATAGAAAGAAGATTAAAGTACTTGTTCACTTTCCTTGGGAATCTGCTAATAAAAAGCAAATTAAGTTCCTTTCTTTCCTTTTTCTCTCTTAACTGAAAATTTCGTCGGTTCTTTGTCTCAATCTCTTTCCTTTTTCCGTCGAGTCCGATCAAAAAAAATCGAAAACCCATTTTGTTCTTCGATGAAAGGTATAGCCTTTGCTCCGATTCGTCTGATTTTATTTCTTCTGAAAAATATGTTCTTGTGTAAAACAAGCAACTGGATGATGGTTTCTGATCGACTCTGATCAGAACTATCACAAAAATATTGTTTTTATTGGTGTCTGGTCAAATGTCTCTGCCTTGACTCTATTTTTTTTTTATTTTTATTATATGGTTTCTCTGTTATTATTGCGTTTGTTTGGGGTTTACCTGAATTAGGATTCACCTTTGAGTGGGTTAATTGCTTGCATTTCACTTTCACCAGTTTTGCCATATGGAGCCTTCTGTTTTTTTTTTGACCAAAACACACAAATTAATTTTTACTGAGTTTGGTGAATCGTTTGACTGATGTCTCTTGCTGGGAATCTCTCTACAATTGTTCAATGCTGAAAAGCTCATTAGAACAGATCATTCTACAGGCGAACTTTGAGGGAGTGAAGTAGATTGCTGCTGTAGCCTCTCTCATTTGGCCTCCTAAAAGTTTCAAACCGGGTGTTGTGATTTTGGTAAATCTTTGTGAAATTTTTCAAAGCAATTTGTTTCCTCTCAAGTTTTAAAGTTAAAGAATCATCATATTGGAATTAACATTTCAAGAAATCAAGAGAAGAAGGAGATGGGCTGTGTTTCTTCTTGTTTTCGTGTCGACGACTTTGAGGATCACCCGAATCCAACTAGTTCATGCCCGAGATGTCTTGTTAATAGCTTACTTAACCTGGTAATGTTCTCTTCCCACTGTTTTACTTTTCACCCGCTAGTTATATACAAAGCAGAGCTCATTGAAGCTTTGTGTTTGATCTCTCTTTGCAGTATATCTCGTTGTTCAGAAGAGGCGAAACCCGCTCTCTCCCATCCTCCTTACAGGCTACTAATGTATCTCTAGCTTCATCTACTTCTTATGATAACTTTATGTCTAATACATTCCATTCTACTCCAAGGCCTCTGCCTTATGATGCTGATCCAAGATGCTTCCGGTCAAGGCGTGATTCGCTTGTCTCTAGACGCGATAAGGGTTCAAGTCATTCTCATGAGGAAACTGAGCCCTTGAGAAGTGATTCTGATGTGGATTCTGAGTCTTTCTCAGTGGAAAGAAGCAAATGGGCTAATAAGCTTATTATCTCTGGTGAAGATTCCAGAGAAGAGTTCTCTAAATCCACTCGAAGGATTCTTAAGTCAAAGACAATGTCTACTGGTGGTGATGACGGCCTGTATATAACATCTGATGATGAAGATGTCTGTCCAACGTGTCTTGAAGGTAGTCATTTTCATCTCTCTTCTTACTTCTATCAATGCCATTCGAAGGAAGCTTAGTATCAGCTTTTCTTTTTGGATCTTTTGTTTCAGAATATACATCAGAGAACCCAAAGATTGTTACAAACTGTTCTCACCACTTCCACCTCAGTTGCATTTATGAATGGATGGAGAGAAGTGAAAACTGTCCTGTTTGTGGAAAGGTAACACTTTTTCATGTTCTTCCAAGCCATTTTTTGGCATTCACATGTTGATAAAAGAATAATCTTTCTCTGCTTTGAATTCGTCTCATTTGCAGGTGATGGAGTTCAACGAAACACCGTAACTTGTTACCATTGATCCTGTCTTCTACTGCCTAAACCGAAAGTGAGGAGATTGACAAGGCAGCAGACAGATTTGCAAATTGATTTGATCTGTGAATATTTTTAATTTACAATATATGGTATATATGGAAATGAGGAATGTCTCTGCACATTTGGCTAATGGAGTTCTGAGGAAAACCCTCTTGAGAGAAAACAGCAGCAGCAACAAAACACATGCACACAGGAGTCTGGCATGTTTCTCAAGATGTGCCTATGGGGCAGTGTTTTGTTTATGGCTTGAAATTTTTCACATCATTTTGTATGAACTACATAACCCTTTTATTAATAGCATATATGTGATGATTATTATTTTGGCATAGATGTTTAATTATTGTGGGACAAGAAGAGATCCCAGTGTCACCCAAACTTTTTCTCATTACATGACAATAAACCGGTCTAATGGTTCAGTGTCAAAACAACTTCCACACATTTCAATCCTTAATAATATAAGCAAGATCCTCTGGACCATAATATATAGCCACGTACTTATTATGTCTACAAATCAAAGTCTTTTGTCTATACTTTTTTTTTATATATATAAAAAGGTTTTTGTTGGTGAGCTTGATCACAGAAGATGGCTCTCAAAGCATCCACCCTGGGATGTAACCATTTCCCGGCTGTGCCTGAGCTTGTGTTGTTGTTGCAGTTATTTGCTCTGAGCATACTGTATTGTCATACCTGTCACCATAACATTTTCAATAAACTTAAAAGGTTCTCAAAGGGTGATGATCCTATATCGACCAAGCAACTAAAACCTTTAAACTGCAAAGACAATCTAAGTTGTGATTTGCATATGGTTTTTTCAAGGCAAAGGATTTACCCGATTTGTAGAGTTGGATTGCATTCAAGAGGCTGGTATAGTCCCTGAGATTGAACTTGATGGTGCGCATAGGTAACATTCTGTTCACCCCCATCCCATCCTCCCCCTCCTCCTCCCATATGATGATGAGTTCTCACACCAATCATGTCATCCAGCTAAACAATTACATTTCACCAAATTAAAGACAATAATTCAAATAAGAGAAATTAAAACTAGAGATGATTCCAAAATGTTTAGAAACTTTAAAACCTGTGAAAGAGATTGATAGCAGTCATCGAATGCATTTAATGTGTATATGAGATTCTAATATAATGCATACCTTCATTGCCAAAGCTCTATTGGTCTCAAGCAGCATTTGCTCTTTATTTTGAAGATCAGAGAGCTGATCAAGCATGTACTGTGTCTGCAAACACTCATGATCATACCACCATATGTAGAAGTTATAATTAATAAACAGCTAGCGTATTTTCACACATTAGTTAATCTCACTTGAATCCTTACTTCTACATAGCTTTAGTTAGCTAACCTTGATGGACCGAACTTGCTTGAGAGAGCCGTCAAGTTGACGTTCAAGCTGTTCTAGCTCCTTTGAATTAAGAGGTCCTAAATCCTCCCCAAGAAGATTTCTGCACCAAACAAAAGATCCATATCATATACATATATCAATATGAATATGTAATGTACATGTATAATTATATATATAAATGTAGAGAGAGAAATAGATAAATATATACCTCTGTTGACGCTGAAGGTTCTCATATCTACCCTTAAGCTTCAGATACTCTCTGTAGCTGTTCTGAAATTTCAAGAAAAAAACAGACTTTTTAAAAGGATATCTTTCTTGCAATGTTATGATAGGAATCGAAAAATATTATCTGAATTGAAGAAACACCTCTAGTTCTTTGGCAGGTTTGTTGTTGACTTCAATAGAGCCATAGCTGCATTTCTGGTACCGATCCAATGTCTTGAGCATGCTGAAAGAAAACTCACAAGCATGATAAGAAGCTAATCGAAAAAATCATACTTGACTTAGTAGATAAACCTTACATGACCATAATCAAGAGCTAGCTCTCCAAGTATATATTTTCTTTCAAAACTGAAGATTATTTCTACTACGTACTCATCTAAAGCATACTTGGGATTTGTTTAATTTGTTCCAAGGGTTAAGTTTTGCGTTTGTGTTTACTAATCAAGAATATTATTTGCAAGCAATCTCTTATACATTTTTCATTTGAGTTGATTCACAAATGCAAATAATACTTTTTGTTAAAATTAAGGAAATCAATTTTATATCCTCTTGAATGAAATTAACTGAACTAATTAATCTAACATATAAACATCTAAGCAACAAAAGTTTAAAAAATAAATATTAAAGCCTTCATAGATATACACACGTTTAAAGTTTTAACCACCATAAAGTATGATGAACTAACAAATGGTTAATGCATGGAACCATATATTATCATTCTACGTTGGGTACTAATTATTTTCATAGAAATCTGTGAATCCATCTTTTTTTTTTTAAGTTTCCAATCAGACAGACATATATATATATTAATTAATATAAAACTTTTCAGATTGCATATCTGGATTTGGATTTACCTTCAAATCCATCTTCAATTATACATATATACCTCTTTTTTTTTTAAATATCATATAACATAACTTGTAGCAAACTGAAATCAGTTCTTTAATATCAAGAACTCAAGAAACCTAGAAATTGAAATCAGATCTTTAATATCAAGAAGTCAAGAAAACCTAGAAACTGAAATCAAGAAACCTGATTAAACTCAAGATCACGACGTTCTAGTAATCAAGATCGGGTGATCTAGATATCTAGTCCCAAAACAGGTCCTTGAGACAAAGATCTATGCTCAGATCTAGCAAAACCCCAATTTATTTTATGAAAAAAAAAACTGAAAAATGAAGAAGAGAGGGAGAGAGCTGAGTGAATTACTTGGGGGAGCTGCAAAACTCATAGAGCTTTCCACGGTTGGAGAAGATGATGAGAGCAACCTCAGCATCGCAAAGAACAGACAATTCATAAGCTTTCTTCAACAAACCGTTCCTACGCTTTGCAAACGTTACTTGTCTGTTGATTTTGTTCTCTATCCTCTTCAGCTCTACTCTTCCTCTTCCCATTTCTTTTTTCTTTTGTTACCCTTATTTCCACTTTTATATATGTACGTACACACACACAAAATATGGGTATGTAATGTTTATCTATATACAGACACACAAAAACCTGAGTTGGGTATCTCTATTTCTGAGGAAAGATCTGATCTTTTGAGTATTTAAAGGTCTCTGGAGAATTTGATGGAAAGGGGATAGGAAAGTAACCCTAATTTCAAGAACAAGGGTACTACTAGCTAGCTTAAGGAAGAAGAAGAAGAAGAAGAAGAAAAAGAGGAAAGATTAATTTGCTTTTACTGGTTTTGATTGTTAGGGTTCTTGATTTATATTATATTTGTCTCTCTCTTTTGTGTGTTTGGAAGTGTGTGGAGGTTGTGCAATCTTAATGAAATTTATTATTTTTGTATGAATGGAATCTATTCGATGAGAGCAAAAGATAAGAAATCTGTGAGGGGTGAGGTTAGGGTTTGGTGTGTTTTTCATTTCTAGCCATCTCTCTCTAGCTACTACTTCTCCTTCATTCCCACGCTCTCTCTAAGCACGTGTGCTACACAGTTACCATTCTACATTTGTATTTTATTTAAGATTAATAAATTTTATACAGTTCGTATTACTTTATATCTTTCTTACAGAGTTATAATAACGTAACTATTAGCCGGTCAATATATAACAGTGGATTCGTAATATATTCATCAACTTATATGAAATATATTGGAACGTATATAATTATCTGTGTGTTTCTCTCCTCAGGTTGAATAATGTTTGTGTATATATGGTGTTTACTATTTTAGGCATATAACTGCCTGATATTATGCAAATGATTAAAAACATGTTTATTTCTTCGAGATTCTATGTTTATATCAGAATAGCAAATTATTTATGTTTAGTTGTTGTATATAATGCAACAATGACGATCATTGCTTATTAAAATAAAAAAATCATGCACGTTTGATGGTTGACCGGTAACTAAACATATGAGGCCCAAAGCTGATCATGGTTAACATGTGCATATATGTATATACGGTCTTGAAGCTATCACATTTAAAAAGTCAATTTAACCGATATTAAGAAAGTTTGTAGTATTATTATATACACACACCTCGTACTGGATGTAAATGGGTACATTAAAATAAAAGTACACTCTTACGTGTGTATGTATATGGGTGAATACATATTTGGGAAATAACATAGATTTTTCATATGTACTTAAAATTTCATTTTTCATCGTCATAGCGTGTTATTTTGTTACTTAATAAGCAATATATATTTTGTTTTCCCAAAAGAAAGAATGCGCAATATATTTCAACATAAACCTGCCATAGAACTTGTTTACACTTGTTGATTTAGTAAAAAGTAAATACAAAGTACAATTTAATAGACCAATCTAAGAAAGGTTTTTTTTTTTTTTGAAAATCTAACTTTGAAATCGGTAAAGAAAGGTTTTTTTTTTTTTTTTTGTCGACCATTCGTTTTTATAACGAAAGCCCAAAATGGGCAGAGTACAAAAGCATGATACAAAGCCTTATTTAAGCCCAAATTAAAATGAACCCACATACTATAACATTGACACGTAACACCAACGTGTATGAAGCAAAAGCAAGAGGGCCCACTTCTTGTTTCTTCTCAATTCTTCTCACCGACTTAGATCTGAGACTGTACTCCGATTTTTACGCCGACGACGAACGTAGCAACAGATGAAGGCTTGAAATCACGCTTCTGGGACCATCTTTCTACAAAATTTAACCGCTGCAAGAATTGGATCAACCTTAGGAAATGTCAAACTCAATCCAAACTCCAAGAAGAAGCTCCGCCTAAAACCTAGATAAGGTCTTCTTCAATCCTTAACGATGAAGATATAACGGCGAATATATTACTCTATCTTTGAAGGAGAATCAAGTTGATGGCTAATCCAATAAAAACAAACGGGATTCGATATATTTCTTTGTAGAAAGAGGCAAGAACAAAAAACATAGATTTTCTATCTTAGTCAATAAACTAAACAAGATAAACATTATTTAAAACTGACTAAGAAGAACAAAAGATCCGAACCAAGTCGGAAATCTATAAAACAAAACTAAAATTTTCCGGTTAACCGGAAATCGCCTTCTCTCTCTCTAAAAGATGAACTGTGTGTTAAGAGAGAGAAGTTCTCTGTAAAGAAAGGTTTTACTTTCACATAAGGTGAAACATAAATGTGCAAGTTGTAGACTTGTAGTGTTGGTAAAAATATGAAGCGCGTGAGATGATATGTATTGTGAATATAGCTTGGACTAGGATAGCAATTTAAACGTTATATATATATTGATACAAAATAAAAATGAAAGCAACGTATCGTATCATTTTCCTAGTTGTTTTCAGAAGCCGCGGAAAAGCATCTCCTACATTAAAATGGATTTCCACGTGTCTGTATCTTATTGGAGTTTACTTTTTTCTAATATAAAGTTTTAGAAATGAGAAACTTGTATGTCAAGATCGAGTTATCCATGCATGTTTGCCCTTAATCATATTTGTAGGAAACATAAACTACAGCTATTTTGTGTATGCAATATATATATATATATATATATATATAATACACAGTTTAGCTATGTAAAATAACAAAGAAACAGTATAATTTAGATCTACATAGATTGATTTGTCCCCCTTCGTGTAAGCTACAATTAATATGGCGGATATCTACATAGATAATTTACAAAAAAGGTACAAACATATCAAATGAATATTATGTAAGAAGGAAATAAAACATAGATGATATATGTTCTCAATTATATTTATATATATTCATTGTTTAAGAAGTGTCAAAAAATCATCAACTAAATAAGTAAACGTATACTGTATATAGTCATTTTTTAAGAAGTGCCAAAAGATCATCAATTAAATACAGTAAACGCATCTTTAGTTAAAAGGTTATATACTGTATATGTATTCGAAAGAGTGGGATAAAAATACATTTTTGGATCGCAATTGCGAATTGCATCAATATAAATGGACTCATATGGTTTTGTTCAATTAGGAAACTTTTAAACACACGTCTCACAGCCACTAAAAAAATGTATAAATAACTTTTGTATATTTTTATTTCTCGTCAGAGAGAATTTAGAAGCTAAAAGAAAAATAAAAAATACTTCAGGTGACGTGGGTAGTCCGTACAGATTTACAGAGCGTAAAAAGACGTTGTGTAAAAGTTATAAAAAAAAAAAAAAGAAGAGAGAATCATAACAGTGAAATTATTACAGAACAAGATGGGTGATGTGGTCTGACGGACACGTGTCGAGGTATGATTGAGTGAAGACTTCTGTCGGAGACGTGCTCGCTGAGCCGAAGCCTCCTTTTTAACAGTGACTTGTCTTACGCTATGTCTTTTAACATTTCTACCCTTCTACTTTTCTTTAAATATCATAACACCGTCTATACTTTTTATTTTAATGTTTTACCAAATCATGGTTTCAATTTTCATTTCGCACGTACGTTTTTTTTCTTCTTTCTAAATTGTGTTGAAAACAAAAACAAAGAAAAATAAACCAATCCACTTAACCCATAAACAAAAAAAAATGGTTGATATTTTTCATATTCAAACTGAGAAAAAAGTAAAAGAAAACAAAGTAACTTAAAGTTAAACAATATTCTTGAAAAATAAGTGTTTGCACCCAATTATGGTTATATCAACTGCCAAAAACCCCACCTAATGTTTTGCTTACGGAATGGAAGGACTAGAAGAGCACTTCTGATTACCGAACGAGACCGGTTAACGTTAACCATATCAAGAATCTACCAGCATCCGGTTTATCTAATCAAAGTGCCTTATTTGGTTAAACCAGCAACTGATCAAGAATTGGTGCAGTAAGCTTCTCAAATTCAACATTACAGATGGACTGATTACACATTATCATATAGGTCAAGAAGATGAAAACAAAGTAGTTTTAGTATTGAAGCAATCTCTGTAATTCTACCTTAGAAAACGGTCAAGATTTTGAGCATTCGGGACAAGGGAAACAACCTTTGGCTTGGCAATTATCGCAAGCGACTGATCTTAAATTCGATGAGTCACTGAATCCAAAAAATCCGCCTGATTTGATCGTTCCTGTTCCTTTGCAGCGGCCACACGCTACGCTCTTAAGATCTCCACATTTTCGGCACATGCCAAGAGATCTACAAACAATTGTTTTAGAAACATCTGATTGTAATAAGATATAGATTCAAGAACAAGTCTAGTTTCATTCAGCCATAGACAGACAACATTCTTAGAACATTTCTTGTAGACACAATGAACAGTCTTTTAAGATCAGATGCTTACACGGTCTCTCTCATTACAAAGATAAGAACTTGAGAAACCATAATCAAAATCAAGAATCTTAACATAGTGAGAAGACCTTCAAATTAAAACAGTCTCATTCTTTGAAGACGAACATATGAACCAAGAAGAAACCATTACTTTCACATGGTCAGAACTAAGAAGAAAAAAAGCTTCTACTGGAGAGTGAAACTACAAGCATAACCCAATATGAATTTTTTGATTTCAAAATCTATACTTTGGTTGAGATTTCAAACAACACATGACAAAAAAGAAAAAAAAAGAACTCCTAAAGTCCTATCATTTTCAGATTTTCAGCAAATTGAGAAGTAAACCAAACAGCTTACTACAATTCTACGCAGCTACTACAATCAAGCAAGTAATTTCTTGATTACTACAATTATACGCAGCTACTAGAATCATCATTAATCAAATAGGTTCATCTAGAATCCAAACATGTTCATCATAATTGGATACTAAATGAGATGGGTTTCACTAAGAACATGAAAGATTGGGTTTTTGTGTGTGTTATGAGATAAATGAACTTGTAAAAAAGATTTGTTTACCTTCTCTGAGAAGCGGCGATGAAAGCATCAACTTTAGGAGCAACGAGGGTGGCACCGAGAAGCAGAGCTCCTACTGCGAAACCCGCAACTTCGTTTGATGTTAAGCTCTGCATCGTCTTCTTCTTCTTCTTCTTCCCCTTTCTCTTGCTCTCCTCTGGTTCTTCTTAATTTGATAATGATATCCTTCTCCCATTACCAACGTACAGTATTGTATCAATCTAACGATTACCAAACATGGCCTATTAGCTCAGTTGGTTAGAGCGTCGTGCTAATAACGCGAAGGTCACAGGTTCGATCCCTGTATAGGCCACTTTTTTACGTAACTCAGCGAAAGAATATCTAGCTTTTTATCATTACTTGAGTGTGTTGTATACCTGATGAAGAGAAGTCTTAGCAACTGGCCTATTAGCTCAGCTGGTTAGAGCGTCGTGCTAATAACGCGAAGGTCACAGGTTCGATCCCTGTATAGGCCATTTTTTTATTTTTGTTTCTCTCTCTTTTTAGTTATTTTCAATTTGACCCCATAAGTTTTGATATCATCAACTCCCATCCTAAAGTAAAAATAAAGAGCAAAATATCTGCAATGGTTTGTAGGGTTTAAACAAGTTTACTCCGTACGGCCTCTCTCACCTTTCCTTCTCTCTGAAACTGCAACAAGAGGAGAAGCGATAGGGTTTATTCAAGCTTCACTCAAACAAGTCGATAGGTTTCGGCATATATATTCACATATCTGTAGCTTCAAGCTTTGTGATTTGCAGTTCGGGTTACAGATTCGTGTTGGTAGTTCAATTTGTGAACCTTTGGCCCCTAAAGCGAAGAATCTGAGATCAGCAATGGAAACAGATCTAAATGATTATACCGTTATCAAGGAAGGAGAGGCTGAGGTCCTAATGCACAAGAAGAACCAAGTCTTCTTCAACAAAGCTCAGGTTTCATTTTTGCCTTCTTGTTGCTATTGGATTTGATTTGTTGCAAAGGATCTTCATTTTTGGTGATCATTGATTGAATTACGTCAAGGGAAATCTTAAGATTGATCAAGTATTAGTTTGGGGCATTTTTATCTTTGTTTGAGAATTTAAATTCAGTGTTTCTAATGATTACCATATTCTTAGAAGCAGTTCTAGCACACACTTAAGTTAGAATTCCTTAGATAGTGTTTTTTTATGAATCCATTTGGATGTACGTGTGAGCTAAATCTAAGTGCTTATTGTTTTATGGTTAGGTTAACAATAGGGACATGTCCATTGCTGTGCTAAGGGCATTTATATCCAAACGCAAGCAAGAGCATGAGGCGATGTTGTCTAAAAGAGCTAGATCATCTGGGAAAGTCTCTGAGACTTCCAAGGAAGAAACTCCTACTGAAAACGGTGAGGATAATGGTAAAACCAATGGAGAACACAAAGTAACATCTCAGGATGAACCAAAGGAAGCTCCCAAGATCGCATATGAATCTGCACGAAGAGAACTCAAGCCACCAAGAGTGCTTGAGGTCTACCTATCTTCTTTCCCCTATGAGTCTATGACTGTTATATATTTTTGTTTGTTAGTTCTGGCTGTTATAGTTGTACTTTTGTTTTCTTATATCGTTTTTTTGAGTTGATAACTTATTCTTGTGTTATGCATTTTATAGGCCCTGTCAGCTTCAGGGTTAAGAGCTTTGAGGTATGCTCGTGAAGTTGAAGGAATTGGTCAAGTTGTGGCTTTGGATAATGACCCAGGTAATATTTTCATCCTAACTTTTGTGATTGTGAAGATGTTAGAAACGCAACTTTTCTTCTATCCTAACTTCCCAGAATAATATTAGTGTTACCATTTTCCTATTAAAGCATCGGTTGAAGCTTGCCAGAGAAACATTAAGTTCAATGGCTTGATGTCCACTTCAAAGGTGGAGTCACATCTTACTGATGCTCGTGTCCACATGCTTAGCAACCCAAAGGAATTTGATGTGGTATGCATTCAAATTTTTTACAAAATCTTATACTCATTTTGTCAAAAGATTTGGACGTTTTTCTTCTGATTGACTGCATTATTCTGTTAACTGATTTGGCTCACTGATGTCTTAGGTTGATCTTGATCCATATGGTGCCCCGTCCATTTTCCTTGATTCAGCTGTTCAATCAGTTGCTGATGGTGGGCTGCTAATGTGTACAGCAACTGACATGGCAGTGTTATGTGGGGCAAATGGCGAGGTTTGCTATTCAAAGTGAGATTTTCCCCTTGATTACCTTATTCTGAAAACAAATATCCTTAATTTGTCTAACTGCCTCTAATCTGTCTATTGTTAGATATGGTTCTTATCCACTGAAAGGAAAATATTGTCATGAGATGGCTTTGCGGATCCTCCTGGCCAGCATCGAGGTAATTTTCTTAGCTACTGGTAAACACCGTTCTATTAGTATTTCTTGTCGGGAAGCTTTCTTTGATTGACTTTGGTCATACTGATTGCAGAGCCATGCAAATCGCTATAAACGGTATATTGTTCCAGTTCTATCAGTCCAAATGGATTTCTACGTCCGTGTTTTTGTCCGCGTTTACACGTGAGTTATCCTTTCTTTTCAAACACTTCCTCTCAGCTAGAGGCAAAGTAAAGACTGAAGCTTTATGAAATGCAGTTCGGCGAGTGCAATGAAAAACACTCCACTAAAGCTCTCATACGTCTATCAGTGCATTGGTTGTGATTCCTTTCATCTTCAATCTGTTGGAAGATCTCTCCCTAAGGTTTCGTGTCTGTCTCTTTGCATATTTAGTTTACTTAGTTACTGAAAGCCTCCTTTTTCTGATAATCCTCTTCTACAATTTTCTTACAGAATAACAGTGTGAGGTATCTACCAGGAGTTGGTCCTGTTGTTCCTCAGGATTGCACTCACTGTGGAAAGAAATATAACATGGGTGGACCAATATGGTCTGCTCCAATGCACGATCAAGAATGGGTGACTTCGATACTTAACGGTGTTAAATCCATGAAAGACAGATATCCTGCTTATGACCGAATTTGTGCTGTTCTTACAACAATCTCAGAGGCAAAACATTCCTCCAAACTCTGTAAATCTTAGTTTTTGGTTTGGCTTAAATTCTCTAAATCCCTATATTTGTTTTGCTTGTCTCCAGGAATTGCCAGATGTTCCACTCTTTTTGAGCCTTCATAGTCTCTCTGCGACGCTAAAATGTACTTCACCTTCAGCTGCTCTGTTTCGATCAGCGGTAATTAATGCAAAGTACCGTGTCTCAGGGTCCCATGTGAACCCGCTTGGGATCAAAACTGATGCTCCAATGGAGATTATCTGGGACATCATGCGGTGCTGGGTAAACCATCTTCGTTCCTTCATTTTACTCAAATAAGTTCAAAGTTTCTTTTCCTCATTAATAATGAATGAACTCGTTTTGTTTGGTTGTAGGTGAAAAATCATCCCATTAAACCGCAATCACCTGAACATCCTGGAAGTGTGATTCTATCTAAAGAACCATCACATCAGGTCCTAGTTCACTAGCCATTGTTGTAATGGTTTCCTAGATTCTATTTAAAGTATTGAGCTTGAATCTTTACATTATTTTCTTTTGGACAGGCTGACTTTTCTCGCCATGCTGGTTCGCTTAGCAAAGCACAGGCGAAGAAAGTAGCTCGGTTTCTACCAAACCCAGAGAAACATTGGGGTCCAAAGATCAGGGCTGGCCGTACAATCACAAGCAAACATGTCTCGCTTCTGGGTCATGAAGCAGTTAACGGTCATCTCAACGGCAATCACAAAGAAGCAGGGGCAGAAGAAGAAGAGACTCAAGAAGATATCAACGAGGATGAGCCAGATCTTAAACGCCAAAAGACAGCAGAGGATATTGCCTCAACATCATAGGGGATATTGCCTCTAAAAGATTTTTGCATTGTCCTTTTTGAAAAAAATTGTCATCAGAGTTTTGCGTTTTTGATATATTCTAAGCACTTTTGCTGTTTTGCAGACTTGGAACAAAAAAAGTCTACGGGGTTCTAAAGATCTGTTACCTACTATTAAAAAAACAAACAATTGTAATATGTAACTGTTCATCACCAACAGGCAACACTTTTATTTAATTCAGTGTTTTTATAATTTCAAATTTTCATAATTATTTCTAGTTTAGTTGCTTCTTTGGCAACCTAGTATAGATCCATAAACAAAAAGCAAAAATCATGTGTAAACTGATAAGAAGCATAGTATCATTATTATCTCTTGAACTCTGTTTGTGGCATGACTAACACGATATTACAAATATAATTTTTATTAACAATAAATTTGGATAAAGAACAAACAAGTCGTTGTAGTATAGTGGTAAGTATTCCCGCCTGTCACGCGGGTGACCCGGGTTCGATCCCCGGCAGCGGCGTTATTTTTTATATATTTCCCATTCTCTAAAATTGTGGTTATTACGTGGCATAATCTTAGCCCACGAGTGTAAGTTTAATACAGATACACCGTCACAATTTAATTAATTATTGTTTAATGTATAATAGATACGAATCTTTTCATCTTCCTTCTTCGAATTTTTTTGATTTTCTCCGTGTTTTTTTGACCTCTTCTCTCTGGGAAGCTCAGCAATGTCATCGGCGAAACTTTTCGGTTGTGCTATCAACGTCGAAGCAGAGCAAGAAGGCGGCGGTGGAAGCTCAATCGCCCTTGAGGTTCCTCGATCTGGTATCCAACAGGATTTCAATCCGTTTTACCATTTCTTAGATTCGAATTCGGACTCTGGATCGGTTTCTATGGAGGCGGAACCTGAATTCATCGATTTCTTTGATCGAGAGTCGTACGAGATCGACATGGGACGTGAGTTTCGTATAGGTTCGAATCAGAGGGTGAGTAGTAGTTTCGGTGGTTTCAATATCTGGGAGGAGGATATAGAATTAGGGCTTGGAATCGGGTCTGGGTCAGGTCCGGGTGATTCAGGTGGGTTAGTGGTTCACAGGGAAATTGATTCGGGTCGGGTAGAAGTTGGTACTCGTGTTGAGTATAATAATAATAATAATCTATCTGAAGAAGCTATGGTGCTTGATGAAGAATTCGAATGGGAGAACTTGCACAACGCGATTGACTGGGTTCAAGAGCCTGTTCAAGTTAGTAGCAGCCCATCAATGGATGATGCTTGGCAATTGTTGTGGGATGCCAACAGTTTTTTCGAAGATATGATGGATTTGGATCTCGGCGTCTATCTAGCTAATTCATATGAAGATGGCGAAACCAATGGAGAGTACGATGCGGTTTTAGCACGAATGTTTGATAACGAGGATGGAGTCGTGGGAAGTCCTCCCGCATCCAAAAGGGTGGTTGATGATCTTCCTGCTGTGGTGATTACCTCTGAACAAGTGAGCAACGGGAACACCATTGTTTGTGCGATCTGCAAAGATGATATTGTGGTTGAGGAGAAAGCTAAGAGGCTTCCTTGTAAGCATTTCTATCATGGTGATTGTATAGTACCTTGGTTGGGGATAAGGAATACGTGCCCGGTTTGTCGGTATGAGCTACCTACGGATGATGTTGAGTATGAAAGGACTAGGAGATCACAACGGCGAGGTAGCAGCGGTTTGGCAATGGAGTCAATGTCCGGGTAGATGAAGAAGTAATTGTGCTTTGATCTTTGGTAAGGCCTCATTGGTAAAATGATTTGTTTCTGGTTGCTATGATGTACATATTGGTCATAGTTAAAAGGAAGAATACATTGGCAGCCATGTATTGTGTAAGTTATTTAGGTTTTATATATCTTGTAAGACTTTGCTGATAATTGCAGTCACAGTTTGTTTATCATAGAGGAATTGCTGCTGATCTGACTTCGATTAGTTCTAAATATGAATATATTTTCTGTTTCTGATATGATTTTGATGCTTCTACACTTTACCAGTGAAAGATTAGACTGTTCAACGTGAAAGGCCCGTTGATGTTTTAATACCATTTCAGTTTGGATTTGTATCAGTAAGAGATGTTGTAAATAGAGGCATATGTGTGACTTCGTGGCCTATATAAAATTAAGTGGACAAGATTTTGATCCATCATGTTGGGGTTTATTTTGATGGGCGGGAATATAGATATCAAGGTGGAAGCTGCAAAGAGATATTACACTCAAAACCCCATTGAGCAGATTCATTGTTGTCTCTTGTTGGTTATACTCCGTATATCCAGTCCACCAAAGAATAGTGTAAAAATGGATCATCTCTGGTTAAAAGTTATATCCGATCGACGGAAAATGTTTAGTTAGCTCTAAAAGGCGGTTAAATTGCGTTTATTTCATTAGTCAGCTCTTTTTTCTTATCTGTTATCTGTAAACCTTTAGTCAGCTCTAAAAAGCAGTAAAATTCAGGTATGCGTAATACAAATATTTTAAATATGTGGAAAACGCATGAAATGAGATCATTCTCTTGATTGGGGGTTTTTTTTTTTCTTTTTTCTTTTTTTCTCCTGATTGGGTTATACACTTATACTAATCTAGATAACAATATATTTTATTTAATATATATAACATAAAAAATTATTACTTAAAAACATCTCATTAAACTACAGAAATGTTGGCTTGTGGTTTAAATATATTGTTTTGTATAATTTTTTACTATTAAATATTCACTAAGTTAGATAAATGTTAGAATTTTGGTTGGAAATTACCTTTATTATGTATATATTGTTCCGATATAATTTTTCTCTTCACGTCTTTACATAAATAAATATTTGGATATAAATATTTGGATATTCATACGATCCTTATCTATATCCACATTTTGTTTCCCAAATTTAAATACAAATGGGATCATTAAAATCGGACTTGGGTAAAACTAGAAAAGCTATTTTGAAATGATATTAATTATAATTTTTTACTTTCTCGACTTATAATTGCTGTGGAAGTTTCCTTAGTCGAGTGATTGACTGAGGAATAATTGATTTTTCTACACCAAATGGTATGGGATTCAACACACATATATTGTGGTTTATTAATTAATTTACAGATTAAGGAAACAAGTTTATAAGAGACATACAACGATGCATAATTTAGAGTCGTTCACCGTGATTATATATTGAGAAAATGAAATGATGTATATCTAGAAAGAAAAATAATCTGTAATTTGTTTAATAGGATGGGAGAGAATTGTATGTGGTAGAATCGGTTTTCTAACGGTTCTCATCATTTGTAATAATTAATAAATCAAGAATTAAAAAAATGATTTATTATTAGTCTTTATATTTTAATGTCTATTGAAATTAACTACTTCAAATATGAACCGAAAGCCTATTATGATTAAGATTGTTTAAAAAGAAAAAAAAAAACTAAAGTTCGTAAGTCATTTTCACAAGCGAGTGGCTGGCTCTTTTCTCTATAGTGACTTTACATTTCTAAAGAGCCAAACTTCAAACATTGAGTGTCGATCTTTTTTTTTAATTTTTTTTTTTTTTTTGAAGAAAATGAAAGTTGGAAAATCTATTTCTCTGGCTCTTGGATGCCCATTTGGCTCAACACTATTTGATTATCCTCTCACATGCAATAATTATGTCTCTTGTCTCATTCCACACATAAATTTTCTTAACTTTCTAAAAATATAAGCTCCTCCTCTATGAAATCTAAAAGGTTACCATAGATAGTTAGTCGTTCACATCAACCACTAACCATAGATAGACTGCGTTATCTATCTTGTTTTAGATCATGTTCCTCTTATGACGAATCAGCAGACGGCATGGTATAGACATAATATTTTCATGAAAACACGACCTCGAACACGCGAATATATCTCTAAAACATTTTGTGACGTTTTCAACTTTATTTGTGTAGAACAAACGGATTAAATAAGTGAACTGTAAAGGAAAAGATGAGAAACTTTAAAATAAAACGTATTTGTTGTAGTTGGAGTGGGTGAATAACATCACATCAAAAATAAATTCATCACACCATTTGAAATGTCTCATTTGATAATTATTACCTCAATCATTTTGTAATTGAAATTTGCGCTCGAGTAGTCTTCAGTGACGTTCTCCCACTTTGTTTTCTTGTCTCTTAGGATTCTCTCTTCTCTTCTCTTTAAGCTTTCTATACCAAAATGCATATATATTAACTACTCTCCAGGCAATCAATAAACCAGAGACAAGATTATAAAGTTAAATGTATAACGGTAATCAAAATTCAGACTAGTCTAATCTCATGGCACAGAAGTTTGTGATTTTATGTTGTTATTCTTTTTTTCTTTTCTTTTCTTTTCTTTTCTTGTAACATCTTACACGAGTTGAGTTACAGTAATCTTCATGGAGGTTAGATGATGGTAGACAAAATTTGTGGTTGTGTAATGTATTTAAGTTTGCATGGCGAAAAGTTGTAATTATTGCTGGTGTCCATACTCAGATAATATGGCTTTGATACAAAAGCTATATATGCATCCTAATAAATTTTTAAAAACCTAAGAAAACATCTATAAAAAAAACAAATGGAAGCACAATTAGGCAAGAACAAGTGGGTCATTTGACAATTGTAATCTTTCTGCAGGCAGTAGTAAAATTTATAGCATAATCGTAACTATTATGGTTATTTAGTTATTTTATATTACGTAATTTTCTTATATTTGTTAAGGTTATCAAACATGAGATCAATTTTTTCCCTCGAAGAAATAATAAAAAGTTAGGTGTATATATATATATATATATATGAAATATGATTGAGAGAATTCTTCATTCGGCAAATTGGATAGACTCATCTAAAGGTACGGACGAAAAATACCAAAGTATAAACTATGGGTATATAATTACAATATTTTTCATAAAAACAAAAGGTGTGGAATTATAAAAAAGGTGTGATGATATAATAGGCTTTGCTTTGGTGATTGGCTTATCCTTAATCCACCAATCAGTTGTACCATCATGACCTCATCCATTTTTCATTAAAAAAACAGTATAACGATAAATTAATATGTTGATGATATTTGGAGTTTTCTTAACCAAGAAGATCTCAATGGAATTCCAAATTTTCATATTTGGTATTTAAGGGGCAGACGAATCTAACAAAACAAATCAAAAACCTTTTATTACCACACTTAATTACCAGCGAGTCAAACTTGATGTTCGAACAAATGTGTATTGAAGATACTAAAATAGTGTTCTATATATATACTTAGAAGTCTGAACTGCCTTTAGATACTACATATTTCACATGGTAGGTACTATACATGGTAGGTACTACTAATTATATTAGAACACAGTTACGAAAACTAGTTTTTGTTTTCTTAACAGAATTGAAGATCTGAGGGAATTATTTGGTAAAGAATTGAATATTCAAGGTAGGGCAATATCAGGTGGTAGTGTCATTGATGGGACCAAAACAATGAAACATTCAAAAATACTTTTAAAGTTTATTTAATCGAGTAAAAAATATATGTATTACTAAAAAGACTATCAGAAAAAGGAGACACTAAGGAAAAGCAAATTGGAAAAAAAAAAGTTGAAAAGGATATAATAAGAAGAAGAAAAAAAAACTTGAGGCTGTGGAAGAAGAACAAACCGTGCAAAGGACATGAGACTGAAATAAAGATGAAATAGACTTTGTCTCTGAATGATATGACTTTGATGGTATCTCTATATTTGCCTTTTGTTTGACCAACACAGTCGCACTCTTTTTTTTTGCATCAACATGCAATTTAAACCATGCTGTCAAAATAAAGTTTAAGTCACTCAAATTCTTGTGAATTGCACATTACAAAATATAAACTCATACATATGGAGATCTATGATCTGAACTGAACTAAGTAAAAACTCAAATGAATATCAGTCCAGAGACTTAAAAATACACTATATTGTATGTTCAACATAAAGTACTAGCTAGGCATGTCTCTTACATATGTAGTTTCCTTAAATAGTAAGTTATATTGCATCAGTAGTAATAACCGAACTTAATTAGTTATTGGAAAAAACAAGCTCCAGACTGTATAACTTTCAAGCAACACCCAAGAGGACCAATATCATCAATATGCACATATTTAAAATTAGAATTGCCTTTTACAAAGGGATTATAATATAGAACCCATGCATGCCTAAGTTTTTTTGTTTTTGTTATATTTAGTTTAAAAAAGTTGGATACATTTTAATATATATAGTAGAGTAGTGGCAATTAAGAAAGAAAAGAGGAGACCAAAGAAGATTTCTTGAATTCTCCATTTGTTAATGAGTTTCCCAAAAACTTCCATTGCGCTTATCATAAAGTCAGGAACTTATAGGACAAAACTCAAAAAAAGAAAAAAAAAGATTTCCTAATATTTCATTCGTTATAGAAAAGTTCAGACAGTTTACAACAAAATGATCATATATGCGTTCGGTAATTAACAATCAAGTTTCTTGATATTTGATTATTAAGCAACCAAGATATAACACTCGTCTAGTAACTCTAGCTAGGAAAGACATATTGGTTTTAGTTTGTAATCACTAATCATTATGCAAGTGTGTGTGTGGTTTTAAGTGGTTGTTGAGTCATCAATTCCTCAAATGTATTATATAGCCTTTGTTTTTGTAATGAACATCATAAAACGACAAGCCAAGCCTGCCTAACACATCTTGCTTTCATTGTGAAAGTATAAGAAGTTTGTTTGGTTTGGTTTTTGTTAATGCTGGTCTTTGACCACATATATCTATATATAATATAAGACGAGTTGGCGCAAGTAATAATCAAGGTTTTGTATCAACATGATCTAATATATGACTTGGTTTATTGAGATTAAACATACATAACACTTAAAACGAAAAATAACCCATACATATATTATGTGCATGGTTAAAGGATCGAGGATGAATAATCAAGTTGATCAATCGAGTGATCCGAATTAGAGTCTTTATATTGCAATTATAATTGATCACTGTACGTAATAGTTTTAAATGACAAGAAATATTGTAGTATACAAAGACACCATATTTTATATTTTATTTAGGACCTCCACAAATCTACGCTAGAAAACCATATGATAATGAAGTAAAGAAGAGAAGCAAATCTTAAAGCTCCAAGAGATAATATTTTTATTATTTTTCTATAGAAAAGGAAAGAAGAGAAATTGGTGAGTAAGTTTGTGTGTAGATGTTAGAATCAAATAAAGAACATATATACTTTATAAATTGACTTATTTGGCATCATTGCCACTTTATGTATTGGCTAACAAAAGCATTGTTTCCAAACTAAAATAATTTTGAAACCCCACAACTAGAAACTACAAACTTTCTCTCTGATGTAAGCACATAACATTGATCGAAAGCTTGATTTTATCCACAACATGTATACATGGTATCCAAGTCCTCATGTGTCAATATCATCATAATGCATGGGCATGATGATACATAGAATTTAACAATTTTCAGTTCAATCATGATCATGAAGATGCCACTAAATGGCTATGGCGCCATCTCCTAGCTATAGACTCACATGCATCGGACACAAGATGCCACCATTTGATTATTAAACTAATCGTATGATGATCTAGCACCTCCATGTTCATGATCATATATATGGATACACACACAGACACATATATATAACTTATGAATTTATATGAATGTGTGATACACCATGCATGCAAGTCATGGTTATTATAAAATACGAGCTAGGCATAAGGCATGTATAATGCCTTCCCTAGATCTCATATTCTCATTCTCATGCATGAACCAATGAATAGCCAATATATACGTCAATGGGACTTCCATTTCAAACCTGTTTATCGATCTATTACATTAGTCATCGTCGATTTTATGTAGCAACATGTAAAACTAAGAAAATAAGTAAAAAAAATAACTTCGATATGTAAACTTAATAATTGTTAACAATAAAAGGCATGCCCATGGCCATAGCAAGTGTCTTCGATCGACATAATCTAAATTATTATATATTCAAAAGCAAAGCCTTCTTAAGCATGTGTCACGAAAGCCACCAATTTGCACCAAAAAAAAGTGTGGTCCACTTGTATGCCTTTCTCAGCTGTATAAACACTCCTTCTCATCCAATCTCCACACCATTAACTCAACCTCTTTGAGCTATAGCTCTAATCAAGAAAAGAGATATAGAGGTTGACCATGCAGCCAAATTATGATAGCTTAAGTCTTAACAACATGCAACAACAAGACTACTTCCACTTAAACAACTACTACAACAACCTAACCCCTTCAACCAACAACAATCTCAACCTGCTCCAATACCCTCAGATTCATCAAGAACTCAACCTACAATCTCCGGCAAGCAACAACTCTACGACTTCAGATGACGCAACAGAAGGAATCTTCGTCATCAACGAGAGAAAGCAAAGACGTATGGTATCAAACAGAGAGTCAGCAAGAAGGTCAAGAATGAGAAAGCAAAGACACTTAGATGAGCTTATGTCACAGGTTGCTTGGCTTAGAAGCGAGAACCACCAGCTTTTAGATAAGCTTAACCAAGTCTCCGACAGCAATGATCACGTTATGCAAGAGAACTTGAATCTTAAGGAGGAGAACTTGGAGCTTCGTCAAGTGATCACATCCATGAAGAAGCTTGGAGGAGGCATCCATGAGAAGTATCCATCTTCTTCTTCAATGGATGAAGACTTCTCTTCTATTACAGATGATCCAAGAAGTCATCATCCATCATGAGTCGTCACGTCGATCTTTGTGATCGAGATCAAGAACATTAATTACTTTGAAGTTTCTGCCTCTCTAATTAATCTATCTATATTTTTCTTTCTTTGGCATCACTTTTTTTTTTTAACGGTTTAATTAACTACGTACCAAAGTTTGGGGTTTTATTTGTTATCCTTGGTGGGTTGTCATCAGATTTCTTCTATTTTCTGTTATATTGTATCAGCAGAAAAGAAGAATAAATTGAGATGGATATTTTCTTCTTCCATTTGAAGATAATTCTAGTAAACAAAGAATTATAGTTTCTAATTAATGAATAAATTTTTGAAAAAGGAATTAAGAATATATATTTTAATGTATACATTGTAGGAGAGAAAGAAAAGAAGACAAACAAACAACTACCACCGACCCTGCTCACCCCAATTGCTCTCAATAGCCAACTTTTACTCTCTCTCTCTCTATATATATATATTTGAATAAGAATTATAGCATAAATTAATTTTAAAAGGGTTCTTGGTATGGTGAATGATAATGCAGCTAGCATTCTTGGTGAAAATAGTTCGAGGATGATCTTTCTAGATATCAAACTTATCATCTCTGATGACCTCTCTCTCTCTACAAGTGTCTACAAAGTAAAGTAAAAGGAAATTTCTTCTTTTCGGTTACGTACGTTTTTACTATTTTTTTTATTTAAATGTCATTTATGATATAAATTAGATTACAAAAAGTGGTTAAAAATAAAAAAGGAAAAAAAAAGTTTAGCGCGCAAGATTAATGGGCCTTCTATCCTTGGTTTGGCCCATTAGTATTTGACCGTAGGTGAGAAGTCATCACTGTAAAGAAGAATCTGGGGTTTTTTTTCTTCTGGTACTCGTCGGATTCATTACCTGGGGATTAGTTTGGATTTAGTTGAGCAAACAAAACTGTGAATTCAAATCTATTGGAATTTTCACTGTCCAAATTCAATCTATGGAATCATCAAATTTCGCAATTTTTTTCCCTCAAATTTATCCAAAATAATCCCAAAACTTTTGTGACGGATTGAGAAAGTACGTTCCTTTAATTCAAATTCTAGCCACTTTGTATGAATGGTAGTGTTTTTTGTTTTTTTTGATTGGTGTGTGTTTGTTTGATTCCACCTTTTTTTTAAATAAAATGTTAGAAAGGATAGAGAGATGATCATTGATTCATTTGGGGTTTTAGAGATCTGTTCAGATATAGTTTTGCTTGTTGTTCTGTAACTTGACATTTTCCATTTTGTGGTTCAAATAAACAAGTTTTTTTATGCTTCTTCTTCTTTTCCAATCTGTGGATTTAATGGTCGTTAGGGGAGAGCTCCTCTCACATGTTTAGGCTCTCACATGACACAAAAGTTAGTTCTTTTTCCCTGGATTATGTGGAGGAAATTGCTATTTCACTATATGGATTATGGTCATTTAAGCAAAATGTTTGAAGAGTGAGAATCAATCACGTCCCAGGGACCGTTGTAAAGCTTTTGATTGTACGTTTGCAGATGGTTTTTAATTTTCATGGGTGTGACTGTGAGTAAGTAAACGATCTGAACTATCCTTAGATTTTTGGAAAAGTATAAAAGTGCAGCATCTTCTTATCACTTTATGCACTTTTCATGTGAGGTCTCGAATCCATCACTTTGAAATTAACGCTTAGTAAGCTATTCACTTGGTTGTTATTTCTTCTTAAAGTGTTTGAAGCAGAAAACACATTTGGCTGATGGTTTCTATATCTAGGACTGGGATATGACTCATTTTAGTTATAAGTGCTGATACACTGCTCAGTAGACTTTATTCTTACTATTATAAGCTTTCTTTAATAAGTTACACATAATCATGTTGTCAGGGCAATGTAACGCCTGTCTCAGATCTTTGTCCGATAACATATATGCATAAACCAAATGTTTTGATAGCTATGATTATTGTAGGGTAAATGAAGACCTCTGCAGCTTGTCATTCTTATCAGCATATACCCTTGGAGTATGAGCTTTATTTCATGAAGTAAGTACTTATGTTTATGCGTATGGTCCATACTCATAGGCATTTACCTATTCTTAGTAGTTGTTAGTGATATATACTAGAGAGCACGCGGGAATGCATATTCGGTGCTGAAATCATCTTTAGTGCCAATTGAGATAAACAATATGCTTCGATGAATTATTCACAATAGCAATGGTTCACTCAGGGATTCTGGTTTTCTGCTAATGTATACCCCTTTTTCTGAGAACCATACTGAAACTGACCACTTCGTGTATTGACTTCGTGTTGATTAGTGGGATTACAAATGTTGTGTGGGATGGGATAATAGTACTCACCTAGCTTGCACATGTTCAGGTTGTCCGAAAGTCATTGGCTTTGAACCTTAGTGTCCATCTTATCAAAATGAAATCTGCGTTTACACTTCTTGATGATGTATATTTCACATATTGGGATTTGTACCAAGTAGACAGGTTTTGTTTAACTAATGCAGAGAAAGAGGAATACCATAGTAATAATTAGCCAAAACTACAAACCTATTTGCATAGCGTTGGTGATAGTCCTTGAAGCTAAGAATTTCACCAAACCTTACAGAATCTCAAACTAAAAGTAATTTACACCTTGGTATCTATTGTTTAATTTTGCCGTAGGAGGATCAGAATGAAGGAACAACGCCATACCCTGTTTCGTACATTAGCATTGTGTTGAACCCATGGTCCTCATCTTCGATTTCTATCCTCTTTGCAAAACGACCATTGACCCTTGGCCTTCTCTCTGCATATGCTTTTCTTGAAGCATACCTTATCGTCTTCTCAAATTTCCTTGTCTTCCTCTTCTCTCTGTATCTCAGGACCCTGGCTTCTCTGTCCGTTGGGCTGAGTTGGGTTACCATCTGACTTGGAGGGTCAGGTAGTTTGTCTATTGTCGCTTTGGGAGTTCTTGGATGTGAAGCTGTTGTGAAACATGCTGTTGACACCGGCACAACACCAGTTTCGATGGATGAAATGTATGCCTAATGACAGAAACAAAGACACTCAATCGCCCTGGTAAGAGGACTAAAGAGAGTCGATGCATAAGTAAGCATATTTGTTTTGTTATTATTAAAGACTTCTGGTGAAATTTCTATGTAGTATAGATCAACTGTTGGCAGTTAATTCGTGGATTTTTGTGTATAATATGAAAGAAAAAGCCTGCTGCTTATTGTGAAGATGCCAAATTGAAGGGCTAACATATATACTAAAGCCTTACATTATTGTTTTGAGAACCTTTGTCGGTGTAGTGACTTCCTGAGGAGCCATATGTGATATCGAACTGAAAATTATGTTCATTGTGGTTCAGGTGTCCCCTTGATTCTTCAAGTTGAAGTGGAACCACCCTATCTCCACCGTAGCTCGTTTGTGGTACACCACAGTCTTGTTCTTGTTGATTGTATTGACCTGTGAATTGGTAGTCCATACTTGAGTTGTGATCCGCAAGGTCTGTATACGCATCACTAAACAATAACACATTGTTCTGGTTATTGTTGTTATGATTGCCACTATTTTTATCTGAGTTAGGGAATAACCAAGACACCACCTCCTTGGCATCCTCATTAGCCTCCTTACTTGTCTCTTCATCCACCACTGGCATCTTCTCTTGATCGTCCATTGTTCTCTCGCTTCGGTGGTGAGTGGCCATGGAGCTGTACGAGTTTCCGGAGATTGGCAGAATTGGAACTCGGTGATGGCGTCTAGCAAGTGGATTTGCAGAATGAACCTCTGAATCACAGGCTGTGCATAGAGATGCATCATCTGCCTCACACAAAAAAGCAGCTGGAGCACGCTCACATGACTCGCAGACCCCAACACGTTTATGGCGGGAAGCAACGCGATTGGCAGAGTGAACTTGAGCATCACAGCTCATGCACAAGTAGGCTGAATCTGCATGGCAGTACACGGTGCTGACGTTTGAACGGCATGTATCACAGGCTCGTGCCCTGTTGTTCTCTCCACTACTAATATCGTTACTCTCTTGTATTAACATAATGACTCAGATTTAGTAAGAAGGGGCTAATAAAGCTTAGATCTGTTGTGAGAGAATAAGCAGAGGGGAGATCAAATCCTGAGTGCCTACACATGGCACGGAGTTGGTGGCTCTTATATATTATTGGATCATCTACCTGCTAGTTAAACTTTTGGGAAGGCTTATGTGTAAAGTGTAAAGTGTAAACATCGCCTCCTATGCACTTCTTCCTTGGGACCCGTTCACAAGTTGCTTAGGTTTTGCCACTTGCAATACAGAGATTCTCAACAGGAAGTGGTCCGGGTAATGCCTTGGTGTTGCAGACACGTTGTTACTATTTTTCGTATCACCTTTTACTATTTTCATATGCAGAGTAAAGCTAGATTCGTTTATCTCTTTGGCTTCATACAAGGTTTACATAGTTGAATATTCATCCTGAACTTTGTGATTATTGTCCACTTGTCCAGATATACTCCAAGTAAGGCTTGGAGTCCCAGAGTCATCACCAACTGTTACGGGCTTACTACCAAGAGAAAGTTACGCAAACTCGTGAATATGGTAAAGTTGTTGTTAAAATTTTTATGATATGCATGTACATAAAACTTTCAAATGATTATTTGATGAAAAGTGTTTTAGTGTTTACTCTGGTTAATAAAGTAATGGCACTGAGAAACATATTGGAAAATGACTTGGAAAACATAGGGACGGTGGGTGTTATAGGACCCAACTCGAATCCGCCATGTGTAGTCTTGAGTCTTAAGATTAGGATTTACCTGATTCACACGTTGAAAGGCATTTTGGAGTCCAACTAAGAAAAGGTTAATTATATCCCAACTCCGTAAATAGTATGTAGGAGAACTTTTACTTGATTAGGTAACTGTAAAGTTTTGAGCTACACTCGTGTAAAGCACCTCTGCTTGCTAGTTTCTCGAAAATGCAAGCTATTTGGTGACCTAATCATGTGGTCAGCATCTTGGGTTTGCTTATACTAGTAACCATTAGTCCATTAATTAGTACTTTGAGTTGCCTTTCTTGTATTATGAGCAAAAATGTTTACTACGTGGAAGCTACAGGATATGATGATACTCTCAGGTTTGAGGACTAGCTCCAGTTACGCTTTTGGGTCCAGTGGATGTACGATACCCATTTTGTGGTCCAAAAAGAATGAGATTTGCTGAACGCTCTAGTGGCCAAATTCATGTGGCTTCCTTCACTCTACGCCTCTAGAGCTGAAAAGTTAGATTTCTGTATAAAATGCTGGTCCTAGGATACACTTTTCGCATCTCTGCCTCTTTCATTTTTGCTTACATCGCACTTCTCTTTCCCATATGGTAAATTTAAACTTTGAAAATGTTTTTTTGGCTTGGTAATTTGAACTTAACAATTTTTTCTTGTTAATTACTAGTTTTTATGAGGAGTGTAATGGCATGTAGAAATGTTATGAAATGATTTCATGATCATTGAATTCTAAAAAAAAAAGATTCAAGGTTCCTTACATTAGTAAACATATCGAGAGATCTTTATCCTGCCAAATTGCCTTTGAGTGCTTTGTTGATGGATTTTTTTGGAGATTTTAATGTGGTTCGAGTTCATGAAGAGTAAATTGTGTATTGGCCTGTTTCACTTGTAGTTCAAGTAATAGGTATGTATCTCGCTTATTATTGCTCTCTGAAAATCTGCAAGTTCATTGTTGTTGCGGTTTGGAACTTCTGTCACATGTGTAGGCCTTCGGATAACATGAAACTTGCATCGAGAATTTCTGGAGGCAAAATATATTGCTTATTGTGATTCATTTCAACAGATTGAGGAAAGAAAAGTACATTGCTTATTAGTTTTCATTGTTTATCAGTTTTTGTGGTTGCTAATACTTCACTTCTTTCAGAGTTTTGGAAATCCTATTTCATTGCAAAGAGTGAAAAGAGAACAAGAGTCTAGGGACCATATAAAGCTTGTAGTTGTACGTTTTGTGCGGATTCTCCCACTTTTCATGGCTGTGACTGTGAGCATCAGAGGAAAAGTGCAAAAGTGCAAAAGTGCAGTGACCTTCGGCTAAAGGTAATCGCTTTTATGCACTTTCACGTGATATCTCGAATCCATCACCAAATACTGACATTCTGTTGGCTCTTAAATTCGTTTGTGCTTCAAGTGGTTGTCTTTGCATCTTAAAATTTCCTGACAAGAAATTTAGTAGAGACTTTACTACTACTTCAAGTTTCCTTGTTGATGATATGCTAGTATTATATGCAACTGGCGATACCTTTGATTTGCTTGCTAATATTAATATGTTTGGTGCATGATCAAACCAGATCGCCGAATAGGTTTTCTGGTGATCTGAGAACTTGCTGCTGTAAACACTTTTGGCTTCAGTGAATGCATTTATGTGGTCCAATACAACATATTTTACAACAAACTGATAGGTAAATTCATATGGATCTTACACTGACTCAGTTCTGGCTAACATAGTGGTAGATAAGTTGAGGTCTATGGCCCTTTCCAGGTGGCAAAAAGTGAAGGCCTTACAGTGTCACCCTTTTCCTTTCGCTGCCTCGTTATTCTTTTGTAAAAGTGAGCCATTATTCTAAAAGATAGCAAAAGAAGTAGATTTCTCATACTGAATATCTTTTATTCATTTGGATGGTCCATAGGCATTGACATATTCTGCTAGAACTTGGTTGTGAATGGTGGAGTCTTGTTAGCAGAGAGAACCACGTGGGAATGGATTTGGCACCAATGTTAATCAGGCAAAAGAATATGCTTCAATGTAAACTATACCTAGTAGCTTTGTGCAATATCGGGGTTATTGGTTGTTAGCCATCTGACTCCAACTTTATCTGAGCACATTATGTGATGTTATCTTCATTTTATTGGAATTCTTAAGTTTTACATGTTTATTACACTAGTCTCTGTAATCTACTTGGATTCGCATGTTGAGTAAAAACCTTATTTTCTCAGGGATGGATGAAAGTGGAATCGTTTATATTCTAGGTGATCAAGTGTCAGCAAGAAAGGAATCAATAGTTATTTTCGTACATTTGGAAACGTGTTAAATGTTCTTGCCTTCTTGGTACAGCCTGCCCAGGTAAACCTTATCTCTTCATAGCATCAAAATTTGAATTAGACTGAATAGCAGAGTTACATGTGGATGTGGTGGTAATATTTCATAGATAGTACGATTTCTACCAAAGTGGGAAAATTTTGTTTTAGCTACAGCAGCAAAATATGAATAGATCTAATTGGTTGGTACTAGTTAGACAAAACTATAGACGTATATATGCATTACAATGGTAATAACTAAGCATGTAATATAGCTTTGCCTTAGAAGCATCATAATGAAGGAACAATTCCATATCCGGTATCAAACGTTATCGTCGTGGAGAAGGTTTGATCTGCCTCTGCATCAGCTTCATTCCTTTTTGCAAAGCGGCCCTTGATCCGTGGTCTTTTCTCTGCGTATGCTTTCCGCGAAGCATATCGTATCGTCTTCTCAAATTTCCTCATCTTCTTCTTCTCTCTGTATCTCAGGACCCTAGCCTCTCTCTCCACTGGACTGAGCATCTGAGGTGGAGGTTCAGTTAGTTGGTCTGTTACAGCTTTGGGCGATCTTGGTTGAGATACTGTTGCATCACTCGTTGTTGACTCTGGCACAACTATGAGGTCCATAGATGAAACATGTACCTAATAATAGAACAAAGACAATCTTAGTCATATAGCTCATGGATTAGTGTGTCTGATGAAAGAAACAGCATGCTGGTCATAGTAAAGAAACTGAATAAAATATGGAAAAGCTTACCATATGGCTTATGGAACCATTGGAGCTTCGAGGAGCATAGGTAATACCCAACTCCAAGTTATGTTGCCCGTGATGCATATGACCCCTTGATTCGTCAACTTGAAGTGGAACAACTCCATCTCCTCTATAACTCCTCTCAGGTACGTTGCAGGGTTGTTGATACTGATTGGATTGATCTGTGAATTGTTTCTCCATACTTGAACTGTAATCGACAAGGTCCAAATACTCGTCACCAATAGAGAAGTTCTGACTATGATTGTTACCATTGTTTTTCCCTAAATTAGGAAGCAACCACGAAGCTGCCTCTGCTTCATCTCTATCCTCTTCTTCTTGGCCTACCACCAGGCTGTTCTCTGGTTCTGTCACTGTTGTCTCACATGAATGGTTAGTCTCCATGGAACCGTAAGAGTTTCCAGATATCGGCAGGATTGGGACTCGTTGATGGCGTCTAGCAAGTGGGTTTGCGGAATGAATCTCTGAATCGCATGCGATGCATAGGGATGCAGCATCTGCCTTGCAGAAAAAGGCAGCTGGAGCCCGCTCACATGATTGACAGACTCGAACACGTTCATGGCGAGAAGCAAGACAATTGACAGCATGAATCTGAGCATCACAGCTGGTGCACAAGTAGGCAGAATCAGCGTGGCAGTACACGGTGCATGCGGCTGATCGGCATGAATCACAGGCTTGTGCCCAGTTACTTTCTTCTTTCAACATAATAACTCAGATGTATTAAGTTTGATGTAGTAAGTATCTGAAAGCAGGGAGGGACTAATAAGGCTATATTAGTTGTGGAATGGTAAAGCCAAGGAAGGATAGAGTGCTGAGGGATGGACACGTGGCGAGAAGTTTGTGGCCTTGACAAGTTGTGTGATTTTATCTTGTGGCTGACTGAGTTTCTGACAAGGTTTATGTTTGGGGTCCAGTCCACAGATGCTTACAGCTTTTGGAATCATCAACCCATCAGGAAAATGTGAACAAAAAACTCATTGTCTTCTTATATCTTTGCAATGGAGAAGGAAGCTACACCAATAGTTACTACTTACTACTCTCCCTCTCTCTCTCTGTGTAAACAGCTCTACCTAAGGTTATCGGACCCATCCACATGTTGCCATCAAGGTTGCAACTTCTAACTATTTTCGTCTTATCTACTACTATTTTTGGTAAAGTTAGAAAGATAAGAAGTAGCTCTTTGGCTTGACCATTAGCCTTTTTAGTTGAATGTTTATCTTGATTCTTCACTTCTGTCATGTTTTAACCGTTCAGGTTTCTCTCCAAAACAAGGCTTTTAGTCTCAGAGGCTTTGGGGTTACTTACAATCATGGTTCCACAGGTGATCGTTGCTGCACCTTTTCTAATAAAGATTATAATCTTCTGAGGGAAAGTCTTTAGCATTGTTAAGAAAGTAATGACTCTGTAACCATTAGGTGCTAAATGTATCTTTGTATGATGATTATGTGGGAAATAATGTAATATAGTCTGTCCTAAATTTGTTTGCTTCTATATTAGGTCGGTCAAGCCGACGTGACATAACGGTGGAGATCCTAAGAGCCAATTGGAATCTACCAAGTAGCTTCGAGTCAAAAGATTAGGAAGAACATGAGCCACAAGTTGAAGCAAATGGTGGGTCAGTCAAAAGATGAATAAGGTTGGTTATATCAACATCACCGATGGGTCTGTTTATACAAAAACCAATTTGCATATGATCACCATCATATTCATAGTAACAAAACATGCACAAGTCCATCAGCGTTTGTCACATCTCTGTCACCTTTTGGGAATATGATAAAACTCGATATTATCAATTTTGGCTTTATTAGATTTCAAACTTGTGGAATTAAACACATTGATGTGTTCAAAACTACATGGGTCAAATAAAATTTGGTGGAGGACGATGCAAATAGCAATTTCAGAAGTTAACGGCATTAAGTCACAAACCGAAAACAAAACACAACTGTTTCATTAGTTAATTAAACAACTACTGTATCTCTTGCGTCTTAAGAGTTAAAACAAACCATAAGATTAGGAGTTTGCAATCCGTAATAGTGAAATGCCGGAATAATCTAACTGACACTTTTAGTTAGATAGATAAGCTATTTTGCTCTTGTTGATTAAGATTCTGAGTTACAAGGGAATAAGTTTTAGCTTCAAGTACAGAAAAGGTAAGAGTTTCTATTTATATCTAAGGAACAAATTGAATTACAGAAAAAGAAAAGTGAAAATACAGGGCAACTAACGAAGATACAAACTGATAATTAACAAATCAAGCAAGTGGTATTTTGGCAGTCAGAAAGGGCTAACCTCACGAGCCAGTTTCAGCAACAATTCTGGGACAAGACGCTTTCTGGGAGGAGCCAATGAGTCTTTGGTCAGAGCATCATTGTCCTCCGCGTGTATTACAGAGACTATGTCATCAAACAGTTCGTCTTTACCGCCTCTTAAGGGATCCTATAAACAAACACTCTCATGAGTCTGTTATTACCACACTGAGCTAAGTGTTTGTGCGTGTGACACAATATAATGTAGTTTCTGTACACAATGTAAGGTAGTTTCTGTGGCCTACCTGAAGAAATAAGTCGGTATGTGTCTTTCCACTATATAAAACAAGCTCGGCTTTGGCTCCAACAGTTTGGAGAGCGTCTGTAAAAGTTTTGCTGCAAAAAGAGGAGGTTTTAGTTCAATCATAGGATATATTATCCATGTATGGCTTCAAGAGGATGATTATATATACCTTGCATCACATGGTATTGAATTATCTGAAGATCCATGAAAAAGTATTATAGGAGGCATCAGAGACGCAGCTTTTCCAACAATTGGGTCTTTCAATCTTACTTCCGGAGAGAATTTTTCAAAGGACTCTTCTCCTTCCATTATGCTACAAGTTGGAAGTTGAACATTAGATAAAATTAACACATCAGACTACGTTTGGGATTTGAATAACCGAGCATTTACCTTAGGAAAATAGAGCGATACAGTCCCCGATTGTGGAAGTGATCAACCAAATTGTATAGATTGTACCTGTTCAAGTTCAAAATGATAAGCAGATCAATTGCTGTATACCAAATGGGGAATACAAAAGCAAAGATTAGAAGTTACCCTCCAGATAATCCGAAATAAGCTTTTATCTGGGAAACCCTCCAGGAGATGCTCTCTCCTTTTGATTCTTTAGTAGCTTGTTCCAATAAAGCACAAGCGGCTATATGGGCACCAGCTGATTGCCCCATTAGGTAGATCCTACAGAGACAAGCACATACATGATGTTCAATAAAAGAGAGACCGATTGGGAGATCAAATGGTACATAAAAAAACAAAGCCAGTGAGTTGAAACCTGTTGGGGTCACCTCCAAATGCAGAGATGTTATTGCAGACAAATGAGATCCCTTGAGAAGTATCAGTCACCATATCACTAATTGTTCCCTGAGGAAAGTTCCTAAAGACCCAAAGGAAGGGATTTTGCTTAGTAAGTGCATGAAACAAATCTAGATTTTCAAATCATCTTCATATCCCAAAAAGCTCCAAACAGAGCTAAAAGATTTTCGATTCTGTGTGGACTATATACCACATTCCTAGAATCCAGAGTAAGGAATCTAAGTTAAAAGAGAACTAGTTTTGAATTGTGTACAATCTTTACCTGTAGTCAAGGCATGCTACAATGATATCCCTTTCTGCTAGTTGCATTCCCAAGAGCGAGCCCCAAGCTTTGTACCTAAATATCAGCAAAAGTATCAGCACAGAGCACCTCAGGATCTTTACTTCTTCTTCTTTCTTTTTAAACTCAAACATCAACAAAAGAACAGTGAGAGGAACACTGGAACTGGGACACGAGAAATTGTAAAATAAACGAACTTCAATCTTATGCAGTAGGAGAATGTCGTAACTCCGATGTGCAACTCACCCAATAATCCAAGCTCCACCGGTCACAAAAACCACAACTGGCTTCATGCCATCATTGTTGCTCGGTAAGTACAAATCCAGCCTACCAAATCCCAGTTCATAACATGCAATACATCAAATGTTTTCAGACAGAGGAGATGTGATAAGGGCAGGCATTCAACATGCCAAGGTGAAAGGAGAAGACAAGATTCTATGAAGTTAAACACACAAACCTGTTCCTTGGTTGATCTCCATACACTATACTCCTCCGGATTTGTGAAGAGAAAAAATATATATATGCAACTGCAGAAAAATAGACAAACTTAGGATGAGAAATCAAAACTAATTTTCCAATAATAAAAATCAGTCCTTTCCATGAATTTTCTGTATATCAGTAAAAAGACAAAACAAAAACCAAACCTTGAAGAAAGCCAGGCATAAGCAACATAGCATAACATGTAAGGGCAAATAACCTTGTCATCCATCGATAGCCTACCCTGAACAAAACTTAACCATCAGATAAATTCGTGCTGAAATGGAATTAAAAAAAAAACAGTACTTTAGAAGTCAACAGATATATGAAAGTAAAATAACATTTTTTCAAGGCTTGCAAGATACAGGACAGGGGAACTAAATGCGAATCTCTAAAACTTAGCTATCAAACGTGAATCAGACACAACACAGAAACATATATCTCACTGTTTTTCTTTGAAGAGCAACAAAAATCAGATATATAAAATGATTAAACAGTATCGTGCACACAATGCTCAAAGCCAGCTAAAACGTCTAAACAATTCACGAGTTCCTTGTGTGTAATCATCAATTAACCGGGAACGAAGATAAGTACCCGAGGTAACGTAGAAGCTTGAAGCTAAGTCTAGTAATCAGGTACGTCTCAGCTGCCGCGTGGCCAATTTCGCGGCCAAACGACTGCTGCCGGCAAATCCGACGATTTCCTCCGTCCACCGCAAACTTTCCGGTAACTCGACGACGCATTTGTTCACCGTTGAGAAGAGTCGTTCTATCGGAGTCTTCATCGGGTAGAACTTCCTCGATCTCCGATACAGTCGAGGTCATCGGCCGGCATCGCTGCTCCGGCTGCATCTTCAACGCTGTGAAAAGAGCGGATCTCGATTCCGAAACTCTTCTAACACTTTGTTTCTTCGTGTTCTGTCGTGTTGTTGGTTCTTTTTCTTCTCTAATTTCAAACTTGTTTTTGATATCTCAGCTTTTGTGCGCTTTTCGCTTCCCTTCTCCAAGAGGAAATATTATAGTGTGTATTGACGATTATAAACCAAAAAAAGTTGACGAAGACGACGTCGTTTCTACCTCGTATTAAATTACCTTTGATCATGTAATGATGATTTTAAAGAGAATCACAAATGCGAACACCACAGTTAATGAATCTTTAATGTTAAATTTATTGAATTTTGTGTCATAAATTTATAATAAAAACTTTCCAGTGGTGACGACTTGGAGGCTAGTGTATCTAGCAAATCAGGGGCTTAAGATGTGTCTCACCACGTTCAGAAAAGGCCAAACTAGTGGGTCAAGTATGACGAATATTTCAGAATCTTTGAGAAAGTTCGACGAATCATGTGACGCAGTGGGCAGTGGCACACCCACCAACTACAGACCATACCATTTGTTGCTAAAAAAAATTGTTTTTCTTTTGCATCAACATGGTTTATTGGTATTATAAACTATACAAGCATCAGAAACGTAGTGAAACTAAGTTTTTTATTCTCAAAGCAAACACAAACTAATCTATTTTCGTTTAGGTCGTTGTTTTATGGCCTTAGTGCAAATGGATTCTTCAGCAGATCAACTAACTTTCTAGCTGTTAGTTTACTGCTGCCTCAACTCTGTAAATCTTACATCTAAAGTATATATACCAGGAGGCAACATTACCGCTTTCTCAAAAGCCTTTTTCATGATTCTCAAATTAATCACAGAGTTTCTACATTTGGATTCTCTGCTTAAACGCTTCAACGTTGAAGGCTTGAATCTATTGAGAATGCTCTGCATGCTGCTGATTAGCCCTTGCCACTGTCTGAAGATGAAATAATAAGAAAATGAGATCCTAGTACATTAATCAAACAGATTCATTACGCATAATCTCTCATGGGTGATATTTACCTGAAATGCTGGCAGATGTGGTGCATGCAAAAGCTGGATGTATGGAGTGAATTGCTTACTGATATTGAAACACTTTGTCTCACCTATCTTGATTGTGCATCACCTAGCTTTTGCCTTTTGATGGCTTGATTTTCTGAATCAGACTAATAGTGTTAGCTACGTTTTTAACACTTGTTTCCCTGCAGTGAGATACATAACACATAAAACCGCATTACGAGAGGAACATGAGACCAAAGTTAAGTTCAGACGGATTCTTCAGCCTAGTTTGTTGCTTCTTAGGGTCCATTGACTTTCCTCCTTAACAATGAGAAGAAAGTAAATCTCTATATATCTCCATCATCTAGAGAAGCAGCAACAGCAAAACTAAAAAATCTTCATTATCATCAAGACCATATATACAAACAAAATTTATATGCAAGTAAGCAAAACATTCAAATGAGAGATCACTTACAGTGCAAGAAGAGGCTTTTACCATCGTTAGGTCATAATCAAGCTTTTGTCTTTTTTATCGCTTTGATTTTCCTGAATCAGATTGGTAGTGTTATTTTGAATACTTGTTTCCGTCAAAGAATCAAGACATTAAAGAACCTAATCAACACATTTAAGTCAATGATGAGGTTTAAAGAGTTTCAGGCATGTAGTGAGATCATGCTGAACTTTTAACCATTAAGCTTACTTGTCTTGATTTTGAATCATCTAGCTTTGCCTTTTGATAGCTTCATTTTCCTGAATGAATTTGGCAGAGCTAGCTATGTTTTTAACACTATTTTCCCTGCAGTGAGGCAATAAAGGCCCAAAAAAAAAAACATTACTAAAAGTAGGAACGTGAAACCAGATTTATGTATCAAAATGGTTATTGGTTATTAATTATGAATGTGAGCTACCTTTTTAAAACTTTATGATGCCTGCCATTGGCTTGAGACAGTTGTGACTGGTTTGACTGGTTTTTTGGCTTGAGTGCAGACGGATTCTTCATTGACTGTAGATTAACCATCTTTTTAGCAGTTTGCAGCTACTTAAGTTCCATTGACTTATCTCCTGGAGAAAACAGCACCATCTTAGAAGTTAATAAAAAAAAAGATAAGATAAGAGAAAAGTTAAAAGGAACCAGAGCGTACCTCAATTGTTTATTACCTGTGGAAGAGAGTTATTGGCATGAAGCAACAAAGAAAACAATAAAAAAAATATCAAATTGACGTTGTTATCGTAAGGCTGTTTCTGTTGGTTCTACATCTTCTTCATTCTTCAAACCATACCATATCTCCGACCTGCACAAAAGTATAAAATTAGAAGAAGCTTTGTTAAAACAATAGCCTAAACGAAAACAAATTTGAGGAAGTGGACAAGATGTTGTTACTGTAAGAACACGCCGGCGATCTTTTCGGTGTTTTGAATCTACTTTGTACTTCCTTGAAAAAATCTGAGTCATCGTCCTAGTTGGAACACGAACAAAGACACACACACAAACACCTGTTGCGCTGCACCCAAAAAAGAAACAACAAATCCATTAATTAATATCTCATATGCAAAAACAAACTCTTCTTTCAAAGGCAAAACATCAACACCACCTTTTGTTATGAATCTTCTTCATTCTTCAAACCATATCACATCTGCACAAAAATATAGAATATCAGTCACATTCTCATCTAATATTGAAAACAAAGAAAACCGCAAATTTGAGGAAGCGGACAAGGGAAGAGGAGGTGCAGAGTCAAGACAAAGACCTATCTATACCTTTAAATCGACCAGTTTGATGTTGTTACTGTAAGAAAAGAACATGCCGACCGTGATTGTTCTGAATCTACTTCATCATACTTCAAAACATTAATCTGAGTCAAATAAATCATCGTCCTTCTTGGTTGGAACACGAACACACACCTGTTTCACCCAAAAGAAATACACAAAACAAACCCATTAGAAAGCAAGTTCGACTCTCTTTTATGGAATTAGAAAGACCTAGATTAACTTCTCATCGATAAGTTTGATGTTGTAACTTATTGTAAGAAAGCCGACTACCGTTTTTGTTTTGAATCTACTTCGTCTTTGTAAACATCCGAGTCATCGTCCTGGTTTGAACACGAACACGCACCTGTTTCGTCTCACCCAAAAAGAAACAACAAACCCGTTAATTAAGATGGTACATACAAATACGAAAAGTTTATTTCAAAAGCAAAATCGATCCATAGGGTTAGAAAGATACCTCTTACTCGTTTTGCTCTCTCGTCGCCATTTAATCTGTGAGAAAAAAAACTCGTTATTTCAAAAGCAAAAACATTCACACGAAATCAAATCGATTCATAGGGTAAGAAGAATACGAGAAGATACCTCTGCGCCTTCATTTATGTTGGCTCTCTCTCGTCGCCATTAGAATCTCTATATCTCTCTCTCTCCCGCTGTGTCTCTCAGTCTCTGAAGAGAATGTGTTCTAGTTTTAATTTCTACTGGATTAAGAAACTCAAGAGTAATCAGTCTCTATTTATAAACAGAGAGGTGTCGACCAAAATTAAACAACAGAAAATTTCCTTTTTATAAGAAAAGGAAAAAGGAAATTGTTAAGTTGGAAAAAAAGGAAATTCTTTTTACGTTTATTGATTAATGTTATAAAGAAAAAAGGAAATTGTAAAGTTTGGTTTTTAATTAAAAAAAAAAAGGAAGTTGATGACAAAAATAAAAAAAGGAAATTGTTAAGTTTGGTTTTAATTATAAATAAAAAAAAGAAAATTCTTACGTGTCATAAGAAAGGAAATATGTAGTAAGAAAAAAGGAAATTACTTAATCAAAAACACACCGCATAGATAGTGGACTTTTTGTTGTTTGTTAAGCCGTGGGCTTTCTTTTTATAATATACTAATTATAAGTTATTCCTTTTTATACATACAATATGAAAGAGGGCCACAATGATCGATTTTGAAACCATGTTTATTTTATAAATCAAATATTATAGTGAAGGTTCAAGTTTAACAAACCAAACAACTTTTAATTAAAAGCTTAATTACAATAATGACCAAACGAGCAATACTTCCCACCACCGTCGTGACCGCCGTATCCACCTTCATCGTCGTCTTCAGTGAAGTCATCATCACCACTCTTTCTACTGTGAATCCACCACAGCAGATTAGTCAAAGAGTTCCCATCATCATGCCCTTTTAATCCTTTAACCTTCTCTATCGCTCCATCTTTGTCGTATATACTTTCCAAAGCATACACAAATCCTTTCCACCCTTCTCCAACGCCTTCTCTCGCCAACGCGGGCATAGTCCAGTTCACAAGCTGCTTCGTGAATGTCACATCGGAGAACAGAACTTCCGACACCGGAAGCAACGGTAGTAACTGTATCCCAAGGCGACACTCTTTCCACTCCTTTGGCGCGAACCACAAGCCACTGTCTCTCTTTGTTGACCATAAAATTCCAACCACACGATTCTCCGCTGTGAAATCTTGAGGGTATATAGTGTCGTCCTCTTTCACCTGCGCCACCACCAAGAGCAAAAATTTAGTAATCAAATTAATACCAACGTAACATGAATAGGTTTAGTAACCAATCGGACCTTTAATTTCTTTAAAATGCTTCAAAGTTCCAACTTTAAAAAGTTATAAAATCAAATTTCTGTCAAAATCGAAACTAAACCAAATATTATTCAATTTCCATGTGGTTTCCCAATTTATATGCCAAAAACATTTTAAACCAAAATGATATGACTAAAACCGAACCAAATATAAAACCAAATTCCGGTTTTCAGACTGAGCATTCTCAATTCGATGCGGTTCAATTCCATTATTCGGTTCGGTTTTGTTTAACAAGATTAAAATAATATTACCTGCCACCACATTTTCGCGGCGTGAATCTCTAACGTCAGAACCGTCGAAGCCGCCGCCACGAGATGTGTATCACCGTAAGCTAGCCCCAACAAAGCAGCAGAGTAATACGCGTTCACGGCCTCGCTCGTGCTCTCTTGATTCCTCCCATCAGCGAACTCAGTCAACCCTCCAGCCCATGAATGAAGCTTGAAAAGATCAAAGCATCTCAAACGCGGGTAATTAGAATTCGAATTCGACTTGGAACCAGCTCCCTTCTTCCCCAATGTCATGTAATCCGCAATTAAAGAATACGCTGGAGGTTTGTATCTCTTCCCCCACAAAGGATCAATCTTTGCAAGCACAGCAATCGCATAAACAAAGTAACCTAAATGATAGTGATGATCATTGTAAATCCCGAACCCAAAATCAGCTCCTGAGTCTCTCGATCCTTGCTTAGTAATCACACCTCCCCATTTAGGATCATACAAGAACCCATTTGGTTTAAAGTTCCCGTTAAGCCACGGTTCGATCATGTTCTTCAAGTAAGTTTTAATCGCTGGAATCACATCGAGATAACAAACTTCTTCAGCGATCAAAGCTAACCTCGCAGCTCTGGCGATCAACTTCGCGTAAAAGTAGGACGAATCCGTCACCGGAGCTGATGAATCTAGAGCGTTAACGTCTTTGATGAGAGCTGAGATGATCTCTTGGTGAGCATCTTCTTGAACTCCTTTGATAGAGTGCCACGTTACAGAAACAGGGTCTGGTTTCAAAACCCATGAATCTCCGACGACACCTACCAAATCTCCGTCGATGCTGTTGTATCTGATATTGTCTAGAACTGTGATTGAGCAGTCGTTGTGTGATAAAAGCTTGAGATGAAGGGGATGAGCGAGCATTAGGAGATCTCCATAGCCTCGTTTCTCCCATTTATACTCTAAAGCAAAGGGCTTTGTGAAATCAGCGTCACCGGAAACCGGGTAACAGCAAGCGAATCTGTCGAGGGTTGATTCGAAATCTGGATTTGGACTCGGTAACACGGCGATACGGATAATACCCGAGAACCCACCACCGCAATTGATCGAAGAGACGCCGCCTTTGGTCAGATTGATCGGTGAAGAGGCGTAGATTAGCCATGTCTGGTTGTTGTTGAGCTTTACGGTGTACTTCGTGGATGAGGTGTTACCGGAAAGAGATAAAACCGCGTGGATCGTTGAGATTGTGATGGAGGAGTTAACGGAGCAGGTGATGAAAGGGCTTCCTCTAACGAGGAAGAATCTGAGATTAGAGGAAGGGAAATCGAGCGTGACGCCGAGATCGCTGAAGGAAGAGATCAGATGAGTTTTTCGAGAATGCGGGTCGGGTCCGTCTGAGCCGGTGATGGTGATGTCTGCGTTGAAAGCTTCGTAGATGAAAGCAGAGTTGTGGGAGAGAGTTGGGTATGAGATGGAGATAGATGAGACCGATGGTTTGATGATGTAAGGGTGAAAGTACTCAGCTTGGTCGCCATTTTTGAGAGTGAAGTTTTGGAAGAAGGAGTTTGTAGGGAGAGGAGATGAGAGGAGATCGTGGCTGAAGAAACGAGACGGGTCGGGTAAAACAGAAGAACTGGATCTAGGGAAGAGAAACGGAGTGTTTCTTTGTTTTGAGAAAGGCATTTCTTGAGGCGGTGGAGATGGTGAAGGAAGAGGTGGCTCTGTTTCTCGTGGTGGTGATGGTGGTCTTAGAGGCCTGTTCTTTGGCCTTTTAAAGGGTTTTGCGATTAACACTTTGACTTTTCGCCTTACCTTTTTCAACATTTTGCTTAGTCAACAGGAGAAAGAGATAACGACAAATTTGGAAAAATGAGTTCTCAAAAGTAAAGGGGGGGATGGTTTTAAACTGTTAATTCATTGTTAGACAATTGTGGGGTTTGTTTGTTTATTAGAAAAGGATATAGAAATTTTGTAAAATTTATGATAGATGTTTGTTTCCAAGCTAAGGTTTTGGGAACGTGCAGGAGACTTGCTATAGATGCTAAACGTATAGAAGATATTGATACATGCCCAAATGAGAAAGCAAGTGGAAAAAAGAACCCATTACTAACTAATAATATGGCTGTGATCACAATAGTTTTCTATGAAAGTAAGTTGTATTTTTGTAACAAACAAATGTTTAGTACCAACTTAAGTGGGATGTGTGTGGAATATTACATGTTTGATATGGATTGGTTATTTTTTTCAACAAATTCCAAATTTGGTGGATGACTTTGGAGCATGCTTGAGGTTTGTGATTTGATGTTTTGCTTAGCAAAGGAGAAAGAGGGTTGATTGCAAGCAATGTAATATGCGTGGCAATGCATATGGACAATTGGACACGGTTTTTTTTTACATCGATATGGACAAGATTTTTGTATTATTTGTAAGTGCTTAGATAAATGTTGCTTCAATGCATTTCTTATAGTATGAATTGTTAATAAAAATTATTAGTAAATTATTACTGGTAAAATTTTCTATAAAAACTTTATTAAGAATTTAAAATCTTTATTAAACGGTTAATTATAAAAGAAAATTATTTGTTAAATTTTGATTTGATATAGATTGGGTTTGATGTTTGATAGACAAGGCCTTTTTTAAGGCCCATATATAGGATGGATACTAGAAAATAGAAGCCATTTTGAATGTTAACCGAACCAACAATAGAATTCACCTTTACCAAACTGTCCCGGTTTAAGCACCAACCGCTTCGGTTTAGCTCTGTGATCGTTCTGCGAGTCACCAAAGACACAGAGAAAGGGAGGAAGACGAAGAGACGAGATATGGCCGGACTTTTAGCTTGGGCCGCCGATGTCGTCGGTAAAAATGGAAAAGAAGGAGACGATGAGAAAGATCGGATCCCACTTGTTTTCACGGAGGAGCAGCAGAGATACGTCGACGAGCTTGGCCGGAAAGCGACAACCCTCAGCCGTTCGATCCAAGATCTAAGGCTTAGATTGCCTCCACCGGATATCTCCCAGCGTCTGCCTCACCTTCTTGCTCACTCCCTCGCCTCCAATGCCGCTCTCACTCTTCAGCTTGATTCGCATTCCGCTACTCGTGAACAGGTTCGAGTTTCTGAAAGAGTGAAGCTGATTATGGAATCGTGTGTTTGCATTGTAGTATTAGTCTTGAAATGGATATGGCTTTTTTTTTTTTTCAGAAATGATCCAATTTACTGAGGGAAACATTTATGTATCCTCATGGTTCTTCTTTTGGTATTGCAATTAGGCTCAAATGAGAGAGCAGACGCTGCTGGAAGAAAACAGTACATATGAGAATGCAATATCAAATTGTGAGACCAAAATAGAAGAGAAAAGGAACGAAGCAGATTCTCTTCTTAGAAAGTTGAAGGTGAGTTACCAGATAAGAGACGTTTTCTTGTTCAAATTTGGATTGTGGTTCTTTTCTTGTCTATGATCTTGTTTAGGTGTGAACGTTGCTCTTGTTACCATTTGGGGCCACGGTCTGATATAGTATGGTTTGTAGGAGCTCGAAGATGTAGAGGAGAACTTGAGAAATGAGCAGGAAGATGAACAAGCTTCTCTAGAAGCAAGTCATTCCAAAAGCTCTGGTGAATCTGTTATTCAGGGTGATAGGAATGGAAAAGATGGAGCAGATACAGAAGCTATGAAATCTGTTATGCTAGAGAAGTTGGAGGGGAAAAAGAATGATTTGGTTAGTTTTCATTTTACCTTTAAGGGTATAGAATTCTCTAATCCTGGCCGTATATCTAACGGCAGTGTTAAGTTATATCTTCCTTTTAGAGTTTAATGGAAGAAAAGGTTCAGAATTTAGAGAGGAGTTGGGCTGTTATACAGGAAAGAGCACTGAAGCAGCCTTCTCCAGGTACTTTTTGTCATCAAATCTGATTAGATGTTAAATTACTAATTTTTCATCATTCAAAACCATCATGTCTTCAACATTTATGAAACCAAAAATCTTTGTTAGATAGCTTATTTTCAGTAAGAATCCGATAGAGATTTTGTTATTGGTTTCGTTAGATAGGTTGATAGTGTGAAAAATGTTCATTCACATTATCTGACTGGAAATTTTATGCTTTCACAGGTCAGAGAGAGAAGACACTGGATAAACAACTTCATAGTCTAATCGAACAATTAGCTGCAAAGCAGGTCCATCTCAAGCCAAATTAGTCTGCACTTTTACTTTAGACGGTTTCTTAACAGAAACTTTTGATATGCCTAACAGGCACAAGCAGAGGGGATTGTTGGTGAGATTCATTCGAATGAGATGGAGTTAGAGAGACTAAACAGTTTGTGGAGAAGGTATGAGAGCTTTAACGTTGAGGGGAACGCTGCAAGGAACAGATTTAAGAGAACAAATTCAGATAGAGGATTTGGTTCAGACCAGGAAGTTGATGGTCATTCCTACCTTCCGTATACATCTGCTACAAGAAATGAGACCCAAACGAGGCTTATGTATCTCAGGTCAGCTTTTGTCATCTACATTTTGGCTTTGCACGTCCTGGTTTTCATCAAAATATCCTTTTAAGAAATTGTGTACACGAGTGCTCTCTTGTGATTTTAGTTTGCACAAAGGGGTCAAAATACTACATATAAAGTTTATAGGAATACGATAATTGTTCTCAAATGATTTACTGTCCTTCCATATAGTATATGGCGATTGAATTCTGAGACTTCTGCATGATTTTTTCTTTACATTTTTTCTTGATTTTAGATATTGGTCTCTTCTACTCATTCTTGAGGGATGCTTTCTAGTTCTCCGTCTTCATCATTTGTAGTAAAATATCATTCCAATTATCGATAGGTCCAGGCAGGCACCAATGAATACAGTCATTTCTTAAAGTCACCTCCGCATTCTGTAGATGGCCATATCTCCCAGGATGCCCATCTGGTCGCAATAGCATTGCCTGTGTCATGTCCATTAATTGTAGTCTCAAACCCTTCTTCTTCCTCCCTTCTTCTTCTGCAGCTCTAAATTCCTCCAGTTGAATGTCATGAACCTTGAGATCTGCACCTTCGGCTATAGTCTCATTTCTTCTATAAGGTCGTGTCCTTACACAGTCCCCTCCCTTGTTCCAAGGCCCACCTTCGAAATGCTGAGGAGAAAAAGTCCTTAAAAATGCCAGACCCTTGAATTTTTCGAGTATAGCTTTTAAAGATATTCTTAAAGCCTTCCTGTATCCATAGTCCAAAGGCAATTCAGTAGTGTTTGGTAACCCACAGTATTGGCACCCAGAGATTTGTCGATTTTCATAGAAAATAACCGGTCGGTAAAACCAGTGGCCGGATGATATAACCAGGTAGTCGAGGTAGTCGAGCTGACTCGTCCACTCAGTGTCATACTCGTCGAGGTACAGGTTGAAGAAGTTGGACTTCGGATCTGTAGGGTCAAGTTTAGTAGACTTCACTAGAAATGGTGACCACATGGCATGAAGAGTAAAGTTATATGATGTGTAATTCCATACTTTGAAATCTGTATTTGGTGAAGGAGAAATATCTTCAGGATATTCTACCTACAAGGAAATCAAACAAGCCAACACTTAGAGAGACGTTGGTTAGTTGGTGATCATTGGCAATTAGATTGGACTTTTTACCCTAGAGAGAAGGCACAAGAGAGATTGCACTTGATTTCTGCTAATGGAATCACCTACAAACCCCATGGCTTTCCCTCTCACCATTTCCAAGAATACTTGAGGATCAATAATGGGGAGGTCGCAGCTGTCCGGCTTCCATCTCCATCTCATGAACCCAGTGTCTGGTCTCCCATACTTAATGCAGTTCTGGTGATCATGTATTGCCCAACAAGTCATGTTGGTGTAGTATGGAGCTTCTTCGTTTGGCACCCATTCCCCGGAAAAAAGATCACACTTTTGCTCATCATCTCTGATCCGCGTCCTTGCTGGTGATGTAGTGACCGGGGATGAATGATCATCAGATGATGAAATCTGATTGGATGAAGAATTCCGATGCCTTAAAGACAAATGATTGAGTGGAGCAGGAATCGGACTACTCTTAGGTGAAAGAATCTGATTGGATGAAGGACTTTGTTGTGTTAAAGGTGTGGGATTGGTTGGAGAGGGAATGGGACCACTCTCAGGTGTAGGAATCCGATGGAAAGAAGATTTTCGATGTCGTGAAGGCGTATGGTTGGGTGGAGCGGGAAGGGGTGAATGAATCTGATTTGATGAAAAATTATGATTACTGTAATGTATATGGTTGACTGAAGGGGAACGATCTGTTTCAGATGATGAGATTGATAGAGGTAAGATTGGATTTGCGAGTAGAGAATATAGAGCAGGGACTATAGTGAGGAGAAATAGAACAAAAGCTAATGTAACTGCAACTCGTGGTGTCCTTTGAAGGATTGCAAACAAAGGAAGCTCCATTGTCTGCTTCGAGACAATGGTGTCCGGGATGATCATAAATATGTATGTATATATGGTGTATAATGGTGAGCTCGTGGTCATCCAGTAACTAGGCACAACAGTTGACCATGTCGTTAAATATAATTAAATAAACCAGAGAGAGAGAGAGAAGCAGAAGACTTAATTTGGCTTGGTCATAACTCATTAGGACAACATCTTCCGAACTTGAGCCAGTAATCCTTTGTCTTCTTCTCTCTTTAGCATAGCAAGCAAGAAGTCATTAAGGTTATCAATAGGACCAGGCAAGCACCAGTGAACACAATCGTTGTACAATGTGACATTGGTCTCTGGCATATGGCCGTAGTGGCTCGGGTGACCATCGGGTCTTAGCCACATTGCTTGGGTCGTATCTAGCAGTCTTAACCTCTTCCCTTTCTGCTTCGCTTCTTCTTCAGCTCTTTGAAACTCTTCCAACTGAATCTTGTGTAGCATCATTGTCGTTTCATCTTGAGTCACGTCGCTCTTATAAGGTTGTTTCCTCAAACAATCTCCTCCTTCGTTCCATAACCCGCCTTCAAAATGTGATGGTGCAAAAGTTCGTAAATACATTACCCCTTTGAAGCTTTCCGAGTCCAAGACCGCTTTCAACGCTGTTCTAAACGCTTTTCTATACCCGTAAAACATGGTGAGATCGGTTATGTTCGGTAATTGACAATAATGGCAACCAACGACTGACTTGTTTTCGTAGTAGAGCGATGGCCGGTAATGCCAATGGCCAGAGGAGATGATAACGTAGTCAAAATCTCCTATATCTGCTGTCCAAATCTCGTCCGCCTCATCAAGGTATAGATCAAAAATATCAGTATACTTGGGATGGGTCTTGCCGGGTTCTGTGGACTTTACCAAGTGCGGTGTCCAAAATGCGGCCATAGTGAAATTGTATGTCTCGTATGTCCATCGTCTGAAATAATCGTCATCCTTAACCGAAGCATCCACCGGATATTCAACCTGCAATGCCAAAATCTAGTTTAATCTCGAGAAACTAATAAGTAATTCATATGAGGAATTTTCTAATTCGATAAGATGGAACTAAAACGAACCAAATCGTACCATACAAAACTTGAATTTCTTTTGATTAAGATAAAAACAAAAGGAAACATTATGATTATTCTTTTTTTTTTTGGACAAACTATTATGATTATTCTTTGAAACCAACTTCTTAAACAAAACCAGTTCAGATAAGATTCGATTAATCAATCAATACACAAAAATCCAAAACGCAAAATTTAACAAAAAGAAGCTGGACAAGACATTGTGTCATGCGATTTGATAATACAAACCCAACATGGACTCTGTGGATATGTCAATGTATGTATTCTCTATTCCTTTTTCAGAATCTTTACACATAAGTAAACTTATATAATTAAAACATCTACAAACCACCATTGGTCAGACTGCACATTCCTGTTTCATAATTGCTTTTTTCTTTTGTTTACTATACGAAAACGTTATTTCAATAATTGTGGCACCGGTGAACCACAATCACCTTTATGCACGAACCAGTCTTGTCTTTGATTGTATATAATTTAATTGAGTAGTTATATAAGTTTATCAAATTTAAGTAATAATAACGTACATGTCGATTAATGTACGTATATGCAAACACTTCTTAATTAAAATAGGGGTATATATATGATCGCGAAAGTAATGATTCATGCACATCTAACTTCGTTTATACTACTTTTATCAAAAGATGTAATAATTAAAATTTAAAATCATATCTACATACGAGTCTATGACCTAATGATTCGACAGTTATAGAAGCTCATCGATTAGAATGTTACTTCGAAGTAAAGAGTGGTTTACATATAATATTCCTTGGTGCATGAGTACTAAAATATGATTTACTTATACTTTAATGCATTTTTTTTGCTGGTTAAACTGAAAAATTGTCTGACGAGGTTTTAATGACGCAAAAAGTTGGTTTAAGGACACAACAATACTTTGATCCGTTTACATCATATATTTAATTTCTTACTTTAGAAAATTCAAAATTATGCTAGAAAATAAAAAGAAGAACTTTGTGTTACCTGAGAGAGAAGGCAGATCAAAGACTGCATGTGGTTTCTGCTAACGGAGTCACCAACAAACGCCATAGTTTTACCTCTCACGATCTCAAGAAACCGAATGGGGTCAAAAACAGGCAAGCCATCTTCGCACCCGTAAGGTCTCCATTTCCACTTGAAGAAATCGGTGTCAGGTCTTCCAAACCTCATGCAGTTTTGGTGTTCGTGTATCGCCCAGCACGTCGTGTTCGTGTAGTAAGGTGCCTCGGGGTTAGGAACCCACTCTCCGGAGAATAAGTCGCAGCCCTCGTGCGATGCTACGACGGTGTCTTGGAGCTTGATGATGCTGTTTTGGCTTGGAGGCTGTTGCTTGAGTAAGAAGTTAGGGTCTTCAAGAAAAGGGTAGAGAAGAGGGATGATGGTGAGGAGAGCTGTGGCAATGATCACTACGATGAGTAGCTTTTGTTTAGTTGGAAATGTTGCAGAATGAAGAAGCTCCATTGCAAGGAAAGATAGATGATCAGAGAGAGTGGAGAGATTTCGAGAGAGAGAGAAAACAATAGGAAAGGATTATATCAGAGTTTGGGACTAATTAAATTTGTTTTATAAGTTGTGCAAAAAGATTTGTGATACAACAAAAAGAGTCGGTATCAAATCTAAATAAAGAGTTATGATTATTGCAAAAAAAAGGCCAGCAGAAGAAATTAAAGCAACCAATCAAACAATAAATTCACAAGGGTGATTGACTATTCAGTAATTTGGACGTTTTTTGTCGGCAATTTGGACCTTAACATGAGTTTTAATTATAAATTACACATGTAATTAGCCTGTAGGTCGTTATATATGTGTAAATGTGTCACAAGAAGTTATTATAGTTTACTTGACTACTATTATTCTTGAGTATATCATCAAGTTAGTATGCTTTTTTGCCAACTGTTACAAACAAGTTAAAGTAATGATTAGGAGACGAACATATATGAGTTTCTTCACCCATGTACGTAGGTTCCTTTTAGCAACTTGTCTATAGTATTATTATTCAAAAGGTTTGGTAAGAAGAACAACTGTTTCATTTGATCTTAAACCAAAATTTCGTGAATCGAGTTAGTACTGTATTTCATAAACAAGTAATACACTCAAAAGCATAACCTAAAGCCTATATAACCATAACGTTTATAAAATATTTGTGGACACACAAGGCCAACAATGTCGTTGTCGCTGACCTGATCACTTGAGTTGCAACTATCCCAGCCTCTCTGATTCGGTTTCGGTTTGGTTTGGTTCGGGAATGTTTATTTCCGTTTTTGCAAATGGGGTCACAGAGACATCAAACAAGTGAACAGCAATCATCAATCCAGTTCATACAAGTAATCTAAAATAAACCACAATCATCAAAATCCAAATTTCATCATCGTCACGCAAACCTCAATCATTATCATTCATCAACATTGATAGACTACAAGTCATGACTTGGTACTCTCATAGAGTCATAGTCTCATACTAAATTACCAACACAAGTCATATGATCCTATTCCTATAATTATTAAAACGTATTTTCAGTTTTTATAAGAGGGTGACACGTGGATAGTCTACGTGGAAGCTACAACGCCACAATCGTTTCTACAGTTGTGATTGTGAAAGGTCTCTCCTTTTTGTTCTTTTTCTCCAAGATCGCGAGTTCTTCTAGCTTTTCAGCTCTAATTTTGTAATCGCAAATTTACCCAAGTTTCAATTCAGTCTCAGGTCACGATACGTTAACTACTCAGCGTTACTTAGGGTCAATTGTAGGATGTTGAGGTCTCTGATTTGGAAACGATCACAGGCATCGTCTTCAGCCGTCACGATGTCGTGAGTTCTTCTTCTTAAATTTCTGTAGAATGTTGATTTCGAATAAAGCATTGATCTTTATTGATGTTAGGTTGATTTCTGTCGGAAAAATAGCTTAGCAGAGACGGATCATTTCTCTAGGGGTTTCCATTTTTGAGGCATCGACACTCTGTTCCCAGTTGTTGAATAGTGTGATTTATTCATTCAGTCATAGATTTTTGTTTGCACATACTGATGATGGTCTTGTCTTTATCTCTTTAGCAGTTCAATCACTCAGAGAGGAAATGAAAGGCTTTTGTCTGAAGCCGCTGGTTCACATTCAAGAGATACTAAAGTAATTGACCATAACTTATTTCACTGATTTTGAGTTTGATGAGACATTGTGATAAGAGACCTCTTCAAATCCGATTGCCACATTATAAATTTTTGTTTAGTATAGAATTTGTTGAAACAAGAGTGTACAGTTATCTTTAGTTATGAGTTTGTTGTTGGAAAGTCTCCTGGCTTATATTTGATAGCTCTCTAGTCTCTATGATTCAATCTCTGTTTGTGTTTGTTTTTCAGTTGCAGTTACAGATATGTTTTGGTTGAGTCCTTTGCTTTTCTGGTTGGTCGACGTTTATCATTAGTGCAATGCTAATAAACTTGTTCACAAACTGTCTCTCTTTTTTTCTCTGAACCTATCACATTGTGTTGTCTTGAATGCAGATATTGGTTTTGGGAGGAAATGGTTACGTAGGTTCACATATATGCAAGGAGGCACTGAGACAAGGTTTCTCTGTATCTAGTCTTAGCAGGTATTTCTGTTTTTTCCGGGTTTAAATCTGACCTTTTGCTCATATACTGTCTTTTCATAGCTTAATGCCTTAATGTTAGTCTTTTGCACTGTTATTAGGTCTGGAAGATCTTCTCTGCATGGTTCATGGGTCGATGATGTAACCTGGCATCAAGGTATTCTCAAGATCTGAATACATATTTCACTTTGCTCATCATTATAAAACCAATAGACTAGGATAAATGACTCGGTTTCTGTTTTCTACTAAAACAATAGGCGATTTGCTTTCACCCGATTCTCTGAAACCTGCACTAGAAGGAATTACATCTGTGGTAATTAAGAAATCTCCTGGAAATTTACTTCATCATATGGTTCGTTTCATTCGCATCTCATATCGAACTTGTGCAGATTTCATGCGTTGGTGGTTTCGGTTCCAATTCACATATGGTCAAGATTAACGGGACTGCAAACATTAATGCTGTTAACGCTGCCGCAGAACAAGGTAAATGTTCATAGATTGTGATTAATGTAAAGGCCTTCTTTGTTTGTATGTGCAGAAATGTATAGATTATCTATATTTCTGTATGTTCTTTTGCAAACTGACAAAAACAGAAGCTTGTTATATTATGTCTAGGTGTGAAAAGATTTGTGTATATATCAGCTGCGGATTTTGGTATCATAAATAACTTGATTCGAGGATATTTCGAAGGAAAGGTACTTATTCTTACTCTTTGCCTTTTGGGCTTTTGTTCTTAGTTATTACATCTCGCTTTGATCATTTTATGTATAAAAAATTGCAGAGGGCAACTGAAGCTGCAATTTTGGATAAATTTGGAAACAGAGGTGTGTAAATCTTCTCACTTTTATGCTAAACTCCCTCGCTGTATTATGCGTGTTCATTATATTCTTGACTGAAAACTTGGTTGTTTCTATGGCTTCTTAGGAACGGTTTTAAGGCCAGGATTCGTACATGGGACTCGTCAGGTCGGTAGCATAAAGCTGCCACTTAGTCTCATTGGAGCTCCACTTGAAATGGTAAAAGAAGAACTGCATCATCAATCTTGGTTTGTTTTGAAAACATAGAAGTGTGAATCTTTTGTCTCAAAACGTTTTGATCATTTGCAGGTTTTGAAGCTGTTCCCAAAAGAGGTGACGAAACTTCCTCTGATCGGGCCACTTTTAATACCTCCGGTGAATGTAAAGTCCGTTGCAGGAACTGCGGTAAAAGCTGCAGTCGATCCCGAGTTCGCTTCTGGAATCATCGATGTATACGGGATCCTTCAACACGGTCACTGAACGCGACACTGGCTTAACAAAGTTTTTCCTTATTATGGGTTTTAACTCTCTAAATCAAATGTAACAACCATTGTCTCTAGTTTTTGCCACCAAATAAATTTTGAAACTGAAGCAGCTTAAAGCAATAATAGAGATTCATATTTTTTTTCTTAGTGTCGTGCCAAAAACAAATTAACAATGTCAAGCATCGAATTATAGAGGGAAAAAGTTTCGTTGCGATAATCTTCCATTGCGAAGACTTGAAAGTTGAGTAAGTTTGGCCTTTTTTGAGCTGATAAACCGGGTTTTATCTAATAACCGGACTGAACCATAACCGCGTATGATGATCCTTGACCCAACTATAATTTTAAAAGGAGGAGTCAAACCGGACTTAAAAAAAAGGTTTTAAAAAGGCATAACCTAGAGGGAGTGTGATTTTGCTTTGATTGTCGTGCTTTTTGGTGGTTTCCCGGGTTTTCGCTTTTCACTTTCAGCTCTCCAAATCGAAACAACCCGAATAATCGCAATCCAAAGAGAGAGAGAGAGAGAGAGAGAGAGAGAGAGAGAGAGTCTAGGGTTTTATTTCGTATGGTGCAATTGCGGACTGGAGAAACTTCGATTTCGCCTAGGTTTCACTATTTCTTCAGGTCAGTTCTTCTTTCGATTGAGAAAATTGAACTTTGTTTCAATATTTTGTCAGCGAATCGAATCGTGTATTCTTCTTTTTGGGATTCGTTTTTCTCATTAGTGCCTTTAATGTTTCGTCTCTGTCTTCTTTGTAAGTTGATTTTGCTTATATTATTGTTGTTCGTTTTGGTTTTACTGTTCATTTGTCAGTCATAGGGTTTGTGTGTTGGAGAGAAGAGATAGTGTGAAGAAACTGGTGATTGTTTTTTTATTACAAGTTTCTGTTCAATCAGAGTCTAGTTTTTTTTATTCTTCAGTTTTGGTTTTAGGGTATAGCTTTTGCATCCCCCAGATTCAAAGTTCTAAGCTTTTTCTAAGTTTCTAATTTTCGATGCTACATTGTTTCCCCCAACCAGTTGTGCTTTTATATCTGTGGATCTCTTAAGAAAGTTTTGAAACTTTTCAGGTTAACCTAGATAATATCTCTGCCTGCTGAACAACAATGTCTGAACGTCGTGCTAAGCGTCACAAAATCTCCAGAGGGGAAGATGACTTTTTGCCTGGGAATATTATCGAAATCGAGCTTCACAATTTCATGACGTTCAATCACTTGGTATGTAAACCGGGATCACGCTTGAACCTTGTTATTGGACCAAACGGATCAGGTAAAAGTTCTCTTGTCTGTGCCATTGCACTTTGTCTTGGTGGTGAGCCTCAGCTTCTTGGCCGAGCAACCAGTGTTGGTGCATATGTTAAGCGTGGGGAAGATTCTGGCTACGTCAAGATCTCTCTGAGAGGGAAGACGAGCGAGGAAAATTTTACGGTTTCTCGTAAGATTGATACACGTAACAAGTCGGAGTGGATGTTCAATGGAAACACAGTTAGTAAGAGAGAGGTAGTTGAGATCATCCAGAAATTTAACATCCAAGTTAACAATCTTACGCAATTCCTGCCACAAGATAGGGTTTGCGAGTTTGCTAAGTTAACGCCTGTTCAGCTTTTGGAGGAGACAGAAAAAGCTGTTGGTGATCCTCAGTTGCCAGTCCATCATCGGGCGCTTGTTGACAAAAGCCGTGAACTGAAGCAGCTTGAGAGAGCTGTGGAGAAAAATGGAGAGACGCTGAATCAGCTTAAAGCCCTTGTTGATGAGCAAGAGAAGGATGTGGAACGTGTTAGGCAGAGAGAGTTGTTTTTGACTAAGGTTGATTCTATGAAGAAGAAATTGCCATGGCTTAAGTATGATATGAAAAAGGCTGAGTACATGGATGCTAAGAAGAGAATGAAGGAAGCCCAGAAAAAATTGGATGAAGCTGCAAGGAATTTGAACAGCATGAAGGAACCTATTGAAAAGCAAAAGAGGGAGAAAGCAGAGATAGATTCAAAATGCAAAAAGGCTAAGAATCTCCTTGATGCAAATGGAAGAAACCGTGGTAACTTGCTTGAGAAAGAAGATGAGGCAGAAGCACGTGTAGTGGCAACATACAAAGAACTGGAGGAATTGAAGAAACAAGAAGCACATCGCAAAGACAGGATTCTGAAAGCTACTGAGGATCTGGTTGCTGCAGAACGAGAACTTCAAAATCTGCCTGTATATGAACGTCCTGTAGCCAAACTTGAAGAACTGAGCACACAGATTACAGACCTGCATCAGAGCATAAACCGGAAAAAGAATGAGAAGGGTGAGAATGAGACGGTTTTGTCTCAGAAGAGAGTCACCCTGAGGCAGTGCGTAGATAAGTTGAAGGACATGGAGAATGCAAATAACAAACTATTGAAAGCACTATGTAACTCTGGAGCTGAAAGGATATTTGACGCATATCAATGGGTGCAACAGAATCGTCATGAGTTTAAAAAGGAAGTATATGGTCCCGTTTTGGTAGAGGTTAACGTTCCAAATCGAGAGAATGCTTGCTATTTGGAGGGTCATGTTCCTTATTATGTCTGGAAGTCTTTTATCACTCAGGATCCCGAAGACCGTGATTTGCTGGTTAGAAATCTAAAACGATTTGATGTTCCCGTTCTAAACTATGTGGGCGAAGGCGGCAATCAAAAGGCTACCTTTCATATTTCTGATCAGATGCGTTCTCTTGGGATCCAGGCTCGGCTTGATCAAATATTTGATGCTCCTGACGCCATCAAGGAGGTTTTAACTTCCCAGTTTGGTCTGGATGACTCGTACATTGGATCGAAGATTACTGATCAGAGGGCTGAAGAAGTCTCCAAGCTGGGGGTAAAAGATTTTTGGACACCGGACAATCACTACCGGTGGTCTTCCTCAAGGTATGGTGGTCATACCTCTGCAAGTGTAGATTCTGTATATCCATCGCGTCTTCTATTATGTGGGGTAGACGTTGGAGAGCTTGAGAAACTGAGATCAAGAAAGGAGGAGTTAGAAGACGCTATTTCATTCATTGAGGAAACTAGCAAGAGTCTTCAAACAGAGCAAAGACTTTTGGAAGAAGAAGCAGCTAAACTTCATAAAGAGAGGGAGGAGATAGTTAATGTTTCGAATCTGGAGAAGAAAAAACGCCGTGATTTGGAAACCCGTTTCCAGCAAAGGAAGATGAGGCTAGAATCCTTGGAGCAAGAGGAGGACATGGATGCTTCAGTTGCTAAGCTGATTGATCAGGCTTCCAGAGCTAATGGTGACCGCTATACATATGCGATAAATCTCAAGAAATTGCTTGTGGAGGCTGTTGCTTATAGGTGGAGTTACGCGGAGAAGCATATGGCTTCTATTGAACTGGAAAGAAAGATCAGAGAGTCAGAAATCAATATCAAACAATATGAGAAAACAGCACAGCAGCTATCTGTCAGCGTTGAGTATTGTAAGAAAGAGGTAGAAGGAAAGCAGGTGCAGCTAGCAGCTGCCAAGAGGAATGCAGAATCTATTGCAGCCATCACACCTGAGCTTAAAAAGGAGTTTATGGAAATGCCTACCACAATCGAAGAACTGGAAGCGGCTATACAAGACAATATGTCTCAAGCTAATTCGATCCTTTTCGTAAACGAGAACATACTCCAAGAGTATGAATATCGCCAAAAACAGATAGATATTATCTCTACAAAGCTCGAAGCTGATAAAAGAGATCTGGGCATATGCTTGAAAGATATCGATTCGCTAAAGGAGAAATGGCTTCCAACATTGAGACAGCTTGTTGCTCAGATAAATGAAACTTTCAGCCACAACTTTCAGGAAATGGCTGTTGCAGGAGAAGTATCACTGGATGAGCGTGACACTGACTTTGACCAATATGGAATACATATCAAAGTGAAATTCAGGGAGTCAGGGCAACTACAGGTTCTAAGTTCTCACCACCAATCTGGGGGAGAACGTTCTGTCTCGACTATCCTTTACCTCGTCTCTCTTCAAGATCTGACAAACTGTCCTTTTAGGGTCGTTGATGAGATTAATCAAGGTAAAAAATTGTGATGCTGTTATTTTTTTAAAAACTGTGACGAAACAGCAATCAAATTTCTAAAATACGTGATTACTTCTGTAGGTATGGATCCTATAAACGAAAGGAAGATGTTTCAACAGTTGGTTAGAGCTGCTAGCCAACCAAACACTCCACAGTAAGTTGTCCTTTCTCAATAACCTTGGAAATTGCTCTCAAGTTTTGAAAATTTCTGTGAGAAAAGTAAGAGACAATGTGTGGTCTTTTTTCTTGTAGGTGCTTCTTACTGACACCAAAGCTCCTGCCAGAGCTAGAATACAGTGAAGCCTGTAGCATTCTGAACATCATGAATGGTCCTTGGATCGTGCAGCCTTCAAAAGTTTGGAGCTTTGGTGATAGTTGGGGCAGTCTCATGAGACGAACCGAAGCTAGTCAATGTTCTTAACATCATCATCTCTAATATATTTTGGGTTTATGGAAAAACAAGTGTATTTAAGTAGGATTCGTATTAAACCAGCCGGTCTGACCAGTTTGAATCTGAACCGAATTCGTGTCATTTTTTTTTTTTTTTCATTTTCTCTGGAAAAGGTAAAAAAGCTCCATTTTCTGAAACATGTTTTTCTGATATATTTCTATGGAACGTGATAAAATACGCGTGTGAGTGGATCGATGTGATCTCCAACGTCTCCTTTTCTCTTTTCCGAGTTCCTTCCTTTTAAGTCATCTTCCATTTCATCGCTCCATTGTTCTTCTGATTTCAATTTTGCTGGGAAATTCAAAGTAAGCTTCTCCTTGATCGCCTTTGTTTATTTCAGAAAGTTAAGGTTTTGGATACGACCCTCTTGATCTGACGCCGGAATGTTGGTGGGTTTCGAATTTTCTCCGACAAAGCTTTCACTTTTTATTTCCTGATTGTTATTGTCTTCCGGCGTTTTTAAATCAGTAGAAAGAACTGATTCCCTTTGAGTAGTTAGCTCTTCTTCAGCATTTTCCTGCTGTTTGCGTTTTTGGTGCTGCACTTTGTATATATCACCATGGATCGAATTCTATCTGCAAAGCCCTTGAATTGTTTGCTGATTGCGTTTATCTGCGAATGCCCTTTAAAGTCATATAGTGATTAAAGCTCCAGGATCTTAGATGATGATCTGAGTTTGAAGAAAGCTTTTAGGTCTCATTCAATAGTTGATGACAATGTTGGGGATATTAAGAGTATGTTGGTCCTTTTCAGGTTCGTTAAATGGAGAGAAAAGGAATAGATGACAGTGAAACAGGACCAGTCCCTCCGCTTGTACCGGTTGATAGGTTTGGGTTTCTGAAGCAGGAACATGGCAATTCTTCTCCTCATCGTTTTACCAAGACCAGATCATCTAGTAACTATGACAAGTATGTCTTATTGAAAAATATCTTCTTCTTGTTTTTGAGAATCAGTTATTTGACCATGGATGCTAAATTCTTTAGGGAGGAGAGAAGAGTGACGAAATGGAGGAAAATGATTGGAACTGGGGGTAGTGATTGGAAGCAATATGTTAGGAGGAAACCTCATGTTGTCAAGAGGCGAATTCGAAAAGGGATCCCTGATTGCTTAAGGGGTCTCGTCTGGCAATTGATCTCTGGAAGTCGAGACCTTTTGCTTATGAATCCCGGTGTTTATGTGGTACTCATAATCTCCTTGTGTGTCTTTGATACGTTTTGTTTCATTTGGCTTCATTGCTGGAAAAAAAAAACTGATAATACTCTTGATTTCATTATAGCAACTGGTAATTTACGAGACATCAGCATCAGAACTCGATATCATTAGGGATATCTCCCGTACTTTCCCATCACATGTTTTCTTCCAGAAGAGACATGGACCAGGCCAAAGATCATTATACAATGTTCTAAAAGCATACTCTGTATATGACAGAGATGTCGGATATGTTCAGGTCTTTCCAGAAACTTTTTCATTTCCTCTTTTGTTTCCCCGCGATTGTAATAAAGACTCATGATTTTAAACACAATTTGCAGGGAATGGGTTTCGTAGCAGGTTTGTTGCTTCTCTATATGAGCGAAGAAGATGCCTTTTGGTTGTTAGTTGCATTACTCAAAGGAGCTGTTCACTCCCCAATGGAAGGATTGTATCAGGTGAGGGTTTCTACTCTAGAAGATACCTATATTGTAGCTACTTGCCTCTTGAATTACGGTAGTTTGAAAACGATAGAGTTAGATAAATAAATAGAATCATTTCTTTCATGAATTTATTAGTTTATGACTGCTTTTTCAAATTATCTGTCAAATCCTGTAGAGACATTTTATTCTTCTGTCCTGATTAGAGTCTTCAGTATTAGCGGTTCGTTCTCTGTAAAGTTTCTCACTGAAGTTATGATTGTGTTTAACTCTTTGGAACATTATACTTGAAAACAGAATTTCAATTCCTCAGCTGATTCGAATTATGTAAAATGTATTTGATTTGTGTAAATGTAGGCAGGGCTTCCTCTTGTACAGCAGTATCTATTACAGTTTGACCAGTTGTTAAGGGAGCTAATGCCGAAACTAGGAGAACATTTCACTCAAGAAATGATCAATCCGAGTATGTATGCAAGTCAATGGTTCATAACTGTCTTTTCATATTCAGTTCCTTTCCCTTCAGCTCTACGAATTTGGGATGTGTTTCTAGCCGAGGTAATTCAAAGTCAACGTCTTACAATCTCAAAAGTCTCTTTCTTTTGTATGTAATATCTTTGTTTTCTTATCTTTTGTTTGTCGGTATAGGGTGTTAACATTGTGTTCAAAGTTGGTTTAGCATTGTTGAAGTACTGCCATGATGATTTGTTGAAATTGCCGTTTGAGGAACTCATGCATGCTCTGAGGAATTTCCCTGAAGATGCCATGGATCCTGATACTTTGCTTCCACTGGCTTATTCCATAAAGGTTCTTCTCTCTTTCCTACTCAAAGACTACGATGCTCGTCTCCTTTAGATACTTGAAACTGAAGCTCTGTGTCACTGTCTGTTTTTGTTATGGATCTCCTCCAGGTATCAAAGCGTTTGGAAGAAATGAATCAGGATAGTGAGAGAGCCGTAGCTAAACCAGCCAACCCGGTTCAACTATAGGGTTTGATATTCTTGAGCCGAATCAAACCAAGACCGTATTCACGAAGATTCTTCTCCATTCTTTTCCATATTTTTGTGCAAATTTTATCTTTCTCTCATTCTTGTTTACAACTCATGTGTGACAACAATAGCAGTTTTATATTCTCCATTCAGCCATTCTTTTTGGAAAAAAAAAAAAGTCAAATTTCAATAGAAAACTCATGCTTCAATATATAGAATCAAATCCATTGCATATCTGTAATAACTCTTTTTCTTTGACAAAATGTATATATCTACGTCTGTTCACATGTGTAACTTTGTTGTGATGATGGTGATTTAGAATTCAAATCCAAATCCTTAGTCTTTCTCCCTTTTAACTCCAGTCTGGTTGATTTGATCGAGGCGAAGGTAACGTTAGCGTCAAGCACAAACCTTTTGATTTATTTAACTCTTAAATAAATGCAGCAACACTTTCACTCCAAATCATTTCTTCCTTCAAAGTTCCGAGGGTTTTGATTCAAGTCTTTGCTGCAGTTTCCTGACTCGTTTTGGATCTCGGGTAAATTTTGTCTGAAGTATATGTATCCATTGATGATAAATGCTCATTTGGATTCTGACATTAAATTTTCAGTAGATGATGAAAGAGGTAAAGGAGGCTTTTCGTTTTGTATGTTCATCTGAGTTGTGGAGGATGGCTCTTGTTTGGAGTATCAGTCTTGTTTCTTCTTACTTTCAATTGCTTAGAGCAAAGATCTTTGGCTCAAGATCTATTCCCATTTCTTGCTCCATCAATCCACATAATGTATCTTCGAGACCCATTTGTGTTATCACTGGTGTAAGTGAAGTACTATGTTTACTTGCAATTTGCTTTACCTATTCTTGTTACATCAAAACTTCAACACTTGTGTCATCACTGGTTGTACTGTAAAGTAATTCCTCCAGTTTTAGTTTTAGACTTGTTTTGGTGTTTCATTTGGTGTCTATGGAATTTGATTTCAGGCTACTTCTGGGATTGGTAAGGCCACTGCAGTTGCTCTTGCAGAGAAGGGTTTCTACGTTGTTCTTGGTAAAAATTAATCTATGATGCATTGCTTCCGGAAGTGCTAATGTATCAGTATTGGATAATGTAGTTTCCCATCACAAAGATAGACATTAGAATGTCACACTGGTTTCATCAAACTTACCATATTCTTCATTTCAGTCCTCACTAGACTAATGCCATGAATCTTTCTTGATTTTTTTTTTCAGTTGGACGGTCCTCTCAGCATCTTTCAGAGGTTCTTTCTTACTATCCTTTTGTTTTAGCTTTGTCGAAGTAAGTATGTTTTTTTCTTAGATACAAAATACCTTTTCTTGGCTTATGATGACAGACACTGAAGGAAATCAAGAGCAAGAACAAAGATGCGCAACTCAAATCTTTCGAAGCCGACATGTCTTCTTTTCAATCAATCTTGAAGTTTAAAAACTCTCTAGAGCAATGGCTCTCAGACTCAGAGTTACATCCTTCGATTCAGCTTTTAGTGAACAATGCTGGGATACTAGCAACTTCAAGTCGCCCAACCATTGAAGGTTATGATAAGTAAGTCTGGTTTTGAGAAGACGCACTTATGTTTCAGTTTTTATTAAATTAGCGCATGCATATGTATTGGACTATGGATTTGATATTTTAAAACTGTTTTTTTTTTTTGTTTGAATTGTCAGGATGATTGCTACAAACTATATTGGTCCATTCTGTTTGACAAAGCTTCTTTTGCCACTTCTGAGAAAGAGCAATGTTCCTTCACGGGTCGTGAACGTTACATCATTCACACATCGTTCAGGTAAACCAACAGTAAGATAATATACTTTTAACAAAAAACTTGAAAGATTAGCTTAAGTGACCTGACATGTATTTGTTTTCTCTGTAGCTTCTCTTCACAAGTTTGACAGGGATTCTGTTACTGGAGCGTGTTATTCGACATCAAACCAGTATCCTTGTGCTCAAATCTATGAGTATTCTAAATGTAAGCCAAAACCTCTCACAAAAGCATAAACATAGTTTCCTTCTTCCTTTTATGATCGAGAAACTGAATTTTGGCTTAATGTTGGTTGAATAGTATGTCTTCTACTTTTCTCATATGAACTGCACAGACAGCTTCGGATCATAGACGACTCAAACCATGTCTCTGTAATGTACGCATCATAATACTCGTTGCTCTCTAAACTTTATTCTCATTCTGTAACGAGTTGTGTTTTTTGACTTTGTGGGATGTTGCCTTGTTGAATGCAGAGCTGCTGATCCAGGATTTGTGAAAACAAATATAATGCGTGAGCTTCCTTCTTGCATAACTTCCATGGCGTTTCTTGGCTTCAGAATTATTGGCATCCTGCAGTCACCAGATGCTGGAGCTGAATCTATCATCGATGCCGCTTTATCCGCACCTGTAAAGAAAAGTTTCCCATCTTAAAAAAAGCTATTTTGTGAAAACTTATATGAAAATGGATGAATGTTGATCTTTGATCTGCATTACATGACATACTCAGAAGAAAAAACATTTGCATGTGTTGTTCATTTTGCAGGAGAGATCAGGTAGTTACTATTTTGGAGGAAAAGGAAAGACGATAGAATCATCAAAAGTTTCTAAAAGTACAAAGCTTGCAAAACAACTGTGGGATACGAGTTGTGATCTGTTCAGTGAGTTGCAGCTGCTTCAGTCACAAACAACACAAGTTATGCAAGAGACCAAAAATCCTGTATAGATTCTTCTAATCCTCTATAGTAATGGCTTCCTATATTGTATTTGTTGTTAAATAAAATGGTGATGATTCTCTCATAGTTGTGAATTCTAGTGACTCTCAAAAGTCAAACGATTAGATGAGATATACCTTGTGATTTTGTGTCATATTGCAAATCATATTCTTGTAAATGAATATTACAACCGAATCATTTCTTTGATTTGTAAAGTGATGGAAAATGTTTAGTTTGCACTTTGCCACATTACTTTTGTAATTATTTTAGGTTAACTAAATCTGGGTGACTAATCTGTGTTTTTATAATTTGAAAAAGTGGTATATCATTGAGTGGTGGTTACTTTTTTCCGCAATGAGACAAAAACGGATAGTTGTTTATGCAGAGTGGTATATCATTGAGTGGACATCCTTGATAAATCTCAACAGCTTGTGCTTCTTTTGAAGAGTGTTTCTTGCTTCTTTTAGACTAGTATGTTTTAGTAAGGTTTAAACCTAGTTGTTTATGCTTTCTCTTAAGTGTTCGTCCTCTTTCGTTTTAGGTTCGAGTTTGTCCGTTTTGTATTTTATGGTTTTCGTTTCTCTTTGATAGGGCTTTAACTCCGGAGAAATCACGTTTTCTGCCGGCTTTGACTCCGAAAACTTTTATTTCGTCCGTCGGCTTTAGCTTCTCTTGTTTGAACTTTGTGATTTATTTTGCTGTGAAAACTATCAATAAAATTTCAGTTGACAAAAAAAAAAAAACAAAAACGGATAGAGAGAGTCACGGGGAAATGCTGATAGGGTCATTTTGGTGAATTTGGCATATAAAAGACTTAAAAAGGAAAGAGAGAAAAAGAGAATTTGATTCTCTGGGGCCCACCCAAACATTTAAAGCAAGGGTGATCACGCACTTCTCTCTTCTGCCCTGTCTTGTCTCTTTCTTGTGAGTATCGAAACTCTGAAACGTGTCGTTTTAGACCTTACACGTGTTTCTTTATCATTGGTTACAGTATTTTTGTGGCTTAGCCTATCTCGGGGATCTAACCGTAGTTATTATTATTATTAATCTCTTAAAATACGATTTGAGGAAAAGAGGAATCAAATTCTTTAAATAAAAACGACGAGATTATTCATATTTATGGCTGTTATCTTTTTCGTGGTCAGAAATGATCGTGAGTATCAAAATCCTTTGAACGTGGATGCTTCCTTCATCTAAAGATTCTTTTCTTTGCTGACATATTGATAAATATAGCTTTAAAAACAAAAACAAAAAATATTTATTACTTTTAAGTTTGGATTTGTGGCCAAGAATAGTCGCGAATCTCGCACCTTTAATAGTATTTATAATAATTCCACAAAAAGAAAGTGGTAAAAGGCTCTTTTAGTAAAAAAATAATAATAAGGGCGAAGTCGTAAATTAGCCCCGAGCCCTAATAGCCTCACAACGCATCTGTGGTTAGGCACTATATAAACAAGTCCTCTACACCTTCTCATTCTAACAATCAAACAACAACAACAACAATATCTCTCTCAAAGCTCGCTTCAATCTCTCTCTTTGATTAAACATTCGAGTTTTCCTCAATCATCATTAAATCACCTCATCAAGGTTTGTTTCTTTTTAATCCCTTTAGAGATTGAGATCTGTTTCTTTGTTTTCATCCCTCTTGTTCCAGCCTGATTAACGTGAGTGGCGTTTTGATTCGTTTTTCAGGTTTCGTTTTAACATCTTGGATTACCAAACAAGAGAGGTTACACACTACTCCGGATCGTTATCAATTTTATTTTACATGTAAGTCCTCGTCGATCTTGTTTCGTCTTGTTTTTGAACGTAGATCTGATGAAAATTAATCTGATAAATGTTTTTGTGAGAGATTATCTCGATTTGTTTGGAAATTAATATCTGATTATTGTTACATTGTTGGTAATGCTGGCTCTGGTTATATATATTGGTAATGATTCCACTTAATCATCTAACTTTGATTATTGTGGTTTTTTTGTATAATTTGCAGAAAAGCGTGAATGAGATTATGATGGAATCGAAAGCTGGTAATAAGAATTCAAGCACTAGTTCCTTATTTTACGAAGCACCCCTCGGCTACAGCATTGAAGACGTTCGTCCTTTCGGTGGCATCAAGAAATTCAAATCTTCTGTCTACTCCAACTGCGCTAAGAGGCCATCCTGAGTACTACTAGTCAATCTCCTCCATTGCTTTCCAATTACAAAAACATTCTCTTTTTACCTCTCAAAGCTCTGGTTCCCATCCTTCTCTCCTCTCAACAACAACAAGAACAAACCGATATGGCCATGTCTGCTATCGGATTTGAAGGCTACGAGAAGCGCCTTGAAGTTTCTTTCTTTGAGCCTGGTCTCTTTCTTGACCCTCAAGGCAAAGGTCTCCGTGCTCTGGCCAAGTCTCAGATCGACGAGATCCTCCAGCCAGCTGAGTGCACCATCGTTTCTTCTCTCTCCAACGATCAGCTCGACTCTTATGTTCTCTCTGAGTCCAGTCTCTTTATCTTCCCTTACAAGATCGTTATCAAGACCTGCGGCACAACTAAGCTCCTCCTCTCTATCGAGCCACTCTTGAGGTTGGCCGCTGAGCTCTCTCTTGAGGTTAAGGCTGTGAGGTACACTCGTGGAAGCTTCCTCTGTCCTGGAGGCCAGCCATTCCCTCACCGCAACTTCTCTGAAGAAGTCTCTGTTCTCGATGCCCACTTCGCTAAGCTGGGTTTGAGCAGTGTTGCATATCTCATGGGCAACGATGATGAAACCAAGAAATGGCATGTTTACTCTGCGTCTGCCAAGAACGACAACAACAACAAGAATGTCTACACACTCGAGATGTGTATGACTGGTCTGGACAAAGACAAGGCATCTGTCTTCTACAAGAAGGAATCAAGCTCGGCTGGTTCTATGACTGATAACTCTGGCATCAGAAAGATACTTCCTCAATCCCAGATCTGTGACTTTGAGTTTGAGCCCTGTGGCTACTCAATGAACAGCATCGAAGGTGATGCAATCTCCACCATCCATGTGACTCCAGAGGATGGTTTCAGCTACGCTAGCTTTGAAGCAGTGGGATACGATTTCACAACCATGGACTTGAGCCACCTGGTCTCGAAGGTGCTAACTTGCTTCGAGCCAAAGCAATTCTCAGTAGCTGTCCACTCTAGCGTCGAACAGAAGGGATATGGCTCAGGTCTCGCTGTGGACCTAGACGATTACGGATGCAGAGAGTTAACAATGGAGTCTCTAGGAGAAGAGAGAGGAGCAGTGATGTATCAGAGGTTTGAGAAGCTAGGAAAGTATTGCGGTTCTCCAAGATCTACCTTGAAATGTGAATGGAGCAGCAACAGTAGCTGCCACAGCGAGGACGAGAAGGAATAAAAGGGAACTTAATAAGCTCAAGTTTTTTAAGTTTGTTTTCTCGAATAATAATGTGTTATGGATAATGTTTTTTTCTTCTTATTTCCCTAAAACCAGTGATTGTGTCTGGTCTATGTGAATTCGGATGATGAATAATATTATAAATTTTATCTCTATTAATATGATGATCATTTTCATGATTTTGATTTACTCTGCAATGGATTCACTGTACATTAACATTGAAGGTTGAAATATAGTTTTGACCTCGTAGTTAGATAATCTAAACGACTACGTTTGGCTGGGTAGTCTTCATAGTTCATACGAACGGAACGAGGTTGTCTTCAAAGAGAATCACTACGTTTCTTATTCTAACCAAAACGGGAGAGGAAACGTGTTTGCGAATTCGATTGTGTGTATATGCCGTTTGGTTTTTTAAAAGCGTTCATGATATTGTTGTTGGCACTGCTTTTTGTGAGAGGGAAGTTGTAAATTTTAAAACGTGAGGGATAAAAAAAATGGATCAGAAAACGTATATAAGTCGATCCGAACTACTGAAGTTTTATAATAACGCAACTATGGTACCCAAAGTTTGGCTTAAGCTAGCTAGCTTTCCATAATCCTTACACACAGAGGAAATCACGTAACCCAGACCATTACATGAACCTATCCAGACCATTATCACCTTACAAAATATTTCTAGTTTAACTTTGATGATATGAGAGATCCATAACCATAACCAACAAGTTGTATATGCTATTCTTGAAAATAGCTAATTTTAATGTGTTGGCTAATGTATATGAGACAATGTGTTGGCTAATGTATAAAATTGTACATTATATATGTGACAATGTGTTGGCTAATGTACAAATGAGAAAATATATAAATCGATTTGTAATACTGGATGCAGGTTATTCAGAGTACATACATACAATGGGATAAAAAGTAAATTTAATTCAACCATAAACTGTTTGGATTGGCAAACATATAAACTCAAATATAATAAAGAGAATATCTAAGTTCCTTTTGGTTTAATAAGTTACAATTGTGGTTCATACAGTACGTCATACTCTTGGGCCGATGAACGTATCCGTCCCCATACCTCCTGAGTCCTCACCAATCCGACATGAAAACCCAATGTCGTTGCAACCATCGAATAGTAGTAAGTCAACTAGATTCAATCGCATGTCAACAAATACAAGCTGGAATTGTGTAGAAAGTTACCAATTCATAAAACAAAATTATATAAACTTTTTTTCAATTTTTTTGTGTATTTAGAATGGTTTTATAAAAAAACAAAAAAAAAAAAAAACATGAAAATACGGGAGGTTCGGTAAACACAACATTTAAGTTGGCAAACAATACCATATTACCATCTAACTTTCCAACCATTCTAAAAGCAGGCACCATTTAAGCTGTTCTGATAAGAAATTGAAACATTCTAGGAAGTTTTAATTTCTTCGCCGATGATAACACGAAATGTTTGCCAAACGCATATGCAACAAACCCCACGTTTCACATTTCTGTTTTGAACCACATTTATAGCAGAGCAGGTAATATTGTTTAAAAAAAAACAAAAAAAGTTCTATGCTAGTAAATTACTATAACACGAGATATTTTGAAAGACTCATCATCTTGAAAAACTAAACCACACGGAGGCGAGACTCTCGCCGCGAGAGGACCACACAGAAAGAGTTTTCAAATCGTAGCTATACTATGCATATCACACTATACAAACAAAGACACGTGAACTCTTGAACAGCCAATAAAAAGCTACCGACATAAGGCAAAACTCATCGTAGCCATTAAACGTAATCCACGTGGATTAAGATTACACGTGTAACCACACAAATATCTCCATTTGGCCTATAAGTACAAACTCTAAGCCCACTACTCCTCTCATCATCAAAATTCATTACAAAACCAATTCTCTAAGGAAAAAAAATATCTGAAAAGAAAATGTCGGAAACCAACAAGAATGCCTTCCAAGCCGGTCAGGCCGCTGGCAAAGCTGAGGTCTCTTTTTTCTCTCTTTCACAAAAATTAGAATTATTCTGAACTAATTGTTCAATCTAAAACTTGTAATTCGATATATATACTCTAAACTTACTATTTGTGCTTTAAAACTTGTATTCTCTTGTTTAATTTAGTTTTTCATAATTATGTTACTGATGTTTGTGTTTGACAATGGTGTGTATATAGGAGAAGAGCAATGTTCTGCTGGACAAGGCCAAGGATGCTGCTGCTGCAGCTGGAGCGTCCGCACAACAAGTAAACAATCCACACACACACACACATATATAAAATTACATATCACAAGTAGGTAGATTTCTGATATTTTTGTATTGTGTATACGTATATAGGCGGGAAAGAACATATCGGATGCAGCAGCTGGAGGTGTTAACTTTGTGAAGGATAAGACCGGCATGAACAAGTAGCTAGCGATCCAGAATCACAGCAATGGAATGTTCTAATTAATTGTTGGGGATTTTAAATAAATTTGGGAGTTCGATCTATCAATTGATTCTCATGATATTCATCGTACCATGTTGTTGCTGATGTTGTTGTTGTTTTTAGTCTCTTGTAATGTTTTTAATGTTTCTCTCCCTTTAGATGTATGTTTGGATGTTTAATGTAATTTAGCTTCAAGTCAATCAAAAACATCTACTTATTACGTTCCATTAGCTTTATCCTTACCTTTTATTTTCACTTAAAGCTTTAAGATCATGAGTTTCTCATATCAATTAAGTCGAATTATTAATAAAGTTCACACAGAAGCAAAAAAGGATCACTAAAAATATTAACAAATTAAGGTAAAGAAAAATTGGTTTATTTATCTTTACCAGTCCTAAAATCGGTGTGGTCATGGTTAATACTGATGCAATTAAAACTATACGACAGAAAACTGGTAATTACAATAAATTAGGGGCGAAAATCGAATTATCATAAGTTTATTTTTGGTTGTTTGTTTTGCTCTCTGCGTCATTCATTGCAACGTGACCTTCTCCCTGAACTAGATGGTTTCGTTTACCTCAGAAATCAAAATCCTCACTAAAACCCTAACATTTCCCAGAGCTTCGCAATCGCTGTTCCTCAGTCTCTCGTTTCTTTCTAAAGGATCAAGCTTTTGTATCAGATCAAATCCATTTTACTATACCCTTTTGTTTCTGTGGTAACCCGGATCAAATCTGAGAAGATGAGATATCAACAATGGCGATTGCTGCTTCTTCGAAGCTACCACCGATCTCGTCTTCCTTATCCTTCCCCTTGTTCTCAGGTAACCTCCATTTCAACTCGATCTTTCTCTTCTTTCATTCACCTTCCTTCTGGGATCGGAGCTTTGCAACAAAGCGAACAACTTGGTTCCTTAAGATCCCCAATGACGAGCTCTGGCTCTTTGCTTAAGTCAGTCGGTCGAAGCTTCTCGTCCGAGCCTGCCATTGAAGAGAAATCTTCTCCTGAGGCTAGCGTGATTGATATCTTTAGCAGATTAAGTGGTGGAGATGAGATTAGGAAAGAGTTGGAATCGGGTGATATCGTCGTGATTAGCCAAGATTTAGCTTTGAAGGTTTTGAGAAAGCTCGAATCAAACCCTGATGTTGCGAAAAGGTTTTTTCAGTGGATTAAGGAGGCTAATCATGAGGACCTTAGCTCGAAGAACTATAACATGATGCTGCGTATTCTAGGTGGTAATGGACTTGTTGATGAGTTTTGGGGGTTGGTTGATGCTATGAAGAAGAAAGGACATGGTTTGTCGGCTAACGTTAGAGATAAAGTCGGTGAGAAATTTCAGAAAGATGGCCTTGAGAGTGATTTGGTGAGGCTGAAAAAGCTTTTCTCTTCAGATTGTTTAGATAATTCGTCGGAGAAGGTTTGCGATAGGGTGTGTAAGATTGTGATGAAAGAAGAATGGGGTGATGATGTCGAGAAACAGGTCAAAGATTTGAATGTTGAGTTTCAAAGTGATTTAGTGAAGACGATTGTGGAAAGTCTTGATGTTGAACCCAGGAAAGCTTTGTTGTTCTTCCGGTGGATTGATGAGTCTGGTCTCTTTAAGCATGATGAGAAAACCTATAATGCTGTGGCTAGGGTTTTGGGAAAAGAGAAGTTTCTCGATAGATTTCAGAACATCATCGAAGAAATGAGGAGTGCTGGTTATGAAGTGGAACTAGAGACTTATGTTAGAGTTTCAACGAGGTTCTGCCAGACCAAATTGATCAAGGAAGCTGTTGACTTATTCGAGATTGCAATGGTGGGTGATAGTAGTAACCAACCCACCCCTCACTGCTTCTGTCTGTTGCTCAAGAAAATTGTCACTGCCAAGATTTTAGATATGAATTTGTTTTCAAGAGCTGTGGAAGCTTATACCAGAAATGGTAACTCTTTGACGGATTCCTTGCTAAAATCTGTCTTAAAGTCCTTAAAAAGCGTGGATCGGGTTGAACAGAGCAATGAAGTGTTGAAAGAAATGAAGAAAGGAGGCTATGTTCCTAGTAGTGATCTGCAGAGCATGATTGCATCAAGTCTAAGTCATAAGGGGAAGAAAGACGAAGCTGATGAATTTGTAGTCTTTATGGAAGCATCTGGAAATAATCTAGATGACAAGGCAATGGCATCTCTAGTTGAAGGGTATTGTGATTCCGGGGAATTTGATGAAGCTTTAGTGTGTTTTGAGAAAATGGTTGGAAAAGCAGGAGTCTCCTCTGCTGATTATGCATTTGAGAAGTTGGTTCTTGCTTATTGCAACAAGAATCAGGCAAGAGATGCATACAAGCTTTTAAGTGCTCAAGTAAAACACAATCAGCTGAAACCTTGTCATAGCACATACAAAATCTTGGTGACGAATCTGTTGAAGAAGAAGATTGCAAGAGATGGTGGGTTTGAAGAAGCTTTGAGTCTTCTACCGATAATGAAAGATCACGGGTTCCCTCCTTTCATTGACCCTTTCATGAATTACTTCTCAACAACAGGAAAAAGCACGGAAGCTCTCGGTTTTATGAAAGCTATGACTTCGAAGAACTTTCCATCTATGTCAGTGGTTTTGCGTGTATTCGAAACAATGTTGAAGTCTGCAAGGCACAGTGAGGCACAGGATTTACTCTCTTTGTGCCCAAACTATATCCGTAACAATCCAGATGTTCTAGAACTCTTCAATTCCATGAAACCTAATGAATCTGCTGTAGAAAAACCTTTGGCTGCTTCAGCCTAGCTCTAGTTTAAGTTTACATTCCCTCAAGTCTTGTTTTGTTGTTTCTGGGCTTTTGTTTCAAAAATTTTGGCCAGAAATTCTCCTTTTTGTTTACATGTGTTTACCATTCACCAGTTAACTGTTTTCATCAACCTGGTGCACTGGCAAAATAATTTCAAGGTACTCTGGTTCTTTTATTTCCACTTGATTATCATCTTGTGCTTCTTGGCTCTGCCATGGATGATGGATTGTTCTGAGTATTATCAACAAGATCTGTCTGTAGCTCTCGTTTTCATTTTTTAATTTCTTATGTACCAATGTGTTAGTGCCCATTGATCAAATACCTGTGTTTGACATTGCCAAGTGTTTATGGTATCAAAATTGGATGACCTATGTTGATGAGATGTTTGTATATGAAAGTCTCATTATTTAGTGTAGAACTTGAGAAGAAGGAAATGATGCGCCAAAACCCAAAAAAAGGCTTCACTTTTGTTGCAGCCTGCAGGGAATCAACCAAGCCTTTTGTAAACCATTCATGGGCCTCAGAGAGATATAGACACCAATGGTACTAATCTATCAGATAGAGAAAGAGGCTCAGGGATAGTTTTCCATAGTCTTTGTTCGGTTCTGATTATTGAAAGAGAAACAGGACCACAAAAGCACGATCTGCTTTGTAAATTGGCTATTGCATTGTAGTGATGATCTTTGTCGTGGTGTATATCGAATCTGTTATGGTTGAATCTTGATGTGTAAATCTGTAATGTGGATGTATGAAACCTTGCACCGTTATCATTCTCATTGTCAATAGCATCATCCCTGCAAAGTGGTTTTGAATTTTTGTGCAGAGAGGGTGTGGAGGAAAAAGGACTGAACGAGGAGGAACAGATCGGTGAGAGAGTGACAAAGCAACATAAAAAGCCAAAGCCTTTAATTGATATTCTTCCAGGAAATGAGACAAAAGAAAGTGAAAGAGTGAAAGAAAGAAGAGAGAGATGTGTCATGATGCCTCTATGATTAGTTGCTGTTTAAACAAAAGGGGACCGTTTCAAAACCCTTGGATTCATCCGGCGGGTTTCCGGCTTTACGAAGAAGCAAAGCCATATGCTCAAGGGTCGCAACTTAGTTAGAAGAAAGAGAACAACTAAGCATATTTCCTATGTTTAAAGGTGGTTCCTCCAACTTTCATAAACGAGGAGACAAAGTTTCTATCACTTTCCCGGGAAAAAGCTTCAAAAGGAAATTAGAAAGATTGTTTTTTTTTAAAAAGGGAAAAAAATCAATTGTGTAAGCACTAAGGCACGCTTTACCCCGCTTGATTTTGGGGACCTTGGTTTATGCAACTACTCTAATCTAATATTTACGCATTGATCATCAAGTTATTTAAATTTGAATGAGCTCTATATATAGAATAGATGGATGAGTCATGATTCTAAGATTCGTGTATAATTTTCTTTTAGCTTGAAAAATATGATGATTAATTATCTACAAAATACAACGAATGGAATGAACTTTTTAAACATGGCATGTAATCATCAAGTGGGTTGTTAAAATCAAATTTTAAAAAAATTGGTAGGTTTTTCGGTTGAAAGATGATTTGTTAGAATGTCGTGGCATTTAATGTTGAGTGATGAAAATGAAATGTTGATGTGTTTTTGTTTATATACCAAACAAATAATTAAAACTAAATCCCATGATGCATGTTGTTGAAACAAAACAAAACACAAGAAGGAATAGTTGAATAGGAGTAGTAGTAGTAGTTGGTGTGTTGGGGTGAATCCAGAAGCATTAAACACATGATGTAGATATTTCAAAGAGAAATATGAACACAGTTGCCCCATGATACATCCAAAACCAATGGTCATGATTTTGTCCACAATTATTTTTTTGAAAATTCACAGTTGAAACTTGTAATAAGATTTTGATTTATCATTTAGGGTTTGAAACTTTGAAAGGGTGACACCCGAATTAATGGTTGCTTCAAAAGAAGCCGACTATGGTAAACAATCTGAGCTAGTGTTGTTACGTACTTGTTAGTATGGATCATGCAAAACTTATATAACAGTTATATATAATAAATATGATATATAAATTTAATGAGTTTTTTTACTATTCGAATGGAAGAAATAATTTTAAAACATTTAAAATATTTTTGAATAAAATAAAAGAAAAATGTTAACCGCACTTAAAACCACTAATTTGGAAGGTTGGGGGTGTGGTCCAAACATGCTTCACAAAACATAACAAAATAATTGTATTACACCACAAACCAAACAAATTTACAAATCGTGATGAAGTGTGGATAATTAGATTGGATCTTTACACTCCTCATGTCACGACTCAGAAATTACTATAACCTTAATATTTGGAACAGAATCTCGTTATAATCTTTCGTGATGATTTGTGTGGGTATTGCATCAACTATATATTCAAACATATATTTCTCTAGTCTCTACTACATATACTTCTCTAGTCTCTACTAACTAGAAAAAATGATTTGGTGTATTAACAGAAAGTATAACAAAAATTTACAGATTTTAAAAATATCTATATGAAAAATCATTAAAAAAAAGAAGTAGTTTATAAAAAATTATCATACAAACATGATATAAAGTGATCTTATAATAAGAGATAATTCTCTTTGATAAGAAATATTAACGGTAAAGTAAGTAACTAACTAATAATGTCACGCTTTGATGTAATAATCACAAAGATAAGGAAGGAAATGATGGAAAGTGGCTTCGACGATTCATTTTCATGGACCGACAAGACATGGTTTATAATCATGATATTCCTTCCAATAAACCATGCAATTACAATTATTGAGAAAATTTTATCCGGATGGAACCGAAAATAATTTCAATATTCCATGATTTCAACGGATGATTTTGAAACAATATGATTATAAAATGTTTGTAATTGTCTACTTGATGACTCCTAATGAACAGTCCACTTTAGGAGTGTATAAAAAGTTTATAAGATTCGAAAATAAAGAAAAAAGCTTCCATATAAACTTGTAAGTATCTTTTTTAATTTGAGCGTTAAAATCAAGCATATAAAACTGTCTTTGGATGTAAACAAAAAATTTATATAGCTTAGTATATATATCGGGTCTCGTCTCACCAGGACGTTGATGACAATTAGGTGAGTTAAAAAGACAAATACAAAACTCTAAGTAAGAAAAACCAAAGTGTTTAGACAATTGGGTGTACCGTATTATATAACATTGCCAAATATATATATATACAAAGTAATCGCTGTAAATGGCAGAAATAGTTCAAATTCTCATAAGCGAGTTAGATCACTCAAAAACCACAAAAATAAAATCATCTTTGTATCTAATCTTGATTCTTGAGCTATACAAAAATGTAGCAAAATTTTAAACTAAATTAAACAATGTGCAAAGATTGTAGTTAGTAATCAAGAAAAAGAAACAGACTAATATAACATCGTCAGTTAATCTCCCAAACAGAACAGTATTGAAGTTGAGACAAATAAAACCAACTTAGGCATATAGGACTAGACTCAAGTTGGGAACCATATTTTTCTCTATATCTTGCATTCTGCACAATCTTTCATGTCATGTTTTTGTAATCTTCATAACTTTTTTTGATTTTTATTTCATTTATTTATTGTTTTCCTACTTGAATGCACAGAACTCATTTTCCATCAAACGTCAAAATCAAACTAAGGAAAAAATAAAGCATTAAATATTAATGATTGTTTTCTCATAAATCGAGTTCTTAAGAAACCGTGTCACGTGGAGACCAAAACTATAAAAACTTGACTAGGAATGAGTAGTTCTTGAACAAGGGAAATTTTATTTTTATTTTATTTGTTCACCACAAATTTAGAATATTTGTTTTTGTTTCTTTCCGTTTGGTTAATCTTCAGGTCGGTACAGCATCGATGAAGATAACAATGAATGATGTACGAACTATATATAACACCTTGCAAACTCATTTTAGTGTGTGTGCGCTACATTATTGAAAAAGAAAACAAATATATAGTCTGAAATGGTCTCGTATAATGATCAGATAAGCTTCAATAATCTAAGAAAACCAACAAAACTCCCTAATGAATGATATAGCTAACTAAATAATATTTTGGTTAACAGAAAAAGACATGAGTACATGACCTAAACTAAACTAAACCACATTTGTTCGACCACGAATTAATGTAGTAGTAGTTGAGTTATAGTATAAATAGATACTTTGAACAAATGCAAATGGTTGTCATAAGATTACTGCCAACTCACTCATAGACAAAAACTCATGAAAACGACGCTCGCTTTGGACAAATTGTAATGCTCTTCAGAGACTTGGATTCTGTGTTATCTCATTATATATCCTTGTAGGAGTGAGTATATATTATTAGTACACTCCAAATACAAACTATCAAATATAAATTATAATACTAGTAAATGTAAGATTTTGTAGTTGTAAAATAGTGAAAAGGAGTGGGATAAAGTTTAGTATTCTGGCTGTTAAGATCTAAATTTTATATAAAAGAGTTGATATTATCTTGAGTCTCCAAAATACTACTGTAATGTGGTATACATATATATGTAAGATGTTCGTATTTTCCACACATCGAGAAGACAAAGATGCTGAAAATTGAGTGGGCAGGCAACAAAATCAATAAATAAATAAAGAAAACATGATACTATCATCTTGAGCCTAGCTATATATAGTTTCTTTTAATTGGTTTCATAGAATCAATTAATCTTCTCATCGAAGTTCTCACATTCTCAAAACACAACCCCAAATGTTTTTGATTACATGTACAAAGATATTTATGTATATACTGAGCTAGGAATTGATAAAAGCTTATGAATGACCAAGCCATCAGTTAACTATGGTGGATTGAAAACATAACAATACTCTAGTTTTTAATCAACCCTTGAAACTTTTAAAAACTTATGTTTCATCATACTTCTACACTTTAAAAATCTAGATATTGTAATTAGTTATATGTGAAATGCAACAAATATATTTGTTTTTTTGCTATTTTTTTTTTGTAAAACCAGAACCAAAAACCATAGACAAAAAACATGACAGGGTGGCAGCTAGCAAAAGAACAGTATTTTAAGTTCCTGCTTTACCCTTTTTTAATTTTTGAATATACAAAATTAGATTTGCTTTTTTACTGACTATTCTTGTCGATTACAGGAATATGGGTATATATATTTATTTATTTAACATTTTTTAAATCAAATTATGTATTACTTTTTTCTTTTTCTTTTTTTTCTTTTTAACGGTCTCCCCACACACAAGCTTTATCGACAAGCATGCTATGAATTTTCACTTTATACTACCAATGAATCTGGTTATATATATATATTTTTTTTTTTATATTGTTTTCTGACATACAGAAAAAAAAACTTCTTTTTTCTAAACAAAAGATTATGGCTTTTGGTGAAGTGGGTTCTTGCTTCTGCAATATTTTCTTGATGTTGAAATGTTGTTTATAGTACTTTTATAACCCAAATTTTTAAAAAAGCAAGAAAAAAAGGCATAAAAAGATTTGGTTTTTTTGATTCTTCAAATCTCTCTTTTCCTCCTCTCTCTCTCTCTCTCTCTCCATCAAATACCAAATTATCTGGAAGCTGAGTACATCTTGTTTTCTGCTCATTCCTCTCTCTGTTTCAACAATGGAGAGTACTATAGTTATGATGCTCATGATAACAAGATCTTTCTTTTGCTTCTTGGGTTTCTTATTATGCCTTCTCACCAGCTGCTCTGTAAACGGACTGCTTTCTCCTAAAGGAGTTAACTTTGAAGGTAATTTAACTCCTTTTTTTTTTTAAGTTTCAATTTTACCTTTCTAGTTAGCTGCGTTTACATATAGATATGTGTGTGTTTGTTTGTTGTTTCTTGATCTAATGAGCTTTAATGTGTGATTCTTATAGTGCAAGCTTTGATGGACATAAAAGCTTCATTACATGATCCTCATGGTGTTCTTGACAACTGGGATAGAGATGCTGTTGATCCTTGTAGTTGGACTATGGTTACTTGTTCTTCAGAAAACTTTGTCATTGGCTTGTAAGTTTTCAACATTATTAACATTTCATATTATTATTATTATTATATTGATGAGCAAACCATGTTCATCTGAAGTTTTAATTTTATAACAGGGGCACACCTAGTCAGAATTTATCTGGTACATTATCTCCAAGCATTACCAACTTAACTAATCTTCGGATTGTGTGAGTACTAATTACTGTGTTATGTTGTCATTACAAAAATTTTGAACACTGATTACACTTTGTGTGTTTGTGTCTGTACTTGATGATTATTCTTTTTTTTGTTCTCTTAAAGGCTACTGCAGAACAATAACATTACAGGAAAAATTCCTGCTGAGATTGGTCGGCTTACGAGGCTTGAGACTCTTGATCTCTCTGACAACTTCTTCCGCGGTGAAATTCCTTTTTCAGTAGGCTATTTACGAAGCCTGCAATACCTGTAAGATTAGTAACATTTATTTTATGGATCTCTTAGTTTTGTAAGGAATATGTGATCATGATATGTTACATTGTGTGTATCCATCAGGAGGCTTAACAACAATTCTCTCTCTGGAGTGTTTCCACTGTCACTATCCAATATGACTCAACTTGCCTTCCTGTAAGCTAATTATATCTTTAGTTCATGTTCACCAGTAACCACTTGCTAGTAACATGTACTTTGATGTATAGACTTACTTGATCTGTTATTATTTCCCAGTGATTTATCATACAACAATCTCAGTGGTCCAGTTCCAAGATTTGCTCCAAAGACCTTTAGGTGATTGATTAATCCACTCTCAATGTCTAACACTTCCACTCTCTCTTTTATCTCTATGATAACCCTTTCATTGTTTCCCTTTTGATTACAGCATCGTTGGGAACCCGCTGATCTGTCCCACGGGGACTGAACCAGACTGCAATGGAACTACATTGATACCAATGTCTATGAATTTGAATGCAACTGGAGGTAACTAACTAACTAACTTGAAAAACCTTCAATATTGGTATTCTGAGAAATCCTAAGTCTAACAACTCTTTTCTTTTTATAAAGCTCCTTTATACACCAGTAGATCAAGGAATCACAAAATGGCAATCGCGGTTGGGTCCAGTGTTGGCACTGTATCATTGATCTTCATTGCTGTTGGGTTGTTTCTCTGGTGGAGACAAAGACATAACCAAAACACATTCTTTGATGTTAAGGGTACGATCCTTTTCAGTTTCTTTCTAGCACAGAACATTCTTAACTAAAATGATTCATTTTAAAGAAAGTTTATATATTATGTTCCATCAGATGGGAATCATCATGAGGAAGTTTCACTTGGAAACCTGAAGAGATTTGGTTTCCGGGAGCTTCAAATCGCAACGAATAACTTCAGCAGTAAGAACTTACTGGGGAAAGGTGGCTATGGAAATGTATACAAAGGAATACTTGGGGACAGTACCGTGGTTGCAGTGAAAAGACTAAAAGATGGAGGAGCATTAGGAGGAGAGATACAGTTTCAGACAGAAGTCGAAATGATCAGTTTAGCTGTTCATCGAAACCTCTTAAGACTCTACGGTTTCTGCATTACACAAGCAGAGAAGCTTCTGGTTTATCCTTACATGTCTAATGGAAGCGTTGCATCTCGCATGAAAGCAAAACCGGTTCTTGATTGGAGCATTAGGAAGAGGATAGCGATAGGAGCTGCAAGAGGGCTTGTGTATCTCCATGAGCAATGTGATCCCAAGATTATCCACCGCGATGTTAAAGCAGCGAATATACTTCTTGATGACTACTGTGAAGCTGTTGTTGGCGACTTTGGTTTAGCTAAACTCTTGGATCATCAAGATTCACATGTCACAACCGCGGTTAGAGGCACGGTGGGTCACATTGCTCCAGAGTATCTATCAACTGGTCAATCCTCTGAAAAAACCGATGTCTTTGGGTTCGGGATTCTTCTTCTTGAGCTTGTAACGGGACAAAGAGCTTTTGAGTTTGGTAAAGCGGCGAACCAGAAAGGTGTGATGCTTGATTGGGTTAAAAAGATTCATCAAGAAAAGAAACTTGAGCAACTTGTAGATAAAGAGTTGTTGAAGAAGAAGAGCTATGATGAGATAGAGTTAGACGAAATGGTAAGAGTGGCTTTGTTGTGCACACAGTATCTGCCAGGACACAGACCGAAAATGTCTGAAGTTGTTCGAATGCTGGAAGGAGATGGACTGGCAGAGAGATGGGAAGCTTCTCAAAGAACAGATAGTACTTCAAAATGTAGCAACAGGATCAATGAACTAATCTCATCCTCAGACAGATACTCTGATCTTACAGATGACTCCACTTTACTGGTGCAAGCAATGGAGCTCTCTGGTCCTAGATGAAGCCTATACATGCATGAACCTGAAGAAGAAGAAGAAGAAGAAGAAGAAGAAGATGTTTTTGTTAATTTCTTGAATCTGTAGGAAATCTTGGTTTGTTGTATAATAGGAGAGGTTTTTGTTTGGGGGTGGGGGGGGGGGGGAAATGCTGTGTCTCTGTAACTGTATAGGCTTGTTGTGTAAGAAGTTATTTAATGTACTTAGGATTAATTACTGTAGTGTTTTTATATAAACAAAAGTTTCAAGTATATATGTAGAGCAGAGGAAAACTGTGCATACAGTGTAGTAGGTTGTTTGGATTTCAAGTTTGAGAAGTGGAATTCATCTTCTCACAAGGTTTACAGCATACTCCACCTTTCATATAGTATGTACACAATTCACCTACCTGATGGGAAAAGAAAATTCAAAAGATAAAGTGAACAGACAAACACATGTTGCTCCTAGAAACGGCGCTACGGCTATCAAAACTAAAACGGAACTTAAAATCAATGACGACGTCAGGGATGAACATTTCAGTTGAACGGCGTGTAGTCCTTCTCTTCGTCGGAGAAACGACGTGTTTTGCGCATTGAAGGAAACACCACGTGGACGTTATCCGTCCACTAAAACAGGCAAAACGGCATGTTTCGAATTGTTCACATTAGATTCAAAAGTCAGACTTACATTATTACACCCACAAATAGAAACGTTCACACAAAAGACTTCACAAGTCAGAATTCACATTATATAAAGCTTTTTTTGTTAATACGATCACTAATAATTAGATGTAAAGACAAGAATTACACCCATAAATTAATAGATTTTATAAATTAATAATTTTTTTCAGTTTCAAATTGAAACAGTATAATTTTAAACACATTTCGATAAAATAATAAAACAATAATTTTTTAAAAAATTCTTTATAAATATATAGTCCCAATAATACTATAAATTAATAATTATATAAAATGATAATATATATCTATATACATATAAAAAATTTAGTGAAATATAACTGTTATGTTATTATTTATTCTCAAATTTACATTAATTTTTGTTAAAATTCAATTCTAATAAATTTTATGTATCGAAATTTTATAGTAATTTATTTATTCATGATGATTATTGTTTTTATTATAATTGATTCTAAACAAATATTGATTATAATAATTAATTTTGTTTTTGATGTATATATTTTTATACACGTTTTACCGAATATGGTTTCTCTTGTCGGTGCCTCCTTAATTGTCAAGTATTTTTTCATAATATTTTTGTGGCTATTAATAGAAGGGGAAATTGGAGAGGACAAACAAAACATATCCAAAATTGCATAAAACAGCTTCTTCTTCTTCCGGTTCCAAAAGAGAAAAACAAAGAAAAAAAATGGAAATGGTGACAAGATTTGTATATCCACCGCCTCCGTCGATATTGCTGAATGGTATGAGCGCCGTTGGATTAGTCGCTCTAGCCAAGATCGGTTGGTCTGAAGTGACTGGGAACCATCTCAAATACTCCAAATTCGCCGCATCGTCAACATCAACAGCGAAACCACAAAAGCAGCCATTGGGGAGCATCTCTAGCCGAAATGGAATGCTTTGGTTATACACGCCTGCGTTTTTAGCTGCTTCGGCCTCTTTCTTCGTCTTACCTTCTGATGATCTTAGGTTCCTTCTTCTCAAAGCCGCTCTTGCCCTCCATTTCTTCAAGAGGGTTTTCGAGGTAAACAAATCTTTAGCTTCCTCTCTCTCTCTCTCTCACGCATTTTATCGAACAAGTTATGTTCATTCGTAATTGAATAACCTTAGCTCACATACTTGCCTAATTATCATCATTTAAGCCTGTTAGGTGCCTAATTATTGGGTTTGATTAGGATTTGTTATTATCTTCTTTATGAATTGGTATAGCAGTAGCTTCGTTTCTCTCTGACACATTTCATCGAACAGGTTCTGTTCATACATAAATACAGTGGTGGGATGGCTGTAGACTCGGCCATCGTCATAAGTAGCAGCTATTTCTCATCCACGGTTTTGATGCTATACAGTCAAAACCTCACCTTGGGGCTTACGGAGCCAAGTTTCGATATGAAACTCGCCGGGATTGTAATGTTCGTGGTGGGAATTGTTGGGAATCTGTATCACCATGTTCTGCTGGCTAAGCTAAGGAGTGACGATGGGAAGAAAGAGTACAAGATACCAAAAGGAGGTCTCTTTGATATAATCATATGCCCTCACTATCTATTCGAGATCCTTGTGTTTTGGAGCTTCTTTCTCATCTCTCAGACCATTTATTCCTTTTCTTTCGCCATGGGAACAATGTTCTACCTCATCGGTCGGAGTTATGCTACACGAACTTGGTATCTTTCCAAGTTTGATGACTTCCCCAAGCATGTCAAGGCTCTCATTCCCTTTGTATTCTAGGGATTTCATTACAAACACACAAATACGACCTTTGTGTTTTTTTTTTTTAAATTGTTGTTGGCCGCAAGTGTCTGAATAAAAAACTACTACTATAAGCTTGATTGGTATGTTCACATGTTTTACTGATGGGGAAATTAAAATTTAACGAATTAATGACTCTTTACGAATTTAGAGGATTAATGGGAATTAAACGGCTTGCAGTTCTTGTTCCAGATCAATAAACGGCACAGTGTGTGACTCTGTAGTAAACCGTCGCAAGCATAATTGGCGGTTCCATGTGGGTGGTTTCGGTTCTAAAACTTTTCTTCCTCTCTAATGCTTTACGTCGATCTCAAGTTACAGAGGTCGTTCTGTGTTAAGTTGATCTTACTCAGTGTGTGATGTAGAAAAAAACGTAATATCTATGGCTCACGTCTCTGCAACAATGCTCACCTGTAGATCTGTTTTCATCTCCTTACCCTTCTTCTTCGTCTTCTCCGTGGTTTCTCAATTATCAGGTAATTCCTTTCTCCCGCCACATTTTTGACAGTTTTCGAAACTAATAGCCTTTCTTTGAGAACTCTTTAAGACCAAATCGCGGAGAAGAAATCTGTTCGAATTCTGTCGAGGACACTCATCGGAGACGACGGTAGAGTCTATGCTTGCTCCGACAACGACTTCTTCTCCTTCGAGTCTAATGGTTCAATAGCTTGGTCGGTACATATGAATTTCAAATGTAACACTGATTTTCCTCCGGTTTATTCCGGCTTAAACCAGGTACTCCTAAACCATGAAACCAATCACTCTGTTTTTGATTCCTCTGTTTCTCAAAGTGATGGTTGTTTTGTACGTAGATGCTTGTTCTTGCAGAGAATCGAATCCTGAGAGTTAATTTCCCAAGAAACGGAACCAAATTCGAACCGGAATTGTTCTTCGATCCCGGTGAAACGATCCTCGGTTTCGCTGTTAGCATATCGAGTTCTTCGGTTTACATCACGGTTAAGAATCATGGTCTTTACGCCTATAATATGCTTCGGCAGCAACTCTGGATTGCAGAGCCTAAGACCGAACGATTCGGATACCGATTAGGATGTCGAAAGGATTACGATAACTGTACATTCGATTCTCGACCAGTGATTGATTCTTGCCAAGGAAGCATCTATGTAAGCTCTCTTGTTATTCTGCTCGCTCCATTGCACGTTTCATCATATGCTTAAGTTTCTTGATTTTTGCTCTGTTTCCACTTCTTTAGATTGCAAACAATGAAGGGGAACTCTACTCGTTATCTCTCCGTGGCACTTACTACCAATGGATTCAAGATTTTACTCTAGTGGATCGTTTCTTCACCGTTACACCGGGGAATAACGGTCTAGTCTACGTCGTTTTCCCTATGAAATCGCTTGTTTTCGCGTTAGATTCGTTTTCCGGCAACATTTTGTGGCAAAATACTGTCGGTCCATTAGCAGAAACATCTGGTTCAGACCCTGTCATAGACTCAAACAGTCAGTTTCATTAACGAACCTAATCAGATAATTAATTATCACCTGTAAGATCGATCTCTTTAGCTGATATTTTTTGTTTTTTTTCACAGGTTGGGTATCGATTGGTTCACTAGATGGGTCATTGTACTCCTTCTCAAGAATAGGGGAGCTTTATAAGATACCCAAAAACGCACTAACAGATTCAGTAATCCAAATAGAGCCATTACTCGATTGCTCCGGCTATGCGGTTTATGTTTCTCAGACAAAACTAGAAGGAAAGCTCGACCTTGTCATTGAAGATTATACTTATGTGTCGGCCAAGAAACCAGAGACCGCGGTCTTTTCACTTGTAGTTCCAGAGGCAAAATCTATCCATTGGTCGCAGAGTTATTCTGGTAAACCCCAAATGTTTTAACTAAGACTAGTTTCAGTTTATTAGAAACTATATAGTAGTTTCAGTCTATTAGAAGAAACTATATAAAAAAATTCGATGATTTGAAAAAAAATAATGGTCTTTGTATCAGATCAAATTGCAGGTTTGTTATTAGATGAAGATCTACAACATTTTGTGTTGGACGAGAGGATTGTTCTTGCTTTCGTTGCTGCATCTAATCGTGGCAATCCATTTCAATGTCGTTCCAAACATGAGAAGCTATCATCTAGCTGTTCGTTTGCAGAACCTGAGCATCTTGATATCTACATTGGTAAGCTTAATCACAATTGAAAATCTATGTTCCAATGTCCTCAAAAATATTTTTATCGAACGTTCATATATCTCTAAGAATGACTTTCATGTTTTTGTTGAAGGTAACGAAAGAGCGATAATTTGGTTTATACTCTTCGAGTTTGTGATCATGATCATATTTGCGGCTCTTGTGAGGTTCTGTTTTATATTCTGGAAGAAAAAAAAGCTTCAAGGACGTCCATTCAGTACTTTCTTGGACAAAAGAGTGAGAAGCCCTAGCTTATGTTACAAGTATCTTACCTCATTTCTTGCATCTCTGTTTTCCAGTATCTTACGGTCAGTTTTTCTCTTTTTAGCGTTTGCTGCACAGGAAGAAGAGAGAAATCGATAAATCAATAACAAAACTTCAGAATGAATCGAAGGCTGATGAATTCATGGTTGATCAAATCGGTGATCTGGTTCAAGAGAGGGAAAATGTGAACAGGAAACTCTGTTCGACCTATAGCCTTGGAAGAGACATAGATGAGTCAAAGTCAAAGTCAAAAGATTATGTTCTTCCATTGTACGGAGGAGGTTCTAGAAGCTTCTCTTTCCGAAATAGGGAGAACGAAAGTGTCACGATTTTGCAAACACCACACGATGAGTCCTCAGAAGAAGAGAGCCATAGGGACCAACAATATAGTGGTGATGATGATGTCACGGATGATGATAACTTGGACTGGAAGCAAAAGGGAAAATTGCTCGCTCATTCAGAGGGCTCTTCCAATGATGGTGATGATGATGAATCATGCGGTATTGCAAGCGGTAGAAGAAGCATATATTTGAAGAAGAGGTCATTATCTTTGACGACTAAATAAGGGACTGAAAGATTGTATAGTGTACATTTGCAGTTGAAAATTTGTATTGTGTATATTTAGCAATAGTAATTATGATCTTAATGTAATTCATAATTAGTAGTAGTTTTGGAACCTTTTGACTTTATCTATCGGGATTTTACTAACCAAGTAATCATGTTAGTTGTATTGATCAATATGAAACTTGAATCCAAATCTAATGAGATTATACGTCTCTTGATTCTGATGAACAGATTAATACGTTAGAAATTTATAACTCTTTACCCATTAATGAATCACACAATAATATCTAAACCATTGCATAGAATAACATTAGTTTTAAGAAAAACAACCATCGACTCGACCGGTTGAGGTCATTATATGTACAATTTGGTAGATGATCACAAAATAAAACCAAGCAAACCGGTTTCCCCCCTAGCTATAAATTACTCGTTCCCTGATCACTTACTAAACCACATGCACACATACATTTGGACTTAGCACAGTTAAACATTTTTCTTTTTAGTCAGTCATGCCAACAAAGGAGCATGACCACACATCTTCTGATGATGTAGATCCTTCCCTTTTGCTCTTTCATATACTTCCCCATCCTTCTACTTATTGATCTCTTCTTCTCCTTTGATCTCTCTGAGCTCATCATGACCTTCTTCATTTCCATTTTCAAGTTTCCTAATAACCCGTTTGATATAACAATGGTGAAACAAAAAAAACTTGCAGGGGAGAAAGTTTTGATTCTATGCGAAAAAGAGACTTGTTTTCGTCTTTTAAAGAGTAAGCTATAAAAAGAAGAATGGTAGCTTTAGACTGCTATAGATGAAATCGGCTATGGATATTAGAAGAAGAGAACTGATTTGATGGAGGAGTTACTCTTGGAGGTGTGTATATATAGAGGGAGCTTGCGGCATGCATGCATGGTTACATTTTTGATAAATAATTAAATATATAACCAAAAAAAGAAAATAGTAATTTGTTTTTTAATGCATGTGAAAAAACACTTGTAATAAAATGGATATAATACATGTCAATGACTTCACCAAACCCAACAAAATTGGAACTTGGGCTGACTAGTGATTACAACTTTAATTTTCCAATCAAAGAAACTAAAACAATGATCAAAACCAAGTTCTCATGTAAAAACAATATCCCACATGTCCTTTCTCGTGTTCCACCATGCAATCAAACATAACTTGAACCTGGCCTTTGCTTGCTTCAAAGCCCCACTAAACCATACAACTTAGCCTCTTTAAATTATCATACATATACTGTATTTGTTTGTTAATTCGTTAATCACATTTTTAAAATACTAAAGCTCTCTTAGAATACGGGAACTGTTTAATTAGTGGTCACCACACACTAGCTTTATTTCCTCTATGCCATGTTTCAAGACAGAACTCTATGACTTACGGACGGAAAAATACAGATATATTCATATATATATATATATTAGTTTGGTCAAAATATATATATATATATATATATATATATATATATATATTTCTTTTGATAACTCAAAATTATTATATGGACATATCTCAGCTAGATGTTACGTCGCAGGGTCGTTTTTCTTCATCAAGACTTTTGTTGAATATATATATATCCCCAAATTCAATCAGCTTTACGTTCAAATTACCCTAAGAATTCTATTTAACTTTTCAGATAGAGAAAAAAGAAGAAGCAAACATACTAATGTAATACCAATTAGTTACAAAAAATTATCATTAAATCAATGTTTTTGAAGCAAAAAAGGAAAAAAAAAAAAAAAAAAAAAAAGGTTAATCAACCAAAGAGACAAGACTTGAAGTTGTGTTGTCTCCAAAGTTCACGTTCCCTCGTTTTCCAACCCCATTGTAATTTAAAAATTCCCAAATAGTTGTACTTATTAAACAAGAAAAAGAATAAACAAATTAAAGAAATCAAAACTGAAAAAAGAAAAAAAAGAAAAAGAAGAAGAAGGAACAATAGCAAAAAAGAAGAAGAGTCGAAGCCAACCTCACGTGACATAGGCGTGGACTGCATATGCTTCTTGTTTGGCATAATCCAGACAACCTTGTTTATCTTGTCTCCTTGATAATATTGATCTGATTTATTTTCCTATTGATATGTTTGATGATCAATAACTATAGATTAGAGATAGTAACAGTGAACTTGAACATCATTTTTATGTATCATTCATTAGACCCGTATCTTTGCCTTGGATTAATCAAAAGATTATGTCCGTAATTAAAAACAGTACTGTACGGTTCAACGCATCTAAGTACTAGTTTCGGCTTTGTAAGTATACTTAGCTTTGTTAACTAAAATCATTTGATTATAGACTTCATTATATGGTGTGATTAGTTTCTGTTTTATGAAGCATCCGATATCTTGGAATTAGTGACTTAAAAAATAAAAATTTGGACCCCTCATATACAATATTCATATTATTGATACATGTAAATATAAATATTATTAGATAAAAAGTCCTATAATTAATAATTTGGATCTCTCTAGTTATTAATCATAGGACTTTCTATCTAAAGTCATTTTACCCTGTGATATTTTATTTACAGCCTTCTGAAAAAACTTTACAGAGAAACTTTTTCTTTATCGAATTGTGCATGTAAGATGTTCTGAAAAGTGAAAACTATTTGTCTCATCAAATTACAAGATTTCAAAGTTGGCGATTAGTTTCATTAATAATACTGGAAAGGTAACTAATTCATCATATTCATGTGTTGAGGCATTGGCCCATTGGTTTCTCTACTCTCTAAAGTCATTAGTCATTACATGTAATAGAGTCAAAGTCTAATCTTGCAATCAGGCATTAATATGGGCTATTGAACGTTCACTCATTAGGCTTTTATGGGCTCAAGACATCTAAAACTATGTGTGGCCTGCCTTAATTGTTTACAAAGTCACACCAAGTTTTTTCTTGGATTATTAAGTTACAAATATTAAAAGAACAAAAACTTTTTTTTTCTTACAACGATTTTTAATCACTAATTATTTAGTCATAAATATCAAATTTTAATGGAGGTACTTCTTTTTTGGTCAAAATTAATGGAGTAGTTATTTTTTTAATTATATGGGATTTAAACTTTTTGTTGTTCAATGTAGTTTCCTTGGTGTGTTATCACTTCTTCTTTCTTTTTTTCACAAATTTTTGAAAGACATTTTTCAAATGATCATATGGAGTTTTTTTTAAAGAAGAAAAAAAAAGAAAAAAGAAGAAGAAGACTTCACATGGAGAAGTACTACATATATTTATATATCTCCTGCAATAAATCTAGTTTGGTCACATTGGAAAAGTGATTCATAAATACTTTACCCTATAAGTGTAAAAAGAGAAATTGCCATGATTTGTACTGCAACCCTCCAAAAAAAGAAACCATCTGCTCGAAATTTTGAATTTCGTGGTTAAAATTGATTTTTGAAGATGAACAACCAAAATATATATAGACAAAAGTAAAGACAACAAGTGAGAGAATATTAACAAAAATCAAGAAGAACAAAAGTGTGTAATTTAATTTAATTTATTTTTTTTAAATGATGATAATCAAAAAATCTGCAAAAAGAAGAGACAAATATTTAATAAATGAATTGCAATTTTGTTTCACCTGTCACAAGTGATGCCTACATTTGCATGCATCTTCTGCGCCCACCACAATCATTAGTTTCTATTGTGGGTCATCCAAATTTCTAGTTCCTTAACCGGCCGGTTCAATCATCTTTCATCCGGTTCAGTTTTTAATTTTATGTTCCTTAAACTCAAAAGTTTGTGAAAACTATATAACAACCACGGATTTATTATTATTATTATTATTTTTATCTGCAATCTGCCAATACTGCATGCAACTCTCTCTCTACTTAGCTTGGACCATTTCATATTTTGATATATATAACTTGACTACATTTGAACATTTGGACACTCAACTTTTAAACAATCATCTAAGATTCAAAAGATTTATTTACAATCCGAAAAGATATACTAATTAGCTCCGTTATAGAGTTTATAACATTAAGTTATAAGTGTTTTGTTATAAACAAAAGCGATGTTAGATGATTATGTATTTATACTAATTCGTTATATAAATGTTAAACAGCCATTAGCCATAGATATAGATAGTTATTAAGAAGATTCAAGAGCTTGACTTGCTTTGAAAAGAAGAAGAAGAAGATATAAATTACATATATATAAGTTAGTCATCTTCACCACATGTACAACAATGATGAATGTGACATTCACATGGACATGGATATTGATATGTGTACGACCACAAAAAAAAAACCCACTCAAAAACCCACTATTTGTAGATTCCTTCTTATATAGAGTCCCACTCGACTCGATCACACCCCCTCAAATATCAAAAACAAAATAAGACCATGTTATTGAAAACAACAGTACAACACTCTATACACCACTTTTACATTTTTTTTATAAGAAAATCAAAAAATTAAACCATTATTATTATATATAAAACTCCATATCATCCTATCCATTCTCCACATTCTGCCAACTCCTATACCATGTGCCATCATCTCTTCTTTGGTCCATCTCCACATTTTTCAGACGTTGGCCAACAATATTTTTCGTTAGGTCTGAATTTTTTCATTATCTTCACACAACAAGACTCATAGAAGTTGTTACTGTGGGAACTCTGCTAATAAGTAATAACTAGCTGTTACTATACATATGGGAGTACTATTTCAGAAGTAATTAATTTGTAAACATATATCTTTGTAATAAATTGTTAATTCAATTCATTTCATTCTAAAAAAAAATTTCTAGTTTGCAACTACTTGGTGGCAATGGTGGTTAAGACAGATTCACCTTAGTGAGCAGCATAGGTAAGCTATTGTCGGAACTTTTAATGATGATTCGTAATTCTCTTGGAAATGCACCAACAAACAAAGCTAGTCTTAAGTTGGATACTCAAAGCGGTTCCAACTACGACAACTCAAAAACTAGTTTGCATTAGTTTTTCCTTTCAATGTGTATCAACCAACAAAGGTGAGTATTATATTAAGTCGCTTTCTATCATATTATTTATATATAGATTTACATCAAGATTTCAACATTTCATTTCAATTGAACATTGTTATTATATTAGGTGAAATTGCATGTGGTTATTAACCAACCACTCATAAAAGATCTTGTGTCCACCTTTCCAAAATCTGTGCCATTTTTTTCAACTCCATAAATAGTGTACGTACCAGTAGTATTACTACTGTCATACATTGAAAATTATAATCCCCACGAACTAAAATTTAAATAAAGAACTTAATGAACACGAAAATGACTAGTACAGTACATGATAATGACTAATGTTTGACAATTCGTTCATTTTATTTTTCTTGCATTTGGTAACTATCACGAAGAGAAGTTTAAGTTTATACAATCTGATTCTTGGGTTAATTAAATTATCAAAAGGATCACATAATTGTGGTATATAACATAGTATATGAGATGTTAAATAAATAAACAGTTTTTAAAAATATGTTTTGAACAGGAAATTGAACTCAAAACTTTGAAAAGAAAGAAGGACCATATGTTTTAAAAATACTACAAAATAGCAGAAAATGCCAAGTGAGTTTGATTCCTATAAATGGATTACACCCAAGAAAAAAACAAAATTGCTATACTGTATTTCAAAAAACACAGGGCAAGCAGTCAATTCGTTTAACAATCTCTCCTATATATATATATATTTAAATATTTTAAAATTTTCAATATATATAAAGATAAGGTAACAAAAATAATTATTATTTTTCAGAAAGAAAAGAAAAAAAAAATTCTTTATATAGGTGCTGCCTGATTGCTTCATTCTCCCTCCCTCCTTAAGCTCAAAAGTTTTGGCTTTTTTAAAAAAAAGAAGAAGAAACATTTCGTTTCCATGGCTTTGCGAGGAGATGAGCCTGAGATTATGAACCTAAGAGAATGGGATAGAAGAGCTCGAGTAATCCGCGAAAACCCGAGTTCTAGAAGGTTCTCTGCTTCATACATTGGAAGCTTCCGAGAAGATCATCACAAGTCTTTTTCCAAAACAAACTTCAACAACATCTCCTGCAGTACTGCCTCTTCTCCTGGCTACACTCTCAAAGGTTTTAAACTTTGACAGTTTCCATCTTAACAAAGTTTATCAATCCTATCTTTGAAAATGTTTTGAATTTCCAAATCATCTTTTTATCACAGAAGAGATTGACCCTTCAACATATTCCTTCACCAATGCACTTAAAGGTAAGTTTTTTTTTTTTGGCTTTTGACAATTAGTTATAAAGCTCGAAACTTGATACAACCCTTTTAGTTAATTCGAAACAAAAGAACAGAGAAAAAGTAATGTTCATTCCAATATGTGCTTTGTCTTTATTTCTTTTTGTTTGATTTATCGTAGCGTTACAAGCAAAGACAATGTATAATAGTAACAGAGAATGGTTAGCGCAAGAAGGGTTTGCGTTGAACTCGAAGTGGAACGAAGCAGAGAAATATATCTGCAACCCATTGTCTGGAGAAGTACCAATGGAGTGCTTGTCTGCTAAGACATTAAGTGCAAGATCCTTCAGAAACTTATCCACCATGTCTGCTCCTCTGCCTTTCCCTAATCCATTGATGAGTATTGGTCAAAACAAATCAATTAATAATCCTGACGTTAGAGTCATCCACGAGGATCTTTATGCTCCTGATCCCGTACTTCTTGCTCTAGGTAATTGATATTAAATCTGCCCTTCTACTATTTTTTTTTTTTTTTTTTTTTTGTGATAAGTTAATTTTTCTTAATTGGGTTTTTTCTGATAGTAAGAAAATGTTGGGGGGTGTTTTTCAGCAGAGAAGAAAGCTGTGGGACTGAAGCGAGATGTGGGCATTCAGAGTACGACGTCGGTGGATTTTAGCTCCGGTAGCCCTAGTCCGGCAAAGACGCCTCCGATCATGGAACGGTCGTTGAAACGACACGTGGGAGCTGATGATTCGCCCGTTGATTTCAATCTCAAATTGGAAGGTCAACAAGAGGTATATATATAACCTTGACTTTACTAATGATGGGATAAAAATCATAATAACTCTTGAATTTGACCCATGCAAGAATTTCATAATTAGTAGACTGAACTGGAAGAAAAAAAACTAGACATAGCCAAAACTGATTGATCCAAGCTCAATAGTTTAGTTTATAACTTATTAACTTTATATGAACTATATTTTTTTTAAAAAAAAATTGATACTATTGAATCAATATAAAATTAATTCAAAAAAGTGATGACCTAAGTTTTCTTAACCAAGGGTCTATACCAAAAATCGATTTTGATTTTTGCGTCCAAAATATAATTTAGAGAGAGAGAGAAAAAAAATGAAAAAAAAATTACAAAAAATAAAATAAAATCGGAAATGTATTATACTGTATATAGTCGCTAGCATGGGAGGTCCATGGAAAGGTACGGAGAAATTATAATAATTGAATAAAAAGTTTGAATAGTTCGTGCATCAATAATTAGAGATTCTTTCGCAAGATAAGAAAAGCATCAAGCAAATGATCGTACCACATGTTTTTCCTAGAAAGAGACAATGATATAAAACTCTTTGTATTATTGTGTTTTTGTAGATAACCTTACATTTTACCATTGTTTCATTTTCTTAAAGATTAAGATTCTGAAAATCATGATACATGAAACATAGTACACATGACAGTCTATATAGTCTCTCTATACGTGACGTGAGGAGGGTATTCATCATAGAAACACCACGTATAAATCATATGCTACAACTATTTCTTGAAAAGTCTTTAGAGACCCCATTTCGTGATTATTGTCTCCAAACTCACACGTGACTACATCCTTATTCTATACATTATCTATCTATCTATATATGGGGACTTTATGATTAATCACTTCTGAGGTATATCATGATGGCTTTGTAACTCGATAAGGCACTATAGAATTATGAAGAGTTGCAGACAGCAGTCTCATGTTTTTCAAACACGATTAGTTCTAAGAAATTTGTTTCATTAAGTCTCGACAATCGATGTTGTTTTTACAAGTATTAACAATTGCTGGTTTTTGGACCTTAAACTGCAAATCATTGTCTAAAAGCTAGACTAATAACTTCTGACTTGTAAAGGAAAATACATTATTTTGAACCAAATTATAAATCCAAGTCTAGCTCTTCTTAAGATATATATATATATATATATATATCAATGTATGTTAATGAAGCGTTATTTGGGGTTTTGAAGGATGTGAATTTAGAGGAGCAAAAGAGAGAAGAAGACAAGCAAGATATGAGTAAAGAAGAAGACGAAGAAGAAGTGAAGCAAGAGATGAGTGAAGAAGAAGAACAAGATGAGAAGACCAACAAGAAGAAGAAGAAGAAGAAGAGAGGAACAGGATGTTTCTCATGGGTGAGATCCAGGCATAGACAAGCAAGAAAATCAAAGTACATCTTCCCTGTTTGTGTTCCTCATCTAGTCAAAGGTTGTTGAGAAAACCTTAAACCCAAGAGAATCAAGCAACAACAAGAAAGAGTTAACTGTGTTTGCAAGATTCTCTCCTTTCTTTTTTTCTTTTCTACCTATTCTATATTAATCAGAAAAACAAAATCATAACGAGATGGGTAATAATAATATATCATTAGTTCTTCCTCTTCATAAAAATTAATTATTCATCGGATGGGAGTATCAAAAGCTTAACGGTTTGCTTTTGCTCCCCTTTTCTCTATAACAAAATGCTTCTCTCTAGAGTCCCTCTTGTGTCTTTGCTTTCTCTTTCTTCTCCATGGTTATTCGGTTTCCTCCTGATCACACTTCCATTCCACAATAGCTAGAGTGTGTCTGCCGCCACAAGCTATATGTTTAGCTATCCATTTTCCATCATCTTCTTCATCGGCGTGGTTAAACTGTCCTTCCGGCCGTGGAATGTCTACAGGAAGCTCCAATGGTTGTCCGGTAGTCACTTTTCTTCCATACCCGAGTCTACCGTGGTCTCCCCGGCCAAACTGATCACAAGAAACGATATAAGAGAGAGGTTGAGAGATCGACTTTTGTTTTAATCACAAAGGGAGGTTAAGAGGACTTACCGAGAAGATCCTACCGTCTCTTGTCAGAGCGACTGAATGAGTTCCACCACAAGAGACCTGAGAAGAAAAGAATGATAAGACCTTTCAAGGTTATGCGAAAAAGTAGGGAAATCGGTGCTTTTGCTTTTACCTGAATGATGCCTTCTCCAGCTAAGAGATTAACTTTCTGTGGAAGCATTTTACTGCTCTTGTCATTGTCACCGAATCCGAGTCTTCCATGTTCTCCTCTTCCCCAACCATAGACCTAATATTGGATATAGCCAAGTCACAACATTTTTACAATTAAGATCTACATCAACCTTAGAAACAACCAAGCCATGAGTGACACTTTAGAATAGTAGGAAACTAAATGAGTTCTAATACCTCTCCTTCATTGGTTAATGCTGTCGAATGCCATCCACCAGCAGCGATATCAACCTAAAACATGCATTTACCAGGGGAAAGTTAAGCTTCCATAGTAGACACTCGGATATAACATAGGCCTTTACAGTTTAAACTTTAAATATCGGAAGGCATCTGTTTCAATATAAGTGCTTAAACCAGAAATTTTAGACCACATACCACAGTGAGATCATCAAGGCCTTGTACTGGAATAGGATGAGATCTCGGCTGGGTATCTCCGGTTCCAAGTTGTCCATATTCATTATTACCCCAAGCCCACAAAGTCCCATCTTCTTTCAGAGCCAAATTATGAAATGCTCCAACAGCGATCAGACGAACGTTTTCAAGACCCTGAACTCTTACAGGAACAGATATTTGTTTTCTGCAATCGAATAAATTATAGGAGATCTCACAATTACTAGCAGCAGACAAACAATGTCAAATCCATAAATGAAAGGAATTTGGTTTAATACATGTCACCGGGAGGCCACGGTTGACCCCAAGTCCATACATAACCTTCACGGGTTAGAACAACAGAGTGAGTACCCCCTGCAGCTACCTGTTACTTTAATTATAAAAACCAGAGAAAAGATGGTTTAGACGGATAAAGAGCATTCAAATTTGAGGTATATGGTAAATTCAGAGAGTTTAACAGCATAATTGACCTGTCGGACTGTAAGTTGCGGGGCACAGCGCTTAGGGATTACAATATCCCTCCGGACTGGCCTACCTGACTCATCTTTGGAAGGCTCTTCACCACACTGTCCATATTCATTTCCACCTAAGTAGGTTCAAAGGAAAAAGGTACATAATTGTCGCTTTGAAGATCTTAAGGTCACAACCATTAGGAAGAAGATAAGAGAAATATGCATACCCCAAGCATATGCTCGGCCTTGATCATCGACAGCTAAACAATGCCAACCACCAATAGCTGCCTACGATCCATCACAGAAACATCATTCAGTGTAAGTCACAACGAGAAGAGAGTATTAGAGCAAATAACAAAAAACACTTGATCTTTGTTAGTATTTCTTACCTGAATAATCTTGACGTTGGCAAGAGACTTAACCAGACTAGGGGTGCTTTCTGTTTTAGTCTCTGGTGGGTGTCCTAATGTACCCCTTTGATTCCAACCCCATGTAAACAGCTGAGAAACCATTAAGAGAAACCTTAAGTTCCCTTTTCAAAAAAAAATGTATTCTCAGATTGACAAAAAACCAAAATGAGGATCAAAATCAAAAATCTTTCAGCGATTGCCAGGCAAAAGAAAATCCTATCATTTCTATACTTTGGTGCCACATGAATCCAAACCAATCATAAACTACTCCATGGATACAGAACCAGAAATAAAACAAGGACTTTAACCCTTCCTGGTTAGTCCATCAGATCTCAAAAACCTCAAAAACCCTTTGTAAGCGACCTAATAAAATCTTCAGGAACTTAGAATCAAATCGCAGATCAATCGAAAGCATTGAACTTTACTAAATTGTAAGCAAAACCCACCAAAAAAGAAACCAATGGAAGTGAATTCGAAAAGTTACCTTGCCATCATCGCAAATGGCGAGGGAATTGCGACTACCTCCAACGACGGAGCGAACGGTGAAAGGCTCAAGAGCCTCGACGACGCAAGCCAATTCCTTTTCTTCATCAGTCCCAAGTCCTAGTTGCCCGTCTTCTCCAGAACCCCTGGTCAAAACAAATCAAATTGAAGGTGCAATATAACTCAAGTCAGAAACAGAAATAGTAGAAAACAGAGAAACAAAACAAGGTTAGAGAAAAGAGTAATGACCAGGCTATGACGGAAGTAGTTGAAACCATGGATGGAGACGAAAGTGAGAGAGACAATGAGAGAGAGAGAGGTAGAGATATATATATATATGAAGAAAGTGAGTGGAAAGAAGAGGAAAAAGCAGGGCACTTCGGTGGGATTCACTGTTCACTTCGAGATTGTATGTGAGTGGATGTGTCATTAGGTGGGTGATTAATTATTCGTTTTGGACCAATTAATACCTCCCGTGTATGTAACTAATAAGCTCTTTTATATATTAATCCAACTTTTTTGCTACACAACTTTAAGGTTTATGATTTGTAATTCCATTATATGTTTACCTACACAACCTTTTAAGGGTGTGTCAAGAGACAATAGCTGATCCAAACCGAGAGAGGCTTTAAAGTTCTGTGGTGAGTTTTTTTTTTTGGTGGAAGTTCTGTGGTGAGTTGTGTGATGAACATCTATATTTCGTTTAATGGAACAAAACTCTTAAGAAGAGAATCAAGTGGCAACAACAACATAAATGTGTGAGAAGCACACAAAAGTTTTACTCCATGGATAGAATCAAATCCTGCAGCTGCTAATACTACTACTACTACAAACGCATGATTTAGCAAACTACGAGGTTTTCTTTCTTCTGTTTAAAACACACAGAACCAAGCCATACATTTTTTTTTCTTGCAAATCATTCCATGAACTTGATTTCATCACTGCGAAGGCGGTGGTTGGGCTTGTTCCTCCCCTTTCTGCACCTCTTTCGGGGCTTCCTTGATGTCATCACCAGCTTCGTCCTGGAAGTAATAAGAAAAGACACAAGTGTTATCAACAGAAATCTTAGTTGCTTGATGCAATCACTAAAAGATTGCCAACAATGAAGAGTGTAAGGAGGGACAAGTACATTGAAGTCAGAAGTCCAGAGGGTGAGATTGTCGCGGAGAAGCTGCATGATCAATGTACTGTCCTTGTATGATTCCTCTCCCAATGTGTCTAGTTCAGAGATTGCCTCATCAAAAGCCTACCACCATGAAAATCATATTAACTACAATCCTATAGGTTAGTGAACAAAAAGGTACTTGAATCAAAACTAGAATCAGAATGTGAAGGTTTTCCAGATTTAGTCAGTCTTAAGGCAACATTTGCAGGCTTTACTTTCTCAATCATCATAATTAAGTATAATCCTATAGGTCAGTGAAACAAGAAGATCATATATACAAGAGCACAGTGACCATTGACAGACAAAGAACTTTGTATGTGCTAAGTTTTATCAAGCAGAACAGTTGGAAGAATAGGTTTACTAGCTAAAAATAGTAGATACAAGTATAGCGTAACCATAAACAAAATAAGAAAATAACACAAACCTGCTTAGCGAGATTACACGCACGGTCAGATGAGTTGAGAATCTCATAGTAGAAAACAGAGAAGTTAAGAGCAAGCCCCAGCCTGATTGGGTGAGTGGGAGCCAGATCAGCAAGAGCAATATCCTAAATAAAAAGATAAAAATCAGAAGCTTGAGTCAACATGTTTTCTTACCACTCTATAGGTTAAAGAAAGAAGAACACAAATGACTAAAATGGTAACCTGAGCTGACTTGTAGGCCACAAGAGTGCTCTCAGCAGCTTCTTTCCTCTCAGAACCAGTCTTGAATTCAGCAAGGTACCGGTGATAATCTCCCTTCATCTTGAGGTAAAAGACTTTGGACTCAGCCAAGGAAGCAGCAGGAACGAGATGATCCTCGAGAAGATTCAAAATGCCATCGCAAATCTTGCTGAGCTCAGTTTCAATCTTTCCTCTGTAGTCCTTGATAATCGAAACATGATCACTGTTACCCCTGCTTTCTTCCTTCTGCTCAATAGAGGAAATAATCCTCCAGGAAGCCCTCCTAGCACCAATCACGTTCTTGTAGGCAACAGACAAGAGATTCCTCTCTTCAACAGTAAGCTCCTCAGTGTCCACAGTCTTTGCAACTTTCTCCATGAACTCAACCATCTCCTCATAACGTTCAGCCTGCTCCGCTAACTTGGCCATGTACACATTGTCTTCCCGGGACAAATCAGAAGACATCTTTGCAAAACTCTTCTAAGAAAAAACTGTTAAACAAGAACATTATCAACTGGCAGCAATAAACAAAAAAACAAAAGTACACGAACTAAACCATTCCCTAGTAATGCTGCAACAATCTTACATTATTTTAGAGATATGAAAACAACTTATCTCTAACAAATCAACCTACGAACCCCAAGAACACAGTTTTACAAACGATTTACACTGCTACATCCATCCAAAAACAAACCGTACAGAAGAAAAAAAAAAGTAGAGTAAGAATCGATAGAACTAACTCTGAATCAAACAGATCTCGAAGTGACAACGAAAACGCGAAGAACAAGATAATAGCAGGGAAAAATTAAAGAAAAAAATTACAAAAATCAAAAGTTTACATTGGCAGAGAAAAAAAAACATTGTCGAAGTACAAAGATCGTGTCCTAACCTTGTGAAACTGTGAATTTTCGAATTAGGGCTTTTGAATTCGAAGCGAAATGAGCGGAGTGAGAAATTGGGGAGACAGACTCACCCCGTGTGTATTATACTGGAGGAGAGAGAAAACGTTAAAACCCAATTAGTATGCGACACGTGTTACATGGTTGACCGTCCTAATGACTTATGTTTTCTCTCTTTGTAATGTTCGGTAATTTTTAATTTGTGTGGGTGAAATATAAAGAAAACATAAGTTAGGAGGTCAGGTGTATAATATAGCTGTTTTTAGAGGGGTACAATGCTCAAAAAAAGAGAAAGTTTCCTAAGGGGATTGACAGATTTACCCTTTGCCCTGAACCCATTTTAGACCTCTTGATCGATTTGATCGGAGAAGGCCGGAGAAAAGCTCGAAGGTCCGTCAATGGGGAGCTATGTGGAGAAAGCTCGTGAGAATCACGTCAAGAAGAAGGTCGAAGAAGGTAATTTAACAATGTCGCATCTTCTTCATCTCGTTATGTTCTAAACCCTAAACCCCCAAAATGGTTGTCTTTGATTGCCTCGAAAATGGTCTAAGATCGATACTCTTTAAGCCTGGTTTATTATCATCTACCTCTTAGTTTGAATTGAGCTCACTTGGTGTAGAAGGATTAGGTCCACTTTTAACTTATCACCCTTTATGCATCTGAGCTGGTTTGATCTAGCTGCTGTCATTGCTTCCTACGTTTAGTGGTGTGATACAAGGTTGTTTGATTGATTATGTATTACTTTGTTAATAGCGCTGCGTAGCAAGATGAAGGCAAAGGCATTGATGGAATGTGATCAGTTCGTCTCAAAGTATGCTCAGTGCGCAACAGGAAGAACGTTTTCTGTGGTATGGACATGTCGTAAGCAAGCTAAAGAGCTCAACACTTGCCTCCATCAATTGTATGTTCTCACATCTTAATGCTCCTCCTCCTATTTGAAGATGTCATCTTGCATTCACTGTTAGATTTATAGATTTGTTGTGTACAGTATGTGTGCATCGGATCTTGATTGTTTTTTCTTAATATCCTTCTCTGGTAAGTCTGGTATGATAAAATGAGATAACTTGTGGTTAGGATATATGCTAGTATATCGGTAACCAGATATAAGCTTAAAGAAAGGGATGATTCTTTGTTACTGCAATTAAAGAGATGGAAGAACTGTGTCTGTGTTCTCTGTCGGTGTAACACTGTCAGTATAAAGTTTGTTCTTGTTACACAAGCTCTTTTATGGTGACACCCTGATGAATATCTCCCGTGTTGGGGTGATGCTTAAATGTTGTCTAACTATGAAAAGTTTTTGTTGATTCTGCAGCACCAATGATAATGTCTTGGAAGAAATGAAAAGAGAGTATATGCTTCAGGAAGAGGGTAAAGTCTCAGCCTCGGCCATATGATTTTTTTGTCGAACAAGAGATTTAAGTCCGACCAATACAATGTCGTTGCTTTCTTTCTTGTTGATTATGGATAAATAGATCCTTTCATGCGTTAACTGTTGCCTTTCTTTTTAATAAGGGTGTGATCACTTTAAGGAAAGTAATAGATATTGTATTCCCATTTTTCTCAGTTTGCAAAAAACCACTAAATCTAGAGATCAGGTTCAAAGATGATTCTCATAGTAAAAAAGACATAGGATTCACAACATTCAGGATTCAAACCAAGGAACAAAAATTTGAGGTGCTTAGAAAGAAGAAAGCGAGTTAAAAACAAAGAACTTCAAGCAGTAGGCTTCCTCATATTTCTTCCTGCACGAATCACTTCGTCCACCAAAAGCAATTGTGACGCAATCACTGGCCTGCAGCAAAAAAATATAGCCCGGCTATTGAAATGACTTCAACCGAAAACCCAAAACTTTATTATATTGGGTTGGATAGAACATTACCCTGAATTAATAAGTTGACGTTTCACTGAGTAATTGTCGAAAATACCAGCAAGCTGCGGGTCAATTGGTTCACCGTCCTGAAGGTTCAGTCCTACGACGTTCCCTTTGTCATGCTCACTCTGCATAAGAGTATCACAATTAGCAATTATAAATCTGTGTTCCTTCTACAACTGATTTTAGTTTGCTGATGATATGAAAGATGAATGCATACCGTAAGAGAAATGATCACATCTTGGGTATCAAGACCTGCATTTTCTGCTAGTGTCTTTGGTACCACGAGAAGGGCATTAGCAAAAGCTTCAACGCCAAGTTGGGCACGCTGCAATGTTCATGATTGTATTAGTAATTTAGAATACTTTATATGCATTTAATAGTGTAGTGAGAATTAGTGTACGAATATAATCAATTTTACCCCTTGAACAGTTTTCTTGACTTCATTGATTAAGTGTTGCCTTGCAGCAACTTCAAAAGCTCCTGCTCCCTAAAGATATATGCAACCGCACATCAACATAACAAAGAACATATCAACAGGTCTACATGCTAAGTGCTAATGGTTTTAATCATGAATTAACCATTTATTTGCATTGCAGAGAAACAGAAAGCAAGGTTAACAACTAAATGCTTCAAGATTTAGTAAGGCACTTACTAACACAACACACTCATCTTCTATGGTGTTCTTGACTGATCTTAGACCATCACGAACAGCATCCTTAATTTGGGCAATAGTGTGATCATTAGGCCCTAGAAAACCAAAGAAATCAAGAATGAACACCAAAACTAATACAAGAGTGAATGAACCTTCAATACTTAATGAAGACATAGAAGCCGGCCTAATACCTTTTATGAGGATAGTACATGAATTAGGATTCTTCACTTGCTCCACAAAGGTGTACTTTTCCTCCCCAAGAACGTGCTCATAGACAAGTCCAGCCCATCCAAGAGACTCAGGGGTCAAGTCGTCAACAGAATTCACAGCTTCTCCACCACAGGCCAAAACTAAGCGTTCCATATTCCTCCTCTTTGCTCTCCTAAGAGCAATAATCTGGACACATGAGGAAAGGTAATTAGATTTAACAACCTCTAAACAAGAGAATTTACGTACAAAAGAAGAGACAAGCGCAGTCAGTGGCCAAGGAACTGCTCTTTTAACTCTATTGTCAATTTAAGTTCAGTTAACAATACATATAGCATCCTTCTTATTGTTTCTATATATCAGATGAAAACAGTTTCAGCTATTTCTAATTTAGTGTGGAAGCAGGGAAAAATAGAAGTAGCTTACCCCTTCTCTAGCAAGAAGATCCAGTGATGGTGGGTCAATACCCTTTTGATTTATGATAACAAAGTTGTCATTATCACCACACACCTGCACAAGAAATAAAACATGTATTATTAATTTTTACAACGTTCTAGAATATACAGCTGGGAGAAATGGTATCAGTCCCACCTTGTTCTTCAGCTCGATTATTTTCTTAACTCTTTCATCAACAGATCGCCTTTCTGCGGTAACCATGGCTTCCCTCTGCTCCGCATTAGAGTAGAAAAATCCTGCATTAATTTCACTGACAGATAAAAATATATATTAGTCTACATCGCCAGAAACATACATGCTCTTATTTTCTCTTCACTGAATTGACCAAAGAATTATATTACACACCTCTTCTCATACTCCAATGATACATTACAAGTTAGGATGTGGCAATTTTCTGCGCGTCGTTTCATGTCAGGGTGTCTTGAACCATGATCCAGAACAAGCCCCTCAACCTAATAAAGGATTGAATCAATAATTGCATCAGGTCCAAAACTATGAACGTAATTAAGCATAACCGGAAAGAAAAAAATGTATCTCATTCTATACAAGTTTTTCATAAATAAACCTACAAGTTTTTGAGGGAACTATTTTACATTAAACCCCACACTTCAAGACATACCAATCGTGTGTCAACATCGAATTTGTGACGCATGTGCATTATTTCCACCATAAACAGATCAATAGCTTCCTCAGGCTTTCGAATGCAGAGAACCTGTAATATGCGGAAATCATATAATTAAAAAACAAACAAGCGCTCGAAAACCAATATTGGTGCATATATAAGACATCTGAGTGGGGAAAAAATGAAAAGCACAATGAGATTCTAATAGAGATAGGTTAACTCACTGAATTAACGACAATGTCAGTCAGTTGATCAGCCAAACCTTCGTACAACTAGACAAGCCACAAGAATATATCAATATTAGAAAGCAAAAAAGAAGAATAATTTGATAAGAAAGATAAAGCATAGAAATGAAGAATACCTTAGTTCTTAGTGTTGTTCTGGCAACCATTTTCAGCATCTCTTTATCAACTTCATCACCCATAACAACAGGGGTCTTGAAGTTCTCAAGAAATTGAAGAGTAGCTTTTTTAGCAATCTCGAAACCATCAACTAGGACACGTGGATGCATACCTGATACATGTGGAAACCTTCATTGAGATTTGGCTACAAAAATAGATATCATTTTATACTGCCACCAGTTGTGAAATATTATATAACCAATATAAACAAAGCTTGGCAAATCTATGTCGCTGAATATAAATTGTTGGTCCACACTCATGTGTTAACCACAACCCATAGAATGAGAAATAAAATAAAAACAAAAATAGCGGAGCCTAAAACTAATGAACTCTTACAAATTAATGTAAGGTACATAATTTCAGCTAAAAAAGGAGTTACCTTCATCGATGCAGCGATCAGACTGTTTCATAAGTTCGCCAATGAAGATGACAGTGGAAGTAGTACCATCACCACTTATGTCATCTTGTGCCACGGCTGTCCTCGCAATCATAATGGCTGTTGGATTCTGAATTTGCTGCAACAGTTAGGATACAAGCGTGTAAGCATCATGAAAAACCAAGATAACTCCGTTGAGAGCAATACCAGTAACCATACTAACATCAAAGATTATCCGAGACGGCGACACTATCATTAAGGCTTTCGTCTTTCTTCTCTATCCCAATACTACCGAATCAGAATCCCACATTGGTCATGTGAACAACACTAAAAACTTATATATTTTTCAACCTAATATATCCTGCTGAAAGACGTCTACAGTCAACATGTACTCAATCAAATCATACTTAGTCTGTGAAGCACACCAGAATCAATATCGAAACAATCCTCCTAGAATATAATACTACATGACACAAGTCACGGGCTTTTAAGCACCCTTTCACCACTAAAACGCAATACAGAGCTTGAATCAAACAGATCACTTGGATCTAGATTTATGTTCTCAAACTAACCATTTCCTTCAAAAGCGTGTTCCCATCCTTGGTGAGCTTAATATCCCCCGAACCACCAACAAGCCTACATCGAAGTGAGAAACAAATCGGAAGGTAAGCCAAAAGAAACAACATCTAGGAAAATGAAGAGAATGGAACATAGATCCAAATAAGTCAAAAAAAGAGATAAATACATCTTGATTGTTCCTTTAGGACCGAGATTCGACTTGAGCACATCCTGCAAACCCTTGGCGGCGTTGATTGTCATATGAAGCGCCGCCGATTTGTTGAGAACCTCGGCATTAGGATTCAGAACTCGTACAGACATTTTTTCGATAACCTTGGCGTGAGCACACGAAGTGAGAAACTGGAGACTGAACTAGAGAGCGAGAGCGAGAGCGAGAGAGCTTGGTTTTTAGGGCTTTCTGGGTTTTAAAATTTTTCTGATGAAGAAAAAGTAAGGAAAGAGAGAAAGCCGATGTTGAGAGACTCTAATTGCTCTGGAGACTTCATTTTAACATAAATTACAAACTTCACCAATATTCTCATATATTTTATACTTTTAGTCCAATTAATTGATTCCATAAAAATCATTGTCCTCCAACAGTTTTTTGCAATCTTTATATTAAAACTAATAAAAATAACGATTATCATTTGAAGAAATATATTTTTTTAACATAATTTTGTACATAGATACTCCATATAATGATGTGATTCCATAAAAATTTGATTTGATCATTTGTTTTTGTAATTTAATTAGGATACTGAAAATGGTTATGTCATCACTCATCATATATATAATTCATTAGCAACTGAGCTGATTTAATTATGCTTAAACAGATTCTATAAACTTGTTAGATGAATCATTCAATTATTTGAATTGTCTAATATTGATTGGATTGACACTGCATTTTCATATATGTCGAAAACAGTAGTCTAATAAAATGTGTTGTAAGCTATACATATGTGTACAAATTTGCACGTATCGAAATTAAGTTATTGATATTGATACCAACTTTGTTTTTTTCGTTATCAAATAATAATTTGTGCTAAACACTCTATATGAACAAACCTTGTCAAAAAGAATAAATATCATCTTCTTTTCTATATTTTGGACCATACACTAATGAATTAAGTCAATTCGTTTTTCTCTTTTTCTTATTTAAATTTTTTACTCGATTCTAGAATATTTTTGTGTGAGTTTAGTCAATTCGGTTTTTTCTTATTCTCATTTATTTTTTTTACTCGATTCCAAAATATTTTGGTGTGAAACATACGTAAACCTAACTCTTGGAAAAACAGTATCTAAACACATGTAACTATTACTATAAAAAATAGCTAACATTCCAAAATATTTTCGAAATTTTAGTGAGTTAACTTTATTATTCTTAAAATTGTATGAAATAGTATATTTTTTTATACACTACAACATTTGTATGGGTCTCTGTCACGAAGGCAAAGTTATTAAAGTCAACTATGACAACAAAAATTATATAAACGTTAGAAAACAAAAGGTAGATTCTAGCTGCTACTTCTTTTCTTTTTTTCCAAAAAAAAAAAAAAAAAATGAGTCAAAAAAGAACTGCACATAAAATAAAAGTAGAAGTCTATATACAGTAAAACCTCTATAAATTAATACTCGATAAATTAATAATCTATATAAATTAATAAATTTTTCCGATCCCAACTTGGGATCAGTATAATTTTAGACACATTTCGATAAAATAATAAGATAATAAATTTTTTGAAAATCCTTTGTAAATATATGGTCCCATCAATATTATAAATTAATAATTAGGTAAATTTTTCAAAATTATGTATATATAGACACATTAGTTTTTGTTAGATTTTATTTCTAATATTTTACTATATGAAATATAGTTAGCATTCTCTTTTAATACATAATAATTATTGTTTTATTTGTAATTGATTATATAAAATACTAATTATCATGATTAAATCTTATTTTTAAATATTGTTTTGAAAATATGTTACAAATTAGGAATATCTCTCTATAAATTAATTTATCGATAAATTAATAACTCTATAAATTAATAGATTTTCATGCTCCCAACATTATTAATTTATATAGGTTTTACTGTATATCTATTCGAACACAAACCAAAACCTTATATAAATATATATGACAATTACATAATTGATCCAAACATGACAGGAGGAATCGTACTAATTTATACTAATCACATCCATTGAGAAAACTAAAAAGCAACTTACTATATATATAATCAACAATAAAACACACAACATTTTTAGTTTTAATTATTAGTTCGACGTCCAGCATTAATTAAAGGTTGCGAAAAAAGGTCTTTAGTATGGATGTATGAAGTTGTGAAGACGACACATCATGTCGTGGATTCGATCACGTGACACCGACGAGTTGTCGAGAATATGAAAAGCGTGACCAACACCTCCATGAACGATACCTTCAACTCTCTTCCCATGGCTTCTCATCACTTTACACATCTCCAAGTTTCTGTCTTTTAGTATGTCAAACTCCGCCATGAACACCAGCGTCGTCGGCAACTTCACCCCCGTCGAGCCGACCAGAGGGTTACACCAAGGATGGTCTCTACTCGCTCCACGTGGCAGAGCCAGGCGCCAATACGCGTCCGAGGCAGAAAGAGTCAAAGCCGATGACTTGGAGTGATGTTGCTGTTGTTTCTCTGAGGACGTTCTTGATTCACCGCCGAAGAAAGGGTGGATCAGGATTACGCCCTTGAGGTTTAAACTATTCGCGTATCTGCCACTGGCGGTGATTCTAACGGCGACTTGGTAAGCTATGTTGGCTCCGGCGCTGTCTCCGGCCAAGAAAACGTTTGAGAGGTTACATTTACTCACCCAAGAAGAGTATCCTCCGTGAGATATATGTTGTTTGACTAGCCACGAGACGACGTTAACGCCGTCGTCGTACGCCGCCGGAAGACGGTGTTCAGGGGCTAAACGGTAGTTTACCGAAACGACGACGCAACGTGTTTTGACAGCGAGGCTGGTCAAGAAGTCGTGGTAGCAACTCCAAGCGGTAGAGCCAACGCAGAAACCACCGCCGTGGAAGTAAACGAGGAGAGGGAGAGTAACGGACGGCGAAGCTACGGCCTCGGGGATGTAGACACGTATCAACGTGTCGTTAGATAGTTTGATGTCGAAGGCTGTGGCTTTGGCAGATGGGTGAAGGGTGGGTGAGACGGTGGGGACTATGGGAGGTCTTTCGACGCAGCCGTCGTTGAAAACTTTGATGAGACCTTCGATTTCTTCCACGACAGGGCCATGACGGTGGTGGTGGGATCCGCCACGGCGGTTGTCTGAGGGTTGTTGGTTGTGAGAGAAAGAAATGGTTGCCATACTCTTTTTTTATTATTTTGGACGATGAAGTGTAATGTTGTTGGTCGAGTTTGGTTTGAGTGAGATATGAGATTCATTCCAGTTCTTCTTTATATAGAGAAGTTTGTACAAAATATTTATCAAAGATACTTTCATTTAGGTAAATTTTTTTTTTTTAAAACAACTTTAAAATATAATAAATGGAATTTTCCGATTGTAATTTCGGATTTTATTGTCATTTATAGCATCTATGACTATAGTATAGATGGGAATATAGATCCTTGATCTATATATCAAGTGGGTGAATCTTCACCACTTCAAACCCGTCATACTATTATTCAACTTTTAAGAATGTAATTATTGACGTGTTCACATTACAAAAGGAATTATATCACGTGGAATTATTATTTTGTCATATAATTGCAAGGAATATTACCGTCACGCTTGCTTAGCTTACATGAAAACATAGAAGAAGCTAGCTAGAGTTATCCCAAAAGAATAATGTTTTGTTGCGCAGTCGTGGTATAATGAATAGTTAAATGATAGTAAGTTGAGTTTCAGTTGATTTGATCCCAAGCAATTCGTGTTGTTCCATCACTTGTTATAAAATGTATCATTACAAAGTGGAACTCAAGACTATTATCATGTTTGTCCTTTTCGAACAAGACTGTTTTTGGAATTTTATGCCTATAACATTTTATCTACATATATCACTATCCAATAGCCAAAAGACACGAATGGATACAAATTAAAACAGAAAAAAGCAAAAAAAAGTTCTCAAATTGTAAAAAAAAAATGTTCAGTCTTCTTTACGTAGATATCAAATATAAACTTTACTAGAGGGCGAATAATGAATCGCTTTTTAACTTCTTGAGATGCATGCATAGTTGGAACTTATTATACCCACAAAAAGCTTTCAGAAGCATCAGAAGAACAATCTTTGGCTCATCCCCTCATGTATTACATTATATGTTAATATATAAAAAATGAAATATTCAGTTATATGCATGCATAATGACAGTGTGTGGAAGTTTTTGTTTTTTATAGGTTTAAATAACTAAACAGAAGTAGAGAAGTCAAAAGAACATAAAGTCGGCAAAGATTCTATGGGCAAGTACAATTCACAAATCTTCCAAAATTCTTATGATATATTCCCCCTTTCGAATATTCTTTTACATTTTTGTAACCCTTGTTTTATCTTTTCATTGTAAAATTTTTTATATACGTTTTCATCGAAAATCAAATGAAGACAATAAGCTTACGACTTACAAACTATGTTTGTCTACTCTATACTCCTCAATCCTCATGGCTCATACTTATTTCAAACTATAATTAATAACTGTTTCAACAAAAACAAAATGTAAGAACCCTATAAATTATAACTTTGACTCTTTGATCATCATGTTTTCCCTTATTACAAAGGCACAAATTTAAACCGTGTGAAAAAAAAAAAATCTTTGGAAGAGTGTTTTTGACTATAGTTTTATCAATTTGTGATATATATTCGAGCTTTTCTTATATTCTCTTTGAAGGCACATAATGGATTTTTCATTCGATAAGAATATTTACTTCTCTTATTCCTCCCCTCCCCATGTCTTAACCGTGGCAGAGAAAGGTTTTGCCCAAATACAATCATACAAAAGGCGTGTAGAAACTGTAAATTAACAAAGGAACTATAATTATACTGTAGCTTCGTGGAAAAACATAATCATAATCGGAAAATGCTTTGTTTACACAGCCAAAAAATGTAAAAAATTGTAAGAAAAAATGTTTAGTAAACAGTTTTGTGTTTTTTCTTAGCTAGCTAGTAGCTACCACATATATATTATATACTCAATTTTTTTGTAACGAAAGGTAGGTACTACAAATCAATCACCCCAACAACTGTGTAAAACAGCAAAAAGTAAACATAACAAGACATTTGATTCTCCATCGGAAAACAATATGTAACCACACTTTACGACCCCAAAAGAGAAAAGAAAAAAAAAAAGAACTCAAGTTTGGTTTAGAATGGTGTTATGTTATTATTGAACTGTATAATCTTGTTGCAAGCCAAGAACGATTCCGACACCACCCTTCTCACGAATCACATCGTTTCCATTAAAAAAAATCCTAAGGAGCTACTTTCTCTGAACTATAATATAAAACCATATCTACCGTTCAAATTCCAAACTGTATAACTCACTTTGGTATAGAAGCCGGGACACAAATGATATTGGAAGAGGAGACTCTGCGTTAGCCTAAAATAAACCTCAAGTTATACCACTCAGCAGACACCTAAATATATACAGTGCATTTCAGAATCACAAGGTGCAAAAGGTACAAGAATCTCATCTAAAATGGAACATGAACCAGCTCACATTATTAGCATATATATCACAAGATCAATAAGCTAAATCCTAAACCTCAAACTTCCATTACTAAATCCAAACGCACCTTGGTCATCATAATGAGAATGACACTTTTCTCATAAACTCTGTTGGCCTCCATTGTTGTTTCATCTCTAAGCACTCTTCCCTCTATGAATAAGTATTTTACTTGTTCTTGTGCAGCAGGATATGCACTATTTCTTCTTTACTTTAGCAAACCTCAACAAATTTATACATATTTTAAACAAACCATCAGCTCATGGAAACTAGCAAATTAGCAATCTCATAGATGATAATTATTAAAGAACCTAAATAAGATTGTACTATATGCATTTCTTGATATATATACATAGTAATACCATTATAATAACTCACCCACAGTGACTAAACTTACAGATCAAGAAACGAATGATGAACAGAGAAACCCCTAATTAACGCCATATCAAAAAGAATCCAAGAAAACTGCAAAATCTTTTATACTCGCTTACAACAATTGTCAATCCAATAAAATTATGACATATGTTTTATATGGTAACTGAGTTTTATTGGGCCTGTATAAGTCTATATACTTTAGCTTAAAGTTTACTTTGAAAGTCCAACATCTTCGTTACACGTATACTTCTTCACGTGACACGTGCGAAACACGCCCATCCTCCTCTTCTTAACCGGCACAACAACACGTGAAAGAACCGGTTCAATCCCCAGCTTCAACTCCAGCTCGATCGGAAAATTCGCTGTCTCATCTTCAGACTGGTGGCTCAGCGACGAGTCGTGACTAGCCTCGTTAGCTTTCTCCTCCTGTTTAGCTTTAACCCGTCGGGTCTTGTATCTTTTCCGATGACGGCTCGAGCCATTTGCGGCGGCGTTCTCTTTCTTGGAGATATGACGAATGTCGTAAACTTTAATCGGCGGACCTTGGCCGTTCGCCGCCGTATCCGTGGCGATCGGAGTGATAGCTTCACCCTTCAAAACCGCATCGACCGCGGCTTGACAAAGCTGCCAACTTCCAGACCACAATAGACCAACCGAACCGTAGATCGGATTCACAACCCTCCCACATGCTTCGCGCAACAGTGAACGGAATATGGCTGCGACAAAGTAGAAACCAGTTTACACTATCAGATACAGTCGTATCACTAGATTTTTGAATCAGAAGATGTAGAAACATACTGACCAGGACGAAGATGATCCGGACCGGCGTTGATGAGGTTGACGAGACCAGTACGGCCATAGAACTTAGCAAGAAACACGGTTGCGTTGGCTTGAGATTCAGGGGATTCGATCCAAGCCAAAGACGACCTTATACTGCAGTTCTCGCTACACCCTTTTCTCAAAACTCTGCATCCATTACAGCTCATCCTCATCTTGACTCCTTTAAGTTGTCTTCAAGAACCTCCAACTTAGTGATGTACTGTGAAACTTAATAATGTACGGAGTAAACAAAAAGGTTAAAACTTTAGTATCTGTGTTTGAGATTTTGCATGCGTGAGAGAGAGGAGGTGGGAGCAAAAAACGAATAATTTCCCTGTATTTTTGGGACAAAGGGAGTACAAGAAGAAGAAATGTTACAAAACAGAGAGAAAGGGTTTTGTGTTTTTACTTAAGGAACGTGGTAATCACGTCCGCGCGTATGAGGTTTGGTCGGTTCGCCGCGTTAGTAAGCAGATGGTGTTTGAAAACCATCACCCCGGCCGGGACATAGTTTTCAATTTATGTCTTATGACGGACATTAGTCATTTCTTTACTCGATTTCTCTTAAGTAACTATTGTACACAAAATAAAGATGTCCATTTCCAAAACCACACATCAGCAGCTTATGGTTTTCTTTTTTTTTTTTTTTTTTGGACAAAACTTATGGTTTTCTATTTTCAATTTTTCCTGTGACTGTGGGCGACTCTGTTAGCCGCCTGTTTTGTAAAAACAAAATATACTGTATGTTGAAGCAATTGATACCAAATTTTTTTATTTCAACTAAATGTAGAAACAAAACCGTAACAAAAATATGATAATGTCTCAAATATGATAATGTCTCGTCTTTTAATTATATATTAATTCAAAAATATTTGTGACATTCGTCACTATACAACCAACTGGCTACCATTACAAAGGCAACTTAAGTTTACCAACACGTTTTTTTTCTTTCTCAAATGACAAAAATCTTGAGAGAAACGAAATCCCAAATTTTTAGATTTAAAAACAAAAAAAAACAAATTACTTCGCATATTTGAGTGCGTCACTACAGATTGTCTCGATTTCACGTTGCAACCTCTCAATCTCAGCTTCAACATGAGCCTTCACCTCCTCGGACTTAGCCGTGCATAACAAACTCTTCAATGCTTCAATCTTTTTCATGCGACTGTTAAGCTACAAAATCATATCAACAAATCAATTCTTCAACTTCAAAAGAACGCCAAAACAACTATAAAAAGTGAAATTTGTTTATAGTCTTTTTTTTTTTCAATTACCTTACGATATGGCCACCTCTTTAAGCCTCCATCCCGACAGATCTTTTTGATAACAGTCGGACACACCTTCATTTCTTTCGCCGCTTGTTCGATCGGAAGGTGAAAATGCATACTTAAATCTTGCACCTTCATCTTTTTTGTCCTTTCTCTCTGTTCTTACCCTCGGCACAAATAAGTTTAACCACAAAAAATACCCGAAGATTAGTGAATTCTCTCTTAAATATAACCAATTATAAAGAATTGATTGTAGCAAATTAAACACATAATAAAAAGAATATCCTTGATAACTAAGTTCTAATATTCTATATCATCGTTTGTTCTAGGAAAACTGGTAGTTATTATTCATGTATTCAAAGCGTTCGGCTAAAATCTTCTATCAACTCTATGTAATCACTTTGCCAAAAGGCTTTCTTTTAGCGCAATGAACATGTTTTCAAACCAAAACCCAACCATAAACATTCACTCTTTTAGTAATAGGTCTCCTTGTAGCGCAAGAAACATGTCTCCACTCAAAAAGGAGAGATCCTAACCGAACATATGGAGTTAAATAAGGGGTGAAAATTGAGAAGTTCGAGACCAAACCTGTGCAGCGAGAGGGGTTTTCGGATTCTTCTTCTTTTTCTGCATACCAGCGGTGGGTTCCTCTGTCGCTAGTCCAACATTTAGCGGAACAAGTGAAACATCAAGAGCTTCAGTAAATGTTGATGGTGCCAACATAGGCGGAGACTGGTTAAAAATGGAGTTGACACTCATGGCTTCATAGAATGCCGCATTAGTGTCTTGCACAAGTGATAACCCGCTTGCTAATCTCTGGGAGCAATAATCTTCTATAAACTTCTTTACCTCCTCCATAGTTAAATCCATCAGATGAATTTTTTGAGGTTCAGGTTGATTCTGTGGTTGCGGTTCCGTAGAATCAGAAGGAAGCAGTCGAGTGTGGAGAAACGCATGGCAAATGAAACCAATCCCTCCGTATATGACGAGGGTAGTCATTATTTCCCCTTCTGTATACACAATCATAGAATTATATAACCAATCATTATACGATAAAAGATTTTGGCAACATATCCAAAAAAATATTAATGAAACGTACCCTTGATATGGACTAGTTCTCGAAGCATTGTGCAACAGTCGCATGCGAAGTCTTTATCAGAGGCTACAGGTATTGTTGATGTACCGCCAATTTCATAGTTTGGACCATTAGGATCACCGAAAACACGAGTACTCACTTCAAGTCTAGTAGTTTCACCCACATTGTTATTGTTATCATAAGTAATCTCTGCTTGGGAATCATTGTTAACGTTTTCATTAGGACCATCATTTAATGGTTCTAACATATCTAAAGATGTTGTAAATCCGTCGTCGAAAAAAGACAGTACATCAAAATCGTCGTTGGTATCGTAATTAGAGATGGAAAGATCAAGCTCGTGGAACAACTGAGTTTGGTCAACGTCCAAGGGTAATAATGGAGGACACATAGAAGGAGACGTATTTTCCGTGAAGGCCATGTCCATCAAATTTGGATTCGGGTCGTCCATGACATTTTGGAACCACCCGAAACCATCATATGGATGGTTGTAGGGATCTTCATCAGCGTCGTCTTTAACAGCGGATGATTTTGGTTCATCACCCGCCATTTTTGTTTTTGTTTTTTCACTCTTCTTCTAATTGTTTTCTCTCTTTTTTCTTTCTAGGATGAAACAAAAAAGAAAAGAAGGAGAAATTCTCTCTCAAGCACAGTGCGATGCTTGAGAGTTGACGAACAAAGAGTGAGGGAAGAGAGATGTTACAGTTCGATCAACGAAAGGTTTTGTAAGGAGAGGCAAAAGAGAGAGATTGTAAGGAGAGGCAAAAGAGAGAAAGAGAGAGAAATTTTGGCGGTTAATGGTCGTTGTAGTAAGTTATCTTGATTCAACCGATGCGTTTGTTCGGTTAGTTGTCTTGCGGAACGTATATAACTGTCTGAATTTTATGTTTTGTACCAAACAAAAAGAAGTAAGAATCATAGTACAACGTAGTTAACATATAGTTTAGTCAGTTGGTTCCAGAGATATTGTATTGCAGAGTTTTATTGCACATTGTAAGGAGATTAAATTAAACTTTTATACATATATATATCTAGATGGTGGGTAACTTATAACTAAAATATATACAAGACATGATAGTGTAAAGGTATTTTTCAATTGGTACCCCAATTTGGTTTTGTTTTTGTTGAAATATCTCGAATGGGGTATACATTGTATATTGGTTTACATATTGATCCAGTAAATGATATTAAATTTCAAGAAGAAAAAACAAGAGGGATTCAAAAATTTGATAAAACCAATATTTATGTTAAGAACTCTCGGTACAGAAACAGTGTATATAGGATAATTTGCAAGATTTTGGACCTCGAAGACTATCTTAGAGGAATCCTTATGGTGTAGTGGAAGTGAACCTGTGAAAGGGTAAACAGTTGCAGTAGTTAATTATCCTTTGTGGTGCTTTTGGTGCACTTGGCAATCGAGGAATGAGCTAATCTTTCCCAAAAGAGACATTGTGATCCACATAAGAAATTGTCAAAGCAGAATTGGATGGATAGCTGCCACAACAAATGACTTTGTAGGAAGATGACCATATGTTGCAAGTTCAAAACATGCCTGGGCCACTGACACCACCGATTTTGAGTCATGACGACAAGCAAAAGATAGAAGATGTATGGAACTTAGAACAAAATGATCTCTGTTATTCGGAAGAGACCTTATTTGCAACATTTTTTTTTTCAAATCAGACTGAAATGTATATGGTAGACGGATAAACAAGGGATTCTCCTGGTGTTTGTAAATGCTGAGATTCAACAAAACCATGCATTAGAAACTAAAAGTTTAGTCCATTCACACACATACACATAGCATGGTGGAGGTGAAACAGATGGGATTTTTTTAATCGGAAAGCTTATATAGTCTGACAACACCCTTCTGGTGTTCCGAGACATTGCAATACGCTGGCGGTTCATGAGGATCCAATAGAAGTTTTTTAGCTCAACAATCACTTATGTTCGAGTGGTTGATTAAGTTAATGTTTTCCAGTTATAATGCAAGCTACATCATACTACATATGATTTCAAGTATCTGACTATGCTTGAGAGTTGCGACACATTGATTGATATACAGATGTAGTGAAACACCAAAATACAATATACAAAGAAACATTACTATACACAATGGTAAATAAGAAGATAAATCCAAATTGATTATCTATATTACAACGAGAAGATAGAAACAAGTGCTCTTGTTTTCCCGAGAAAATTTTACAGATTCTTCTAATCTTCCCCTCCTTAGTTATATATATATATATATCACAATAATAAAGATCCGCCCGACCCAGAAAAACACCAAACGAATACATTGATTCGACTCTTCTTTAAATACTGCATATTTATATACAAACACTAACCTGAATGAAACAGTTAAAAAAAACGGTGACCGGCGACGGAAACTAATCTTCATCTTCCTCCCTTCTTCCTCCTCTCTCTCTCTCTCTCTTAGGAAAAAACATTCATTTACTTCAAAAATGGTTGTACTAGTAGTAATGGTGGTAGCAGCAGTAGTAATCAAATCCTCCTCTGTTAGGCATTGGTGAACGATTTCGCAATCTCTATGTACACTTGTTCTTTTCTTGTCTACTAAGCCATGGCAGGGATGCTCGAGTTCTGGCGGTCACGGTTCAAGCAATCGAATCCTTCTACTCTAACTGCAGGCGAGTTGAGCCCAAATTTCATCCTAACACAACCACGGGACGACGATGATGATGATGATGAAGAAGATGGAGATGGAAAACCAGTTGCTGAACTGGGCTGAAGGAAAGGAGAGTTTGGTGAGGTTGGATTGAGTTTCTCAGCTCGAAAACGAGCATCTTGGGCTAATGGGTTCACCGCTCTGCTTGGTGGTGAACCGGGAAAATATGGTGGCGATGATGATAGTAACTGCCCTATTGTTCCATTATCCTCCTAGAGATATAAGAACAAAGGATTACGAATCAGAACTCATAAAAGATGATAATAACCTCTACTGATTCAAGGAAAGCTTTGGCAGTAAATCATCAAATGAATCAGAGAAAAGAACGATGGATTGACTCATGAATCAGAGAAGCATACCTTTCTACGAATGATGTCCAAAAGCTCTGCACCCGCTTTAGAATCACACAAATCAACTGCAGCTTGACTACAGAATCCAAAACAGAGAGCTCATAAAACACAACACTTTGAGGGCGAGATGATAGTTTCAAATCACTGCAGAACCTAAAGGAGGATGCTTTCAAAATACCTCATATGTAATCTGAGAGGGCGAATCACGTTGTTGGCGAGTAAACCAACACGTCGAGGCTTAGGACAAACAACAAGATCCTTACGATCAAATCCCATCATCTCCTCACGAGACATGAAGGCGTTCTGCTGAAGGTTGCAATGATTCATCTTTTCACTGAAGAACGCCTGAATCAAACCAATTCAAACCGAATCAGATCCATCACATCACAGCAAGAGATTGTTATATGGAAAACACAAACCATCCGAATCTAATTTCAGAATCCAACATCAACATAAAAAAACTTTGTAAGATCTGAGAAATTATTCACTCCAGAATCAACGAATCTGAATCAGAGCTTCTTCAACGAAAGAAAGAAAAAAACACATCATTCAAAATTCAAAGAGATTTTGGCTATAAAAAGGATTTTGAAGGAAAAAAAAACGGAAACCAGTTAAGGATAATAAAGCCAACGATGACCTTTGACTAGGTCGAAACCCAGATCCGAGAAAATTCAAAAATTCATGAGTAGACTAAAAAAAATAGAAGAACACAGCAGAAGTTTTGAGTCGAGTTTAAACAAAAAATCAAAGGATAAAAACCAAAAAAAAAAACGAAAACGATAGATCTAATATCTATGGAAATATATTGTGAATGAACAAGAGAAAAAACTACACAGTGATCTGTAAAATCAGCCAAGGAAGAAACTTGAGAAAAGAAGAAGACGAAGGAAGAGAAACGAGAGAGATGTACCTGAGTAGAATCTCCGGGAGAGGAGAGAGAGCAAGGTGACGGAGAAGATAGATGAACAAAAAAGAGAGAGAGAGGGGAGAGAGGCGAAAAATCGTCGGAGGAAATAAGGATTTTATAAAAGGGTTGAGACCCAACAAAGTGTGGGTGAGGTTGAAGACAACTTGAAACGATGTCGTTTTCATGATTTTGGAAATTTCGCTTTATTTTTTAATTATTGTGATATATAATAACTGGAAAATTGCTTTTATCGCCGTCGTAATAGTGATATTTGTGGACAGCTTTAATAATCCGATTTACATGCGTTTTGTATATGTTTTTGTAACTAATAATTATTTCTTTTAGATTGGTCAAAATAGCTTATGATTTTGTTTTCTCTCCTTCTTTTCTTTTTAAAACACATTAGATATTATTCAAAATATTTTTCAATATCCTATTTTTTCTAAGGATTAAATATCACAAAATATCCAAAATATCATTATAAATTTTATTTTCTAAAAATTTCACTAAAATATTTATTTCCCGAAAATACCCACAAAACTAAAACTTAATTTTTAAAATTCTAAACACTAAATTATATCCCTAAAAACTATAGTATAAATATAAATAGTCAATCTAAACATAAAAACAATAATTTTATTCTTTTTTTTTTGTTTGTGGTATTTTTGGAAAATAAAATTTTTGAGATATTTTTGGAACAAAAACATAAATGATGGTATCCAAAAATATTTTTCTTATTGTTATTGATATTGTAACATAATAAATAATTTTCTTTGGTAAGACAAGAACAGAAATTAGACTACAAAATCTAAAATAAATACTATATTCAGAGAAGATAAAATATGGAAACTAACAAAAAAATGATATCAAAATAATTAAGAACTTAAGCATGGTGCAAAAATACAGAAAATAATGCATTTAAATTCTATTTTTTACCATATATTGGGAAAATGGTATATTATAATTCTAATTCTATATTTTAGTAAATGGCTTATTTGTGATTGTATTTTAAGAAATCTTAGGTAAATGGCAATGAAATAATTTTTCTTTCTATATGGGATCCATGGAAAATATCTTCTTGTAGTTTAGCAAACAACTATTTACATATATATTACTATATATTACCATTCCCTATGTTATATTTCTATAGTATAACAAACCTACTACATTCACATGAGTATCTAGGTTTACTTTATTTACTTTTTGTTATAGCAGATCTTATTATTTTTAATTAATAGATTCTGTATATTTTTTTGTCTTATTTGTATAAAAAGCAGTAGCATATTAAAAACGCATGCTCTCATTAGTGATAGTTTGACAATTTGACCAGGCAGAAACTGTTATCGGGTCCGATGTTTCTTTATTTATTTCACTATTTATTTATTTGTTAAATAAAGCTGGCTTCCATAGTTTAACACTTTAACTTAACGTGTCCACATCAGCATAGACAAGTAAATACAATCAAAGTTGACTATTTTTTTTTTCTTTTTTTTTCTTTGGAGAATCATTTTTGTATGATTAACAAATACTAACATTTTCGATGAATACTAACTTCATTGGAGATAGAGATACTATTTAAGATTTGGATTTTTTGGCTATCTCAAACAAGATTTGATTTATCATTGCATTTTCATGTTATATTATCAACATATAAGTAACACTTGTTTATGTCATGTAGAGTTACATATAAAAACTCAACCCTCTTTCTCGTTGAAAGCGATCTTGAACCTAATTTTACATGAAACTTAATCACATATTCCCACCCTTTTACGAAAGATATTGCTGTGATCTCTCTCTTTATGTTTTCACCTATTAAAGAGCTTAGAGTGGACTAGTGGTATATACGTACGTTCGCGTACTTTGCCTGGTCTCTTGATAAGTTTTCCTTTTTTTTCTGTTAGTTCCTGACCAGCTTTCAATTCTTGTTCTAAAAGACTTGAGTTAAGAATTCAGATTTTCTTAACGAACGTATCGTTAGGATCATATGGCTTCCTTCTACATATTTGTTTATCACAAAAAAACTTTGCCATCCTATAAAACCCGACAAACTCTACGTTTCTACTAATCTAACGTTTTCCGTATTGATGTCTAGTTACTAATTATAAATGATGTCTACTTAGTAAGAGACGTATAAAAGAAAGTCAGAAACCATAAATAAATAAAAATAGTTAAGCAAAGAATTAGTCACAAAGTTATGGAGAACCAAAAACACTATATAATTGTGGAAAAAAATATTTAAAATTAAGAAGCTATAATAGTAATAATTATGGAGAGAGAGATGTTTTGTTTGTTTGAGGAAAAGAAGGGACAGTGGGAGAGACATGCGAGCCATTTACGCATTGAACAAAGGAAAGAATAAAGCCAATGGGGCATTGTTTTGAATAATATTTTGATTATACTTCTTTTTCCAGAAATAAAGATAAGGACATATACACTGTCACTGTGTGGTGGGGTTTAGATTAGTATAAAATTCCAAAACTTAATCAGTAGTTGAAATCCTTAAATACGTTTGATTATGTATCAGTGTGAGAGTTTCCTAAATCAACTACTTACGTGCCAACAGTGTCGTAAACAACTAAACTTGTAGACATTATAAAGGCTTGTTTTTTAAGGTCAGGGATCGGTGATACGTATCCGTTGTCTTTCCTAATATGTTTGTGTTACAGTTTTATTTTACGGGACTGCATAATCCGTTTTTCACATGTATATAGGAAAGCTAACCGTCTTGCCGATGGGTTAGTTAACCATGCTTTTTCTTTGTCTTTGGGTTTTCACAATTTTAGTGTTTGTCCGGTTGAACTTAATTCGATCCTCTTGGAGGATGCGAATGGGTATGCGTACCCGCGTTCCGTTCGTGTGTAATTTTTAAAAAAAATTTCTTAATAATGGGAGGCTTTTCCTACCAAAAAAAAAAAATAAAGCTTGTTTTACTTTCTAGACTTTTGGCTCTTCATAAATCTATGTAATTCATGTTCTAATCTATATTTACTACCTCATCAAATTTTTAAATGTTGGGTGTCTAGAGGAATCAAATAACCTGACACCATTTGCCAAAAAAACAAAAAGTTGCAACAAGATTAATGTTTTATAAGAAAAGACTAAAAACACACACACACACATAACTAAGAATGCATAGAGTTATTTTGATAAAACTTATGCCCAAGAGTTAATAAAGGCCATCAACTAGACTCGTTTTGCCGAGAGTCTCAGCACGTAAGCCCGGTATATATAAGTATAACGATGCAGATTGATTGATTCGTTAGGCTTCCTAGTGGAAAAGGTAAGTAAACTACTTTGTAAGACTTCACTAACTCTGTCAGTTCAAAATGCTGTTAAAACAACGTTTTAGTTTTATACTTAGAATTCTACATAAAATTATTGTTATCAGACTTATTATATCACCACAATAATGGTGTTTAAACTTTCACATTATTTTGCCATTATAAATTTTACCTTCTTCGTTTTATTTTATGACTCCAAAGTCCCAACTATGTTCTTTAATTATACCAACCATATTTGATGTGGTTTACAGTCTTCTGATAAAGTACATCTGGTTCCAGTTCATTTTCTTCTTTATAAAACAACAAAGTAAAGGAAAAGTCCGAGAACCAAATAGCAAAGAAGAAGGTGGTTTTTAATATATATAAATTCATAGAAAATATATAAAAAACTTGAGTTTTTTGCCGATGATTTCTCAATACAATATGATGTTCCTTTGTATATATATTTTTTAAAAATAATTCATAAACACTATAAGAAATGTGAAAAATATCTTAGTTTGTTTAGATTTAGCCTTAATATAAAAAGAAAAAACGAAAAGTTGAAGATCAATCAGGTGGTCAGGAGGAGGGTTCCTTGCTATGCTCTCTTCCTTAGAAAACAAATCATGCTGCTAACTCCTCACCTAAATTGCACGTGATCTGACTCATCAAATACACGTGGCATAGCATTAATGGATTGTCGTCTACCAAAGGACACAGACGCGTTAGCATATATCGTCACATAATCTTTTTTTTGGAAGATCCAATCTCTCTCTCTCTCTCTCTCTCATCAGAGCTCTACACACAAAACCAATAGTTTCCGACAATATTGTTCACACGATGATACTGAAAACCATTACTAAAATAGACAAAGAGTGGACAAGAACCGCAGAAACTCTCATTGATAGAATTATAATAATTGCGTATTTCTCATGATTTCTCTAATAACCACATCACCCTCACTTTCGTGTAGTCTTATCTTTCTGAAACAAAATCAAAAATAAAATGAAGTTGAAAATTTAATAGTTTTTATTGATTTCTTTTAACAAAAAAACAGTTTTTATTGATTTCTATATGTATTTAAACAATTTTTTAAAATTCAGAAGGAGCCTTTTTTAGAATTTTTTTTTGTTAATGGCTCTGAGATCAGCAAAGCTTCCACTTTTCAGTCCTTTACACGGTAGCATTAGTCACTAATATTATTCGTATTTATCCCTTTTCATTTTCAATTCCCAAACTCGAGACTTTTTTTTAAATTTATAACTTTGGTTAGGAAAATAAAAGCTGTATTCTTTTTAGAATAATTCAACTACAAACAACAATATTTTATACGTGTAGAAGATAAATTTTTGTTGTTGTTGCGTGGATCAATTTGATTGATCTTCAAAAAGGATAAATCTTTTTTATATTTTAGGGTTTGTAGATAAAGGAAGAAGATTTGTGTGGCAAAGAAGTAGATCCATGGCTCCTGCGGCGAAGCTAGACAACAATGAGGAGCTCCGGCGACTCAAGGACGTTAATATTGACGAAGCTTCTGCGCGTCGTCATGTTCGTGATTCCTTGAAAGATATCCAGCTCAATCTTGATCATATCCTCTTCAAGGTAACAGTAACAAATATATCTCAAAATTGAATCTACTATATTCGTCTCTCTTCCAATTGAAATGGGTATACGAAAGGTTGAGACTTTAAGACTAGTTTTGACCACTCTGCTTCAGCTTTGTTTTGAGTCGACTTTTGTGTTTTTATTGATTGATTGAAAATGTTGGTTTTTTCATGATGTTTGCAGACTCCTGAAAATGGAATTAAGACAAAGGAGGTAAAAGAGAGAATGATTTCTTCTTTTTTTTCATGAATCAAAGTTAGTTTATACTTTATAGTTTTGAAGGAACCTCTTGTTGTTGTTTTTGAGATGATACATGGTTTATTGTAGTCTTATGAGGTGAATTCGAGAGGAATTGAGATCTTCTCCAAAAGCTGGCTTCCTGAAGCTTCTACCCCTAGAGCTTTGGTTTGTTTCTGCCATGGCTATGGAGATACTTGCACGTTTTTCTTTGAAGGCATGTTTGTTTGTGTTTTCTTATTTAGCCAATGGTTTGTGTATGAAAACGAGACTGAGGCTTGTTTGATTGCTCACTAGCTTACTTTTTGCAGGAATTGCAAGGAGATTGGCATTATCGGGTTATGGGGTTTTCGCTATGGATTATCCGGGATTTGGCTTATCGGAGGGCTTGCATGGTTATATCCCTAGCTTTGATCTTCTTGTTCAAGATGTCTTGGAGCATTACTCCAACATAAAAGGTAATAGTAACTTTGTATTAAAACCAAGAGAGTCCAAAGGGTAAGCTTTAGGTTCATGTTTTAGTTACTGATTAGATTTCGAATCTTTTGGATGCAGAAAAGCCCGAGTTTAGTTCTCTACCTAGCTTTCTCTTTGGACAGTCAATGGGTGGAGCCGTGTCGCTCAAAATACATCTTAAACAACCAAATGCGTGGGCTGGCGCAGTCTTGGTAGCACCAATGTGCAAAGTAAAGGCTTGTCTTTCTTTATTTTTATTTGCAGAGTCATTAAGCAAACCTCTCGTATTACTAATCATAAGATTCATAAACATTAACTTTGCATACTTATCTGTTTTAGATTGCAGATGATTTGGTTCCACCACCGGTATTAAAACAGATTTTGATTGGTCTAGCCAGTGTTCTACCGAAACAAAAGTTGGTTCCACAAAAGGATTTAGCAGAAGCAGCGTTTAGAGATATCAGGAAGAGAGAGATGGTACAAACATAAATAACAGATTTGAGGAACTTATTTTGGTTAAATCAATTTCTTTACTAAACTAGTGTACTCTTTTTTGCAGACACCATACAATGTAATTTGTTACAGCGGCAAACCACGGCTACGCAGTGCAGTAGAAATGCTTCGAACAACTCAAGAGATTGAAAAACAATTGCAAAAGGTAAAAAGTATGAGAAAAACCTCAATCTAGAAGAGCAGAATCAGAATGATAACATTTCTTGATTTGACCTTTGTAGGTGTCTCTGCCAATATTGATTCTACACGGAGAAGCTGACACAGTGACAGATCCGTCAGTGAGCAGAGAGCTTTACGAGAAAGCGAAAAGTGCGGACAAGAAGATAGTTTTGTATGAAAATGCTTACCATTCTCTGCTCGAAGGCGAACCTGACGACATGATTCTGCGTGTCTTGTCCGATATTATCTCGTGGCTGGACGAGCATAGTTTGCAAGCTGAGGGATCAGTAGTTACTTCTGTGTAGCTTATGAACATTTGTTTCGTTTTACTTTAGGTAGAATTTATTTCTATTCCATTTGTACCTTGTGAAGGGTGGTATTTCTCAACGAATTAGCAAATAAATGGCCATTATTTCGCAATCAATATTACATGATAACTTCGTTTTAACTTTGGAATCATATCTTCAACTATCATATAAAATCTGAGTCAAAGGATTTATTTTCTTTCGTATTGTTTGCAAATCTTTGTGTCATCTTCTATACTTTGGGTTATTTTCGAACAATCAAAATACCAAATTATGGCACGACGATGGAAGTTGTATAAAAGCATAAGAACTTGTACTCTTTATGGGTTACATATGACCAAGCGACTTAGTAATACGGACTAGTATTATACTTTTGTCACCGCTCAGTCGCTAACATTATGTGTACAACATAGGTGAAGCAAAGATTAGTATTTGTAGACAAAACAAACAACACTAGTAGCTTAGCTTACCCACTAATTGTACTAATATTGGCCAAGAAAGCATATACTGTATGTATTCATGAATTTTAATGATAATCAAAACTTTTAGTTCTATATTTAGTAAAATAAAATTAACAAAACGTACATGATAACAATAGTATCTGTTGCTACATTAGGTGCATTAAGCATTTCTCCCAAACTGCATAGACTTCTGACTTCTGAGAGGATAACAAGTTTGGGTTCTTGGGATTTATTAAAAGAAACGAGTTTGTTAATTAACGGGCTTTGTACAAAGCCCATTTAGGGTTAAAATTCTTCACAGGGCTTTGGCTACCTTGAAACCCTAATCATGAAACAATAAAACCTGATTTTACCGAAAGTGAGCTGCGAAGGAGAGAAGCCGCAACATTTTTGTCAATCTTAGGGTTCTTCTTCGCTCCTTCAGATTTTGCTAATCGTGCGTTGCTAATCGGTAAGAGATTCTCTTTCACTCCCTCTCCGGTCAACATCGTTATATGCGAATGTGTTGTTGTTGTCATGAATGAGTTTTTCTTCTCTTGAGAGGCAATGCTGATGTTTTCTGCTGAAATCTAAGTGCTCACTTCTGTGTAAAATGATGCAAAATTTTCAGCTTTATGTGATTGCTCTTCTGCATTCATTGCCCTTATTGTGATTAGGATGAGGGTTCTATTGGTTGCTTTAAGCCTCTGTAGCTCATCGAGCATTACCATGCTTCAGAAAAATTTTGTTTATATGCTTTAGCTATCATTTTGACAGCTGAGAGATTTGGTTGAAACGATTACTTGTCAGTTTGTGTTCATAGATTTACCTTATGTTCATCCTGAGTTTTATAGAATTTGATTCGTATCTGGTGCTTAAGTTCCCACTACAAGGTCACTGTTGTGCTTGTAGTAAGTCCATATGCCTAAAGTCTTACCTTCTCATGTTTTGTTTCTTTGAAATGTAAGGTCTGTGAAGATGTTCTCTGCTCAGAACAAGATCAAGAAGGATAAGAATGCGGAACCAACAGAGTGCGAGGAGCAAGTTGCTCAGGTAATTAATACCTTTTTATGGCATTTTATATAATTTGTCTTCATTTGGAATTTGTTCATTTATTCATTGTCGGCAATTTTCATTTTCTCTTAGGCCTTGTTTGATTTGGAGAACACCAACCAGGAATTGAAATCCGAGTTGAAAGATCTCTACATTAACCAAGCTGTGTATGTCCCTCTATCTTGTTTCTTCCCCCTTCTCATTTCATGGTTGTATTTTTCCTTTACAGAAGGAAACTAACTAGAGCTTTCATTGTAGTCACATGGATATCTCTGGAAACCGCAAAGCTGTTGTGATTTACGTCCCATTCAGATTGAGGAAAGCCTTCCGCAAGATTCATCCCCGTCTTGTTAGAGAGCTTGAGAAGAAGTTCAGTGGAAAGGTAATTTATAAAATTCTGTCTCTTTAGTAAATGCCTAAATAAATCTTACTACAATCGCTCCTAAACACTCTGCCATAATTTTTGTTTCTTTCACAGGATGTTATCTTTGTTACCACAAGAAGGATCATGCGTCCTCCCAAGAAGGGTGCTGCTGTTCAGAGGCCACGTAACAGAACTCTTACCTCTGTTCATGAAGCAATGCTCGAGGATGTTGCTTTCCCCGCTGAGATTGTTGGAAAGCGTACTCGATACCGTCTTGATGGTTCCAAGGTCACGAAGGTATAAAATCACCTACAAAGAATAAACTCAGATCTTTCTCTTGATGAAATTAATCACATCTTTGCGTTCTGTTTTGAATACTATGCCACAGGTGTTTTTGGATGCCAAGCAAAAGAACGACACTGAGTACAAGCTGGAGACTATGGTTGGTGTCTACCGTAAACTTACTGGCAAAGATGTCGTATTTGAGTACCCGGTTGAAGCTTGATGGATGATGATCATCAGGGTAGAGAAAGAGCTTTTGATTATGTTTTGTGGTATTTAGGATGAAGGAAACTCTCTCATTCAGTTCCTTATTCACAATCTTTAATGTTCTATTTTACAAAGACAGCTTTTGTGTTTTTCAATTTTGAAAACTTTTTTGAAATTTCAGATTCATCTCAAATTTCTACATCAAGATATACAGATGACCATGGCAAATATCAGTAATTTGGTGATTAATTTCAGTTCATTAGTTACTATGTAGAAACAACCATTCAACTGCAACTTCTACATTGACATGCTTTATTGTACAGCGTGAAATCAGTTGGTAAACTCATCTAAATCAATCTAAGAATCTGCAATCGCCAACATACATTACTGATAAGTTTGTATAACACTGCTTAAGCATATAGGCCTGGTTACTGACGCTTCAAAGCAGCATTATTCATAAGGGTTATAAGGATTCATACTGAGAAAGAATGATGCTTTTTGTTTACTGTTTACAACAAATAAAAATGCTAAAGAATCTCTACATCAATCCGTCAACTGTTAATTTTGTTTGTAATCTCATATTATACTTTGTGAAACTTATATTTTTGCACAAGATTAAATCTTGAGATTCCTTGACTAAACCCACTGAGCACAAGAGTCTTCACTGCTTCACTTCCTTGTTCTAGTGCTTCATCGATCTGTTTCCGTTCCAATGGACTAAACTTCTGAAGAAGAAAAGCTTTCATATCCATGTTCCCTGGTGGCTTACCAATGCCTGACAAAAATTGAGAAAACAAAAAGCTTGAGAGAGGAACTAAGGGTAGTCTCGGATTCTCGGATTTAACCCAAACCAAACCAAAAACATACCTATGCTTAAACGAGGAAAGTTTCGACGCCCATCCAAACTCCCCATTACACTCTTCACTCTGTAACAAATATAAAAGGTACCATCAGTTAAGAGATCAGAGAACACAGTAAAAGGTTCAAGAGGCACAATTTATACCCGTTGTGATAGCCTTGACCTCCTTTCGGTTGAAGTCTCAAAACTCCATTTGGTAAAGCCATCTCATCGTAAATCTAGGAGTGAGAAACCGGCATCAAGATTCAACAAAAAGGTTCATGAATTCAAACGTTGTTCTGATTTCTAGGGATGCTAAAGTCGGTAAGTTTACCATTAAAATGTGACGCAATGGTACTCGATAGTGTGAAGCTAAAGATCCAACCTTTAAACGACAATATAACAGTTTCAGATACACTGATCTTTGCAAACTTAGCAATAAGATAAGATTGATGGTAAGAAAGTACAAACCGCTTCACCGCTGAAGTTCATATAAGTCTGAGGTTTGGCTAACAAGATAGGCACCTCTTCGATAGCACCTGCGCTGATCATAACATGGAAGCAACAATTCATCAGTTTTTAATGATTAAGTTTGAAACAAGAGAACCGAAAGAAAGAGAAGTAGAACCTATTCCGATTAGAGCTTTAGACTGTATTGTGTTCATCAAAACGCCTTGTTTTCTAGCCAAAACATCAATCATCTCGAAACCAACCTGAAAACAAGACAAACTTGTAGCATTGCAGAGATCAAAACTCAACACCTCCAAATCACTTAAAACTATTTATATTTTTAATAAAAAGGATTGCTTTACATTACATTGTGTCTTGTTCCATGATACTTGTTTCCTGGATTGCCCAAGCCTACGATAAGCCAAGGAGTGTACTCTATTTTGAATCTGTCATTCTCACTAGAAGTAGATGAACAAACCCGAAACCTCGGTTTCTGGAAAACAGGCCTTTCCGCGTGAAAATGGTAAATACTTGGTGTAAACGTTGAGCAGATCATCGAACTGTTCATTCAAAGAAGTGGAATCAATCAATTTAATTACCATCATTTTACTCACTTAAGCTACCAAAATTATCAACAGATATCGCAAAATTTAACCTTTGGTGAACGAACTACTGAGAGTGAAATGACGAGAAACTTCAAGATTCAATTAAAATAATTTCGAACTCGTAAACCCATTTTCAGAGATAAAAAATAAAAACAAAAAAAATAAGTGTAATCGAACAGAAGGAAGACTGAGCAGATTAGTAATGAGCTAGCGACAAGGATAAAACTAAACATGTGTTTGTGCTTTAGATTATGTAATAACATGGCAGCAGGAATAACGGTAAGTGAGAAAGAAAATTGCTTTACCTCCTCTTCTGGAGATTTCGAAAATTTCAAGAGACTTTTTCTTTTGCGAGAGAGAAGACGTTAGAACGAGATAGAAGGATGGATGAACTGATGAGTGAGAGTTTCTTCCGTGAGAGACAGAGAAGATCTTACAAATTGGTCCTTCCTTTGGGTTATTGGGCCTTGTAATTGTAGCCCACAATATGATGATGGGCTAACGTATAGTAGCCCAAATTAATTACTGTGATAAATACGTCAGTTACAGAATGGCACGTGAGAGTTATATAACCACGGCGTCCAGCAACGTCATCCAAAATCTAATCCAGAAAATCTACCGTGGCCATTTCTACCATATTATTACGTACTTTCCTTGGAACTTTGGTCCAATATCATTTGACGCTTAATAAACCAATCAACGATGATAAAATGAAAGTAAACATGATTGAGTATTTTGATAATATATTGAACAAGAATAATTTGTATGTCTCTCTTGCAGTTATAATTAAATAATAAATTGCTCCTTTTAAGTTAAAGTGATAGAACTATAGAAAATATTCAAATTCAATACAAGTATTTCTTTTAGAAAGAAAAAAAAAGCCCGCTAATTGAATAGAGTTAGATATTCATTTTAATGATTTGGAATTTTCTTAGTATAAATAACCAATCCAAAATTTGAAAGATGCATCACATTCATTAAATAAATTAGTGATTTTCTTTTGTTTCCAAAATAAGAAATGAAAATAAACTCATTGATCTTTCCTTATGGTTTTGGATAAATATGAATTATTTACACAAAAATCCAAAACTTATAAGCAACCAAATTTTTTTTTTCTCTTTTTAAAGAAACGACAATAAGCTAAACAGTAAGTGTTCTTCTCTGCAATCACAATCATCTCTCTGGTGTAGAGCAAGAGGAGCACTCACTACTCATCTCTCTCTCTCTCTCTTCTCTAGTCGCGGAGTCTCCGAAGCTTCTCTCTGGTAAAATTTCTGACTACAAACTCCAAATCTCAAGTTTTCGCATGTTTGTTAATCAGTCGCGATCGAGAGTGCGTTTTCTTCTCAATGCAATCGATTTTCCCGATTTCGTGATGTTGCGTCTTCATCGTTTCTGAGTACTGTTGTGGATTTAATGCCATCTTTTTCTCATTCTTTTGACTAATTTCATTTTTCTCTCTTTGTGTCCTCCTCTCGCAATTACGTTTATAAAAAAAAAAAAAGTCAGAAGAAAAATGCAGTCGTCTACGTATGCTGTTAAAGGAAACGCCGCGTTTGCGTTTCAGAAACGGAGCTTCTCTTCTTCTAACCTCCTCAACAGATCGGCGACTTCTACCGGAATTCGCTTCCCCGGTAAGACCGTAACCGCCGGACCTCTCTACTCTTCTCCTTTGAAGAAAGACATGGGTGCCAAGCTTGCACGTGCTGAAAATGGGATCTACAACGTTATGAGTTTCTCTTCGGTCAAACCTCGATCTGTCAGAGCTCATGCCTCCTCTGGTTCGTCCTTCTTTTCTCTTGTACCTCGTTCTGTGATTGCTTACTATATAATTTGTAATATTCTAATGTTTGTTGTTTGGGAAATAATTATGGAGTCATTGTCTGATGTTTTGAGGATTGGAAAAAATGAAGGTGGGGATGCAGAAGAAGCTGTACCTCTGAGATCTGAAGGGAAAAGCTCTGGGACTGTTTTGCCGTTTGTTGGTGTTGCTTGTCTTGGTGCTATCTTGTTTGGTTATCATCTTGGGTATTGAGTTCAACTACACTTGAATCACTGTTTAACTTGGTGCGATCATGGATGTTGGTTAATATAGATTATGATGATGATGATGATGATGATGATGATGATGATGATGATGATGATGTTTCACTGGACTGAATCAGGGTTGTTAATGGTGCTCTTGAATACCTTGCTAAGGATCTTGGGATCGCTGATAATGCTGTTTTGCAAGGCAAGTATTTGATCAGACTTTTATTACTCCTCTTGTTTATCAACTGATTTGTTGCTGGACTGACAGCATTTTGATTCGTGTTATGATTAGTAAACCAAGCTAATAATTGGTTTTCTCTCTTTTTTTGCTTCTGAGCAGGTTGGATCGTTAGTGCGCTGCTTGCTGGTGCAACAGTAGGTTCATTCACCGGAGGTGCATTAGCTGACAAATTTGGAAGAACAAGAACGTTTCAACTGGATGCCATCCCGCTTGCCATTGGTGCTTTCTTATGGTATTTCAAGCAATAAGTCTTACTTATTGGTGGCAAGTTAAGTGAGATTTTTAACGCATTTTGACCCTCTTTTGAATTCGTTAGTGCAACAGCTCAGAGTGTGCAGACTATGATTGTGGGACGTGTGCTCGCTGGAATTGGAATCGGGATCTCATCAGCGATTGTACCACTTTACATATCTGAGGTTCTTTTAATACTGAGTTTCTTCATTTTTGCACCCTTAACTTTATAATATCATGTATGTTTTTTTATATGTTATATTGCTGAAGCGTGTGGTGATGGTCAGATATCACCAACGGAAATCCGTGGAGCACTTGGATCTGTGAACCAGTTGTTCATATGTATAGGAATACTTGCAGCTTTGATAGCTGGATTACCCCTTGCAGCAAACCCTCTATGGTATGTCCTTTAATCATCAAGCAATATTATCTTTACTTGGTTCAGTATTGTGTTCATATAAGTTTCAATCTCATTGTTTTCTAGGTGGAGGACGATGTTTGGTGTTGCAGTTATCCCTTCTGTTCTACTAGCCGTAGGAATGACTTTTTCTCCAGAAAGCCCAAGGTGGCTCGTTCAGGTACTCTTCAGGAACAGAACTCATACTTAGCTGAGATCATTTTTTTGACGAGTCAGGGAAATCAATTTTGCAGCAAGGAAAAGTCTCTCAAGCTGAAAAGGCGATAAAAACTCTGTATGGTAAAGAAAGAGTGGCTGAACTAGTGCGTGACTTATCAACCTCTGGCCAAGGTGGTTCTGAGCCAGAAGCTGGATGGTTAGATCTATTCAGTAGCCGCTACTGGAAAGGTATTGCAAGACTGGGTGAAGATACATTGTTTAGCTTATAATAAAAGCTTGCAGCAGGTTAAGTCAAGATGTTCCTTCTAAACCTCATATCATAATGATCTATTTGCATTGTTCTTTGTCTGTTACTGTTGTAGTTGTAAGCGTAGGTGCAGCTCTCTTCTTGTTTCAACAGTTAGCCGGGATAAATGCAGTTGTGTACTACTCCACGTCAGTGTTCCGTAGTGCCGGAATCCAATCTGATGTAGCTGCCAGTGCTCTCGTTGGAGCATCAAATGTCTTTGGTTTGTTTTCTCTTCTATGTTCCCATTGAATTCCAACATAACCAAATAAATAACCCAAGAATATGTTGTCGCAGGCACTGCTGTCGCTTCATCCTTGATGGACAAAATGGGAAGGAAAAGTCTTCTACTGACAAGCTTTGGTGGAATGGTATAAGTTATATCATAACTCTCAGTCACATTTTTCGAAAATCTTAAGCCGCATTACCATAACCAGGCTAACTTAGATTTATGATCTGTGATTTTCTATTGAATAGGCTTTGTCGATGCTGTTGCTCTCCTTGTCCTTCACATGGAAGGCTCTTGCTGCATATTCTGGAACCCTTGCCGTTGTTGGAACTGTTCTGTAAGTTAATCTTCTCTTTAACAATTTCTTTATAGTCTCTCTGTACAGGACTTGACTGATTCTCATGCTGGCTTGCTTAACTAGATATGTCCTGTCATTCTCACTTGGTGCTGGCCCAGTACCGGCTCTTCTTCTTCCGGAGATATTCGCATCCCGAATCAGAGCAAAAGCCGTCGCTCTTTCTCTTGGCATGCACTGGGTATATATATATCTGTAATTTGTATCGTTCAAAACAGAATTTCTTCTCTCTGTTTCTAATGTTTGTTTTTCTCTCTTTCCCCATTACAGATATCAAACTTTGTGATTGGACTCTACTTCTTAAGCGTAGTGACTAGATTTGGAATCAGCAGTGTATACTTCGGTTTTGCTGGAGTCTGCTTCCTTGCCGTCCTCTACATTGCAGGAAACGTGGTCGAGACTAAAGGACGATCACTCGAGGAAATAGAGCTTGCTCTTACCTCTGGAGTTTGAACTTTAAAAAGAAAAATCAGCCAGAGAAAACATAAAAAAGCCACTTTGTTTCATTATTTAGCATGTGAGTCTTTTCTCTAATCTACCACTCATCTCAATCTTCGGTAAATTGTACAATGGACTAAGTTATCAATAACGAGAATATCGGTTCATCACACTACATGTTGGCTTTCCTTTCCCACCTTTCCCTAGTATCTAGCCTGTTTTCAGGGAAAGAAAAAACAAAGATCGCATTAGCACAGTGTTGTCAATATCACGAAAAAATAAAATCTAAAATCAGCAGAAAAGCTCACCCCCAAAACAGCTTTTGTGGCTTCGTCGGAACTGTAACTTGTGTCTTATTATGATTCTGTTCTTCTAAGGTAGAAGAGGAAGTTGATTCTTTAAATTTCTGAGAGCTTTGTTGGCCATCTTCAATTGCTTTACTCTGACAATTCTTGCTCGCTGCTGCATTTCATTTAAGAGTTTTTACTTTTTAGTCTTTACTGTGTATATGAAGTATATAAACTGTGGATTCACAAAAAGAGAACTGTATACCTTTAGGTTTCTTATGAATCTTTGTATTGGCTTTTATTTGCATACGTCTCTTGTGTAGCTCCTGGTTATCTCAAAACATAACCAAAAATGGGCTTCAATTTCATAAATCATTACTACCAAATAATCAGTGCAAAAAAAAATTGAAAAGTGGGAGTCGAAGAATCTGAAAATCAGACCTGTAATTTCGAAATCTGTTTCTGGGTGACGTTGGAACGACTGAAATTAGGTTGAAGAGATTGTGTTGACGCTAGTAAAGCTTCTTTTCGATTCTCCTCTGCTTCTCTGTCGATTTCGTCGCTTGTCCTCGTCGTCGCCATAGCTTCTCCGGCGTCGGGCTTTGTTAATTCGATAAATTTGAGAGTGATTACGAAACGACGCCGGATCTCCTTTTTTCTCACGTTTCTTTAATATTTTGGGGGAAAATACTAAACTTGCCCCTAAAGAATATGCATGTTTCGACTAACTACCCGAATGTTTTTAATTAATACATAATTGACCTAACATGTTCTTCAATTATCAACTCCACCCAAACTTTTTGGAGATTTCGGCATAAGCGGATTTGTAATTGTTTCGTTATAGTTTAATGAAAACTCTTACATGTATTGTAGTAATTGTGACCATAGATTGTGCCGAAAATAAATGGTCTCTGTATGTCTAAAACAGCTTTGAGTAGAAAGTAAATAACTCTCAAGCTTGGTCTTTAATTACTTTTGTTGCTTGACTAAGCAAATTTGTTTTAATTAAAAATCCACTAATCTTAGTATACCAATCACGACCAACAAGGCTTACTTAAGTAACCTCTGTAATTTATCGAATTTTGAAATCAAAGATTCATAGTATTCTGACTATCTCTAGGAATTTTGGCAATGTGACCTGTCGTCGTTAAGTGAACCTGAAGTTAGGCATGAAATATCTAGTGCACTGGTTCGTGGGTCAGCACCGAACATTTTGCACGCTCTTAATTTTCCTTCAGCATTGCACCATTTTTAATAATTCACTCATCCATGTCACTGATTAATATATTCCTCAACTTGTAATTAAGAAAGTTGAAAGCTTTTAGTTTTAGGATGATCACATATTTGTTTTTATTGTTTATTTGTTTTATTTTTTTGTGTTTGAGTAGTTTAATTTGCTAATTGTTTTGGTTTGGTCATAAGCTAGACCTTGAAAAGAAGAACTAGAGAAACAAAAATTGAACACAAGCACATATAAAATAATTCAATAGATCATGGAGGAATAGGTTTGATATACAGAACTACTCGGTTATATCCACCTCTCACCAAGGTGTTTAATTAAGATTTGGTCCAATTTTGACTACACATAATTGAAGAATTTGAATTCGGTTAAACTAATCTCCCTAGGCTTTATTTATATAACAACATATATATCACACCCTTACTTGAATTACAATCTCTTACTCCGTCCTATGGGCAAGTTAAATTTTCGTCATATCGTGTTAAAGACTTAAGATCTAATAAATCCTAGGTTTTGTGTTAAACACATAATCTTCATATTTATATATTGACCTGAGAACAAATGTAAGAAACTAAAAAGCCAAATAGGTCAAGTCTTCGTTCCAAAGTCTACCCTCTTAACTTGCAAGAGCTCCTTTGACGTTGTCCAATACACTCCAAATACTTTGTTTCTTTTTTCTTTCTCTTTTACAACTTGTAATAAGACATTTATAACTACTGGCTGAAAAATCTTCAACGATCACAACAACATCATCTCTCTCTTTCTCTCTCACTCTCTCTACAATGGGCATTAGTGATCATAAGAGCAAGAAAGAAGAAGAACAGTGCTGCTACTACCCAATGATCTCAAAGCCCTTGAGATCGATTCTCTTACAAAAGGGAAATTTTTTCTTAAGCTCGCTCTTCTTTGTAGTAGGTTTCTCGGTTGGTCTCTTCCTTTGTCTGCAACTAAAAGCCTTCCACATGTCTACGACGAACACACAACGACAACCCTTATGGTCTACACTACTATTCAACCACACCACAACGATGGACATCATACAAGAGTTACCGCTACGAGCACTTCAACACAATATGACCGATCAAGAACTATTCACCAAGGTCTCGTCATTATCATCACCACCATCATCCTTATCATCATCAGCATCAACATCATGGTTTGGGAGGAGACATGATAATGACCGGAAGATGGTGGTGAAGGTGGCTTTCATGTTCATGACAGGTGGCAGACTCCCACTGGCAGGCTTGTGGGAGAAGTTCTTTGAAGGACATGAAGGGTTTTATTCAATATATGTCCATACTAATCCATCTTTTCAAGATTCTTTCCCGGAAACTTCTGTCTTCTATTCAAGAAAAATCCCAAGCCAGGTGACAAATTAATTAACAGCCTTAATTAGTTAAATTACCTCTTCCTCTTTTCTTAATTACTATATTCGTATATAGTTACCCCCTAATCTATACACATGATTTTTTTTTTTTTTTTGTTAAACATCTATACACATGATTAGCATACATCTAGCGCTAGTTCTCCTTAGATATATTATCTCTTGGATTTGACAGGTTGGTTTTTTCACGTGGCACGTGTGTGTGTGTTGTTGATCTTTTTATTCGACGCTTGCATATGGTCCATCAAGGCATGAACCCATTTGATTTTATTCTGACATAAATAACATTTCTTTAAGAAAATTCTAACATAGACTATTCTGCAATTTCTAGATATTATATATACACTGAAATGCCTAGCCATGGGCAAAATATTCGTTAGATTCGCTTCGCTTTGATATTTGTTTCGATTCGATTCGAAAAATTCAAATATCTATAAGACATAGAACCGAAACAAATATGAAAATGTAGTATTCGTAAAAACCGAAGCAAATAACAAATATTGATTTTTTTAGTGCCGAATATCCGCTTCGCTTCGTATATTTATATATATATGTATAAATATAAATCATTATATAATATATATATAATATGTGTATTTATAGATTTGGGTATATATCTGATAGGCCTATTATTCAAATTATTATATTTTGGCCCGTTGGATTTTTTGCTAAATGTTGTTCTTAAGCAAATAAAACTTTATTAGAAAAATTAATAGTAAAAATAAAATGTGAGAATTCTATGGACGGTGGTTACATTTACTTCTTACTTTGAAAACATGTTAAACAAGAACCTCTAATATCTCACATTTATCATTTTATATTTATATTTATGTACTATATATTTTTAGTTTAAAAAGAAAAAATTAATAGATCGAAGCGAAGCAAGTAATTCGCAAATAGTACGAAAAATATTCAAATATTCGAAGTTCCGAATACTCGAAAATTTACGAATCGAAGCAAATAGCAAAATCAACTATTCGGTCGAGGCGAAGCAAATAACAAATATTATAAATTTTCCGAATATTCGCTTCGTGCCCAGAGCTATGAAATGGTCGTATGAAATGGATGCTTATTACGTTTAATACTACGTTCGTACGATGCATAAAGAAACCTGTACAAAATTGTGATCGGTACTGTCAAGTTTTACGTCTAAAATAAAACCAAATTTTTTACCTATTTCTGACGTTGACAAAACTATCAAATAATTTTCTGACTTCTCCATTAATCTCGATAGATTAATTAAGGCCACTGTTAAATCCTTGTAGCTTAATTCTAAAGAAATTACAAAATGTTTTATTGGACAAAAATGCTTGAATCTGTGTATATATCTATATATATTTATAAGTTTTTTTTAACAATAATATTAATGTTGGTTTGGGAAACTTTTTTTTGTCAAAACAGCCGGTGTATTGGGGAACATCATCAATGGTAGATGCAGAGAAGAGACTACTAGCCAATGCTCTTCTCGACGAATCGAACCAAAGATTTGTGCTCTTGTCCGATTCTTGCATCCCACTCTACAATTTCACAACCATCTACGATTACTTAACCGGCACAAACCTCAGCTTCATTGGCTCATTCGACGACCCAAGAAAATCCGGTAGAGGCCGTTACAACCCCAAAATGTATCCACAAATCAACATCACACATTGGCGAAAAGGATCACAATGGTTTGAGACAACTCGAGAACTTGCCCTTCCTATCATCTTAGACACGTTCTACTACAAAATATTCGATCAGCATTGTAAACCGCCTTGTTACATGGACGAGCATTATATCCCAACTCTCGTTCACATGTTGCATGGTGAGATGAGCTCGAACCGGACCTTGACGTGGGTCGATTGGTCCAAAGCCGGTCCACATCCTGGTCGGTTTATTTGGCCTGATATCACCGATGAGTTTCTTAACCGGATCCGGTTTACGGACGAGTGTGTCTATTATGGCCGTGGTGGAGAGAACATTACAACTTCCAAGTGTTTTTTATTTGCGAGGAAATTCACAGCCGAGACTTTAGAGCCTTTGTTAAGAATTTCTCCTTTAGTTCTTGGTTTTGGTCCATAATTTACTTCAAAATTGTGAGTTTATTTGTTTTTTCAATTAGTAAATATTAAGCTACTAATAAAGTTTTAATATTGTACTTTAGAAACATTTTTTTTTTGTAATCATAAGTTTTACATTGACCAGTTAATTAATGTGTATACTTAGAGCTGTGTATTCTTATCTTATCCAAGGTTTTTTTGTCGCTTTGTGAGCCTTTTGGTGTCTCTTGTAAAAAATGTGGGCTCGAAAACTCAAAGTTGCAGACTTTAACTCAAATGCTAGCTCCTCTGTTCCTCTCGGCGCGAGCTTTTCCATCTTTGATCACTAACTCCTCCTTAAACCCTAATCAAAACCCTTCGAATGCCGCTAAAACCCCTCAATTTGATAAATTTAGGGAGAACCGAGGACACTCTGATGCCGCGATTAAGGTTCCGACTGCTCCATGGATGAAAGGTCCTCTCTTGCTTCGACCCGATGAGATTCTCGACGCTGAGAAGAGGAACAAGCCACGAAAATCTGAAGAGAAGACGTTCAAGGCGTTGAATCGTAGAGAGAGTGGTGTCAGGGGAAGGAAAGCGATGAAGAAAATTGTGCGTAATGTCGAAAAGCTTGATGAGGACAGCGATTCTCAAGATACCCAGATGGGTGATTTGAGCGAATTCGATTGTTTAGCTCGAATTGCGGAGGAAACCACCGAGTCGTCGGAGAAGAGATTTGGCGGGAGAATGCCATGGGAAAGAGAAGAAGAGAGGTTTATATTGCGGAGGACGAAGAAGGAGAGAGTTCCGACGACGGCTGAGCTTATTCTCGACGAAGGATTGTTGAATAAGCTGAGACGTGAAGCTTCGAAGATGAGAAAATGGGTGAATGTGAGAAAAGCAGGAGTTACTGAGCCTGTTGTGAATGAGATTAGATCGATCTGGAGGTCGAATGAGCTTGCTATGGTGAGATTTGATATTCCTCTGTGTCGGAATATGGAGCGAGCTCAAGAGATCATAGAGGTTTGGTTATTTCTACTTCATTTATCCGTTGAAGCTTGTTGAAACCTTTGATGTTACTCTGAAATGATTTCTCATGTTTTCAAGAATAGATGAAGACTGGAGGCTTGGTTGTGTTAAGCAAGAAGGAATTTGTCGTTGTTTATCGAGGAGGACCGAGTAATTCAACAGAGAAAACTGAGTCTGGACAAGATGAGATTAGCTCATCGTTGTACGAGAGAGAAGCTGATAGGTTATTGGATGGTTTAGGACCTCGATATATGGATTGGTGGATGAGAAGACCGTTTCCAGTTGATGCTGACTTGCTTCCTGAAGTGGTAAATGGATATAGAACTCCATCTAGACGTTGTCCACCAAACACTAGAGCTAAACTAAGCGATGAAGAGCTTACCTACTTGAGAAACATTGCTCAAGCTTTACCGTTTCATTTCGTCCTTGGTAATTTGTCTGCACTACTTTTTCTCTCTCCCTCACTTTGTCTGTGTTCAATAAAGTTGAGCTTCAGGGAGAGTTGTTCATATGTTTCCTGAAGATATCATGCAAAAATGAGAGAACTTGGTCAAAATAGATCTTCTTTGAAACCAAAAAAAAAACAATTCTTGAGTAGATTAATCACTTTGAGAAGAGATAAGATCAAGAAATGGATCTCTTACTTGCCAGAATATGCAGCATTTCATGTTTAAAGTCTCTGTCTTTGTTTTTCATTTCCGTATACTTATTGTCTTTCGCTTTACATTGGTATTTACTAAGTGCTGCTCTCTTTGCGTTTGCTTGCGGTTTTCTCCCTCGAGTGTTCAACAATCTTTTTTCATTCATTTCTGAAGGGAGGAACCACGGGCTTCAAGGTTTAGCTTCCGCTATTGTGAAACTATGGGAGAGAAGTACTATTGCAAAGATTGCAATCAAATGGGGAGCTATTAATACAAACAATGAGAAAATGGCAGATGAATTGAAGGTAATTTTTATCTTTTTTTCTTAAGTTCACTTTCTGATTATATCCAACATTGTTGTCGCTGATGCGAATTTTTGGGATCTAACACAAAAAAATTTCAGCATCTCACTGGAGGAGTTCTGATACTACGAAACAGATACTTGATAATACTTTTCAGAGGCAAAGACTTCCTTTCTGATGAAAATGCCGATTTAGTTATAGACAGAGAAAGATTACTCAGTAGGTACCAACATTTTGAAGAAACTAAACGCGAGAGTCAGATAGAAATCGTGGAGGTGGTAACAAATGGTAAGCAGTTGGAGGAAACAAGTAAAACTGGAACTTTATTAGAGTTTCAAGAACTCCAAAGAAAATTTGGAGAAATGGAGACGCGAAATCTAGAGACTGAAGCTGAGAAAGCAAGGCTAGAAAAGGAACTCAAAAGCCAAGAACACAAGCTTTCCATTGTAAGCATTTTTAGCTTCCAAAACGTTGCATCTTTTTGGTTCACCTATTTGTAATAGAATTTCCATGGGTTGCTCCTTCTTTTTGCAGTTAAAATTAAAGATAGAGAAATCAACAAAGGAACTGTTCAGATTAAATTCGTTATGGAAACCATCTGAGCGAGATGATGACATTGAGATATTGACAAAGGAAGAAAGAGAATGCTTGAGAAGAGTAGGGCTGAAGATGAACAGCAGCTTGGTTCTCGGTAGGAGCCACTGGATCCATTATTGGCTTCTTCTTAATCCCTAATCCAATGGTTATGAGATTGGTTTACACAACTTTCAAATTTGTAGGTAGAAGAGGAGTTTTTTATGGTGTAATGGAAGGTCTGCATCAGCATTGGAAGCACAGGGAGGTTGCGAAAGTGATCACGATGCAGAAGATATTCTCGAGAGTTCTTTACTCAGCGAAATCCCTTGAAGCAGAGAGCAATGGAGTACTTATCTCAATTGAAAAACTTAAAGAAGGACATGCGATACTCATATACCGTGGCAAGAACTACAAACGTCCTTCATCAAAACTGATGGCACAGAATCTTTTGACGAAAAGAAAAGCGTTACAAAGATCTGTTGCGATGCAGCGACTCGGCGTAAGTGAAACAAATGAAAGAATTCTCCTTTCATTTAAAAAACTGTGAAAGAATGTTGTGAACCCCATTTGAATTAATCTTTTCTCTGTTTTTCTTTTACCATTGTGGCAGTCACTGAAGTTCTTCGCTTACCAAAGAGAGAGAGCAATAGAAGATTTGAAGGTGAGTTTGGTAAATCTTGAAGACTCTGCTTCTGAGTTAGGTTGATGCAAAATGAATTGCACAAGGAAGTGCTGGAAAAAAGTTGGCCAACATGCCAAATCAAATACATTTTTTACTTGACTGGACCACATATTCATTTACTGTGGTGTATTTCGATAACTTACTCGAAATATATATTGAGTAATTGAGCCTGACTGATTATCGTGTATATATAAATCATGTAATGTCACATTTTCTGAATAAAAAGAAACATTAAACTAAAAAAGGATGTTTGATTTGGCAATAATGTGAAGATGAAGCACGTGAATTCTTCGAATGGAGAATACTTGTTGAAGCTTTGAGGCATACACAACAAACATAGTAGTAATTTTTCATGTTTTGGTGGCTTTTTAGGGATCGTTCCAAAATTTCCCATACTTTTAAAAAGTTTATTTGTTAAAGTACTTTTTTGCTGTCGAAAATATTACACTCTTAACTTTCTCGTCGATCTTTAATTTTTTACTATTTTCACACTTCTTCGAATCATTGAAGATGTTAGTGGACATGATAGAAGTGGAGGAAACTGGTAAATCTAGAATTGTCATTAATAAACGAATTACACTTTACATAATCTAACGCACTACGCACACTTTATAAACTGAAGAATTAACAATATTGTACCCAAAAAAACATCAAGGTATTATTGACCTCCTTACAATTATATAATGATTAATGACTAATTATTTTCTTCTTTAACAAATGGATAATATACTCGTATAACGAAATCTAACCTACAGTATCTTGAAATTGAAAAGAAAAAAAAAATAAATATGGAAGAATTTAATACTAATTACAAATGTCTAAAAAACTAAGACAATTAAGTTCCTACAAAACCAAAACCAGAAATAATAAATGCAATAGCTTGCATGTAAAGATAGATATATAACGATGTCTTCCCAAAGGCAAGGTTATAGGAGGCACAACACAAAATGTATATCCCTACCATCATCTCCTTTGAGTTTATCCTAGAAGCAGCCAAAGCAAAATGAAAATTGTTGACTTAGTTTTGAAGATAAATCCAATGAAGAAGAAGAAAAAAAAAGGTTTAATTGATGAGTTACCTTTCGAGAACTCCATTGCAAGGTTTTCTTATTTGAGGAAGTAACTTGGTCTCAAGAGCATCTCCTAATTTTTCAGTAACAACCCATTCGTTCACTCTCCCTCCTTCGAGTAAACCAATGAAAGTGCCTTTTGTTCGATGCATAGCCATTACATTCTCGAACAATACCCAAAATATCACTAGGTAGAATGATCTATATATAGAATTATGTTGATCATACACAAAAACGTTAATTATATATACGTAAGTATATATGCATATCACTATTGATGATCAATTGTTGTGGCAGTATAGTAATAACCTTGGAGTGGCAATGGCATTGAAGAGAGTGATCATAAAAGGAAAATAAACAGTTGACCAAGTGGGGATGTTGACTTCGGAAAAGAAAACGCTCGTAGGAAGAACGACACAATAGAAGAAGAAAGTGAAGAAATGGACTATGATCTTCCTTACAAAAAAGAAGCTGTATATCACATACATTTTCTTCCAAATCGTCACTCTCTGTTCATGATAATTACAAAAACCAAATTCATTAATAACCAAACGTTTTCCAAAAAAAAACCAAGATCAAAACCATAAAACGAAACGCAATTAAATGTGCATATATATGCCTCATGTACTAGTCATCACGTTGGATGTTTTGTCTCTCTCATAAATAATGGAGAAGAAACCAAAAAGAATGGTGGCACGTGAGTGTGTTGTGCCTTGGAATGAACTACAAATTAAGTTGGAGAATGAAATCATTCTAACTACATATATAGTTTGGTATCTTTCTTCTTCTTTTTTAAAATTTTTGGGTCAGATAGAGAGAATAATAGTTAGTGTAGTGTAGTGTACCTTGTTGCTAATAATCTCCAGAGTCATCTTTCTGAAAAGATTAGCTGGACCGCATGACCATCGATGCTGCTGGAATCTGAACGCTTTAAATTGACTTGGTAGCTCACTTTTCACCTACAAATATCGATCGATCGATATCCACACGTTAATGCATACTTCTTTCTTTAATTTTATTTGCTGCATTATTATTCCGTATGGAATTATAGTCATGTGCTGCAACAGTGCATAAAAGTGTATGTACAGCAACAACACCACATGTGACAAAGATTAATTAAAGATTTGGACTGGTTCATATATACGAGGTTATATTTTGTTCTTTTCAACTACAAATAGTCCAAATTAGAGAATTGGAAAATACCTCAACGTCATTGACGAAGACAAATTTCCAACCGTGTAGACCAACACGAACGGCCAAGTCCATGTCTTCTACGGTGGTCCGGTCTTTCCAACCTCCGGCTTCTTCCATTGCTGCCATTCTCCATACACCCGCAGTCCCTATCACAAATTTGTATTCAATTTCTCATTACCATTTTGCTTTTGGGTTGAACATTCCATAATTAATACTTAACTTTATCAATCAAAAAGATAAAAGTAAAATATATATACAAACAAATGTGGCATGTTTTATCAATTGTCGGTAAAAAAAAAAGTGAAGCTAGGAAGAATATAGAATGAGAGGATCTAATAAATAAAATATGAAGTTTGGTTGGTGATGACCAACAAGATAAGGTATTTAAAATAAATGTTGATAAGGAAGGATGTGGATGTAGTAGTAGTTTATTACCATTGAAGCCAAAGAAGGCATGTCTAGTGGATCCTGATTGTTGCTCTGCCGTGAAATGGTAATTGAGGGACATCTCCTGCATCCTAGTCATCAAGCACTTCTTTGCGTTCACTGCCACACCAATGACTATAAATAAATGACAACACATAATGTGTTCGTGTTAAGTGCATATATCTGCAAGTAGCTATAGAAGTAGTCATACCAAATTTCCATCGAGCTTGAACGAGAGCAAGCTCGGGATTGTGGATGAGAAATGGGACAGTGCGTTGGAGGTAATCGGGCTCTGGCTGGAAATCGGCGTCGAAGATGGCAATGTAGGTGCATTGTTTGACGTAGCTATGCCTCATGCCTTGTTTGAGAGCTCCAGCTTTATACCCATTTCTGTTGTCTCTCCTCTCACATTTTATGTTGATGCCTTTGCTTGCCCATTTCCCACACTCTATGTTCACCATTTCCTGCAAAGTAACACAACGTCCTTCCAGAGATTGATATCATTGTGGTTATAACAACACCATATAAGTAATAATTATTGTGGTTATAATAAAACCATATCGTTGTGGTTATAACAAAACCATATGGAAATTGTGAAGGCAATTTACAATAATTATTAAAATTTGTTTTCTTTATAAAATAAATTTTATTAAATGTTAAAAAAAAAACAAAAAAGGAAAAATAAACTTTCACTAGTAGAGTTAATATCATGGGGTTAGAAGAATAATAAATATATGTACCATGATAGTGGGATCAGTGGAATCGTCTAAAACTTGAATGATGAGTCGATTCCATGGCCATACGAGTGTGCAAGCAGCACCAATGGATAACTGAAACACCTGTGGAGTAAAGAAACTTTACTTAAAAGCTGCATCGATCACTAAATAAATGAAAAAAATAAAAACAGAACAAGTTATATAAAAGTAAATAAATAAACACCTCTCGTTCGTTGTACATTGGGATTTGGACAAGAACCATGGGATAGTTTTGATCGCCGAGCTCTATGTCCTCTTGCATCGCCTCCCATTTGTAGATGTTCTCGGGTTTGCGTTTAAAAAGCTTGATGTAGATGACCACAATGTTCATATACAGGCTTTCAACGAAAACAATGAGTGAGATGACCAGACATATAGCCACCAAACACTTGAACAGTGGAACTATAAGTAGACTTCTCATCTCTCTACACCACATCCACATAGTAGTCTCCATGCTTATCTGTACTGACGATATCTTCACTTCACACCATTTTATGCTTAAAGTCGCAGCTGCAACCTCAAATTCATCCTCTGGCAAAAGAAAACTTTAGAATGAAAGAAGTGGGAGTGAGTGAGATATGTGGATTCAGCAGAGATATGGGGTTTTCTTGTTCTGTCTATAAGTGTCTGACTTTTCAGAGATTCTCTTTTTTTTTTTTTTTTGGGTGATTGAATTGAGTAATTTGTCTTTGGTAGTTTTAAGAGTTTTTTGTTTCTATATTGATTCGACGTCGTTTACGGAAATATGTGGACCAGATCTATGACATAATGATAGCTAGTGGGAACAACAAGATGAGAAAAAGACCAAACAAAGTTTTAACCTTTTAACCTTTTAACTCCAGTCGTCTAACTATTTTTTTATTCATAACATGCACGTGATTCTTACTTTTAGACATGTTACAACTGGCAGGCTTACACCACCAATAGTCCAATACCATATATTGAATCGGTATCCGATACCGCCTTGACGTCTGCATTGTATTCGATCACGATTCACGCACCTATACGTCATCTTTTAACTTTCATTTTGTTACTTAATATATTATTTTAAAGTTTAAACAGTTCTAATCTATTAAGTTTTTTAATTTTATATAGCGGACATATCTCAAAAGCAAAACATACATGGTTTACTTAATATATTGTGTTTTTAAAGTTTATATAAGGGGGAAAAACATGTTTTATTTAGAGGTAACTACTAACTACACTACATGTCTACATTGACGACGCGTTTGGAGTGAAACAAATACAGTAAACAAACTGCAAATACTACTAATTAATCAAAGTCTTAACTATAGTAGTGGCAACCGTATATAATCTCGACAAAATCAAATGGTGAATCGAATTAAAGACAAGCACTGTAAAGTAAGCAATATACTGTAATTTCGAGAACAACAACAGTTAATGTCCTGTCTGTGAAATTTAAGATGGCAAACGTAATATTTTTTTCCCTGGTTGCTTGGTAAGAAAGAGTCAAATCATTGAACGGATGTTTTTCAATGTCTCAAAAAAGTCAAAACTGGAGTGAGAATGTAACCGGAGCAAACCACAGTACGTACGATGATCGATTTGGGTAAGGACGAAGCTGGATTTTGTGATAATAATTGCTCTGAGTAGAACAATTCTTTCCTAATTAGTGGGAATTATATAGTTTTATCCTCTTCCCCGGCCTATCTCCCTGGTTTGTAGGATCCACAACTTATCTTCTCTCAATATATATATATATATATATATATATATATATTTCTCCTTTGTAAATAATATTGGCTATGATTAAAGTTAGTTAATGATGTTGGAGCTAGGTTCTACTATTCCTTTGGTTACCAGTCATACATGATAGATAAGTTCATGCGGATGAAAAGGGGTAGTTGAGATAGGTGGTTGAAAGAGGTAAGTAGAAGCATACACGAAGCAGTTGTGAACCATATGTGTCCCATGTTTTAGCAATCTAAAAACTTAACCAAGTGATTTGATTTGAGCGTTTGATCTTTCAATGGTGTACATACAGTACTACTGGGATTGAGTGATTGAAATTGAATCTTCTCGTTGGTAAAAGGGTACAAAACTTCTGTGGTCCTCTTCTTTATAATCCGAAGCTGATTTTTATGGCACTCCAAGAGGAGAGAGGGTAATTATTATCTATGAAGTTATTTATGTGACCCTTTTATACAATGTACTGTATGTACAAATAATTAATATTGACGGCAAACAAAAAAAAGAAAGGAAATGTCCAATAATAATTATTAAGAGAAAAAGGGGAATAATAAAGCAAATAAAATGAAAAGTTAGATCTAGAAAAATGTATAATGCACTATGAGAAATAAAAATGTTCCACTAGACTTTGTAGAGAGAGAGAGAGACAGAGAGACCTTTGTCCCTTTCATAAGCAAGTTGGGAATGTGAACTATTTAACTCGACTATACAGAGTTATGCGTGCGCGGTGTGATTTACGCGCTTCATTACATAAATAATTACGACAAGAGAGTTAGAGCCGGGCTTTGTTGTTTTAATTGAGCCGGAGTAGCCCATCAAAACTATTAAGGCCCATTAATACATACAAAGGATATATATTTGGGCCTTTTATTAGGAAGCGAGAAGCTGAGAACTGGACCAATCTTTTCTTTTTCATTTTTGGCCTACAATCTTAACTTTAAGGGTACAGAGATGCTGCTGCTGCTGCTGAGACGGTACTGATTCGAATATAGGACAGTTGCACTCTGGAGTACTAAGAGAAAGAAATAGAAGAAACACCATTCTCTGCTACTGCTAGACAACATAGACACTTCTTTTATAAGCCTACTACACATTTCATTCCTAAATGATACTATTTTACACTTTATTCTATCAAATTCGTCATCTGTCATATACAAAAAGAAGAAAGACAAACTTTAAGAAGAAGCAAACGCGTGTGTCTCCTTCCTCATGGCATGGCATGGGCTTCCTATTTTTTTTTTTTTTCATTTTGCTCTCCATAAACTTAACCCCCAAATCATTTTTGTTTGGCTCTCTCGAGACAGAGCCGTTGCGAACTTTTCAAAACCACTTCTCTAAACTATATAATAATATATCATGTTACACTCCAAAACCAAAATATAAAAAAACTATATAGAATATAGTTTACCACATGTGGTAAGTTTGTCCTCTTCTACTTCAAAAGATTCACTAGATCCAATGGTTTTATTTAAATTAACCTAACTCGAACATTTGTTCTGTTTTGCTCTTTTTTTAATTCACAAAGCACAACCTCTTTTACTTAAACTAACAAAATCATAGAGAGTAACGATTAGTCAAAAAATCTTATAATCCACGGAGTAATAACAAAGCCATGGAAATTATAAATCACATTTTATAACTAGAAGATCTCATCAACATTTTTTCTTTTTTTAGTATACAGTACTATGTTTTATATAAGGAAAAGCAAAATAAAAAAGGAGACAAATTTTAGAGAACAAAATGATTTTTTTTTTTTCTTAATTATTGTTCAGGAATAGTAAGCAGGACTGGTCGCCACGGTTTTCTCAAAATCCTAAACCGAAATGATTGAACCGAACCGGACGAACCCAATCTTCGACCCGTTAACTCTCTCCCCTCACCACCGACCGGCGACATATTCTCCCTCCTCTCTTCTCCACCTCCTCCTCTCTCTATCTCTTCTCCACCATTGAGCGGCGGAGACGGCGATGTGACCAAAAGCTCTTTCAATTTACGCCTAGCACGGCGGTTGCCCCTTTTATTCTTCCCGGAATTTCCATCAGATTCCGGTGAATCCTCAAGGATCTGTCGGAGATTACGCCTGCGACCTTCGGAGCTCTTTTCGAACAACATCCGCAGGGTTTTGCGTCGCCGGAGATCAAATACAGGGCTCTTCGTCGGACTCATCGTGGGGTTCCCGGCGGCGGATGCCTCCAAGCTACGATGCGCGGCGAAGAGCTTGAATTTGTGTAGCCGCGAGAGTGACATGGTGAGATCCGACGGTGGATCGAGAGTTCGCCGTCCGATCGCGAATCTTCTTCCTTTTTACTCTTTTTTTTTTGTTTTTGTTTTTAGTTCTGTCACATTTATAGAAGATGCGAGAAGTTAGCAACTTAGCAACGGCGAAGTGTTCATAATAATAATAAATCAAAATTTAAAGTAATGGGTTTATGTGTAATCTTAGTTAAAATTAGATTTATACGCATATAAAATTTACCAAATCGCAATTGTAAAAGAAAAGTTCATTTAATCGCTCGCTCTACTTGCGGAGTAGTATATTTCATGCGACATAAAACCCCAAAAAAAAATGTTTGGAAGCACCTGACACGTGTATATAAAGCCATAATCTCCACCGAGACAAGTCTAAAATTACATTAACAGGGAATAGTCTGTCTAATCACGCTTACTACGAGGCCCCTTCTCAATTTGTCATTTAGCCTAACCACGCGTGCGAGGCCCACTCTGTCTACTTCTACTACACACGAAAAAAGCCCATCAATGTCTGGACAATAATTGACCCGCTTTTGACATAAAATTTGTGCATTTATTTACTTTTGTGTTCTTGTCTGTCTTGGTGAAATCGAGTAATAATTATCATTCCAGTCAGTCTCATCAAAACTGTCTCAACAAACATTAAATTAAGGGAACCAATATATATATACTGACCACCTAAATTTTTTAATTAATTCGCACTGGAGTGCAAACTGCAACTTTTTCCAATTTTCATATGCTTCACAATACTTGAGAATAACACTGCATTGCGTACAAGAAGATATTATTTTTAGTATACACAGATGAATAAGCCTCTGGCCTTAAAAAAATAAAACATATTCTGTCTTCTTCCTAAGTAAAACTAAATAGCTAAAAGAGAGAATAGCATTAAAACAGTACTCACCAAGCCAAAATAAGAAAATAACATGATTTTATTACTCTAGTATTAATAATATATGCAATAGAAACATTAACTGAACCAAACAAAAAACCTGGTTTACATTACGGTTTAGTGATTTTGTGGCTATGTCTCATCTTGGTTCTTGGCTTTACTCCTTAGCATCTCTGTGAAGTTGCCTCTCATGATACGTCTGAATCTGGTGTCTTCTGTCGCTGCAGCCATAACCTTTGGTGACTCCGGTCCCTGAACTGTTGGTGATGACGGTGCAATCGCTGTGGTTTCCGTTGCTTCTTTTTTCCCCAACAAGCCACCTTCTCCAAACAAGCTTGTCACAGATGATGCAATCCCCAAATGTGCACCCATTGCTTTACTAATTGCTTCAAATGTCCCACCTGATCTCTCCTTCATTGTGATCTCTAACGCCTCCTTGTGGGCTGGATCAAGCGCGTCTGGATCTTTCAGTAGGTTTTGTATCGCTGGAAGGAGGTATTCTCGGACACTTGTTTGAGACAGATCTTCAGAAACATGTTTCAAAACAAAAACGAGTTAACCTTTGAACATTGAAACATGTATGAAAAAAGAATACGAACATTTTGGTTTTGATACTCCTACCTGTTGCATCAAGTGCACGGATGGCTTCACAGAACGCGTTAGCTCTTTCTCGGCGACGATTTACGTCTGTTGAAGAGCTTGGACTTGCCGAGAGTTGTAAAATCTTGGACAAAAGATAATCTCGAAGCCGTTCTGTTGTGTGCGGAATAGCAACTAAGAGTGCACGAATGACTGCAATTATAGCCTCATGAGAACCATCTTCGAGAAAAGCATCCATCTGGACTAGGATTTTATCAACAATCTGCAGCATACACAATTTAATTAGCGCATAAAAGTAATCCGAGAATTTTCTTATGCCATTAACATTAAGTAATTCGAGAGTTTTTATTATGCATTATTACCATGTCCACTTTGAAATGCTGTGCTACAGATCCAAATGCATCTATGCTTGCGTATTTCACATTCAGGTTCTGGTCCGAGCCAAGAGTGATCAAGGCTGGTAATACATTGGCAGAAGCTACTTTGGCGTCGATATATGGAACCTATGCAAGTATATATAACAAAGCTTATGAAAGAAAACTTGGGAAAAAGGTGAACTTTATGTGTGCGTAGTTGTTGTTGAGAAGCTTACGATAGTCTTCAACAGCTTAGCAGCGTTGATTTTGAGTTCTGCAGTGGAATCCACGACCATTTCCCACAAAATCCCAAATATCATGTTATGGTGCTCCTCAAAAGTGCTGTAATGTTTGAGTACATTAGTAAGAATAAGACGTTCCAGGAAAACATAATTAATAGTGGAACTTAAGAACACGTACCAAAGGAAGCGAACTGCATCCAAAACTTCGCTACTGTGCTTCGACGACTGGTTTTTTTCTTTTGTTTTGCTCTCAACTAAGAGTTGTCGTAAGAAGATAGTTAACTCTTCGCGTTTACTTGGTGCACCAAGAACTCCTGCCAAAAGAAGTGGTAGAATACAAAGAGTGGCAAGCCTATTGGCTACAGCAGTTCTTGGTTTCAGGCCTGGAGAAAGGAAATAAGAATCATGTGAGATCCTATTTTAAGGAATTTTTCTGTCGCTTTCTATCCAGCAATTAAGTAACCTTTTATCCTTGGATGGATTGCAGAAGGTAAGAATTGAAGATCAGCCTCATCGTTTCCAACAGCCACCAAAAACACAGGTAACTCAATGTGAGTTAGGTAGGAACTTCCAAAAAGTTCAGATACAGCCAAGAGAAACTAGAAACCAGTACGGAGGAATTTCATATATTAGTAAGTAATACTAAGATCAATAAAAGATAAGAGAACAGTTGCCAACACAATTTATACCTTTGTTATCCGATTTCTCAAATGGTCTTCCTTCTGGGGCAACATGCATGCCAGTTGCAACAAGTTAGCAAAGCAATCAACATGCATCCATTCAAACATAGGCCACTCAGAACGTCCCCTGGTCAGAAATTCCAGTCAGATAATATACGAGAGGATGTCAGAAACTAGAAGAATTTTTTGTCGTCAAGAGTAGTTGAGAAGCTTACTCGGCATAGGTCTCAAGCAAAGAAACAGAGAATGCAGATTCCTCTGACTTTGCGATAGAAGAAAAAGGACATGTTTCCATTGCCTTCTGGTGAATAGCTGGAAGCAACTCCATGAGCATTCTTAGCAGGACATCAATGTTCCATCGCTCACGTTCACCTAAGACTCGTAGATGAGACTCCAATGACCCTTCAACTCCAGAAAGGGGCGGGCAGTGCTGCAAATGAAAAGTACTTGAAATGAGGTTTTCCAAACAACCATTCACAGTTACAATCTTAAATTGGATGGATAATGTATTGAGTCTATACCTGAGCAGAGCTCAATGTGTGAGAGAGAAGAACTCTCAAAATATGATCCAGCCTGTTACCCCATTTTATCACCGCAGGAAGTAGTTCTTTCAATGTGGTTTCAACCACCAGGCCAGATGGATCACATATCAGCTGAAACATCATCTCCTCGACCTAATAAACAAGTAGAAAGCTGGTTTTGTAGCATGGTTTTATTTATAATAACCGCACGTGGTACGTCTATTCTATTGTCTCATGCCAACCTAAAGACACCACCATATCCTAGAAATCCTGTAATCAGCCTGTTTAGAGCTGCAAATTTAGTGACACTGACCTTGAAATATTTGTCTGTATTCGGAAAAAGTGGAAGCAGCAATGCCAGATTATGAGCTGCAGCTTCTCGTACGACGGTGGCAGAATCTTCAATGAGTTGTTGTACGATGGACAAAATAAGAGAGTCGCGTATCTCAGGGCGGACATATTCTGCAAGGTCCCCACATGATTGAGCAACTAGCAGTCTGCGTTCTTCATATGTATGATTTATCTGAAATATACACAAAGAGCATGTAATCATCATATTAAGAAAATAACACATTTCAAAGCGGCACAAACAACTTGTAAAGCAAGAGAAGCATTCACCTGTTCCCAGCACTGTGGAAGCAATTCTGTTTCTGTTCTCATTTCCCCAACATTCCTTGATAGGCTAACACATGCCTGAGATAACAGTAATAGGCCTCAAGCTCAAAACCTTAGAAGTATTATTATACATAATGAAAGCGTAGAATTTAATGCTGTAACCTACATCCATAATAATACGCCTCTGCTGTTCATCTGGACGTTTGATCAGGTTGAACAGCGTATGAGTCAAGGAGTCTCTTGTACTGCTAACTGGATGCCGCTCAATTGCACACATCATCAGGGGAAGGAGTTCCTATCAGCCAAAGAAAACAAATAATTAATCTTTCATCCACTGCCCCTGGCTGGTAAAATTTGAAAAAGAACTCAAACCTCTCGATGGTTTATCAGAACATACGGAACAATCTTTGGCAAAGCATCTGCGAGTATCTGAATCGTTCCTATACCCTGTAAAAGATATTCAAAAAACCAATCTAACCTTTATTGACAAAAACATTAGCAAAATATAGCGGAAGGACAGCAGACAGCTACATTGACTGCTACCAATTTCTCTGACGAGATGACATGTCACATGACCTCTATCAAAGTTTTAGATCATCAGGCAAAGGTGAAAAAAACAGAGCATTCATGATATAAGAGCAAGTACTCCAAAGCATGATCAAGACTTGCCATTTCCTCAGAAGCAGCTTCACCATTTGCATTGTCTGATTTTGAGTTAGAGCCACGACCAATACCAGAATCCACTATCAAGATGTTTCCAAGTTTACTGGGTGAAAAACTACCGTTTGATGGACTTAACAAATAGTTTGAGACTTCTTTCTGGTTCTCTAAAGTACTATTGTCGGCATAAATTATATTAGTTGCCTCTGTTGCCACCTCGCTTTGATCAGCTATTATATTCTTAACTTCTTCCACCACCAGATCGTCTTCTGTTTGTATGTGCCCTTTGTCAGCCAGTATAGAACTTTCAGAAATCAAACCACCATCCTTTTCAACTATTGGTTTCTCAACTTCCTTTGGCAGAGAGCTTATCTGTTCCTCGACATTTTCCTTGGATTGTAATTTTACAAGATCACCTTCATTCGCTGACATGTATTGACCAGCACGAGACCCTTCAATATGCATTTTAAGAGAAGTGATCTCAGCCCTACAGTCATTGAGGATCCTCCTTTGATGCTCTGAGGATTGCTTCAAACTTTGCACCTGAAAACTATCAGTGTCATTTCAGGTATTTACATTTCAGATATGAAAGAGTCCGTCTCTTTAAGATATCCAGTCTATAAAAAATGACTACCTGCTTTTCTCTATCCCTAAGATCCTTCTGAAGTGATTCCGTAGACTTGTTAAAAGCACTGATTTGCTCTTCGAAATTTTCATTGCTCTTATGTAGTCCATCCTTTTCTTTGTTTAGCCTCTCAATCTCCTTTCTCAGCGATTCATTCTCCTGAAGCATGGCTATTTTCTCCTGCATCCAAGAAATTATGAACCATGAGAAATTCAAAGTAAACTGCATAGAACGTTCTGGTAGATCTTTATTCTCACATATGCTCAAAATTGAACTTAAGTACTTAGTCTAATTCTAAAATACAAAAAGTTGCACTTAAATCAAGCTCCCATTCTACATAACCACCCCACAATCAAAATCGCATCAAGTTTCAGAAATAGCTAAAGGGAAAAATGGAGAGGCAAAAGGAGAGGGAACTTGGTTCTGTATAAGAAAATAACGTCCAAGAACTAAGTGTCAAGCTATTGATCTTTCTGACAGCATCAGTTCAATTTGATGAAGATGCAAATTAAGCTTTCAGTAAATAACCTCAGCTGCTTCTGAAGTTGATGAAAGGTACTGATAGTAATAATAGCGCAAGGCATCAGGCACATGTGCTGGACTGTCCTGCCAAACGTCCAAGTTCTGGTCTGTCACCTGAGATAAACAGAACATACATCATATTTACAAAGTTGTTCCATATACAATACCAGCACGGGGAAATAGCTCAAACACTTCTGTTTCTCCTTCTGGAGTTGCAGATAATTCAGACCTGAAACTTAGTTTTGGTCTATAAACTAAATTACAAAAGAGAAAGATTAACCAAAAACCTAGCAAATACATCAACTCAAACCCAACCACAAGACAGTATCAGCAGCTTCTAAAGGAAAAGCTAACCAAAAGAGAGATGACGATTTCTTCTCTTTTTTTGAGGTTTTGAAATGTAGGAAGACAACCTTCAGAAGAGATAAGTCTTAGACAGCTTCACCATAGAGAGTTACAAAAAAAATGGAAAACTAAAAACTGAAATAAGCTACTAAAAAGGTCCGGTTACTTTTTAGTTATTCTTCATTACAACTTACCTAGATGGAGTGGCAATGAGGCCAAAATAGGCAAAAAAGCGAAAAAAGCGAAAAGAAAAAAAAAGCTAATCAAGATTCCAGAATGGCGTTTGCAGAAATCAGACCCAAAAAAACAGAAGATAAACATAAAACAAATTTAACTAGGTGGGTTGTAGCACGCAAGAAAAAATGATAAACATATAGACATCAAATTAAGATACCTCCTCATAAAATGTCATAGCGGTAAGCCTGTAACCTGCAAGAAGAAGATATTCTTTCACTGCACAGTTTAGGTCTCGACGTTCATTGGTCTTCAAAGGCCCTATATCTGTGAAGGAAAAATCTTTCTTTTTCCGTTGAATCTCTGGTCTGTTGTTTCCATACTCATCTGAGTCCAACTCTGAGAAATTACGAACAGTATAAGGACATAGTTTGGTGATTAAGCTGCTATCGTGCACGAATGTGCATTATAAATGGTTGCTTGCATAAAGTAAACCTATGCAGAAAATATCTCCATTGAGAAAAACGAAAATAAAGAGGAGATAGCCAATGGAGGGGAACTGAAACCTAGACTAGCAAATACTTATTGCAAAGAAAAAAAAAGAGGAAAAATTTCTATAATTTCTATATAAAGATTTAGTTAAAGTAGACTCCCTAACCGGTCTGTCATCACTGAAACTTCTGAAACCTTAATTACCGACTTCATGGCACGAAACATGAACAGAGTATCGATGCATACACATTTATCGAAGTAGAAGATTTACTATGAGAAGAGAAAGAGCAGAATAAATATTTGAGTTATGGATTACCTTCAGACTTGTCAATAGAATGATCAGATTTCTTCTGTCCTTCAGTTTTCAATCTTGTAATATCCTCCTGAGCTAGACGAAATTCATATTCGCTGATAGCTAGTTTCTCAGCTAACGCTTCTTTCTCCTCCAACAAACTTTGTGGATCCGCAACTGTATTGCAGGGTAAAAATTACTAGCTACTCTACCAACGATATTGTCTTAGAAACCCTGAAGCTAACCAAAAGGTATATAATAAAAAACCTCAGAATAAGACACAAGATACGACATGGTCATGAAACAAGCTGACCAGTCACCTTTCAAGAAACCTTCAATTGTGATTGTTTTTCAAACTTAGACTATGAGAAGAGAACAATTTGATGCGCAACAAATACATTTTCAGGATTTCTCAATCATTTTGTTGACACCTGTGCTTTTCCCAACTTCGAAAACATGCCCATGATCTAACCTTTACACGTTCAACTGCTTTCTGAATTAACGTAAGACCAAATAAGATAATCGATTTCTTCACACAACTACAATAGATCCCCAAAAGATCACTAAAACTTAACGCAGCTCAACCACACTTAGAGGTACGATTTAGCAGACAATGTCGGTAACAAATAAAATAACAATGAGAGGCGGATACAAACGCAATGCGAAGAACTGGCGAACCTCGAATTGAATTATACCGAGAAATCAGATCAGGAGGGAAACGGGAAGGATCAGCGAAGAACTCCTTAAGACGAATTGCTTGGGCATCGCGGCCATCATCGAGGAGTTCGTGAAGAAGCTCAAATGCCGTCAAGAGGTAGTTCTCCTCCATCAGGAAGTTCACAAAAAAGTTGCACAACGACGATCGCTCCGCGTCCATGTTTAGTTTTCTTCTTCTTTCACGGGAACCCTAAAACCCAATCAGAGGAAACACCTCTTTCGTTCCAATATCTTTGTGCATTCCGATAGAGAATTCACTCTCTCGATCCGATCCGATTCGATTCACCAGATCGTGTCGGTGTTCTTGCCGATGAGTCACTCCGGAAGAGAGTGACGGTACGAATCACGTGCAACAGTGTAATGGTACATCGTGGATTAGTTGAACCCAACTGTGTTAAGCACTAAGGACACGTGGACGGTATGCGTGCGTGCCTAGACGATTTCGAGAAAAGTCAACGTTTTCATAGCTCGTTCTACTGTAGTTTGAATTGAAATTGTAAAATTTTATAGAAAGTGCATAGTCTTTTGGCTAATTGCTGGTAAAAACATGTAAGATAGCATAATTATTCCGCAGACTACCAACAAAAACCATCGTAAAATACGTTCGATGAATTCTCATCAATCACCAAGAGGACAAAAATGAATGTATGAATATTACAAATTTCTTTATAAAATGTTTTTGGAAAGATGAAAACCCCGTAAACTTCCGTGTTACAACAAAGTGAGTGAAAGAAGGCGAACAAGGATGAAGGATCTCCTTGACTGAAAGAGACAAAAAAAAAAAAAAAAAAAAAAAAAAAAACAGAAGCATGTATAATATGTATGGGAACCAAAACAAACCTGTAAAACCAAATACCCAAAAGTGAAGCTACATGAGAACGGATTCTTAGTTCTCTCAAGAATTGTGGGTGTGTAGCTGACCCAAAGCTTCGGTTAGTATCTTGGTTTGACACTGCGACGGTACTTTAGGCGCTGGAGGCTGAGATTTGTAAATCTGAGCACGAGCTATATCATTGTCATCAACGTTGGTGTTATAGACGAAAGAATCTCTGGAAGTGGTACTAGGAGCAGCTTCGCTTGATGTTTGTACAGATGAATCAACAGGCTTGGCTGGAGGGTGAACTTGTGAGGACAACTCTGGTGCTAGAGGGCTGCTGGTCCGGACCACTGAGGAATCAACTTGGTGGGAGTTTAAAACAGTACCAGATTTCACAGGCGGTGCTTGAACATGCCTCGAACTGTACTGCTCCACTGGAATGTAATATATTGGGTATGGTTGCGGCGGAAACTGATAATGGGTGTGGTTTGTGTGATGGTATGCTGTGGCAGGCAATGCCATAGGTGAGTTTCCGGTAATGTAAGGATTTCCCGTGTAAATGACCTGGATTTGTTGCTGTTGAGCTTGGTTCATAAATGGTGGATACCCGGAAACTGGGATTGGAACATGTCTGTTTAACCCATTCTCGTAGAAGTTTGAAGACAACTTGTTCTCCAAAACATGTGAGTGTGTAGGTAGCTCGTGAGAAGAGATTGGGGTGACTGCGCTGTTGTAGCTGTTCATACGGTAAGACAAAAGGGTTATCAGCTAAAAAATAACATTTGAACAATAGCATGTGACATCTCTCTATAGAATTACATATAGCCCAACTTCAAATGATAGAATAACTATAGCTTATGAATGATGAAACTAACAACCGTCGCTGAATACCACACAAAGAATAATATACGTTGAGAGCATAGATGTTCACCACCATAACAAAAGGTCCTTACGCAATCGCAAAAAAAAAAAGACAAGGTATTGAATGCCTAAGCCTATGAACTTATTCACAGATCATATACATATAGAAGAGAACCTAACTCTGCAACAGTATCACTCCAAGAACTTCAAATTTTTGTACTTAAACATGTAAGTTATATATCACCCCACATGTTGCAACATTACCAAATTCATCTGTGCCATTGGCATGGTCATTTGCGTTCCCAGACAACAAATGAACAAGTAAGACTTTCAGAACGCTTACACCTAAAACTATTCGATAAAGCAATTAAACAGTGTAAACAAGCAGCTAGAGCATAGGATACCTTGTCACCGATTCTACTGGTGCAAATTTGACCTGCGAATTTACTGAGTTGTCCTCGCCGGTGCTTTTGATCGGAGGCAAATTGCTCGAAGAAACGGAGGATGATGTTGAGCCAAAGGACGAATTAGTGTCGAGCATCATCGACTCCTGTCCACAAAGACCGCTGCTGTTACCATCTCCGCTTCCGCTACTTGCACTATTATTGCGCCCAGTCTGCATCATCTCCGCGCTCTTCAACGCGTCTACGAACCACGTATCAGTCTTTGGGTGCTGAAGCACCGGTTGAGCCAGCTCGTGAAGAATAGGCTTAGACTCTTGGATTCCAAGCCAATCGATATCAGTCTCCGTTTTACACTGAGCCGAATCTCCCTGACTCGCACCAGCATCATTCGATTGCGATTTGGAGGGGAAAAGAAACAATCGTATACGCGATTGAGGAATCGAAGACTCGGTGAAGAGATATCCATGTTCCTCCATCATGATCTGAACATCCTCATCCGTCTCCACGGAGATAAGCGAATCCAGTTCTTGATCAGGAAGCTGATATTTAACCTTGAAAGGATAAGAGATTCCGAGCGTAACCCTGAGGTGGCTAACAAGAGAGGCTAAACACGTTTCCGCGGAGGGAGGAACGGCGACGATTCGAGTATCTCCGCCGAGGTAGCGCGGCGATTTCGTCTGCGGAAGTGAAACTATATTACCGCCATACCTACACATCACCCGTAACTTTCCATTTATTCCCTTATTAATCCATCTCGGCGTAACAACATTCGCGCCTTCCGTTACGGCGGCGGAAATGGTGGAGACGGCGGTCATGGTGGTGCGATTGGGGGAGGGAGGGGGGGGGGGGGTTTACTTCTTCCTTCTCCTAATTTTTCGGGGCAAACTCCGTTTATAAGCGGCGAATACTTTTTTAATCGAATCCAAAGGTATATAGTGTAGCTTCGCTGTGACGGTAACGTTATCATTAAAACTGAATGTATCAGCATAGAAATGTGGGTCCTCCGTGTACTGATATTCCCGAGCGCGTGACTTTTAAAACGGGTTTATAACCGGGTCGGGTGAAGAATAATTCAAGTTTGGTGGAATCTACACGACCCGGGTTAGTATTTCTGCTTTATTCGATTTCGAAAAGGGATTTTAGTTGGTGACTTTGGTTCAAATCATCCAGAATTTGGTTTGGTACAATTTCGGTTTTGCTAGTGCCGATTAAGAGTGTGAATTTGGGTTTATTTCTGGTTTTGGTTTGGGTTCAATTTAGCTCGGTTTAGTTTTGTTCAAAAAAGATAAACAATTCTTCATCAATAAGAGAACACAAAACCAAATTCATCGTCGTTTTAGAGTTGATATCAAAAGTAAGCAATAGGAACATGTAAACTCGTTTATTCTGACAAACTTGATGAATAATCCAGCTTATCATGCACATTTAGAATGATCATGTATTCAAAAATCTTGAAACAAAAATCAACAATGGGAAGATAAATAAATAAGATATTTAACATTTCAACATCTCTATACATGATATCTTAAAAGATATATAAATTAATTTTCGAAACTAATAATTTAAAATTCATCATAAAATTTACAAAATAAAAAATTGAATTCTTTTTGCAATTTTTTTTAATATTTTACTCTCAATTTTATATACCGATATCTGACAAATAAAAAGTACCATATTTTATTTATAAATTTATGTAACGTTTATACGTTAGAAATTAATTAAAAAATAATTAAAAATCATCGGTTACCTAAAAAGAAGATCAAAATTTGTTGTTATATTCAACAAACACAATCAATAGTTTATCATTTATAATAACCTTCCTTCGCAATGCGATTTTCAGAATGCAAGAAATCTCTCAAATGAGAGTAAATAGGTTTCTTTTTTTTGGGTGTAGGTGTTAATATGCTTTACTTAGTAGGTTCTTCATTAAGTTGAACGATCAACCACAGATCGGAATAGCATACTTAAACAATAGTATGTGACTAAAGAATTAGCTTTCAATAACGTTAATCAAGTCTTTGATATTTGGTGACTTCTCAAGTCGCTCAATGTTACAAAAACCAAACTTTGCTTTGCGACAACTTTACTTTCGAGCAACATCCAGTATAGACCGTCGGTTACGACTTTACTAACATGACCTTTCTTGTGAAGAAAAATATTACGTTCTTGTGTTACGTCTCTTTTCTTGTTTTTGGTTTTTGATTACTTTCCCATGGTTTTTGGTTCATTCATTTCGGAACGTTTCGTAAACTTTTGACTAGACCTCCAATGAAGAAGTTATTACTTGAAAACAGAACAAAAAATATCATGGATTGAATTATAATCCATAGTTCCACAAGCAAATATACAAGATATATTTCAAGAAATGACAGGTTATTCTAAGAAAATAATATACTTTCTTAAAAAAAGCAACATAACACAAATTTGGAAAACCCCCTAGGCCCCTAGGAAGGCTCCTATTTTTAGAAATTACGTAGCAAATCGATCAGTTTTTGTAGACAATGATTTTTTATCGACTACTTCTGAGCTCTAACTCGTAATTATATAGTAGTATATAAAAAAATGTATTACGTATATATGTTTTTAAAAAATCATATTTGGGAGATTAAATAAATATAATTAATGTGTTTTTGCATGTTATTTTGCTTGCTTATTATTGTGAATTGATTTTTTTGTTACTGAGTAAGTATTTCATTTGTCTACGGGGAGTTTTCCTATATATTCTTCACGGAAACAATGGCTTTTTCTACGGGAGTTTTACATTGAGGAAGATTGATGATATTTTTTTTTAAAAAACAATCAGAATACACTACCTTATAAGTTAAACTTAAACAGATGTCCATGGACATGGTTGCTTACGGAGTATAGTATATAGTATAATTAATCACAGATGTAAATAAATCAAGAAGAGGACAGAACACTCCAACTCTAGTCAACTCTCTTGTTTGTGCATGTGTATATATATAAGAGTACACATCCCTCCTTTGTAACCGCACAACAAGGACACAAGAGAGAGAGAGAGAGAGAGAGAAAGAAAAATCTGCTAGCTTGCCGAGAGAGAGAGAAAATGTCGATGGCTTTGCTTTTCACCTCGCCGGCGGCTATTACATCTCCTCGCCGTGGATCTTCTCCTTCTCGTCGTCTTCGAGTTTCATGTGTCACCACGAACCCTGCTAGGTACGATATAATATTCACTTTCTTTTTCATTTACTCATTCTTATTAGATCTTCGATCGATTTCTCTCTTCTTCTTCTTTTTTTCTTTTTTCTTTTTCTTTTTAGACATCTATATTAGAACATAGTTTAGATATATAGGCTCTTAAGCATAACATGAATATCATAATTACTACTACTGTCTTATATTTTATCATGTGATTGAATATCTAAAACCAAAGCGTCGTTTTCTGAACTCGAATAAATAAAAAATAAAACAATTCCGCAGTTTCTTTAAAGTCTTTTTTACTCACTATGGGAGGTCTTAATGTTTATTATATGCATAGATGACTCATGATTCATTATTTCGCGATGTCGTCCAATGGGGACTATAATAATACTGTTTTTAAGTCATTGGATTCTTCTATGTATCTTCGTTAATCCCATATTCGTATCATGATGATGATGTCAACTTTTTTTGGTCCACCTGATAGCTTTTATCATATTGCAGAATCACTTATTCACTATGCTTTATATCTGGTATGCAACTTTATGCGTTTGTGCGTCTGTCTGCATGCGTGTGTTGTGTATGCATCATTTGGTGATTGGTCACCGATCATCATTACATTAATTAGATAATCGTAAAGACTATATATATATAGAGATCATTTTGATTTACAAATACGGTTGATTTGTAAAGAAATTTTTTATTTTTGTTTTAGGCGAAGTACAATATTGGTTTGTTTTTTCACAATTTCACCCCACCATGCAAAAATTATTGAACACACGTTGTTGTTTTTTTGTTTGTTTCTGGTAAAAATTGTACAGATGTTTAGTTGAAATATATTAAATTCAGTATTATCAACAACGTCCAAAATTCCAATCTGGATGTGGTGACACTACCCTCTTCAACTAAAAACGATAGGACTAATCGACCAATCAATATCATCACCATTTTTTTCTTTTACATACAATGAAATATTTTTTTCATGAAAAACAAATATATTGCAATGATACAATCAAAAACCTTATTTTAGTATTTTACATTTTATGTTAAATTGGTACATGTTACCAAAAATATGTTATAACTTTCTTGTTAAATGATAACGTAACCACTGCAATTCCTTTTTCCAAAAATAGTTTGTTTTTATATACTTATCGAGTTTATTGTCATAAATTTCAAAGTGTTACTATAAACGCACTATCTACGCTTTTATAGTTTGTACTCTTTAAAGATATCGCAAAATCTCTTTCAAAGTACACATGATCCCCATTTCTATATTTGTGTTTGATAATAAATTGTGTTTTTTTTTTTTGTTTTTTTTAATTTGCAGGCAAAAGAAGGAAACATGCAATCAGTTTCGACCCATCAAAGAAGTGAATAACCAAATAACACACACAATACCACAAGAGAAACTTGAGATCTTCAAATCAATGGAGAATTGGGCAGAACACAAACTATTGCCTTATCTCAAACCGGTCGAAGATTCATGGCAACCACAAGACTTTTTACCTGCCCCGGAGAACGACGAAGAGTTCTACGACCGAGTGAGAGAGATAAGAGAGCGAACGAAAGAGATACCTGACGATTACTTTGTAGTTCTTGTGGGAGACATGATCACGGAGGAAGCACTTCCGACATATCAAACGACGTTAAACACTCTTGACGGCGTTAAAGATGAAACCGGTGGGAGTGTATCGCCGTGGGCGGTGTGGATTCGAGCGTGGACGGCTGAGGAAAACCGTCACGGTGACTTACTCAACAAGTATCTTTATCTTACTGGTCGTGTTGATATGCGACATGTTGAGAAGACTATACAATATCTTATTGGTTCTGGTATGGTAAGTATTCATTCCATTCTTTTTTACTATATCTACTTATCATTTCCTTAGCATTTATTTTTTCATATGAAATTTGGTCTTTCTTCTTTTTGGTTATCTTTTTACAAAATATCGGTTTAGGGAAAAGTTTCTAGGAATCATTGGAAATTTTGAAATATATGATGAATTTGAGAGTTTTCATTAATTATAGTTTCATAAATATATAAAAACTGATTTTTTCACAAGTCTTATAATGTTTTTATTTCCTTTATTATGTGAGCATATTTCGCAATTTAGAACATTTGATCATTAGTATATAAGTGTTACATATTAATGTTGTTTTTGGTACAACGGTTCAGGATTCGAAATTTGAGAACAATCCATACAATGGCTTCATCTACACTTCATTCCAAGAGCGAGCTACGTTCATCTCTCACGGCAACACGGCGAGGCTAGCCACAACCTACGGGGATGCCACACTCGCGAAGATCTGCGGCACCATCGCAGCTGACGAGAAGCGTCACGAGACGGCGTACACGAAGATCGTAGAGAAGCTGTTCGAGATCGATCCCGACGGAACGGTTCTGGCGCTGGCGAGTATGATGAAGAAGCGTATCACGATGCCGGCTCATCTTATGCACGACGGGAGAGATAACGATCTGTTCGACCATTACGCTGCCGTGGCGCAGCGAATTGGAGTTTACACGGCGGCGGATTACGCTGGGATACTCGAGTTTCTGTTGCGGCGGTGGAAGGTAGAGAGTTTGGGTTTGGGGTTGTCAGGCGAAGGAAGGAGAGCACAGGATTATCTGTGCACCTTGCCGCAGAGGATCAAGAGGTTAGAGGAAAGAGCTAACGATAGGGTCAAACTTGGGTCAAAACCTTCTGTTTCGTTTAGCTGGGTTTTTGGTAGAGATGTGAAACTATAGATATATTTTGAAACAATTAACAATGAAATAACCAAACAATTATAAATAAATAAACTATGTTTTTGTGGTCCAAAATGTGAATTTGGGTATGAACTGGGTTACCAAACTATGTTTCAGTTTTTTATTTATATGAATCTCACGTTCTCATATTTTTTTTTTCTTACTAGTGCAGGACTTTATATGTTCATCGTTTGTTCTTAAAATAATTCAAAGTTTTTTTTTTTACAACATTACAAAATATTTTAAATTTATATGTGTTTTTGTTGGAAATGATTATACTTTTAAGATGTGTTACCCATGTATAATAAGTAAATACTATTGTTTTGGTTGTGAACTTTATAAGGTATATCATGTTATGTGATCCGCTTAATTACTATATGAAATGCCTACATGTATTCAATCATATCCTCCTCGTGAAGCTTTATTAACTTTGGGAGTCTTGAAAGTACAACAACTGGTGACTACAACAAGGAGGATACTTATAGACAATACATTGCGGATATTGTACTGTCCGTCCTATTTGAGCCAGTTTGTACGCTTGTTATAGAGAGCCTTGCATGCGTGAATCACTTGAAAACCAGTACAAAAGATTGATCCAATGGTGGATGTATATGTACTTATGATTTATATTTCCCACACTTCTTGTGTCATGCCTTCTCGTTATATGACCAATATTGATTAAATCCACTGGCTGTCGAGAGTGTACTTCAAGAAGACGCATCTATTATATCCTTTGAACTCACATTGTTTGCAAAGTATGGAGAAGACATAAGCTTATTACAACTATTAAGAGTTGTAGTTACGTTGCAGCGGCGCGCGGTATGACGACATGAACACTTGTGATTTGTGAAGAATCTTCCACTAAACATTCCGGGCATTAATTACTAGCATATATGAATGAGTAAATCCATCATATCGGGAACTCATCGTCACAAGAAGCGATAATACTTCTATCAAGAAAAGGAAAAAAAAAAAAGCGTTTATTGTAATGACGACATGTAACATATGAGTGACAATGTTTTTTGTCTCTACCGTCATACCAAAGATCTTTGTCGCGTAATATGATATTTTGCTTCGACAGCATGATACAACAAAACGACATGCAATAGCGTGTTTCGACGAATAAAGCAGCAACGGAGGCCCATGGGCCGATTAGAATTTATTATTTCTTCAAGCAAATAAGGACAAGAGATAGATAAAACAGGTGAAGAAAATGGCAGTGATGTAAAAAAAAGAAAGCTTTTGATTATGCAATAAATGTAACGTAGGTACACTTGCTGGAATAATCACGTTCCAGAGTTTAGTCTGAAATTGATCGTTTCGTTTCTTCACCCTTCCTTTCTCTGATTCCCTCTCCTTTAGATATCCTAAACATTTTATCACTCTGTTATCATCGAAAATACTTTCTCTTATTTCTTTTATTTCTCCAATCTCTTCTCTTTTTTTTCGTTCTATTTTATTTGGTGTTTGAAGGGGCACATAAAAACAAACAATGGCTATGGCTATGGCTATGGATCGGATCGCTTTTTCCTCTTCCTCATCCGTTTCTCACCGTTCTTCCCATCCTCATGGCTCCAGATCTTCCACAGTTTTCATGGCTTCCACTATCCGTTCCGCTTCTACGTGAGTTTTTCGCTTCATTTCCATTTTGCTCTCTCTCTTTTTTTTTTTCTTTAATACCATGATCTGTATTTTTTTGTTAGAAATTTTTATTTCTGAGGTTTAAGTTTGTGCATCATGATCTACGCTTGAATGTTTATAAACACTCTTTGTTAAATCAATCCAGATTTATTTCGGTTTTGCGATTGCTAACATGGCTTTATTTATATATCTACACTAATACACATCAACGCTTGTTTGCTCTGTTCCAACGTATCTATGAACAAGATAAAACCACTCGTTGATTTAGTTCTTAGAAATGATCAATACACAGTGTATTTGCCTTTCTGCTGAATCTGTGGACATGTTTGAATATTTTGATACGGACATGGAAATCTTTGTCAAAATTTTGGTTTTTACTAATCTTTAGTGATAACATTGTAATTCTTCAAATATCCGACTCTTCTCCATATGCATGCATGGATTGTTCTCTACTATTTCTGAATATTGTATTATTTAATTTGGTTGTTGGCCTATCAGGCTACTATGTAGTATGTTCATCAATTCCTTCTTAATTTATTTATTGCTAGTGTATATAATAAGACCTTTAAAATTTAACTCACATTCCACACAAAAAAGAAAGTTAAAAGGCTTAAATGTCTTTGTATTTGGTTGTTGGAGCTTCTTCTATGTCTTGCACATGCATACATACATCTATGTCTGTGTTTTTCTTTTTTGTACTGTAGTTGGTCAAGTTTAGGTCTGAAATATTTCCTTATGTTGCTTGTTATTTTGGTGATACTAGTTTTGGTTAGAAGATATTTTTTTTCCCTTTCATTTAGAGCATGCTTTGTCTTGTTGTGCTGCAGTTGTCCTCCTCCATTGTTGTTAACGATGAACATTGAACACCACCACGTATGTTAGTTTGTATTTTTTCTTATTTTTTCAAGAAACTGATTTTTCTCGTGTTTGGGGAATCTCTCCTGTTTGGAGGTTTCTTCAAGACTATAACTTGTTTAGTTGTTTGCAAAATGGTTTACCTGAAAAACACGAAACCATATCATCTTATTCTGTTGGTTGTGTTAATAACAACATTTTCAGTCTATGAACTTTCTTATTATCCTATTAATCATTTTAGAATGTTGTTTATTATTGGAATTGCAGAGCGGATACGAATGGAAGGAAACTGTATATCCCTCCTCGAGAGGTGCATAGCCAGGTGAAATACTCAATGCCACCTCAAAAGCTGGAGATCTTTAGGTCCTTAGAAGGATGGGCTGAAGAGAACTTGTTGGCTTACTTAAAACCTGTTGAGAAATCATGGCAGCCGACAGATTTTCTCCCTGAACCTGAGTCAGAAGGATTCTATGACCAAGTGAAGGAGCTAAGAGAAAGGTGTATGGAGCTTACTGATGACTACTTTGTAGTGCTTGTTGGTGATATGATCACAGAGGAAGCACTTCCCACTTATCAGACCATGATTAATACATTGGACGGGGTTAGAGATGAGACGGGAGCAAGTCCTTCTCCTTGGGCAGTATGGACGAGGGCATGGACTGCTGAAGAGAATAGACATGGTGATCTTCTTAACAAGTATCTTTATCTCTCTGGACGAGTGGACATGAGGCAGATTGAAAAGACAATTCAATACCTCATTGGTTCTGGAATGGTAAGCTTAAAAGATGGCTAGCTTTTTCGATAAAGCCAGAACCCGCAAGTCTCTTTTTTGGTCGTATTGATTGTGTCTTGTTTTGTTTTGTAGGATCCAAAAACTGAAAACAATCCTTACCTGGGTTTCATCTACACTTCTTTTCAAGAAAGAGCAACCTTCATCTCCCATGGAAACACTGCCAGACTGGCTAAGAATCTTGGAGACTTTCAACTTGGGAAGATTTGTGGCACCATTGCTGCTGATGAGAGGCGCCATGAAACAGCCTACACCAAAATCGTAGAAAAGCTCTTTGAAATTGACCCTGACACCACAATCGTTGGCTTTGCTGACATGATGAAGAAAAAGATCTCGATGCCTGCTCATTTGATGTACGATGGTCATGATGATAATCTATTTGACCACTTCTCTTCCGTGGCCCAGAGGCTTGGTGTCTACACTGCCAGGGACTATGCTGATATACTGGAGTTTCTTGTGCAAAGGTGGAATGTGGAGAAGTTGTCTGACCTTTCTAGTGAAGGACACAGGGCCCAGGTAACAACATTGGAACCATGAAACCAATTTTGTTATTTACTTGAGATGAAACTTCCGAGTTCAATTAAGTTTGTTTACTTTGTTCAGAAATTTATCTTGCATCAAGGAACTTTACAGAACCTATCCTATCTATAATTGCATTGTAACTTCTCTTGTGCAATTGGAGATTCATCAAACTGGAAATCCAGTCAGAATCTGAGTTCTTTAACAATCCACTCTGACTTTTGGTTTTCTTTAATTGCTTTGAACAGGACTACCTCTGTGGACTGCCTGCTAGGATCCGCAAACTTGAAGAGAGGGCTCAAGGGAGAAACAAAGAAGCTGCAAAAAACATACCATTCAGTTGGATTTTTGGTCGAAAGATCAGGGCTTAAGAGAGGTAATGTTACACAATTTCTTCCATATTATAACCCCAAGCTAGCTTATAAAGATCTTCCTTCACCAACACCATGATGCCAGAAGAATGTTATGTCGGAACGTGTGTAGATAAAGTATGTGTTAGACTATGCTTTGTTTGGATTACTTAAATGAATTCCTCCAAAGAATTTGCTTTGTTTTGACAATTTTATTTATTTGTTACTTCTCTTCTGTATGCAGTATTGTATCCAAGTTCTATAATGTTTTCTCTCAAGTTCAATAAGATATTTTAAATTTAAACTTGTGTGTTTGGTTCTTTCTACTTTCAAATTTGATTCCTCTCTGGTAACAGATGTGAAAACACCACTTCCCATGAACAGAAGATTCTTCGACCTTTTGTGTTCCCGCTCAAGTTTCACTTCATTTTTATTCATCCAATTGGAATTTTGCCTTATAATTGTAGATTCCAAAAGAATGCCAATTGTGAATCATAGGAAAAGACTATATATATGTAATAGATCATTGACGAATTACATCAAACACTCAAAAAAACAAATGAACAAATCACAATAATAGCAACCGAAACAGATCAAAAACCAACATTTGATATTGATCTCACTCAACATTTCTCACCAGAAACAACAAAAAGACACTAATCTTCAAACTTGGAACGGCCATGGCCAGTCCTTGGGATTCTCCTCACTCTGAACCTTACCAGTTCTCTTCATTGCAATGCCATCACCACCATCGACATAAGCATAGTACTTCAAGAAGAAAGCACAGACAAGAACGACCCAGTCAAGACAAAAGATCACAATACAAAGGCCACCACCGAGTTTCAAAATCACAGCAGCATCTTCCTCACGCACATACGACTTGAGACTCCCGAGGAACTTAGAAGTGTTGGTGAAGATGAGAACAGAGACAGAGCCTTGGAATATAGCTGTGAGCACGGTGGCAACCATGTGAGCAGCGTACCACCGGTTTCTCCCGCAGGAAGCGGCGGCGCAGCCTGAGACAGCGGCGGCGATGGTGGTTGCGTGGAGGAGGATGAGTAGGAATCCGCAGACTGAAGGGATTAGACGGAGAGAGAGAGTGAGAAAGATGCAGCTCGAAGCGGCACCGAGAAGGATGTAGTTGGAGAAAAGGAAGATCTTGTGAGTATGGTAATGAGATTCTTCTACTGGTGAAGAAGAAGAAATGAAACCCATGACTGATGTTTTGAGATTTTTTCCGAGTTGAGTTTTTGGAAAAGTTGGGATTTTGAGAAATGGGTTTCGTTTTCTCTGATGATCAGAAGAAGAAGAGTGTGTGATTTGTGAGTTTGGGATGAAGAAGAAGCACAAACGAGTTTGTTGTTTATGTAGAAGGTAAAGGTTTCTAAATATGACCGTTGTTCGATTCGGAACGGCTGTTTCGTGTAACGGCTAGTTTGATTTTAATAAAGGTGGGCCCAACGAATGAGTTTAAAGATAGTAATAATTATAATTATAAGATGGGCCTAATGCTAATGGGCCGTGTACTGATTCATGTTTATCCGAGACACGGATAAGATTTATATCTGTATCCAAACAAGAGCAGGGTCTTCTACCGTCTTCCTCCTCCTGCTTTCACCTTTCTTCGGACTTTTTTTTGTCGTCGTCTCTCGAACGCGTCACTCTTTTAGTCAGGTTTCCATTTCGTTTTCAGTATTCGTGATTTTGAAGGTTAACGAGGTATAAATATGTCCGATTCTGGTAATCTACAGCTTCCACCATCATCGACAGGTTAAACCTTCTTCTTTCGCTTATTCATTTTTTTTTTTTTTTTTTTTTTTTTTTCTCATTTTGGTCTTCTATAGATTTCCGCGAGGCGTGTGTTATAAAAGTAGTGGTTTCTGGAGATGTTTTGATAGGAATTTTTTTTTGGGAAGGATTTGGAATTTGTGGGAGAGTGTTCTTAGCGTTTGGAGGAGATTGAGCAGAGTTGCAAAATCTAGGAGATTTTGTGGTCTTTTAGCTGTAAGGGTATTAAGAGTAAACATAGGTTCACGTTGTCAATAACGAATTACGTAGGTCGTGTACTGCACCTTGTCATTCCAATAGAGATGTCACATGGAATAGGATGTGTTTCACTTCTTTGTTTTTCGTGATATACTGTGAATGTCTTTGTTTATCCAATGTAGTTTGTTCTCTATGATGGCATATAGATGATCCCAAGGTGTGGTATGTTTTCTTTTCAGTGTGTAACTTTGAGTACCTGTGGATATTACAAAAGCATTATTTGTAACATGTGTTATAGTCAATTCTATGCCTTTTGTTGCGATAGTTACATCTAGACCTTTTTTTTGGTTAAGGCCATGGATGGCATGCTCGTCTTGATAATCTGTATTTTCTTAATTGTAGAGGCAAGAGTTGTTGATGGTTATGCAGCTGCAGCTACTGAGGTTGGTTGGTACATTCTTGGTGAAAATCAGCAGAACTTGGGTCCATATACCTTCTCTGAGCTATGTGGTAAGTCTTTCATGTAAACAGCTTCCTTGTTGTATTAAGTCCGTAAGATCATTATGTGATTCAAACAGCTTGGTTAGAAACAAATTGGATCTAGATGTGCTTTCATACCATTGTAATAGATGTCTAGTTATGTTCACATATGTACTGTAAAATCAAATGTGAATTTCTTTCTCAAATTCAATTAAACAAGATCCAACATGTGTCTCTTTCTGTAATGGGCTATTAAGCGTTCTACTTTACTTGTTTGCTTTGATTGGGCAGACCATTTCAGGAATGGTTACTTACTAGAAACTACCCTCGTTTGGGCTGACGGACGAAGCGAATGGCAACCACTTTCTGCCATCCCTGAGCTTATGTCAAGAATTTCTGTAGCTGAGGTTGGCTATGCAGCTGTAGGTAGGATTCTTTTCATCACTGCTACATAATTTAACTTTTGGTTTTTTCGTCTAGTGTAGAATTTGTTTCCCAGACCAATGGAACTTACTATCTCGTATCTAACCAGGTGCATCTGGGTTGAGTAATGGATCTAATGCTGGACCCAAGCAAGAGAAGCAAGATAATTCTGGTCAGTTATTTAGACAGAAAATTTTCAAAGCTATAATTTGCAAAGTGAGGAAGACGCTTACTACAGTATGTTATTTCTGCAGCCTTTGCTAGTACTGAGGACGAATTTGAGAAGTGGCAGAGAGAGATTAAAGAAGCAGAAGTGGAGGCTGAAATGTTAAAAAATGGTATTGAGCTTGTTAAAGATGATCATGAAAGGGCTTCTTCACCACCTGAGGGTGAAGATGAGTTCACAGATGATGATGGAACAAGATACAAATGGGACAAAGCTCGTAGAGTATGGGTTCCTCAGGTGAGGCTTTACTTTGTCAACTGAATCAATCGTTCTTTCCTTGTTTCTGCTATTTTCGTGGGAATTCAGGTTGTCCACCTGGACTTTCAAGTCACAAGTGGAATCATTTACATGTGTCATCTAGCTTGGTGGCTCATGGCGTTATCTTATTTTTAGATATACTATGATTATCTCCCATATTTTTATTTGCATTTATCAGGAAACCTAACAGGCCTACTCAGTGTATTATTTACTCTTTACTTGGTTTGGGTTTTTCCTAAGGAGCACCTTTTGAAAGAGTAGATAATTATTTTCTTAAAATAACCTACGTGCTGATGCTGTTTTATTGTAGGACGATTCAACACTGGGTAGCGTTGACCCGTACGGACTCGAAGAGATGACCTTTGCTAAGGAAGATGAAGTATTTCCAACAATAAACATTCTTGACACTTCTGTTGATAAGAAGGATGCCTCTAAGGATGACGTGACTGGTAAGAAAGAAGAAGATGGCTCTGACGAAACAGCCGAAATAAACGCTAACGGCAAGAGAAAGCTACCAGAGCCAGAAACTGAAAAGAAGGTTTTTTCTTTTTTTCTTTTTCTTTTTTCTTCATTTTGGTTTCTTGAATCATCATTCACTTTCTTAAGGTCATGCATGTCACTTCACGTTTTTTGGCCAAATCATGTTTTTTCTCACTTGTCTCGACCTTGCGCTGTAAGTACTAGCTTTCTTGATTGGGGAGTTTTTAATCTTTCTTTAGCTGCTAAGTTGTAGTGGGTAAATTACCATTTGAACGATATCTACATCTTAAAGGTTTTTAGACATCATACTTATATTAGGATTAGCAGAATACTTATACCATCGTTTTTTGTGTTACTAGTAAAGGTTGTTTGTGATGTATGAAATTATGAATCAAAGAAAATAAAGTTGCATTTTCTCATGAAAATTTCTGCTAGCGTTTCTAAGTTCAAATTCATGTTCAGGAACCAAACAAGCCTCCAGATTCGTGGTTTGAGTTAAAAGTGAACCCACATATTTATGTTACTGGGTTGCCCGATGATGTCACCCTTGAGGAAGTAAGTTGTGGTCATACTTTTTCTACCATTATGAATATATGAAGCTTTGAAATGAACTAATACTAGGGATATCAATTACAGGTAGCTGAAGTTTTTTCTAAATGCGGCATAATTAAGGAGGTAAAATCTCACTATCTTGTGATTCTTTCCTTGTTTTTTGGAATTTTGTGTAAGTTTTCCCTAACAATGTGGAACGGATAAACATTGCAGGATGACACTGGCAAGCCTCGGATAAAGCTTTACAGTGACAAGGGGACAGGAAAATTAAAGGGTGATGCTCTTATCACGTATATGAAGGTAATGAAAATACTTGAAATTCTTCTGTCATGGGATGTATAAGGTTATGATTCTTAAACTATGTCTCAGTTTCCTCTTCATGTCTATTTAGTTAATTTATAATAATAATTATTTTTTCTTCATTAGGAGCCCTCAGTGGATCTGGCAATTAAAATCTTAGATGGGGCTCCATTACGTCCAGCTGACAAGCTCCTCATGTCTGTTTCTCGAGCTAAGTTCGAGCAGAAAGGTGAATACTGTTGCACAATTTGTTGTATAACGTCTTATTTGTTTACGGGTTATGTAAAACATTCCATCAGTGGATTTTGTTTCGACAATATTTACTTATGGTTCTTATTAGCTTTTACCTTTCTTCTTTTCACTCAGGGGAGAGATTTATAACTAAGCAAACCGATAACAAGAAGAAAAAGAAGCTTAAAAAGGTCGAGCAAAAGTTGCTTGGATGGGGTAAGTTTTCACTTTTGTGTACTAGAAACTTGCCTTTATTTCTAGAAAGACACAGAAAGGAGATGCTAAATATTCATTTCCGTACGACCATAGGAAAGTTTATTGATAGTAGTTATAATTTCGTTTGCTAGGGAAAGATATTATATTTCTTCTCTATGCTTTACCAGATTCTATGTAGAACTCTCTTAAGTTAACCAGTACAAGACTCTAGACACCTCTTACCTAAACAATTTGGAAGGAAACCTTTCAGTGACTATCAAAACAAAAGCAGAGTTTAGAAACTCGATATAGGGTTACAGAGCAATCATTCTTTTCTTCTTCTTTCCGATGAAGTTGCGTGTTTACCTGTTCTTTAGCCAATTTTCCTGTTATCTTGTTTATTTAGGTTAGTGGCCATTGCGGAAGCATGAGATCAAAAGGGAACATTTAGTCATGTCGATATAATCTATTTCTGATTATTTTTAGTTGATTTTTAGCATATGAAAATTAATAAAGAGGTGGTGATTTTAGTTGTTGAAGGTGGAGTTTTTCCTAGTGGATTCTAAGCATATTTATCGTGTTCTTTCTTTTCCTTTTTTGTTCTTGACATAGGTGGTACAGATGATGCTAAGGTCTCAATACCTGGAACAGTCGTTCTGCGCTACATGTTCAGTCCAGCTGAGTTGAGGGTAAGGTCTTGTCTAACAGTTAGTATGAGAAAGTTGCCATTTTAAAAAGTAGCTGATAACTTGAGCATTTTACTCTGTTTGCAGGCTGATGAGGATCTGGTTACTGAGTTAGAGGAAGACGTGAAAGAGGAGAGTTTGAAGCATGGACCGTTTGACTCAGTGAAGGTGATAATGTTATGTGTTTTTTTTTCTAATCTTAAGCTTGTGGTTGTGCTGCATAAAGCTTTGTTGAAAGTTGAGATTATTTTGGAGTATTAATCGTTATCTCTTATTTTACAGGTATGTGAGCATCATCCACAGGGTGTTGTTCTTGTAAGATTCAAGGATCGGAGAGATGCACAGAAATGTATAGAAGCAATGAACGGTCGATGGTACAAACTCTCCCGAGTCATTTCCGCCTAATTTGCCATTAGAGTCTGTCTCCATTTTGATTTATTGCTTACATGTATTTCTTTTTCTGAATGAATGCGCAGGTATGCAAAGAGACAGATACACGCGAGCATCGATGATGGATCAGTGAATCACGCTACAGTTAGAGATTTTGATTTGGAAGCCGAACGGTTAGATCAGTTTGCAGCTGAGCTCGAAGCAGAGTGAAAAAAAAAGCACAATGATCTAAAGCCGGGAAAGATTTAGATGACTAAAGCTGGGAAACTCAGGTTTGTGATGTACATCAGTAGGCAAAGACGCATCCGTATCAAGATCAAAGGCAAAACCAGAGTATCTAAAAGTAGTATTACTATCACCCTGTAGTAGAGAATTAACGAATAAGACTGCACCTTGCGTGTACTTTCATACTCGTTGACTAAAAAACCTTTACAGAAATTTAAAAATCAGAAGTTATATCATATGCTTCACTCTATTTTTTCCCCCTCAGTTGAATCGTGATACTTCTCAGATTTCATATGACTTGAAGAAAATGAATTTTATCATTTGTCGAAGTGATAGGCTTTATTACCAAACTTACCTTGTCCAGTAGTATTTGGGCCTAAATTTCATGTTGCAGCAGAATGTTGTCAGATCTCTCTAACAGAACCTTTGTTCTTAATTTGTAAATTCGAAATATTTTCAGATTTTCCCGCAATGAGGCAAAGAAGCCGCCGAGTTGAAATGTTTTGAAATAAAAATTTGGGAATAATTAAGTGAAGCTAAATACTGTTGGGAGAAGACAAGTTGACAAAAACAAAATTGTTGGAGAAAAATTGATCTAAATCTAAAGCTAATGCGGGACCCGCTCATGGTTCAACCAATAAGAACACGACGTTTATCACGAAACATGTGTTCCTTTGCCGCACCAAATCCTTCATTTTAATCTAAAATACAAAAAAATTTATCGACCCGAAGATCCAAATTTCGAAACTTTTTTTCGCATTTTGCAATTTGCAAATTCCACAATTTTTTTAACTGTTTCCTGAGCTTAGCTCGTTGTTGTGTCTGATCTTCAAGTAGAAAAAGGGTTCTGTCTTAAAAGATTCTGCTTTTCCCCAATTTGGGTGTTTTTCTTTCGAATTAGGGTTTCAGCGAGGACCTCTGTTCAAATCGAGCTGGTCTCTGAGCTTGGTGAATTTTTCGGTAATTGATCTAATTTTTGCTCTCTATTCTACTTTCGAAGCTCGCGTAACTAGTCGAGGGTCTCTGCTCAGTGGAAATTGCGACACCTTGTTGTCGGTTTGAGCTAAATTTGGATTCTGTTGTCGAAATTTGGAAACTTTTTTTGTTTTCTTCTGTAGACGCATCTTTTGTGTTGAAGATGTCTTCGTATGCTACTAAATTGGAAAGGGATTTAGCTGTCCTATCAATTTTTGAAGCTCAATTTGTTAAGCTGAAATTTCTAACCAAGTTGGTTCCTTTTTGTTGAAACTTTTAGGGTTCCTTCTGGGTCTAGAGGACGAGGAATGTTTTATTCGCAGTTTATTTTAGCTAAGAAAGGGCCACTTGGGACAATATGGATTGCGGCCCATTTAGAGAGGAAGCTTCGAAAGAATCAGGTGGCTGATACTGATATCGGAGTCTCCGTTGGTGAGTTTTTTTTAATCTGCTTTTGCTTTTGATGTTCAGTCTCTGATTCAGGTCTCAGTAATTAGACCAGAGTAGGGTTAGCTGAAGCTAAATTTTTTAGATGAATTGTTTTCTGCAAGTATTGGAGGAACAAGGGAAACCAGTTTTTGAGGAGAAACAAAAATTAGGGTCTGACCAAAATTTTGTATGTTCACACTTCTTATCCAACGTAATGTGTTAAATAGCTACCTGTTTATAAATGTCTTTTATCTTTATTTTAGTTTGGTCAGCAAATGTTTTGAATCGATATTTTAATGCTAATCTTCATTTATCATACCTCAAATCAATACTGTATCCTCTATATATAGACATTAATAATCATGTCACATGAATTTTGCCTGCTTATATTTGTTTTGTTAATCCCAGCCATCTAACGCTAAGTTATTTCCATGCCATGCTGTTTTTTTTTCTCTTTGCCCTGATATTTCCATCAAATTATTTCCTAATCTAACTAATTTTTTTCTGAGCAGATTCTATTCTCTTTCCGGAAGCTCCAATTGCATTGCGATTGTCTAGTCATCTTCTGCTTGGTGTAGTGCGTATATATTCAAGAAAAGTGAATTACCTCTTCGATGATTGCAGTGAGGCATTGCTAAAGGTAAAGCAAGCTTTTCGCTCTGCTGCAGTTGACCTACCTCCAGAAGAATCCACAGCGCCATATCACTCTATTACGTTGCCAGAGACATTTGATCTTGATGACTTTGAGCTTCCAGACAATGAGATCTTTCAGGGGTTGGTTTCGTGATGTTTTAACATTCACGCTCGTATTTTACTCTTAAGCTGTTATGCATAATTAATCAGACGCGTTATTGATTTGTTGTGTTTTGTTTTCCTGTCTAGCAGTAATTACGTTGATCATCATGTTAGTACAAGAGAGCAGATCACCCTCCAGGATACCATGGATGGTGTTGTATACTCAACGTCACAATTTGGATTAGATGGTCAGTGGTTGTTTCGTGACACTTGTCTTTAGTTTGTAAACAGCTGTTCCTTAAATAAGCAAAATCATTTTCATACCTTTCCAGAACGATTTGGTGATGGCGACACTTCTCAAGCTGCTTTGGATCTTGATGAGGTATTTTCGTGTTCATAGAACAGAAAAATTCTTTTTTGTTCAAGTCATTTTGGAACAAGACATAGGATAACCATATAGGAAAATGAATATGATGAGGTTATCTGTAGATTTCATTTGCCTCTAGATTTTGGGTTCTTTCTCTCTACGGTTTGGGTAGACGCAGCAGCTGGAAGCTCTGATTGGCATCCAGTTGCGGAGTCCTTGACTATGAAAAGCTTGTTATTTCGAGTGTCAGGTTGTAGTCATGTTGTAGGGTCAGGATGATGTTATGTTTTCTTTTCCTAGTGAAGCTTTGCGTATTTAAACTCAGAGCTTCTCTCTTATTATTTAATTCTGGGTGTGATGTTTTATCCTCTATTGTTGTGTAGGCAGTATTCCAGGATAAGGATGTTATTGGATCTGACGATGAGAGAGTTCCAGGGTCAGTTTTTGTTTATTGTCTGTACTCTGTTCTTCATAGCATAATTTCAGTTTTGCTTCCCTATGGTTTCTCAAATTAATTAGTATCTGCACTATGAGCCGTATGATCTGTAGCTATTCATTACCTTTTCTAGTTTTTTTTCATATACTATAGATTGTTATCATAAAAATTATAAATGTTCAGATGAGGGAAGAACTCAAGTTGACTGAAAGATATAAATTCCTTTTTGGCAGTTGAATGTCTGTTTCCAAGCTATGTAACCATGCTTTTTTAGTTCCATGACATCCATACATTTTGTGTTTGTTCTGGTATTAGATAGTAAATTAGAACTGCAATTCGGCAAGTCTTATCCTTCTTAGATCTGGTCTTTTGGTGTACAATTTGGATTTGCACGTCACCAATTAAAAGTTTTACTTGTATTTTTTCTATTTGTTGATAGAACTGATCACAATGCGTATCTGGATGCGGCAACACCCGGGATAAAGGATGCGATGGTAGGAGTCTCTGAAGCCATACCCAGGGATTTCAATGAAGAGCAGGTGCGTACCATCAGAGACATAATTCTCGAAGGGCATACATATAGTTGCTGAATAACTGTCACCTGACTTCCAGTGCTTGCTTCAATATATTTTAATGTTTCTGAATGTACTTTGCAATTGCAAATTCCAAATTTCTAGTTCTTATCTCCACAGACTTATTGGTTTAGTGTTCTGGTAAGATTATTGGATAGTATTATTGCATTTTGTTTCTTATGAATATCACTTTTTGATAGGTTGAAGATCTTGCTATGAATAATGAGTTCGTTGAAGATGCTCAAGCTCCTCAAACTCCTGGATTAGTTGAGGTGCCAAACTCGTCTAGTGTCAGAGAGCAGCTGGCATGCGATGATCGCATGGAGGCTGAGGATGTGAATGCAGAAGAAGGTAGGAAGACCTCCGGGGAGCTGGATGCTAATGAGATGCATAAACGTGGGGAAGACCTGTCTGCTGAATATAATGTCCCAGAATCAGCAGTTACCCCTGTGGAGGTAGATACGTCACCGGTAGCTAAAAATGTTAACACACAAAATGAGCCAGAGGAGGACAGAGTAGAGCATGTGCATGTTACATCTCCATGCTATTCTCACATCACCACGGAGATGGAGGATCCTGATCAAGTAATGACCGAGGCCGGAACCAATGTTAACAATGTTGTAACTGATATGTCTAATGTTGTTCCTCCACTTGAATCCCCTGGAGAACAGAACCGAGGTTTGTTGGCAAATAAATTGCAAGTCTAATGCGACGTCTTAGTGCTGCCTGCCTGCCTTATTCTTATCAGTTTTATTGTTTCTGCCAGATCATTGTACCATTGCCACTGAGGTCAATCAGGAAACAGATTCTAGTTTACAAGGTGATGGACCGGCGCACAGTAGACCAGATGAGCAGCTGGATAATGTGCACGCGACTGATGAACAGTTGGAAAATTTGACTGGATTTACTGATTCTGATTTGCCTGCACCTGAGAAGGTATTAGCTGCACCTAACAGAGAGGGGGATGGAAATGATTTCATGGTTGAATATACGCCAGATAAAGAAGACCCTGGCACATGTAATGATGATGTGGGAAACAATAATATTACTGGGAAAAAGCGCACTTTCACTGAGAGCACACTAACTGCAGAAAGTTTGAACTCTGTTGAGTCAGTTGGACTGATTCAGTCGAAGAGAACTGCATCTGTCCCTGATGACGATGATTTGTTGTCCTCTATCTTAGGTATCAGTTTTTTTTTTTTTTTGTTCCTTTTCCTGTTATTTTTATACATTCTATTGCTCTTTGAGCTACCTTTATGGATCAATAATCATTTTTTTTTTGTCAGTTGGAAAGTCATCCTTTTTGAAGATGAGACCCACCCCTGTGCTTGAAGCAGCGTCGACTAAACGGTTACGATCTGCCCCCCGCTCTACTGCCACAAAGAGGAAGGTTCTAATGGATGACCCTATGGTCTTGCATGGCGAGTATGTTTATCTAACTGATATAAAAACTGCTTTTTATATCTGATTTTCTTATACCTTAGTTTTCATTTCATTACTTTCATAGAACTTCTTGTTATAGCCTTGCTTTGCACTTAGGACACTAAAGTCAATAGTAAAACTGTGTGAATCTTGAATTTGTTGGACGAAAAACTTCTTGATACTGATATTTACTTTACTGTAATCGAAGTTTGATCTTCTATTAGGTTTGACACTTTATTTACCTAGGGGCGAAATTGTTATCTTTACCTTATCTCAGATTGTATTTGTTTTCTTCTGATATTACCTACTTCTGTTTAGCCTTATACGTCAACAACTGACAAACACTGAAGATATACGCCGTGTGCGAAAGAAGGCACCTTGCACCATTCCTGAAATCGTAATGCTTCAAAGGCAGGCTTTGGAGGATGGACTCTTGAAGGAGCCAATATTCACTGGTAGGTTCATGGCGTTTAAATGTAGACCGTTCTACACACATTCTGTCAATTGTTCGTGTTAACTGCAGTTACACAAGTAATATGTTTCAATCATTTTCAGGTATGTCAGTGGAATTAGTATCTCTGCACAATGAGCCGTTTGATCTTAGAGGAATCATGATAATTGAGAGTGATGACCGTCATGCTTCTGTTGGAGTGGTGGAAGATATTGGATGTTCTGTTATGGCCACGGAAGAAAATAAAACGGAAGGAAGTTCAGCTCCTCAAGCTTGCCCAAATGATTCAGAGGAGCAACCTGGCAACGGTCCGACTCACCCACAGGAGGAACATATCATAATCCAAGAGGAAGAGATTAAAGATGATAACGAGCTTGCTGAAAAAATATCTGACTTGGAAGTTTTGAAGGAAGGCAATGGAGCTGTTGATGAATTAAATATTGTAGTGAGTGACGATGTCAGTAAAATGCCATCTGAGGAAAAACTTGACCGTGTAGAAGATTTACAGGTGGAAGGATCCCATGAAAACCATGATGGAGAAGGCGGGCACGATGTTTGTGCGGATAGTAATGCAAAAAGTTGCACTGACATTATTGAAATTGCTGAAGGTGATATAGATAACAACCCCATTTTCAATGAGACGGACTTGAAAGTTGAAGATGAACTTCCACATGAAGATAAGAAAACGGATGCATCAGCTGAAGTTAGTGAGATTGGGGTAGATGATCAGATTCCATGCGATAACGCAGTTGGCTCCACCGAAACGGGATGCGTAGAAGCTGGTGACTTGAGTAACATGGCTTTGGAAAATTGCAATGAACCTATTGTGGAAGCGAATATTGATGGGGTGAATCCAGAGATAGAGTCTTATAATAATTTTGAACTGCATAATGAGATGTCTAATGAGGAGGCTTATATGCAAAGTGCACTAGATGGAGAACCTACTTCTCGTGATGGTCTTATGGGATACAATGATGTAAGTATTTTAATGGCTTCATATCCTTATTCAAGTAAGACATGCTTCTGACTCTCTTGTTATCTTATGGTGTAGGAAATGGATATCATGGGAGTTCCACATGACACAGGTTCTAAGGCTTTTCAAACTTCAATTAAAATTTATGCATATGGTCTGTATCATCTCCATCTAATCAATGGGAATCATGGGATTAAAACTCTGGTCATCCTAGCCTGGTTTAAAACTAGACTGAACAAGCTCAAACTCATGAGCATGATTTGGATACAAGATATTGCTATTCCCGTGATTTCTCAGGGGTTCTGCCTATTAACTTCTTGCTTTCTGTCTCATCAGGTTTTTTGAACGTGGATGATGATGAAGTAGATGAAGATCAAGAGGAAGATGATGAACAGTATGGTGACGAAACTCGTCTTCTAGAGAACAGTGGATGGTCTTCTCGTACCAGGTCTGTACAGAAAATAACTTATCCACATTCCATGAACTTCTGCCAATATTAACTTCTATCATGTAAGATACGTGATGGGCTTGAGTTATGAAATAGTCTGATTCTCTCTACTTATAGGGCTGTGGCAAAGTATCTCCAGACGTTATTTGACAAGGAAGCTGAGAATGGGAAGAATGTTCTTGTGGCAGACAAACTTCTAGCTGGGAAAACCCGTAAAGAAGCATCAAGGATGTTTTTCGAAACCCTGGTATGTCCATAACACAACCCTAAACAAAAAAGCTCTGAACTTGAACCTGTCTTATTGTTTGACTAATTTTGCAGGTTCTTAAAACAAGAGATTACATCCAAATTGAACAAGCTAAGCCCTACGAAAGCATCGTCATCAAACCGCGACCAAAACTCACCAAATCCATCTTCTAGATGGAGAAAGATCAGTCTTATAGTTGCAGATAGGTAGTTTGGTCCAATCCGAAAACATCATCGATTCTACTTCTCTAAAGTTATTACACTTCCCTTTTAAAGGCAATGTATTAGTAATAGTATCGACAGTGTTGTAGGCCATCCAAGAAGTAGCTGGAGGTTGGTGTATGTCATTGTTTACCTTTATATGTATAATGACTTGTTGTATGTGTATATATATTGGTGTAACCATGAGCACCAGGTTTAAATTTGAGAGATGCTAATTTTATGCTGTATGGATAACCGAAGTTCTCCGGTTTGTGATATTGAACTTGAGAATGCTGAGGAAACTATTCACATTTTAATAAATAGTATTTTTTCATATAATTTTTTTTTGTGAAGTGAAATTGTTTCCTCGTTTGTTTTGTACATGATGTTTTTTCCCCACTACTGGTAAGTGATAATGATGAAATTCAACAGTTATCGACTTTCTAAGGAAAGAAATATACAGTACATGGATAATGAATGGTACCAAATGTACCAAAGGATCCCTATAGGTAAAGTGCTATTTCCTATTTGGTGTTTTTTCAATTCATCAAATGGGTCTTTTATATTTGTGACGCTTTAAATAATATACAAGTTTGTTATTCTCATTCATTTGGGTGTCCACCAGTTATCATTTAATTCTCCATCAAATCGATCCTAGTTACTTTTAAGCATTTATAATTTCTCATAAATTGAAGTCTTTTATAAATCACAGACTATATTATGCAGTAAACGAAATAAATTAACTCAGCTGAATATATAAAAAGTAAAAAGTTGAATTCTTTTTCTTTCACTTTTAGCATAAAATAAAATCTATCTTTTTCCTGTAAAACCATTTCTTGACAACTTACTACAATCAAAAATTGGAAATTCAGACGTAAAAATCATACAGAAACCATGAAAAAAGAATACACAGAGCCACCGAGGACAATGAACATTCTCATGCTTGATAATGGGATACATCAAAAGCATTAGAGAGAGTTATAAACGCTCACTCAGACTGAAGAACTGTAAGGTAATAAGGAATTCCTTGGCATGTCCCTGATGATGTTGTTGATGATGCACTTACATGCTCAGATAGTTCCCAGTCAAGTTTATACGACGAGAGATCGTAGATACCTGGAGAGAAAACTGATATCTGCAGTGGGATTTCGGTTGTAGATAATGGCTTGATTTGCACCTTTGTGGAACTTAAACCTGACCATATGAAAGGAGGTGAGCTTTCCATGGACGATGGCGGTTTGCTCAGACGGCTCCCCATGACATCTGAAGTTAATTTCATCTCTTCTGTTACGGCTGGCACGTAGCGCCACCCAGATTGGCTTCCAGAGGAAGTAGTTGGTGATGCTGTGTCTAGTAGACAATCAATGGTGTTGATGATTACAGATGATAAACCCTCAGATGTGTTTCTGATTATCAGCTTTAGGTTTATTTCACACAAGGTTGAAAAGTCGTGGTGTATGGTTTTAGGACCCTCTAGTGACCACGAAAGCGGACTTGAGCTTCTGATACTATAATTGAACAACAACGGGATTAGAAGTGGAAAATAGGTCTGAAAGCTGAAGAAAGGTGTACTTCTGCGGATACTCTTACCTATTGTGACATGAATGGTGAGACAGAATCTCTGGTACATCTGGGACTGCTGATGAATTGCTGCTTTTTGCTAGGCTAGAAATTAGAATGAAGTCAACAGCATTTGGACTTACCTGTTTCATCATATCAAATTTGAGTTCACTACAATTCTGATGATAGTATGTTACAGGTGAACTGATACTACGTTTAAGAGAGTAATATACACTTTCATAAAATATCTCTAGCGCATAAGATTTGTCCCTGAAGAAGATTTTCGCTTACCTGAGCTGAGGGTCCCTGACATGACCTTTCGCTATCATGGAAGCTTGCTAAAGGTGAGTTAACGATATCGAAAAGCTTTTCATCGCCATCTTGAGTAAACAGTTTTACATCGGTTTGGCTGGAAGGCAGGGACATGCTTTTGTAATCTTCAGTCCCGGATTTTCGGCAATCCTGAAATTAATAAGAACATTCTAATTTCAGACATGAAAAAGAGAAAGACCAACTAGCTACTAAAAGTGCATTAAATGAACTTTCTAAGTTCCAACGACCTTTATTATGAAGAAACAAGATAATGTTTGCCCAGCAAGTAAAGTCTTGGAAGGTAAGATTGTATCAACAGGCTGAAGCAATGAGATACCCCACCGGCACCCAACTGTTGACAGCTGGTGAATTTGGAAACAATCTGACTTCGCACAGTTCACAATATCCATACGCACAAGATATTCTTGCAATCTTGATGGAGAGGGGGTGATTTCGTATGATGTCTCTAGAGATGGCAAAACCTAGATGAAAATGTACGATAGAAATGGTTAGGTTTGTAGGCAAATGAAAATCTGCATAAACCATAGTCAAATTCTATAAACAAACAAATATTGTAACCTAAAGATTCATTACCTGCAATTTATAATGCATCCTTAGGGTGCGGTATTTCATGATGCTTGATACATTTTCCATCTCATAGTATATTGTAAAATACAAAGATATAGTTCCTGGGATGGCAGCTCGAAGCCAGAGAGGCCACCTTATAGATTTATCTCCTTGCAGTGATACATCCTGAAAGAAATCAGCATTCAAAACCATGTTGGAATAACCTGACATGCACATTCGCCTTGAGGCTTGAAGGAAAGGCTTGCTACGGACCTTTGGAAATGCAAATACACTATTAGTTCTAATTGTTTCACGCTGGACAATATCTTGTTCATTGCCCTTCCTTAAGCAATCTGGAAACTCGGTTGTCAGATCTTCTTCATGATTTCCAGGACTTACAAATCTTGGATGACTAATCTTCATTTTAAGATTCTACGAGGACAGACAGATTTTGTTAGCACAAGAAAGAAATAGTTCAGTGGATAGTTTAGCATCACATTATCCGGTCATCAAGCAAATATGATAAACCAGACCATAACAAACCAGATTTATAAACACAGTAACAACCACACAATAGCAACGAAATCACTGGTTGGCTAAATGGTAGAGAACATCGAATGATAAGGGTTGATCAGAAAAAACTACCTTTATTGGGGATTCTGACTTATTTTTTAACTCTAAAACAAGATAACGTAGATCTCCAGCATACAATTTCCCAGGCAGATGATCAATTGAACCCTCAAGCCTGGGTAGACTCTGCACAGAAAAAGTTATATACTTTAGAGGTCGCAACAAATCTTAAAAAATAAACATAGAGGAAAAGTTTGCACCTTGATGACTAAAAATTTCAAGGCATCAGTGGGAGTAAGTTTGTTTTTCTTTCTTCCTTTGGCAGTTTTTGCCTTTACAGGCACAGATTGGAAGTAATGTACACCTACGATGGAGCCAGACAACTCCCACCTTACACCGACAATTTTGAGGATACCTTCTTCACTGGGGGTAACAGTAAGTCTCACCTACAAGAAAAAAGCAATACAATAAGTAAGACGTAACAAACAATTAGCAGCTAAGTAAAACCTCAGAACTTCACCAAGGGGGTAGAGTAGGCAAACAGAAGATATAATAGTCAAAAGTTTCAAAACGATCAAGGAAATTCAACACTGTGTCTTCAATTAATGTTAGTAGCACTGAGGTGTAGTCTCATATAATCAGTAACTGCGCAATCAATAGAGTATGACTTGTTAATTAGTTTCCCACATATGACCAAGCAATTATTTCATAATTTTCTTCTAGGATGAACATACATGCAATTCAAAATTCTGATAAAGCAGAGTAAATGACCAACAACTACAAGTGAACCATCAAAGACTTTAAATAAATCGTTTCTACATTTACACAAGATGGAAAATTTTGGGTAGCGGAAGATTTTAAATATTTAAACTTATCAGCCAATCTAAGTATCCAAGCAGGCTCACCAATTTTTTTTCGCCTCCACCTAATGTGAAGTCCACTTCAGACAAAGCGAAAGAAGAAAAGCCAGAGGTTGTAACCCTGTAGTATTGTTGACATAGGTGCACAGCTTAATCAATCAAATATAGCCTAAATTTTTTGAAAGAAACCTGATTAAGGCAGATTAGCTGCTTACCGATTATGCTCTGTGGAACTCTTAGGATCCAAGATTGAGCTACTTGGCTCTTTATCTACTTTACAAAGGCCAAATGTGGAGATCAGTTTCGCATATACAACCTGATGGATGTAGAAAATTATTACGTGAACATGAAATAACAGATACAGCTTACCTAATTGTAGGTCATCAGAATTTGCGGTAAGTTCACAGATGAGAGACACGCTTGTTATGGAAGTAGAAATCAGCAATGGATTCCTAAACTCCAGATCCACTTTCACTGACTCTGAAACAAATGAAGAATAAGTAAGTAAGAATCCACAATAAAAAATATTTTCAAACATGTTACACCAGAATCTCATGCCCTCAATAATATGGAAATGTATTGGCAAAAGAAATTCCTCTTCCTTGGAAGAAGCACAAGTGTTAACATTTACAGATACTATGATATCACAAATGAAGAAACCTGATACTCCCTCTCTCTCTCACTCATCCATATCCCCATGCAAAAGTATTAAAGCTAGTCGTTTTAAAAATATTTATTTTCAAAGAGTCAAATCAAGACCGTAGATCAAATTGAAATGTCCGGCTGCAGGCGTCATAAGGCAAAACAGATTTTGGAAAAAACTGTGAGCTGTATTAGATTGCATTATTCTAGCCTTCAGTTCAAGTATAAGTTATCGGCAGGATAATTGTGAAGAATATTGTGTATGATGCAGGTAAACAGCTAATGCAGCAAACGACAACCTGCATACCTCCAGCGACACAAACATTTGATTCCTTGTATTTCTTTGGCAGAAGCTTTGACTGTAACTCCAGCCAGTTCGACTTGCCAGAATTTAATGATGGGATGATATCATCCTCCAGTGACTGCCAGATGCTCTCTTCTACAAGAGCCTGACCATATGACATGTAAATCATAGTGGTAACAGGAGATGCAAACTCACCATTAATGAAAAGGAAACAATGGAATAATGCAAAAAGATCATTTATTGGCAAAGAATCCACAAAATATTAACCAGAAATACTGATGCCAATAATGTTGTTCATAATGGGCTATAAACACAATACATCCTAGGAAGATTTTGATGGGTAGAATTTTGTACATACTTCCAATTAATGAATATGAAACTTACAGAAGCTTGAGATGCGTAAGTGCGATGGTCTTCATATATAACTTGAAGAGACGACATATTAATAATTGGTAGTTGAAGTCCCACCACCTCGTGCTTCATTCCAGTTTTCTTCAAAATGCAAAATGATATAAAAATGAGAATGAAAATAAGAACGATTTTGTATAAACAAGAACAAAGAGACCATAGGTAAGTCTCGGAAACGCTATATTTTTTCCTTAGGAGCCTCAGTAGAGTGTATCAAAGCGCATGTAAAGGCTAGGCACCTTTACAATGTCGAAAAAGTCCCTCAGAAAAATCTCTTGGGTTGCCTTGGATTGGTATCCACAGTCCAGTACTTTGAGCATATTTCTAACTGCAACATCATGCATCCCAACAATTGCATACCACCTGAACATATAATTTTAAGCAAGTTATAGACCACAAATTTATAAATTTTACATCGCACACGACCTACATTTACCATATTCAGAACTTACTGTCCAATATGAAAATATACATGGTCTTTGATATGGCTCCATGTAGTTGATTTATAAACAGTGATTGCACTTTTGTATGTACGAATTGCATGGTTGACCTGGCAAAGGCAAACAAAATGTGTTCTTTAGAATGCAAAGCATGGTCAAAGCTTGAGTTCTTTCAGAAAAGTGACATGTACCTGATCACAGTTTTTATAGTGATCTCCTGAGAGAACTAAATGAAATCCATACTTGTGTAGCATCACTGGCCTAGTTAACACGTAACAGTAAGAAGCATGCTCCAACATGACTGCAGCGTGCAAGGGTTCCTGCAAAATGAGCAAAAGTTAGCAACAGTATGATATTCACACTGTCTATAGGCCTAAAAAGAAGCACCTCTCCACAAATGCGGAAGTAAACAGAAGCAGCTTCTTTGTGCTGCTTTCTAGCCTTTAGCATCTCTGCCCACCAGAGGCCACATCTCGTAGCATTTTGAAAGCCAGACTTCCCAAGTTTCTGCATGAGAAATTTAAAGCATGTTTCACCACATACTGCCACGTCACTTACTTATGTTCAACAATTAGTATTTCAGTTTCATGTTTTGCTAATATAAACATCAAATCAAGTAATGGATGGTCATTCACTTAAGGAACTGTTTAGATTAAAGAGTGGATTACAAAGACATACCATATAAGTGCTGAATGCATTTTCCATGCAGTACTCAGCTTCCTTTTTTGACTGGTCTGAGATGAAATATGCAAGTCCCATCATTTCCTTCCAAACATGCATGAAAAGATGAGTAGTAGGCCCAAATTTTAGTAAAACATAACAATGGCCTATAGATGACGAACTACTGAAGCGACCACGGGACATAAAGTGAAGAACTATGAATTTAAAGTCCCAAAATGATCAGTCTGATAACATGCCAAGCCTATTCTATATGTAAGTTTCGAAATACAAGACCAATATTGACTGATTAAAAATAATGCCACAGGAACACATCTACATAAACATAATTAATTACAAAGATAGGAAGCTACCTGAACACCAGCATAGTGCTTCCAAGCTTTATCGAGCTTGTAATCTGTTGATATCAACCGATAGCTTGACAGTGCAAGTTCATAGTCATGCAACATGAAGGCGTAATCACCCAAAATTCTAATTTGAGATTCGGTGGAGCTAAAGGTATACCTTCAATATTGAAATCAAGATTGTTAAAGGTTATAATTAGGTCAGGGTAATCATAAAAAGGGGCAAGGGTTTCAGGAAAACATACATAGAACCTTTAGTCGCATCCGGACCATCGTCTTTTCCTTTTCTCCACCATAAGTTTTTTATCTGGTTTCTAAGACCTTTCCTTGTTGCGGAAATCTAGTGACACAACAAAATGCAAACTAAACGATAAGGAAAGAGAACAAGAGAAGCTTAATTATACAAATAACTTGTTGGAATATCTAAAGCTAACCTGTTGATTAAGTTCTCGAACTTTCTGCTCCATGTAAGGAATTATATGCCTGGAAGCAAACTCTTGAATCAGATCTTTAATCTGCTCCAAAGATGCCAGAAAAAAAAGAAAAACCACCGGTTAAAACATTCCTAAACAGTTGAAAGGTGTGAATCTACTCAGCAACAGAATGTTACTCGAGAACTAGCAGTCAGAAGCCTCTAAAAATACCTCCACAATATCATCACCAGTGAGAGCACATCCAAGTTTGTCGGCTGAAACACTTGATTTCTTTCAGAAAAAAATTGGTAATCAACATAATGAACTTACAAAATTGACATGGATTGATGTATTATGTAAGAGCCTTGAATAATATGTTGTATAAATTTCTGATGAGTGACTTACAAACGAAGCCCAGGGATTAGCCTGATGTTCCACGTTCCCCTCTTTCGATGAATTAGTGCAAAGTAAGTTGCATTCATTATTTCCAAATTGACTTCTCATCTCAGACAGAACTTTAGACGTTCTACAGAAGAAATAGCATCCAGTCAACTAAAACATTACATTTGACACCCATAAAATTAAAATCATATCATATACGAGGGAATAAGGAACAACGACCTCTCTGTTGTTGCATCTTGATTGTCATGCACCAACAAGTAGTGCTTCAAAATATTTGGGTCCATTGCACCATCATTAGGTAATCTATTGGAGTTGAAAAGATCTATAAAATTTTTTATAGGTTCTTCGTCTTTTGATGAAACTACCAAGAGACCTGAAAGCATATTTTAAATTATTTGGTACTCAACAGAAAACTCTATGAGACATAATAGATCAGCAAACCTAGTTTAAAGAGAGAAGACAACAACAACGATTTTCTAAGACTCATTTAATGTCTTACAAGCCACAGGATGATCAAAAGCTTCGTGGTCTGAAAACGACAATGTACGTATAAGTTCTTTATTGTAATACTGAAACCATGAGGGTGCGATTTCAGACTCTGGATCTACAGGGAGGAAAATATGTCAGCATTAGAAAAATAACGAGTTAGAGAATTCGACTTCTCGATTATTAAAGAAAACTAGCGCATGAAGTTAAGAGTAAACTAATTAAGGCATTGACTGCTCATATAAGCATACTTTTGAGTAGAGACTTACTAGAGAGTATATCAGTAATTTGAGGAGGGTCAGATGTCAAATTCTGAAAATCCTTCTCCCCAGCTTGAGTAATAACATGTTCTAGCCGTTGCTTTGCAACCTAGCCATTAAGTAAACATAATCAAAATTGAGCTCAACACTAAAGATGCAGAAAAGAGGAGCCTCTAGAACTACAAATACAAGGTAATGATTTCTATACGTCCAATTAAAGGCCATTCACATAGTTGCACAACAAGAACTAATAATCAAGTGCCTTAATGTTTAGAACTTCAACATATTCTACCGAAGCAAATTGTCATACCTCTACGTTTGGTTGTCTGATATCAGAGGCATAAAACAATCTCAACGTAAACTTCTTTAGCCGATATAGCTGATCGCTTGATGTCCGAACAGGCACTGTACAAAATTTTACAATTGCAATCCTAAAATTAGACGGTTGGAGAAGTAAACCGTTGACAGAAACTTGAAAAACGTAGAACTCAATCAAAATTAGCAATCAAATCAAAGGAATTCACCATCAATGTTGCTAAAGTTGCAGAATGGCTTGAGCGTTTCCACAAAGGATAGCCCATTCTTGAGGAAAGTCTCTTCGACAAGAGGCGTACAGAGAACCATAACCACAGGACTGACTTCCTCCAAGAGCATTTTCCCAAGCGAAGAGTTCACCGGTTCCACCATTTCTCTTCCCTTTCGCCAAACTCTCTCAAATTATTCAAATATATTCACTGTGATAACACTTGTCTCTAATCCGAATTCAGGTGTGGTGGATTTTGGAGGCGATTGCGATTCAATAAGCTAGATCTCCTCGATTAAAGCCAATCAGAGCTACGACGGCAGCGTGCCGGACTTGATGTAGATAGGAAAGAAGATCTCGGTAAATGATGGAGTATGTAGAACCAAGTAAGCAATGAGTACGGCGTAATTCACCGGAAAGTGATAAGGATGATCGTGATTGGGATCGGGAGAGAGATGTAGGCGAAGTCGATTGGAGGAGCCGAGGAGAGTCAGTCGAGCGACATGGAAGACGCAAAAAAAAAAAAACAAATCTATATTTAATTTATTTATTTATGTAATTGTCCTTTTATTTATGTCAAAATTGCAATCGTGCCCATTTATTTGGAAGTAGAGAAATTTGGGCGGAAACTAAAGATAATGGTGATTTTCTCAAAAAAAAATATTGTTACATGTGTGTCTCTGAAATTATGAATTTGAGGGTGTCACAACTTGAGCTGTTATGATTCATGTAAACTTTGTGATGATTGTACAAGTAGTTATAAAAGACACAACTTGTTGCTACCAATAAATAAAAGAAAAACTGTAATTTGTAGCCATTCATTTGCTCTTTAATCCTCTTTTTCTTAGTTATGATTATTCAAAATACCAAATTTCCAATACTGGAATGGTATCCGATTATCTTGTAAGTAAACACAGACTAAAGCATAAACAAAGTGTTTTAGTAGAGCATTAACAAAGACTTAACTAAGTAGGATATTTTATCAAAGTAAAAAACAAAGACTACTAGACGACAAAAAATAAGAAAAAAAAACACAAAACAAAGACTAGATTAAGAAAAACGTTTTAAATATTTTGTCCCACACATCTTCTCGTAACTCGCAGCCAACCAAAGGAGCCCTTAATTTTTTCACACTTTCTCTCTTCTTCTGCTGTTCTCCGCCTCTCAGAGAAAACCATCTCACTCTCTCCCCTGCAATGGCCGCCACGGCGACGGCTGCATCATTGTACGCATCTCGTGTCCACTTCCAGAATCAGAACAAAGCTCATGGCTTTCCTGCAAAGACCCCCAACTCAGTGCAAGTAACTCAGATCATCGATGGGAGGAAGACGAGGAATGTCACTGTTCTCGCCGCTGCTTCCACTGATAAAGCCGTCACAGCTGCTCAGTCTGTAGCTCCGAAGGCTAGTGATAGGTGCGTTTCTGTCAAAAAGCTTTTTTTGTTGATTTTCGTGAATGGGTTGAGATAAATGAGTCTCCTTTCACTTTGGTTTTCTATAAATTGAGATAGGTTCTTCTTCCCTTTCTATGCCTCACCTTCCAATTTCTACAATTGTTGTTGTTTATCATTTTTCTTATTAGTATTTTGTTTCTTTTGGCATATCGTGAATGTTGGATACTAAAAGTTGAAGCTTTGCTTTTCGGTATTAGTGTAGATCCACCCTTTTTCTGTATTGGAGTCAAAAATTCTGGTCCACATCAAAGAATATTCGCTCCTCTTTCTTCTCCATGAACAGTGAAATTTGAATCGTTGTTTTTTCTTCATCTCGAGGTTTTGCTAATCTGGGCAACAAGTTTTCTGATAATCTCACCAACTAATTTACAGAGTAAGGAGGCATACAATCTCGGTGTTTGTGGGTGATGAGAGCGGTATAATAAACCGGATAGCTGGAGTGTTTGCTAGAAGGGGGTATAATATTGAGTCCCTTGCCGTGGGATTGAATGAAGACAAGGCTCTGTTTACTATTGTTGTTCTTGGGACAGACAAAGTCCTCCAACAAGTCGTGGAACAGCTTAACAAACTCGTCAATGTCATCAAGGTTTTCATGTTGTTCTCTTATTAACTTCATTCTTTGCTACTTTGGTTAACAATTTCCTTAGAGCTTAGCCTGCAACAGGAGATGTCTATTGTTTCCTATGACATTAATCTTGGACTCTCATTATGGTCTGCTCAGGTGGAAGATCTCTCCAAGGAGCCGCATGTAGAACGTGAACTAATGCTCATTAAACTTAATGCTGATCCAAGCACTCGCTCAGAGGTAAATAATAGTTGATATTTGCAAGAAGGAACTACACTCGAACTTAGTTCTAAAAATTGGGTGGATGGTCAAAGTTGGTTTTTTTCGGTATGATTAATGCTTTCACATTGAAAAATGTCAAGGACATGGATCAAAGGAAGCTTTTATTCTTTATGATTCATTGAGTCACGGTAAGGAGTCTTTTCTATTTTCTTATGATTAGTGAAATCACATTAAAATCTCAAGGATATAGATGAGAAGATGTTTTCTTCCATGTTTGAATGGAGTCACAATAAAGGGGCTTTCTTCTACTTATGATTAGGCGCTTCCCATTAAAATCTATAGATTAGGCTATGTTATAAAAAGGTTTTTTAATGAAGTTTCCATTTACTACAGATCATGTGGTTGGTGGATATCTTTAGAGCAAAAATCGTGGATACCTCGGAGCACTCTCTAACAATTGAGGTAAGATTTTTCTTCAATTTACATGTATTCAGATCATATGCTCAATATGGTTCTAATAAGTCCCATTTTTCATTTCTTAGGTAACTGGAGACCCAGGAAAATTGGTTGCACTTGAGACAAACTTGGAGAAGTTTGGAATAAGAGAAATTGCGAGAACAGGGAAGGTAAGCTTCTGAAATGTCAAAAGCAAACATTATTTTCTCCATTCCTTTTTAATTGTCAACCACATCTGGCACTAAATGTCTACATATACATATGTCTTGAAAAAGCTTGCTTAAAAGGTTGGACTCACATGCATCATGACTTGTAGCCTTTATTTTTTAAAATTTTATTTTGTCTATTATGTTACCATGGAAGAGTCGGAAGTTCCTTTGCTAAGTCTCCGGATAGGCACAGAGCCAAAGTCACCTGCAACTCCCAGTTTAGCTAAATGACATGTTCACATCTTAAAAGAGTTGTCATTAATCTCAATATGAAATATTAACTTTCCATGTAAATGACATGTTCACATCTCAAAAGAAATCTCATTAATCTCAGTTTCTTTGTTTTAGTGACTATGATGAATAAACTCAAGAAATCATTAGAAATCATTTCTTTTAATTCATAACTGTTGTTGAATATTACTGGTTACCTCTAGATTGCTCTGAGACGGGAAAAGATGGGAGACACTGCTCCGTTCTGGAGATTTTCAGCGGCATCATACCCACATCATATTCAGGAGTCTCATGAAAATGTTGCAGAGCAAAGAAAGCTAGCATTGACTGGAAATGGCAATGCATCATCGGGGGTATAGGAAATAATAGCTAATTTATTTTCTCCCTGTACATATCTAAGCGTCAGTCGATTGATCAGGATCAGCTAATACTTTATTTTAGGGTGACGTTTATCCAGTGGAGCCCTATCATGATTTCAAACCGGTCCTTGACGCTCATTGGGGAATGGTCTATGACGAAGATGTAAGATACATTTTTCGGTTACTGCATTCGTTTTATATTATTTTCTTGTTGATCCAGTATATTCTGAGAAATTGGATGAAAATATGAACGGTAAAACTGTTTTACTTATTGCAGTCAAGCGGAATCCGCTCCCACACGTTATCTATACTTGTAGCCAACGTACCCGGAGTTCTCAATCTAATAACCGGAGCTATCTCTAGGAGAGGTTACAACATCCAGGTTATTATGCACACATGCTTGTTTTTATTTATGTGAATGCCTACTTGCTCTCTACGTTTCTGTCAAGAGTATTAAAAAGTTGTCACTTTTATTGCTCTAGAGTCTAGCTGTTGGTCCTGCTGAGAAAGAAGGCTTATCTCGGATTACAACAGTTATCCCTGGAACTGATGATCATATTGACAAATTGGTTAGGCAGCTTCAGAAGTTGATTGATCTTCACGAGGTTAGCAAATGGTTCGAAACCTTAGTAGTTTGGTTTTCATTTTGTAGGTCTAGTAACGTTTTCCTTTCATTGAGTTTTCTAGGTCCAAAATATTACCCACATGCCATTTGCGGAGCGAGAACTGATGCTCATCAAAGTAGCTGCTCATACTTCTGCGAGGAGAGATGTTCTAGATATTGCTCAAGTTTTCCGTGCTAAAGCCATTGATGTCTCTGATCATACTATCACTCTTGAGGTGCTGATATCACATCTCCCTAAAAAGCTGGAACCTTTGTGATATCACATCTAGTAGCTGATAAAATCATCGATTTGCAGGTTACGGGGGATCTCAGAAAAATGGCTGCACTACAAACGCAGTTAGAGGTCTATGGACTCTGTGAGGTAACTAAACAAAGTTTTTTTCTCTCGTCTCTTGACAGACACAATTGCTAATGCGTTTGAAACTTGATTTGGTGATTCCTATGGTTTGTGTTTTTACGAATTGAAGGTGGCTCGGACTGGAAGAGTGGCATTGGTAAGAGAATCTGGAGTGGATTCGACTTATCTCCGTGGATACTCTCTTCCTTTGTAGTTCCAAAGGTTAGTGATCTCTTTAACAATCAGTAATGAGCCGACAAAAAATAAAAATAAACAATCAATAATGCACCATTGTCGTTTTGCATCACCATCTGAGTTGTATATCAACGGATCTTCTCGTGCAGAGGCCTTGCCACAAGCTTCACTGTTCCTGTAAACTAGTCACGGACTGCAAGTTGTCTCAGCGTCTGTGATTGATTGCTTTCTCACAGAGTGATGGCGTCTTGAGTTGTTATAGGAGGACTTATTTAGAGAACTAAAAATAAATAATCATGTGTTGTTTGGATAGCTTTGAATGCTTTTCTCAAATGTAAAACACTACTTCTAGTTTGTCAGATATTAGTAGCTTTCACAGACTTGTATAATTTGGTGGCAAAGGAAAATAAAAAATTAACGAATTGTGGAGACATGCTTTGCATACCATCGATCTTAATTAGACTAATTAAGTTATAACCGGACCGGCTTGTTTCTGGTTAGAGTCCTCCTTGCGAACACAGAAAACAGGGGCAAAGTTGTAAAATACGGAAAACGTTTTAATTCTCGTCGTCTTTCTTCGCAGCAATGGCAGAAACTAAAAAATTAGATCTTAATTCAGAGGATTCTACTTCTGAATCTGAGGCAAAGCATTTCCAGATCCGAGATCAGATCTGTTTTGTTGTTTCTCTTCTTCTTCAGTCAGTGGAAGCTATGATGTACTGACTGCTCGAGAGAATAGACACGAAGGCACGCTCGAGTAACCATGAGAATGTCATCGGCTTCCACCGGGGAATACCGTCCTGCCGCCGTGAGTCTCGGCAGTGGCGGAGGTGGTCAACGAGATGCTGAGTCTCTGTTTCGTACGAAGCCAATGTCAGAGATTCGAAATGTGGAGTCGGCGACTAGGAAGAACATCGAGGATAAGAAAGAAGAGCTTCGGCAACTTGTGGGCACTAGGTACCGTGATCTAATCGACTCAGCTGACTCGATTGTGCATATGAAGTCGCTGTGTGAGTCGATCTCGACCAATATATCTTCGATCCACGGTAACATTCGATCGCTTTCATCTTCTTCTGTAGCGGAAACACCTAAGCTCGCTAGCCCCAACCCAGCCCGAGTCAATGTCTATGGGATCGCTTGTCGTGTTAAGTATCTGGTGGATACACCGGAGAATATTTGGGGATGCCTTGACGAGTCCATGTTTCTAGAGGCTGCGGGGCGGTACATGCGTGCTCAGCATGTGCAGCAGAGACTGATCAAGTTGGAAGGATGTGGCGGTGGTGGTGCAGCTGAGGTAGATCAGAGTAAGCTGTTGGCGAATTTTCCACTATTAGAACACCAATGGCAGATAGTAGAGAGTTTTAAGGCTCAGATTTCGCAGAGAAGCCATGAGCGGCTTCTGGATTCAGGTTTAGGACTGGGAGCTTATGTCGACGCCTTAACTGCCGTAGCGGTGGTTGATGAGCTTGATCCAGAGCAAGTGCTTGAGTTGTTTCTAGACTCGAGGAAGACTTGGATTCTACAAAAGTTAAATGCTTGTACTGGTGAGGATGCTGGTGATGTCGTTTCTGTGTTTTGTGATGTGTTAAGTGTGATTCAGGTTACAGTAGGACAAGTTGGGGAACTCTTCTTGCAAGCCTTGACTGATATGCCTCTATTTTATAAAACAATCTTGAGTACCCCTCCAGCTTCTCAACTGTTTGGTGGAATTCCGAATCCAGAGGAGGAGGTTGGGTTGTGGAAATCCTTCAGAGATATGTTGGAATCCGTCATGGTCATCCTTGATAAAAATGACATTTCTAAGGCTTGTCTGACTTGGTTGAAGGAATGCGGTGGACAGATTGTCGGTAAGGTTACTGGGAAGCATTTGATTGAAGCTATAGTTACTGGCGCGGAGCTTGGATCAGCCGAAAAGTTAATAAGGGAAACCATGGATAGCAAAGATGTCTTGAGGGGTAGTTTGGATTGGCTTAAAAGCGTTTTCGGGTCTGAGGTAGAGCTGCCTTGGAATAGAATCCGAGAGCTTGTTCTGGCAGATGATTTGAACCTATGGGATGAAATATTTGAGAAGGCCTTTGTGGAAAGAATGAAATCTATTATCGACTCCAGATTTGAGGATTTGGCTAAAGCTGTCAATGTAGCAGATTCGATTCATGCTTATAGCGAAATTACTGGTGAGAAAATCAACTTCCAAGCATACTTAAACAGACCTTCTACAGGGGGTGGTGTCTGGTTCATTGAGCCTAATGCAAAGAAAGTTGGTCTTATTTCCGGAAATAAATCATCACCCGAAGAAAGCGACTTTCAAAGTTGTCTAACTGCGTACTTTGGTCCTGAAGTTAGCCAAATGAGAGATGCAGTGGACAGGCGCTGCCAGAGTGTTTTGGAAGATCTCCTAAACTTCTTCGAGTCAGAAAAGGCAGGTCCAAGGTTAAAGGATCTTGCTCCATACGTGCAGAGTAAGTGTTATGACAGTGTCTCTGCACTTCTTGCAGATGTAGATAAAGAACTCGAATTTCTCTATGCTGCCGCAAAGAAAGAGAACAAGGACAGTGAAGCTATGCCACCTGCTATAATAATTGAGAAATCTCTTTTTATGGGACGCCTTTTGTTTGCATTGCTGAACCATTCAAAACATGTTCCTTTGATTCTTGGATCTCCAAGATTGTGGTGTAGAGAAACTATGACTACAGTTTCTGATAAATTATCATCCTTGTTGAGGCAGCCAACGTTTGGCTCTATTACTACAGTCACTGCTGACAGCCCTGGAAAGCAATTGCATGCCGATCTTAGAAAGCAGACTTCATTAGCTGTTGCTGCATTACTGGGAGCGGAAGAGAAGACAAGTCCAAAATTTGAAGAGCTTAATAGAACTATGCGAGATCTGTGCATCAAGGCTCATACATTGTGGATACAGTGGTTATCTGATGAGCTGTCAACTATTCTCTTGCGTGATCTTAGGAGTGATGATGGATTGTCTGCCACAACTCCTTTAAGGGTAACTAAATATGATCTTTATCCTTTGTCTGCATTTCCTTGTCTTTGAATTCGTTCTGCTTAGCTGTCTCCTCTGCATTGATTTAGAAAGAGCTGACTAAATCGACAGAGGTAGTTAGTTTGCTTAGGTCCTATGTTCAAATTCTTTGTTTTTGGTAGAGATAATTCTGAATTATTCTGTTTCTTTGAAGTTGTAGTGCAATAGTTTACACTTCCTCTTGCATTTCAATAGCCATATGCACGATTAATTTTGTAGTGTCTTTACTCATCCTTAAGAATGATATAGGGATGGGAAGAGACAATAGTGAAGCAAGAGCAGGACGAGAATCAATCTGAGTTGAAGATATCACTTCCATCCTTGCCTTCACTCTATATGATTTCATTTCTTTGTCGGGCATCAGAAGAAATTCATCGAATTGGAGGTCACGTACTGGATAAGTCAATCTTGCAAAAATTTGCTTCAAGCCTGTTGGAGAAGGTGCGTCATCTCTGATTACTTCTTCTCTTTTTTCATCTACTACAGATATTACTGGCAAGAAAAGGTTTCTCTTCAAAATGTTCGTAGCTGTTTGATAAATTTTGTTTCCTATTCACACTTTTTTCACTTTCATCTGTAAACATATCCAAGCTAGTGATTGCTGATAAGAATGATTTTTCCAACCTTCCATTGTACAATGCAGATCACCATTATTTATGAGGATTTCTTATCTGCCAGGGAGGCCAACGAACCCCAAATTTCAGAGAAAGGAGTTTTACAAATTTTGCTGGATTTGAGATTTGCATCTGACGTTCTTTCTGGGGGTGATACAAGTACCAATGTGGAGACACCAAAGACCACAATTAATAGATCGGCTTACAGGCGAAAACAGGACCAACAAAAAATAAAGTCAGTCAATAGAGGTCGAATTGATGGAGTGACCTCCCAACTAACGCAAAAGTTGGATCCCATAGACTGGCTCACGTAAGAAATCTTATCCCTAATGTTTACCTTTGTCAATTATCTTTACTATTTTGGCTGTTGTAAGAAGCTCCTGGCCTGGGAATATCGGCTTGGTGTTTCTTGTCACAATATTTCTCTGATTCTAGTATTTTGAATATCAAAAAAGGTACGAGCCTTATCTTTGGGAGAACGAAAAGCAGTCATACCTACGCCATGCTGTACTCTTTGGTTTCTTTGTGCAACTAAACCGAATGTACACAGATACTGCGCAGAAATTACCAACTAATTCGGAATCAAATATCATGCCATGTTCCACAGTTCCTCGCTTCAAATACCTTCCCATAAGGTTAGATTTTCTTCTTCTATATCTAACATTATTTGTAGCTTTTGATATCAGAAGTCTTCTTCTATATCTAACATTGTTTGTCAATGCAGCGCTCCCGCTCTGTCTTCTAGAAGTACAAATAAGGTCTCTATTCCAGTTACATCAAATGATGCTTCGTCAAGAAACTCATGGAAGGCATTTACAAACAGCGAGCAATCTCAAACAAATGATTCGGAAGAAAATTCCAATTTTGGCGTGGCTTTCAAGTCTTTCATGCAGGTAAAGGTTTAGTGTTCGGTTGATTAATGGCGACAATGTTGTCATCTTGTTTAGTATCTTATATTCTTATACCATGTACAAATTGCTTTTAGGGAAGCACATTGAAACTGGGATCAATATTAACCGATGGACAAGTGGGAATATTCAAGGATAGATCAGCAGCCGCTATGTCGACATTTGGTGATATACTACCGGCTCAAGCAGCCGGTTTACTCTCTTCTTTCACAAACACCAGGTCCGAGTGATGATCACCAGTTTTGAGACTAAATCGTCATTTCCACCAAGATATCTGCTGTCGATTTATGATTCACACAGAAGATATGAAGAAGCTGATTTGAGACATGGACCGTAAACTAGATATATCTTCTTTGCTATACAAGTTTTACAAAAACGAAGAGAACATGTTTTGTAATAGGTTTTGATTTATTGTTTCTTATATGCTTCTTTTATAAGGAACATGTAATTAAGTAAAAAAGGAGATTTGGTTCAACAAAATCCTCAAGACCAATTACAATCAAGCCTCACACGTTGAGTGACCAGAGAAATAAGTCAAAGGTTTGCTACATATAACCACGGTATTCAGATCGCTAAAACATCTGATTTCCATCAAGTTAATATCCAGCCAAAGCAGATTTAGGGGTTACACTTAGCCTTATCAATGAGAGGTTTCAGCTTCTTCTTGTCAGCAAGAATCTTAAGGAAATTGAAGAGGAAAGGGACATAGTCGTGTTTCCTTCTCATGTTCTCTTTCTTCCAGTTCTTAGACTTCTCCTCCTCCATTACAATCTTCTGTGAAACGGTCTCTATCCCGATATTGACTTCAGAAAGAGATCTATCGAGAGCCTCATAACTGCTTTTCTCAGCGTATTTATCAGCTTGCAAACCACCTAACTGCTGCAAAATCCTCTCTCGCTGTCTCTGATACTCTTTCAGTTCAGCTACATACAGCTCTTTCCTGTTCTTAACTACAGCTAAGAGACTAAACCGAATCCCATTCTGCGAATACCGGTTAATCCGCTCTTGTACCACAGGTTGGACCATTCTGAGCCACTCGATTCCTTCTGGCTCACCCAGACACTGTCCAAGACTAATGGGTCCTTCTTTTAGACCATCGAGCTCATATATGATACCATCAACAGGTAAGTAGCTGATGTAATGATATAGATAATCATCTTCGTCTACATTTTTCGCAGCAGCTAATTCCTCTTCTTCCATGTTGGAAGATGGGTCAGGCCTGGCAAATGAGTTGTGAGCTGCACGTATCGCCTCATTGTTGTTGATGGCTAAACCTTTCAGTTCAGGTGGAAACTCTTTGGCGAATTCTTTCAGTTCTGATAGTTCTGAGCCAATATCGATACTCGAAGAGTTCATGAGAACCGATAACAACGCTTGGGTCGCACAAGCATTGTTGATTATCTGCAAGAAATACATAGTTTAACAAATTTGCACATTAAGTCAGAAATCTAATGTGACAGTGAGTGACCTGGCTTGCAAAGAAGAAATTCGGGTTTGGTTCCATGATGACAACACGGTTCTCCTTTTCATCTGGTCGCCACTTGTAAAGCAATATCAATCCATATACAGGTCTGCAAGTGTTCAGGACAGAAAATATCAAAAATAAACGAACCCAGTTGTATGAATAATTTTTTATATATTCGAAACAAGAAAGATGAAAAGAGTAACTAGTGAACAACCTTATTTCATCAAGCGAATTAATGTCCAAGGAATACAATTCCTCAACCTGCACACCTTTCACTTGCATTTGTTGTATAATCTCAGTGAAAACACCTAAACATATAATACAGAAAATGAAATGAATATAGCCATATAGAGAAAAACAGACACTGTCCACTTAGTATAAGACCAACCATTGTCGATAAAATGAGTACAAAACGCATCACTACTTTCACATTACAATCCTCACACACACTACGAATCCATTAAGAATACTCTCTTTTCAACATTGTTGGCTTCTAATGACCAAAAACATTATCTGCTTTTTTGAGCTCTATAATCACAAACAATCAAAAAACCGAGCTTCGTTTCCGACATCAACAACTTAGTAAATCGAATTCAAACTATGAACAATTACCAACGGACTTTACGAATTGAAAAAAAAAAAAAACAAAAAAAAACCCAAATTAGAGGAGAGAAACTAAACCAGGATCAGATTCTACAGGAAGCCAAGACATGATTCAACGATGACTCGCGCCGGTTAAAACGGGACTGAACTAAGTGATTAGGTTTCACTCGCAAATTCGCTAATCTCCTCCCTTCGATTTCATCGTCTTCACGGTAGCTGCTGACTCAAAGAGACTGGTGTAGTCTCGTTTTTGTCTTAATCAACAAAAGTCGCTTCTTAACCGAATCGAAACCGTGATTGAATTATCCTATACCATTTGAATTTATATATACCGAGGTAAACCGAACCAGAGTCAAGTGGAAGAATTAGAAAACAGCAAGTCTAAATTTTACTAGAAAAAAGTAAATATCGAACCGAACCAATAATGTCAAACTCTTATATGGCTATGATCGCCGGCGAAAGTAATTGAAATCTAACAATGACGGCGAGTGAGAATATCGCCGCCGCGATTAATCAAATTGATGAGAAGAAGGAGAAGCTAAAGAAAGCTTTCGACGATCTTCAGTCACACAGATCCCTCCTTTCACCTTCTTTCTCTCTTTCCTGGTCTGAGATCGACTCTCACTTTTCCTCTCTCCAATCCTCCCTCTCTAACCGATTCCGCCTCCTCCAGTCTGCAACGTCTTCGGAAGATGAATCGTGTAGACTCGATACTTCGGAGGCAGGGGAATCGTCGGAGAGGGTAGCGGAGGAATCCGCTGTTGAGCCGGAGTTGAGAACGTTGTGTGAGAAGAATGACGGAATTGGTTTGATCACGTATTTGATTCGTTGTTGGGATGATGATGCGCCTCTTAATCTGGAGGTTTCTGCAGCGATTCGCTACTCTCACAATCCGGCATCAATGGTGGTTGACGCAATCGACGGTTTCAACCAGAAGAAGCACACTCCATCGTCGTCATCGGGAAAATCATTCGATGTAAGGAGAATCTTCGTTTTGTTAATGGAAGCTTTGATTGAGATCAATGCAGATATCACGGATGATACGAGAAAGAGAGCTAAGAAACTGGCTTACGGTTGGAAAACGAAGATAGATACTAAGCCTTTTGAGGCGTTAGTGTTTTTGCATTTAGTCGCAGCTTTCGAGTTAGGATCTGAGTTTGCCTCAGAGGAGCTTTCGGGTTACGTTTTCATGATCGCTAGGTACAGGCAAGCAACTTCTGTGTGTAACAAGATTGATTTAGGCAGCGAAATAGTTGGAAAACTAATCAGGAAACTCTTGGATTCTGGTAAGCCAATCTTGGCAGTCAGATTCATGTATGAGTGTGGGATGACTGATGGATTCGAACCAATCCCTGTTTTGAAATCTTACATTAAGGATTCGAGAGAAGCTGCTCTTAGAGTTTGCACAGAAGATAACTACTCTCTCAGGTCACAGAACGAAGCCATCGATAAAGAACTCAGTGCATTGAAAGCAGCGATCAAAATCATCAAAGATCAAAACCTTGAATCCGAGTTTACTCAGGAGAAAGTTGAGGAGCGTGTAGAGGAGCTGGAGAAATACAAGGCGCTGAGGAAACGCAATGCCACTAATCCTCCCCAGCAAGAGTCACAGCAAAAGGAGAAAAAGCGGGCTCGAGACTGCAATGTGACACAAGTTTCAGCTCCGAGTCAGCAGCTACTTCCTAGACCAGAAGCTCTTCTTATGCCTGAGCATAGTCATCATGGCTTACCGTTAAACCCTTATGGTCTTATGACCTCAGCATATACTGGTGTTGTTGTGAACCCATTAGCTGGGCTCCTTGGTTCAGCTGCAACTCCTCAGCCTATTTACTTTGCTCAACAAACTGGATTGGTGTTGCCGCTCCAATACCAACCACCTTATTATTCTCAGTAGCAGCATATGAACCTTCAGATGTTAATCTCCTCAATGCAAAATGCAGTTGTAGATTATAGTCGGACTCTGGACTTGTCTGGTGTAAATTTAGGATTTTCATTTTGTGTGATGAAAACTAAAACATAAAAATCAACAGCTCTTTTTGTGATACATAAGAAGGTTCTGGAAACAAAAGATTAAGAAAAGTCCCCGCGTAATTCTTGTCGGATGCATATGCCATAGATTCATTCGCTATAAGCTCCGTTCTGCTAAGTATCTTAGGCAAACTTGGTATCACATATTGGTGTAGGCAATATGTCAAATAGCAGATGGGGAAGAGCAATGTAGTCGAGATAAGCATCTGAGCATGAAGAAGAGCTCTTGAAATGGATCACATGTGAAATCGATTTTGCTCACTAACGACAGTAGTGTAATCGTTCATATTTCCTCCGAAGCATCATCATAAACAAAAGAATTGGCGGTAGATTTGAAAACCGAGATAACTTTGGTTGGATTCAGCTTTATCCGAGTCTAGAAAATAGATCAATTCTTGGAAAAATAATGTTATTAAACTGTATCTTCCACTTGACAAATAGTTAAAACACAATTACAGTTTTCACAATACAGACAAAGCAACAGAGGCATAATCCCCCTTATTAGTCATCAAACAACCATAGTGATAAGTCTAACACGACTTCTTGTTCTCCCCGGATCTGCCTTCCATGACTTCAATAATGGAAACAAGCCTTTCCACAGGAACTTTAGTTGCGTCGGATCTGATACCGATGTCAGAACGTAAGCGATCAAGACAGTACTTACCACCCGCTATGGTCCCTACCAACACCACACCACCGACACCTGTCACTGCATATCCAAGTGTTGAAGTAACCACCGAAGCTGCTCTACCAGTCTTCACCATCCCGAAAAGGCCGATTGCCCAAGAAACAGCATCGCCTGCTACAGAAGCTGAAGTGGCTTGACCACTACTTCCCAGCTTGATCTTTGACATGACAACCAAACCAGTTTTGCAATAGGTAGCAAAATCTTCACAATTGTTCTCAAACAAATGGTAAGCACCAAACCCATTTCGCAGTAAGAGGAACTCCGCACGGGAAATGACTTCATCGCAAGGACCTGAAATTGCTGTAGTGCAAGTACCTCGTTGTTTGGCGAGAAAGAAAGCTGGAGAGACACCGTATTCGAAGAGATAAAGGTTTCCCCCGGCGAGAAAGCAATCAAGGCAAGAAGAGATAACACCGTCGAGGTTGGATAGATCTCCACACTTAGGACACGGGTTGTTGTCTCCTCCATGATTCGGAACTGAGCTAGTGAAGAACTTGTCCAGGATAGTCCCTGTTCCGGTTTCGAGACCACCACCTCGAGTGAAATGTATCACCCTCTCATCACCTACATAGATTCCTGCCAAATAGCAAACAGAGAAACTCGTGTTTATGAAAAGAAAAGAAGCAAAAAAAAAACCCAAAATTTGGAATCTTTCGATAAACCCAGAAAAATAGCTGTAAATGCAAAAAATATAACAGGCATTCCTACGAAATTGTGTTATGAAACAACCCAAAAAAAATGTAACCTTTGATAAACCCAGGAGTTAACTAAGATCTGAGCATGAAAGGTAATGGATCTAACATAGTTAAAAGAGAGCGAGAGAAGGAGATGGAACCGTGATGAGAGTAGATGTAAGCGGTACGCCATGAGTAGATGTGATCTCCTGGCTTCAGATCATCTCTGGGGATTTGGTTGGACAGTAATCCCATGGTCGACCAAGCTCTTGATTTTGCTTAACGATTAGGGTTTTTTCTGATTCTCTCCTTTCTTTTTTTTCTTTTCCCCCAAAATGTCTGAGAGAGAGCTTTTTTAGTTCACTCCACTTGTCCGTATTTTAAATAAAACTCGGCAAAAAATACAAATACTGTATCTCTCTCTCCATACAAAAACAAAAACTTTGCAAAGTGACCTCTGCAATATACACTATTTGGTAACTAAAACAACCCTCAAACGCTCAAAACTACTATAATCCAGTTTGAGGATTGTTTTGTTTAGCTTTTTAAATTAAACTTTTTTAAAAAAAAAGCACAATCCCATGCAGGCATCTACCTCCACTAGATTAACTTGAGGCTTAAATATTAATTAGTACATCATTATTAGTAAAAAGAATCCACTGCTATAATTTAATACTAGTGATATGTTTTGTGTTTTGTATAGTGGACATGTTTTCCTTCTTAATTAAGCAAGACAACATAGTCACAAAAGTTGCTTTCACCGACGAAAGAGATTGTACAAATGCATTGACATTGACATTGACCATGTCTTTTGGCTGTAAAATGCGTTTGCACAACAATAATAGAAACCCATAGCTGTTTTTAGTAATATTTTTTAGACCCGTGGTGAAAGACTCCTTGTTAGACCATCCTCAATGGTGATCCTTAACATGATCGTTAAACTACTTTTGGTTAAAATTTAATACATAATTCAACTCTATATATAAGGTACGTATGTTATATAAGGTACTAAAGGAAATCATAAAATCCATTTTTTCAATTAAACTATTAAAGAAATCATTAGATCCACTCTTAAGGATTATGCATTGAGGATGGCCTTAGTACAATGTAAACTATAATGAATTTCTCACTTCAATTTTTCCAATTTTATGAAGATAAGATGTCTTATGTTATTTTTGCATTATAATTACAATTTTTGTCTTTTAGTGATTTAACCAATGTCTTCTCCAATTACATTTTCTTTTCCGAATAACAGCAATTATATTACTTTTTTATTATATCTTTTTGTCACTAATGATTTACTAGTTATAATGTCTTTTCGAATAATGTTTGTATTATAGTTACATTCTTTTCAAATCGAAACCTCAAACCATTTTGTTATATATATATATATATAGAGGGAACACATGCATCCAATATATCGATCGAATGAAGAATGTTGATCTGAGCTCCGAATAGATGGAATACAAATCCATTGTCCATTTGCTACATATATATATATGCATGCATTCCATGAAAATTAGAACCAATGTGTGATTCGTAATTTATTGGAACGGTAGGAAAGAAGTTTAAGAAATGGTCTCATCACCCATTTTCTTTGCAATCTCCTTAAGCATAATCTTAGAAACTTTCCCCGTCGAAGACTTAGGCAACTCATCCCTAAACAACACAGTTTTAGGAACCATATACCTTGGCATCTTCTTCCTACAATACTCTATCATCTCCTCCTCCGTCGGTTTCTTACTCAGCCCATCTTTCAAACTCACAAATGCACACGGCGTCTCTCCCCAAAACTCATCAGGTCTCGCCACAACCGCCACTTCACTCACCGCCGGATTCGTATACAAAACCGCTTCAACCTCCACGCTGCTCACATTCTCTCCTCCGGTTATGATTATATCTTTGGATCTATCCTTAATCTCTAAATAACCATCCGAGTGAATCACACCAACGTCTCCGGTGTAAAACCACCCGTTCTTCAGAGCTTTCTCTGTTCCGATCGGATCTTTTAGGTAACCGAGCATGATCGAGCTTCCTTTCATCACTATTTCTCCGACGCTTTCTCCGTTCCTCTCAACGCTCCGACCTGACTCAGGATCCACTACGTCGATCTCAGTAAACCCGAGGGTTCTCACTCCTTGCCGTGCTTTCAACCTCGCCCGATCAGTCGCTGGTAACCGGTTCCACTGCGGCTTCCAGGCGCAGGAGACGATTACACCGGCCGCCTCAGTTAATCCGTAACCGTGACTGATCACGAAACCAATTGATTCTGCGCGGAGGAGCACGGCGGCTGGAGGTGGAGCACCGGCGGTTAAAATGTTGACGGGACGGTTTAACGGCTGAGATTCCTGAGTTGTGGACAACATGTTGAGCACCACTGGAGCTCCACACATGTGGGTGACGTTGTGATCACGTATCAAACGGTAGATTAACGGCGCGTCGAACTTGCGCAAACAGACGTTAGTTCCTCCGACGGCGGCTATTCCCCATGGATAACACCAACCATTAGCGTGAAACATCGGTAGAGTCCATAAGTAAACCGGGTTTTTCGGTACGGTCCAATCGATGAGAGAATCAATTGACATAACGAAGATTCCCCTGTGGCAGTGTACCACTCCTTTAGGAGCCGAAGTCGTACCGGAAGTGTAATTTAACACAATCGGATCCCATTCGCTTTCGGGTCGGATCCATTTGAAATTAGGATCACCTCTTTGGATCAGATCATCGTAAGTGTAACTGAATTTGCTGCGATCAGCCGCCACGTCAATAGCACCTCCTCTTTTTTCCTCTTCTTTATCGGCGATGAAGACTAGAACCGGCGGATGAGTCGCCGTCATCATCGAGACAGCCTCGACAGCTAGATTGCAGAAGAAGACGTCGACGAAGAGAAGCTTAGGTTCACAGTGGGCAAGAAGAACAGAGACGGTGTGTGCGTCGAGGCGAGTGTTGATGTTGTTGAGTACTGCGCCGGACATGGGAACAGCGAACTGGAGCTCGTACATCGCCGGAGTGTTGGGAGAAAGGACGGATACGACGTCGGATCTTCCGATACCGAGTGAAGACAGGGATGAGGCGACGCGGAGGCAGCGGAGGTTTGTATCCCGCCACGTGTAAGAGGTGTTGCTTCCGTAAACGATGGAGGTACAGTCACCGTAAACAGTGGCGGCTCTCTCTAAGAAGCCTAACGGCGTCAACGGCGGCGAGTTAGCGGAGCAAGGCTTCATTAGCTCCATCTCTTCTCGAGTGGCCAAGAGAGTCTACTCTTTCTCTCATTTAAATTAAAAGTGTCTCTCTGTGACTACTTAGCCATACCGACGACAGTAGCGGTGGGCAATTTTTTACTGAATGAATTAAAAAAGGTAATTAATAATATGTGCTTCGGGCTCGACAATATTAATTTTAATCACACGATCAGTCCATGTCTGCATTCGTGGAAGACGTAAACACCTCTAATCTTCAAATCAAGGAACCTAAACTTTCTAATTCATTTTAAAATTTTATTCGACTAATCTTTTTCTAATTAAAGAAAGTGATTTAAGCTGGGGTGTTCTCAAATGGAGGTGACACTACTTTCTAAATTTTTAAATTTATGGTTTTAATCAAGCAAAACACTGTACAAATACAGTATATGAAAAACACTATGCATGGTAATATGGTATTCCATAAATACAATTCTTTCTCCAACGAGAAAACTGAAAATGAATCCAAACGCAAAAGACTTACTCACCAAAAGTGGACAAATTAAACCCACACGACACACACAAAAAAACCCACACGACACGACAAAAAAAAAAAAAAAAAAAAACCCCTAAAAAATATGTTGGATGATAAATAATCATACAAACTATTAGTTGGAAGTTAATTATCTTTCACTTTCTGACAGCATGCCATTTAAATGTGGGCATATGTGAGTTGTACTCTTAATTTGTAAGAAGTAATAAGAACCACTTTATAAAATATACGTAATAAATGAGAGAGCATCTAAGACCAACCGGACAATTAATGGCGAAGGAGGAGGAGGAGCCGATCAGCTCTTTTGGTGCGTGTATTCCAGTCTCCCCCAATAAACTATTGTGCCTTACGTGATCACCATCATGGCTTTCAAAACGATGATTAATGCTGGCTTTCCTTGTTCTTGATGCCTTGAACCATATAATGTCTACAATTATGATACCTCTCGTTTCTCAAGCAAAATGGTACCCGACATACACACACACACACACGTTCCTATACAGATCGTTTTATCTGATGAGTGAAAGAGTATTCTCTAGGTGTCATATATTATATATGTTACATGTATAAGAAGTAGCTAGATGATCAATAAATAGACAAGCGAAAAGAAAGCAACCTTGATAATGTATAATATTACTCTGAAGCGCCTACTTCTGTTCTTACTCATTTCCAGCCAAGAGAAGAAGTACGTGGCTTCTCTCTTCTTCTACCTGCATGCAACTTGCTCAATATATCATTCATGGCTATGCACCGGGAGTTACAATCTTCTTGGACACAGAAGGAATTGAAGAAGCTTAATTAATTATTCGTACCAAAGGGAATAAAAGAAACCATATATCAAATCTGAAGTATGAGGTAATAAAACATATCACGTATTTTTGTTGAATTTCAATTTTTCTAACCAGCAATGTATATGATGCATGGGTTGGCAGATCAACCAAACGTACTCGTCGTGGGTCATACCGGATTTTATTAAAAGCACTGTAGTTTCTATATTTATCTTTTGATTCATTTAATTCTCAATCAAATCAAACTCTTCCTGTATTTTTTGTTAGCTGTTGGAAGCCAATAATACTAAACAAACATTACAGACCAAAAAAAGAGAGTCACATTAAAGACCACTTATGGACAAACTTTATAAATAGCGTCGGGAAGAGAAAGAAGAGATATGCACATATCTAAGAGCAACGGGAAAAAAAATGAAGAATAAGCCGGAGGAGGAGGAGGAGCCGCTCAGCCCGATGGCGCGTGTATTCCAGTCGCCAGTCGTCGACATATGTGCCATCATCGACTTTGGTTTCAAAACCAAGATCAATCCTGACGTTGTTCTTGATGCTCTGAGGCATAATGTCTACAAACATCCTCGTTTCTCCAGCAAACTGGTAACCCACTCTTTATACATATGTATGCCACACTTTCTTATACTTTTTAATTAGTTATTTTCCATCACTTGTATGTGTTCAAACATATTGATTTTTAGTTTTATAGAATTCAATTATTCTTTAAAGGGCTATACATAAATAAATTGAATTGGAAAAATAAATGAATTATATTTATGTTTTTTTTTGTTGATATATACATTTTTCTATAGATAAATCCTACTTGGGATTTGCGTCAAATCACTTGGTGTCTATCTGTCTTATTGTAATATATATAGTCTGAAAATGGTGCAAAATGGATCGAGACCGAAGTCAATGTAGAAGATCATGTCATCGTACCATACATAGATCCAGAAGAGATAGGTGAAAGTGGACAAAGCTTCGTCGATGATTATATCTCACGTCTCACGACGATGCCTCTTGATAGATCAAGGCCTTTGTGGGACATTCACATCCTTAACGTCAAAACCACTGACGCTGAAGCAGTCGGTGTGTTAAGGTTTAACCATGCGTTGGCAGATGGAATGTCTTTTTTCTCCCTCGTGCTCGCATGTACCCACAAGACATCAAATCCAGACGTGTTGTCTACTTCTAATCCTTCCGTGAAACGGCGAACCACGATGCCGCATAACGTCGAGAAAACTGGCTGGTTCCCAAGGACGATGTTCACCATTGGTTCTACAATGAGACTGATTTGGAATACGTTTGTAGATTTGCTGTTGCTTTCTGCGACAATGTTGTTTTTGAAGGACACTAAAACGCCACTGACAGGCGGTGTTGATGTCAGGACCAATCCAAAGAGATTTTATCACCGAAATATCTCTCTAGATGACGTTAAACTTATCAAGAATGCTATGAACATGGTACGTTGTGATTTATGTCCATATATAAATCACTTGAGGCTCTTACCTTTTTAATGGATTGCATATATGTTGTTGTTATTAGACTATCAACGATGTTCTACTCGGAATTACACAAGCCGCTCTGTCTAGCTATATGAACCGACGATATGGTAAATCTTACATTCAATATATAGGATGTAGCATTAAGAGTTCTAATGATTACTTACAATGAATACACTAACCAGAAGTTTATTCTAAAACAATGAAAAGAAGATGCTTACATGATTGATCATGGTAAACCTTGCAGAACAAGACAAGAAAAATGAGAAGGATGGGGCATTATTGACTCCATTTCCGAACAATCTTCCAGATGGAATACGATTTCGTGCAGGTTGTACAGTAAATCTAAGGTCAGACATCGGGTTCAAGGTTAGAAAAATGCATACTCCTCAAGTTATGTAATTTAACACTTGAATTCTCAACAAACAAAAGTTACTTATACATATTAATATTTTTCTGCATAAAGCCATTGGCAGAAATGATGGCCAAGGATTCAAAGTGCAAATGGGGAAACTATTTTAGCTTTATTATTTTGCCGTTATCAATTGGTTTGGAGACTGATCCGTTGGTTTACCTAAAAAAAGCCAAAGCTATGATGGCTCGAAAGAAGCACTCTTATCATGCACCTCTAGTGTATTTCTTTATCAAAATCATCCTGAAAGTGTTTGGAGCCAAGGTAAACAAAATTGAGATTTGATTGCATTTTTATGGACAGTATATATATTATTCATGTAACGCACTTTGGCCATTATATATAGGCAGCAGCATCAGTATTCAATCAGTATGTGATGAACATAACAACTTGTGTTTCAAATGTTATGGGACCTATGGAAGAAGTCAGTTTCCATGGCCATCCCATCGCTTACATTTCTCCAAGCTCTTATGGACACTCACAGGTACGCGTTTTTTCTTGTTGTTGGCTAATTTAGTTTAATGGCAAGAGCTTTCTTTTTTTTATTTCATATATTGTTTCTTGTTTTTGTGTGTTTGATAGGCATTGTTGGTACATTACACAAGTTATGCGGGGGAAATGACAATCACGATGATGGTTGATCCTACTGTAATACCGGACCCTCACAAGATTTGTGATGATATGGAAGAATCACTGAAAACAATCAAAGCTGCTCTCTGGGAAAGAGGGTTACTCTAAGGCGCATGAGACCTATTACTAGATATAATCCTTAAATGGAGTCAGAAATAAATGTAGGGGTCAGTCCAAGTAATGAAAAAATAAGTTTCTTTTTGCTACTCGATCATGAAGTAGATTGCTGAAGGTTCAAGGAAAGGTTGTGTGGCCTTTCACAGAGAGAGCTTAGTCATTTCATGTTCACAAGTCAGAGATGTCTATGCAGGTTCTCTGAACGAATCAGTCTGATGAGTTTTGCCGTCTGCATTAAGGTGGTTTATTCAGAGACATTGAAGATTAAATTGCAGGTATTAGAACTGAATTTATAAGTTTCTCAGTCTTGAAACAAGACAGAGAAGGGAAAATCCGAGGATGCCAAGAAAGGGAATCAGATTGAGGATAGTATTCAAACCAAGGTGAAGTTTTGTAATGGTTATATAGTTTGAATCCAAGTTCTTCTTTCTTCAAATACAGGTTTTGGTTGAAAGTGAAACATCTATTTTACAAAATAGTTAAAATACAGTTTCCACAAAGCACAGAAAGCAAAATCACTCTCTCTCACATACATAATGCACAGCAAAGCGTGCTAACTAGAGATACTTGTCTTTCTCTCCAAAAGGCCTTGCTTGGCTCCAACAAATGCAACGAGCTCTTCCACAGAAACCTTGCAAGCATCTTTTCTAACACCAATGTCGTAAAACAGCCGGCCAAAACAGTAATGGCCATATTCCGCCAAGGCCAAACCACCAACACCAGGAACCACATATTTAACCGTAGAAGAAATAACCTGGTTCACAACAGAAACCACAGAATCTTCCTCGTGGCCACTAGTCTTCTTTTTAACCCCTAAGACCTTGAGTGTCAAAGAAACAACACCACCTGCTGCAGACACAGAGTTGGCCTGACCACTGCTTCCAAACTTGGTGGCCATGGATAACACAAACAAACCAGTTTTGCAATAGATGGCAAAATCTTCGCAGTTGTTGTCTAAAAGATCATACTCACCAAACCCATTTCGCAAATGGAGAAACTTTGCACGGGAAATGACTTCATCGCAAGGATCTGAAGATGCTATCGTACAAGTACCACCTCGTTTGGCTAGAAAGATGGACGGAGAGGCACTGTATTCGAAGAGATAGAGATTACCTCCCGCGAGGAAACAATCAAGACAAGAAGAGATCACACCGCCGAGATTCGATTGGTCTCCACAATCGAGACACTTGTTGTCTCTTCTTCCATGATTCGGTATCGAAATATCGATGATCTTGTCCAAAACTGTACCGGTTCCGAATTCAAGACCACCCCCACGGGTGAAATGGATTACTTTCTCATCGCCTACGTAGATTCCTGCGAAATTGCCAAAAACAAAAACAGAGTAAAAATCTAATGTTGTAATAAACCCAGAAACAAATAAATAAGATGGAGGATTAAGAGAGAGAGAGAGAGAGAGAGAGAGAGAGAGAGAGAGAGAGAGAGAGAGAGAGATGGAACCGTGATGAGAGTAGATATAAGCGTTACGCCAAGAATAGATGTGATCGCCTGGTTTCAGATCATCTCTGGTGATCTTGTGGGAGAATAATCCCATCTTCTATACCAGTTCTTAACGAAGAGACAAGACACAAGATCCGACTTTGCTTAGTGAGTTTGGTTTCTGATTTTTTTTCTTCTTTCTCTCTTCTCCAATTTCAATCCACGTCGAGGAGATAATTATTATATAATTTCTTCAACTTTTAAAAAAAAAGATAACCTTCAATTAAAGGAAACTGGAAACTAGTCATCAAAATTAATTACACAACAGCAATGAATGAGAAAATGACACGCAACGTTTGATATAAACCGAGTTATCATAAAACACGGTATTATCGCGGTGGACTAAAACTAATTACACTTTTCAATCTGTCTAATGTGATGTCTGTTTATGTTCAGTTTTCTTTGGTTTGAGTCCAAATGGAAACGGTCGACAATGGGACTTGGACAATCACACACAACAAAAAACCGTGCAAATAAAATGGGTACGCTATATTGGTCTGAATCTAAATCCTAGATAGTATTTCCTTGGCTTGGACCTTCTCAGATGAACCCAAACTAGGCATTTAAGATTGTTTTATTTTGAAAGTGAATCCGAGTTGATAGGAGTTAAATCACATCCGAGTGAGAGTAGTGGCCTATATCTTTGCTTAGAGGAAGACTTAATTTGGCAAAGGACAAGATTGTTTGGTTGCACCATACGAAATGTTACACTTGAAAGGATAAAGAATTGTACAACTCAACAAAAGCATAAAGTAAATTCACTATTCCGCACAAAGACAACGAGACGACAACATACATATGTTGGAGGTGGATAAAAACTCTCTTCTTAAAAGTGAACACACAGCTTCAACTTACGTCGTTTTCGGGCAATTTTTACATCCGACTTAACCTCGTCGTTCCCATCTTCTTAGCAATCTCCCTCAGTACAAACTTCATAACTTTCCCCGTCGAAGTCTTAGGCAATTCATCTACAAACGACACAGTTTTAGGAACCATATACCTTGGCATCTTCTTCCTACAGTACTCTATCATCTCCTCCTCCGTCGGTTTCTTACTCAGCCCTTCTTTCAAACTCACAAACGCACACGGCGTCTCTCCCCAAAACTCATCAGGTCTTGCCACCACCGCCACTTCACTCACCGCCGGATTCGTATACATAACCGCTTCGACCTCCACGCTGCTCACATTCTCTCCTCCGGTTATGATTATATCTTTTGATCTATCCTTAATCTCTAGATAACCATCCGAGTGAATCACACCAACGTCTCCGGTGTAAAACCACCCGTTCTTCAGAGCTTTCTCTGTTCCGATCGGATCTTTTAGGTAACCGAGCATGACCGAGCTTCCTTTCATCACTATTTCTCCGACGCTTTCTCCGTTCCTCTCAACGCTCCGACCTGACTCAGGATCCACTACGTCGATCTCAGTAAACCCGAGGGTTCTCACTCCTTGCCGTGCCTTCAACCTCGCCCGATCAGTCGCCGGTAACCGGTTCCACTGTGGCTTCCACGCGCAAGACACGTTTAAGCCGGCCGTTTCGGTTAACCCGTAACCGTGACTGATCACGAAACCGATTGATTCAGCGCGGAGGAGAACAGCGGCCGGAGGGGGAGCACCGGCGGTTAAAATGCTGACGGGACGGTTTAGCGGCCGAGATTCCTGAGTCGCAGACAACATGTTGAGCACCACCGGAGCTCCACACATATGCGTGACGCCGTGATCACGTATCAAGCGGTAGATTAACGGCGCGTCAAACTTACGCAAACAGACGTTGGTTCCTCCGACTGCAGCCATACCCCATGGATAGCTCCAACCGTTAGCGTGAAATATCGGTAGAGTCCATAAGTAAACCGGGTTTTTCGGTACGGTCCAATCGATTAGAGAGTCAACCGATATCATGAAGAGTCCTCTGTGGCAGTGTACCACTCCTTTGGGAGCCGAAGTCGTACCGGAAGTGTAATTTAACACAAGCGGATCCCATTCGCTTTCGGGTCGGATCCATTTGAAATTCGGATCACCTCTTTGGATCAGATCATCGTAAGTGTAATTGAATTTGCTGCGATCAGCCACGTCAGCACCTCCTCCCTCTTCTTCTTTATCGGCGATAAGGACTAAAACCGGCGGATCAGTCGTCATCATCGAGATCGCTTCGACGACGAGATCGTGAGAGAAGACGTCGACGAAGAGAAGCTTAGATCCACAGTGACGGAGAAGAACAGAGACGGTGCGTGCGTCGAGGCGAGTGTTGATGTTGTTGAGGATTGCGCCGGACATGGGAACAGCGAACTGGAGCTCGTACATCTCCGGAGTGTTGGGAGAAAGGACGGAGACGACGTCGGACTTGCCGATTCCGAGTGAAGACAGAGACGAGGCGACGCGGAGGCAGCGGAGGTTTGTATCCCGCCACGTGTAAGAGGTGTTGCTTCCGTAAACGATGGAGGTACAGTCACCGTAAACAGTGGCGGCTCTCTCTAAGAAGCCTAACGGCGTCAACGGCGGTGAGTTAGCGGCGCATGGCTTCATTTCCTCCATCGATCTCTGAGGTGCTCTTCTTGAGTGGTCAACTGTTCTCTTTTTTTTGTTTTTTGTTTTTCTTTGGTTGGTGCTAATATCTTGACCTTGAAAAGTAAAAATATATAACCAATAAGAAAGAGTTTCGTGATAATCTAGGAGAGCTCGGTGATGACATTGGTGATAAGGTTAACAGATGTTCACCCAGTAGGCTTTATCATATGTGTGATTCATTTCCTTTTTCTTAGTAAACATGTCTGATTCATTTCCAGAAATAAAAATTGTAAATACTAAATAGTTTTTGTTTGACCATTTGTCAAAAAAAAAAGAAAAAAAGTTTGTTTGACTTATCTAGCATTCAATCAGTAGACTAAATAATTGTGCCATAAATACAAGGATGGACAATAAACGTGAGTACGTGACCATGTGAATGATTAATTGATTATCCGACAGCTTTTGCGGTTTTTTGGTTAAAGGAGAAACCACCATGTGAATGACTAGATTATAGTTATGTTCCATTGCTCATCAATTAACAAAAGGTGGACGTGCCGGAGTGGTTATCGGGCATGACTAGAAATCATGTGGGCTTTGCCCGCGCAGGTTCGAATCCTGCCGTTCACGTTTTTTTCTTTTTTTTAATAAAAAAATTACACTTGCACGTGTGAAGATGGTAACGGAAAAACACTTGCATGATTTCAGTTTAGAGTCTTTAGACATCAGTGGCTCCACTTCCAAACCACACTTGCATCAATGTTCTTTTCAAAGCTGATTAGCACCTTTGTCGTGTTTTACGATTTTGCAAGTTTTTTCCCCTTTTCTGGAAATTTGGCTCACATAAAGATATAGCCATATAGGGATGCTCTGTTAGAATTTTGTAGAACTTTATTATTTATGAAGCATTTAACAGAATGTTTTTTGTGCCTCCATCTCTAGTTGCAGTATACAAATTCATTCCATCCACTTATTAATCTACTCTGCCACTCTCTGCCTCTCTTCCCCAACCAAAATTTCGTTCTCTAATCATCATCTTCTTCTAATCACCATAATAATAATAAAAAAAAACATAATTTCTTCTTACTGATGTAAAATAACCAATAAAAGAGTGTGATAACAAAACAAGCCGTCTCATGAAAAAATCCACAAGCATCTATATGTATATATATGCCTTAAACCACTACTCATCTATAAGGCTATAACAAACCAAACTTATCCATGCCTCCTAAGTTTTGTCTATTGCAGTTATTGAAGCTTATACTCTGTTTGATACTATGATGATATGGTACACCACCAAAAAAAAAACTACTACACGCCAAACTTTTTACAAGGCACACCATACCACAAGACATCATCAGGAATTAGCAGTTTCCTTGTAAGCCTCAGATCTAAAAAAACCTATGATGGTACTGTCCAACGATTCCTTCGTGGTCCAAAGATCGATTGGATTTCTTCCGATGGCTTCTGCATTGTCGATTGGATTTCTTCAGACTGCTTCTGCATTATAAGAGTAAAGGAAACAAAGTAAAGAACATTGATTTCAAAACCTCAGACTTCATACTGCTTCTGCATTGTACGATATTGTTTCTCAAGCAAAACCAAAACCCAAAAACATGCATATACAAAGACTCTTAGAATCAACAAGTTATATTAAGATTCAATGAGCTAGTTTTCTCTTGCTAGTGCAGAGAAAATACAATATAGCCTCTCATCTTCAGAATTGAGCTATGGAATCTAAAACCCGGTTTTTCACTCGAAACAATTTTGGGGGAAAAAGCTAAAACCCTAGCTAATTTTGACACTAAGCAATTCCAATACAGAATCACCAAAATTAAAGCTCATTCAATTGCAACAACAACAACGTACCTCCGAATCACGAGGCCCAGAGAAATCAACCGCACTTGGTTTAGATTCGGCGGCGGTACAATCTCGAGGCGACTCGAAGAGCGAGAGAGAAAGCTGCTTATCAGCAACACCAACATCGAAGTGGATCAACCCAGAGCTCTCCGGATCCACATGTATCCCCTTGACAGCAAACCAAAGGAACAGCTCCTTCTGCGTCACACCAGACAAATTCCCGATCCGTCCATCGGATAAAACGCCGGAGATGTTGTAATCGAAGTGGAACTGATTCTCGAACTTAGCATCGCAGGGAACAGGGAGAGTGACAGTGAAACGCCCCGTGTTGACGTCGATCGAGAAATTGGTAACTCCCTTTGGAACTATCCCGGCGGGAAGGTTGCTCTCCCGGAGGTAATCGTAAAAAGACGGATCCGGTAACGAGGAAAGCTGAAGGAATAGGATCGAAGAGAAGAGAGCGATGATCAGGAAGACGAGATCTCGAGTAGAACCCATTGAGAATAAAAGAAGAAATAAGAGGAGGACAGTTTCTTAGTTTCCGATTTCAATGAGGAAGAAGAAAGTAACAAAGGCGGTTGAAGTTGCCTCTGTCAACAAACAATCCGTTTCTTTCTTGAGATTAATTTAATTCTTCATTAATTATTCTCGTCGTCAGGTAATATTGATAGGCCTTATTGGGTTTGGGCCTGTACTCAACACACGCTGGGCTTGTATATTTGAAAAATTGCAATAGAACAGAGCAAGAATTCGTGTATGAAAAAACAGAGGTTATGAAGAAAGAAAAAAAATGTCTCATCTCTTTGTTTTAAACGAATAGAGAAACTAATAAAAACTCAAATCTTTCCTCACGAAACTAAGAAACCTAACAGACTTTAACAGTGAAGACGAAGGGAAAACATTTTTCTTAAGAGTCTCAGCAAATTGTTTTACCAAAAGCATAGAGATTTTGAATTTTCGTAGAGCTTCTTCTTCTTTTCTCCATTATCTCATGGTGCCGATTCTACGGTTGAACCACAAACAGAGGCTGTCCAAATCACAAAAAAAAACATCGAATATCAGGAGAGAGATCTTTCTATATTATATATGACCTTTCATTTGAAACGATGGACGTGTAAAAAAACACACACAAAATGAGGGTGTTGAAATAGACAAAGTGCTTCCCTTTAGTAAAGATAAAGAAATGAGTGAACTTACAGTGTCGAGGCTGACAGGCTTGCCGTCTTCTGCGACAATATCGACTACAGTTCCTGATTGGTCAGACTGAGGAGAAGAAGTTCAAGTTTCAGAGTTAAATCAAAATGGAAAACTTTCAGCCCAAGTTAATGGTTACGCATTAAGCACAACTGCACAAGCAATCATCCAAATATAATAGAGAAAGGAAGAACAGAGTTTGGTCATTGTAACTTATCGAGAAGGCAATCAAGTATTCAAGCATATGAACAAAAACAGTTAAAGATTTGATTAATTCTCCAGCAATTTTGTAAGAGATGATTTGAAATACTTAAGGGTATATCTAAAGTATAGACAAGGAAGGATAGTGGTCCATGTTCAGATGATTTAGAAACTCACCTCAATTTCATTCATTAACTTCATGGCTTCAACGATGCATAGAACTTGCCCCTTCTGCACTTTATCTCCAACCTACAGCAGCAAGAAGTCACATAGTACGACTTCAGGCGATGAAATGCGAATTTGCAAGTGAAAATACCTCAACCAAAATGACTTAAAGTCAGAGAAGAGATTTAACATTTCTGTTGTTTTGCAAATAAGGTCCAGGCTGTTTAGCAAATATCCTAACCTTGATAAAAGGTGGTTCACCAGGTCCAGGACTACGGTAGAATGTGCCTGCCATGGGGCTTTTAACAGTAGGAAGTGATGATTTGGCTGCAGGAGGTGGGGAAGGTGGAGGCAGGGCGGCTGGTGCGGAAGGGGCTGGTGAGGAAGCAGCAGGTGCAGGGGGAGGAGCCATAGATTGGGCATAAGATGGTTGGCTTGGTTGCTGCATCATAATATACGGTGTAGCTTGGGGCTGAGGTAAGGCTTCCTTTTTCCGAATGGTTAGTTCACAGTCGAGTTGTTTCAACTGCAACTCAACGATGTCTCTCGAATCCACAAGCCTGCATGATGGAAGTGGGATAATTAAAGCATGGTTAAAATGATAAAAAAGTAATAGAACAGGGAAACTGTACTCACTTGACAAGAGTTGTTACTTGGGTAAGGAACTCAGAAATAGACTCTTCTGTAGCTAATTCAGGTGAGGAAGAAGAAGAGGACGAGTTTTTCTCCTTTCCTTCAGCTGACGGCGCATCAATTTTGGCAGCATTTGATGATGCACCAGTACTAACCTTTAAAGGCAGGAGGAGAGTCCAGAAATGAACAATTGTTTTTTTTGGAAATCACACATTCTCAAAGAGATAGACTAGAAAAAGAGCTAACCTTGTTGGATTGAGCTTTCACCACAGGGTAGCTACTGCGACTAGGCTGCAATTTCATTTGCCAAAAGTTAGACAAAAGAATGTCAAACAAACATATATCTATCCATACTAATGAATGCAAGATCAATTGCTACGATAGGGGGAGGGAATTAGACCTTAGACTATTGAAAAGTGACAATACATGGATCAAGAAGCATAGGCAATTGATATACATGGATCATAAACTTTTCGATTTCTACAAACTTAATAGCAAAATCCCCACATCACACGATTGTATTCATTGATAAATCTGGAAATCGCATTTTATCATTTCTTCTCTGAAAGTGTATATCCCTGACTTCTAATTTACGGCGAGCGTATACAGAGGGAAACAAATCGAAAAATGCAGATAAAATCCACGAAATGTGCCCCAAGAGAATCAGATAGAGATGATCCAAAATCAGGAAAACTAAAAAACCACATTGCACAAGACCACCTCTGATTGGTAAGGAATCGTGTACCTTGGAGAGGAAGCGAAGCTTAGGCTTAGCGGAGAGACGGAAAGAAACTCTGCGGGAGCGGGTTGATGAGAGAGGGAGATGGGACGATGTTTGGGTGACTGAGTAGACGGAAGCAGCAGCCGGAGACGTGACTGAGAACGACGAAGACGCCATTCTTCTTCTTCTTCTTAGTTCAGATCCGGGTTTAGGTCTGTCTCGATGAAACCAAAGAGCTCACAACAACAACAGTTCACTCCAGAGAGAGAGAGAATTGAGAAGATGTCTGAGTCGGAACGCGTTGCTCTTTTGATTATTATTACTCTCTTTCAGATTTCGCCACGTGTCATCCTCTGATCTGTAGTTCTGTATTTGGCGATTAACCCCATCCTTGTGGACGGAACCGTTTATAATTTATTTTTAGTTTTACCTTCGAATTTAATTAATTAATTATCTTTACCTAAATTTATTTTCAGATTATATTCATCGAAAAATATTCTTCTCAATTTTGTGTGAATACAATTATTATAAGAAAAATTATATCTTCCCCAGAGGAAAAAATCTATTGCATTTAAATGATTAAAATTTTAAAATGCTAAATGTTTGTGTCGGTATCCCCAAATTTTTATATACCTTTTCTATAAAAAAAGAATAGATCCAAATACATTAATTAGCCTCAGATGGATTATGTAATTGAAAATTATTAGGCCAGAGGATTTGGTGAACTACTAAATGAAGTTGTGACGACTTAAGAAGCACAATGTGGTTGGAACATCCATTGAAAACAAAGCACCAAACATCATACATGTAAAGACAAGTTATATCAACAAGATACATAGTTTTCATAATTAGGCCCCCCAAAATTAAAAATCCATGTTTAATGTCACAATTTTAAAGAATCTGTGACCTCTGATCAACAATAGCCCAAACCATTTGGTTATGAGCTTATGATGCATAAGCACATTCATTCAACCATCCATCATTGCAGCATTTATACATACATTTTTGAAACCCGATTCTGATTAAGGGAACAACAAAGAGTTAGATACATAGAAGCAAACCAATTACATTATAAGATGGAGGATGATCCTAATACTTTACAGCATGAGTGCTTTTAAGAGACTCAGCCTGACCTTGCTGCTTCAATGGCGGCGAGTAAGTCTTCATATTTCGCCCCCGTCACTTCCTTTACTATTTTGTTGTCCTTCAAGATCTTAAAGGTCGGAACCACTTTAATTCCTAGCTCCTTTGCCAATGGCTGCAAAAGCCCGAGTTTTTGTCTTGAGGAGCTAGTTAACATAAGAATAAAGAGACATTAATCGCAAAACGAAGAAGGAACCTTATTGTCTTGGGTGCAGTCAAGCTTAAGAAACACCATATCCTGGTACTTCTCAGATAGCTCTTTGTATTTGGGAGCAATCACTTTGCAAGGACCACACCTGCAGAGAGCCCAATGAAATTGAGAAAAAGGAGAAACTTTGATTCTTTCAACACCAAAACAAATCATTTATAAAGGAAATTCATCTAAACTATATCATGATGATGTAAACTGGAACAGCTTTTGGATGTACATGCTCTAATTATCTGGAAAGTGTTACTATTCATAAATTAAGATCCTTTTGTATCCAACATTCCCAACAAACAAAACATGAGTTAAACGAACGTATGCAGAGAAGAAGCCTCATGATGAAAAGATTACGAGAGATACTTACAATACTTCAAAATACAGATGAATAGTATCAAGGGGGAAATGTCTAAACTATGGAAGTAACACAACGTGAGAGGGAAAGTGAATTTCATAGGCAAAGACAAGGAAGAGAGATGGGTAGACCAGGACAAGATTATGTCATATCAAGAACTAGGAATCAAACACATGAGATTTAGCCAAGCTAAGTTTTAAGCTAAAGAGTTTACCAACAGAGTCAGTTAATCCCAAATCAGTAAACAACCTTGAAATCCTAATTCCAAACGACTGATTCAAACCTATCAACAATCTAAGTGTATTCGACATTTGAAAGATTCATGCCCAAATGGAAAACTCAAACAATTTGGAAATGAATCTTCCAATTCCCAGAACATCTGACGGAATCAAGTCGTTCCAAACACGAAATTACAATCAAGGAAGTCAAACTTCACACAAAGAAGAGGAAATGAATCGAAACGTTACCACTGAGTGTACATATCGAGAACAACAATCTTATCACCGGCGGCTTTAACAATTGGCCAGAACGTATCCTTATCAACCTCCGTCACCTGACCGACGCTGACATTCACTGTTTCTAAGCTACACCTCGCCACATACGAACCGCACCTCTTCCCAGAATCTAAAACACCATCACCACCAGAACAGAACCGGATTTTCGTCGCGACGGCGCCGGAGTTTAGGATCCGACAGTGCTGCTTCACGGGGATAAATGCGCCCCCGGTAGATGAAGTCGGAGAGCAATGGAAAGCCGTTGGAGATGGAGCGATCCGAAGAGAGAGAGGCATTGTTGAAGAAGAAGAAGTAAGCTCGAGTACGAAAACACTAGTATGTGTGTGTGATCGATCTTTCAAAAGAACCGGAAGAATTTTTATTTTTTTCTATTGGAAAAAACCACTAGTTGTAATCGTTATCCGTCTAATATTTGTGATTTACATAATGTGAGGTCAATAATACCCTTGAATGGATAACTAAGGAAAAAATCAATGGGAGGGTGTTTACGTATTTTATAGTCTTGATGTTCGATGAACGCGAGGTGCAGAATTATCGGACCATTGAGATACTTGTTGCAGCTCGAAATGACGATCCTGTCCCTTAATTATATTTATATTTGAAGTGAATTTTCTTTTCTTTTTTTGGTGCGATTGAAGTGAAATTTTCATTTTCATTAGATTCACATGTTTGACCATCGTAGAAGTCATATTACAAATATAAACAATATAATCTTGTAGATAAAGAAAAATCGTGTTAGGGAAACCTAATATGGCTTGTATGATTAATTTTATCTAAGTTTATATCTTACAGTATGTATAGGAAGAAAGAATACAAATAATAGATTTGGTTGGTTGATTGAAGTTTAGTGAACATCCCCAAAGAATAAAGATCCACTTTGATTCCTTGCTCCTTTGCCAATGGCTGCAAAAGAAACGAGTTTTTGTCTTAAGAAGCTAGTTAATAACATAAGATTAATAACATAAGAATAAAGACACATTAATCGCAAAACGAAGAAGGATCCTTGTTGATTTATCTCAACACCAAAACAAAGCAATTTATAAGGAAATTCATATCAACCATATATATCATAATGATGTAAATTGGAAGAGCTTTTGGGCTTATTATCTCTGGAAAGTGTTACTATTCATAAGTTGAGATCCGTTTGTATCCAACATCCCCAACAAACAAATCATGAAATAAACGAACGTGTGCCTCTAAGAAGGCTCATGAAATACTGTAACTTTTGAATACAAATGAATGAATAGTAGCAAGGTGGGGTCAATGTCTAAACTCTAAACTATGGAAGTAACACAACGTGAGAGGGAAAGTGAATTGACAAGGAAGAGAGATGGTTTAAATAACAACTAGATCCATTAAAAACACACTAAAACAACCTTCACTCATAAAGTCATAACACGCCATAAACAAAAATATTTAGTTTAATAGCAACAATAGATCCACTCAAACAACCTTCACTCATAACACTCCCTTAACAAAGATTTATTTTAATTACAATAGATCCCATTAAAACCTTTTCACTACGAACACTCCCTAAGCAAATATTGTGTTTAATAACACTCGATTTCAACTTGTTGGACACCCCCATCATCTTGACCGCTGGAGACCGTGATGGTTATTGAGCTACTCATCATCTCGATATCCTTTTTAATTTCTTCACGTTCGGGCGGCTTCACCATCCGCTTCATGCATAGCCATAGCCTGCGAGAGATCACACCAGAAATTGTGATAGCAACGAGCCATAAGGTTTCAACCTTATGGTTCATAATGAACAGGTTAAGATTGATGAACAAATTCAACATTTTTTGTTTTTTTGTTTTTCCTTTTGAATCGATATAACAAATCAATCAAACTCCGATAAGAAATCACACAAACCGATACCTTAATTTATAGGATATAGTTAGTGAACCCTGACTAGTTTATGCAATTTCATAAATTCTGGAATAAAACATGTAAGGTTTGACTCATCAGTATGCTTTTCTCTTCTTCTATATGTGTACTCCTCTGTTTCTTTCTTTAATGCATTGTGATACAGAGGCGGAAGCTAAGAAGAGCGAATTAGAGAGATTTTGAGTGAGTTGTGACACAAGTTCTTGGTGGTAAGCTAAAGATATTTTTTCTTTTTTCTTTTTTTTTTGGACTTAAACGGCAAATGCACTAATCCCTTCTTTGACACAAAACCAACGGAACCGTGTTGATGAAATTCGTATATTTAAGATTTTATATCAGTGTCTCATCAAAAATCAAAATAAAATACAGATTTTTTCTTTCTTACGCTTGTCGATGTCGTATACGAAATGTAAAACTTGAATGGTGGATAAAATAAAACCGATCTTTCCATTCTTTTCTATAAAGTAAAAAAAAAATTAAAAGTAGTGGCGATTCATTCCCTTTTGTTGAAATCACGAAAAGCAGCATTAAAGAAAAAAAAAAACAACAACAACAACAATCTATCTAACTTATCAAAAGAGAAGTGGCACGTTCTTAGAAAAGCAAAACCAGCTTCGCCTTTAGACATTCCAAAAGAACAAGAAGCTGCGAAGAAGCTGCCAAGTCAGTAGTCACACACCTATTCTATTCCAATTCCCTCAAAAGAACTAGAGTTTCTTCTTCTATATACACTTCTATTGTATGTATCACTTCTTCTTCTCTTTACAAAACGCTTTCGTTGAAGTCACACACACAATCAGCCAAACAGAAATGGGCCAAACGGAAAGGAAGCCCATTAACAAAATATATCAATTAAGCCTTGAGCTCCACAACCTGCAAAGAAGCCGAAACAAAGCAGGCGGTTCAGATCAAAAGAAGAAGTTTGTAATCTTAAATGAGAAATCTCAAAGGAAGCTATTTATTCCCAAAAGAATGAAGTCTACAGATGAAACAATTTAAGAACGAAATATATACGAGGACACTTGTGATATTAATTTTTACATTACATGCTTCAAATTACTCAATGTTTAGTTTAGACAGATTTATTCAGTTTGGTCTTCCCATGCTCTGTATCTTGTATACAAGAACAACTATACACTGCATGGATTACAGCTTCTGGACAAAATAATGCGATCTCGGAGCAATGGTTGCTTGGGACTACTTTTATGTATATTCATAACAAACAAACATTATAAATCAGAATATGAATAGCCAAATCTTTACATAGTCTTGTTTATCATTTTCTATGCACATTTTATTTTTTTCCATTCATAACATCTTTTTAACTAGTGTTGAAAACATTTACCCATTTATATGACTTTTTAGTTTTACTATTATTCGTTTTACCAACATAAGATTTTGACATTACTTCTCTCTATATATAAATAAGGATGGTGAAAATTTTATTTTAGATGGTTAGTTACAAGATGTTTATAGTCATTTATCTTTTACATAAATTTTATCTTTTTTTAGATATTACCTGGACCCCCAAAATATATGATGTGTCCAACTGGATAGTCTGAATACAAATCCTCAATCACTTTATAACCACGAGTGTTATCTGAAAATGTCTCAGTGTTGTTTACCAACTTATCAATCTCAAATTTCTCGTCTACTGTAGTTATATTGAAAATAATGGCATCGAAAAGTGGATGCTTTTTTGGAAAATAACCATTTCCCATCTGAGCACCAGACATAAATGCACTATATACTTCTCCTCCCCACTCAACATTGTTTGCATAGCTTTGTTTAAATCTACTTGCTGGCCAAAACCCCAATGTTACTTCTCCATAATCGAGCCACCAATTACCATTTATCTTATCCTTTGATAGAAAATTACATTATAAACAATTATTTTATAATAAATTATTACATAGGAACAATGTATCTGAACTATTGTATAGTTATTGGTAAAAACACTTTTAAAATAGTCTACATGATTTTCTTTAAAAAAGTATTAATCGCATAAACTAGCCTAATTATATATATACTAAGTAATATAATCTCATAAATTAGAAAATATGAAAATTAGTAACTTACAAACCTTGTATACAGCAATTGTAACAGAGGCACTTGGATTAGAACCACGAACACAAACAGGTTCGAGAGCGACACCAAAAGGTATATCAGATCGGACTAAAATGATCCCAATTTGACACATGCTGTTATAACATTGGTTATTACCTGCCTGTATCAATTTATATATCGTTATGCTTAATATATATCAGTGTTGATGATGTGTTATTTAATAAATTTATTAGTTATACATATTATTAGTAATAAACTTACCTTTGTATACACAAAAGTCCGAGGTTTGGTGTCACCATATAACTTTGGATTTACCTATAATATAAGTATTCATTTCAAAATAATGAAATAATTATTAAAAGACTACTTAGCATGATTTTTATTTTGATATTATACATTTCAAATTAAATATAAGATGTGATAACAACTTACAATCCAACCAATTTGTATAAAATCGTCTCCAATCTGAATATGCATACGAGCTGAACTATATTGTGGGAGTTTAACTTTAGGATCATTTAGAGAAACTATCATCGTCGCTCCATTGTACTTTTTATTTTTTCCTCCTTTTGTACGAGACACCGCAAACTAATCATCATCATCACTATTAATCAACAATAATTTTGTAAAATTAATTATGATCAACAAAAAATATATTTACTTACATGATGTTGTTGATCATTATCAACATTGTAATGACTACTAGTGGAATTCCATGAACCACGAGGCTTATATTTCGTGGAAAACAAATTTAATCCCAAAAGTTCGTCTTTGGTGACTCTCTTAATAGGCACGGTACCAATAGGACACCCAATACCATTATCCCAAGAAATACCAAAATTTTCATGATTTACTCTTGATTTTTTAAGGGATGATATTCGACGCACCTATGTTTATAATTTTTTTGTATTAGTGATAAGAATAATATTTATCCAACTCACACAAAATAATAGAATACATACATTGTAAAGGAATAACTTGTTTTTCACTGACATATGCTCGAACGCTGGTTGTTTGTATAAATCCACGCATCCATATGTATCTCCATGTGTAGTCTATTATCCATACAAAAAAAAATAGAAGAATGCACAAAATTCATGTGTCATGGTGTTATAATGGTTATTCGTATATGCATAAAATCAAAATGAATAGATAGGTTGTCTATTAAAAGTTGAATATGAAATTGAACAAACTTTGATGATTTTAACAGCAGGCTTGTTGATGACATTAAGTTGCTTTTCGATATCAAAATGGTTAACACTTTGCGATGTTTTTGAATCCACAAAATGATTGTATAGGCTTGCCATCTCGCCGAAACAAAAAATGTAACTTAAAAAGGTTAATATCATCGTCCTAAAACTTATTTTCATATTATTTAAGAAGAGTGTTAGGATAGATATGAGATTTATATCTAATCACAACTATATATAATCATATTGAAAAAGTAAAGGGCATTACTGTTTATTGGATACATGTCACTTCTTTATCATCAAAAATTAACTTTATAACAAATTCATCAGATTTTACTTTTATTTTGATTTTTATGACATTAAAAAAAAAAGGAAGCAAATTCATTGACGAAAAAAAAAAAAAAAATTCAAATTCATCAGATTTTCTTTTATCTATGTGTGAGGATACATTATTACAATTGTGACTTTTTCCTCCACTAAAAATTAACTATTTCACTAATTCATTTGATTTTCTTTTAGTTATGTCACTTTTTCCTACTTTTTTTTTTTTTTGTTTTTTCTACCAAAATACAGATTTACAAAATATACAAAAGTTTATGTAAAACAAAGTTAAACGCGTGTGTTGTAAGCACGGATCCTATCAAGTTACGTTTGTTTATCTGACTTTATATACGAACATGAATGCAACTAGTAATTGATATTTCGTTGTGAGTTATTTGATCAATTTTGTTGGCTTTGCCTCGGTCACAAAGTGAACTTGCTTTTACTTAACCAAATAAAAAAAACCAACTCTAAACCAATCAAACTCAACCAATAGTGAACTGGTTTTGGTTTAATAAATTAAATCGAACGGTCTTGGCTTATTTAATATGATTTTAACTTTGGGTTATTGAGATTTTAAAACCGGTTTAATTAAACTAAACCAAGATACTTCTCATATCAAAATTCTTGAAAATTGAATTAAGCATCTGTGATCTTTCCGCTTGACTCCTTGGTAAATTCGTCGTTGCTCAGAAAACGACAGCGATGTTCCTTCCCCGCGCGAACGTTACGCGCTTCCCTCCACTCGCAGCTTCGAGGCGTCTCATCTCTGCCTCCGCCGATTCTCTTCAGAAATATTCCACCGAGAAGCCGCCGATCAAACCATGGCCGCAGAGACTATTCCCAAAGCGGTTAGTCTCAATGATCACCCAACAGCAGAACATCGATTTAGCTCTCCAGATATTTCTCTACGCCGGTAAATCTCATCCCGGTTTCACTCACAATTACGATACTTACCACTCAATTCTCTTCAAACTATCCCGTGCTCGTGCTTTCGACCCCGTGGAGTCTCTCATGGCGGATCTTCGCAACTCTTACCCGCCTATTCGATGCGGCGAGAATCTATTCATCGACTTGCTTCGAAACTACGGTCTCGCAGGTCGGTACGAAGCTTCTGTGAGGATCTTTCTTCGAATCCCTGATTTCGGTGTTAAACGCTCCGTTAGATCGTTAAACACACTCTTAAACGTTTTGATCCAGAATCAGAGATTCGATTTGGTTCATGCCATGTTTAAGAACAGTAAGGAGTCTTTTGGAATCACCCCCAACATCTTCACTTGCAATCTACTCGTGAAAGCTCTGTGCAAGAAAAATGATATAGAAAGTGCATATAAAGTGCTCGACGAAATTCCCGCTATGGGTTTGGTGCCAAATTTGGTGACTTACACTACGATTTTAGGTGGGTACGTTGCTAGAGGTGATATGGAAGCGGCTAAGAGGGTTTTGGGAGAGATGTTGGATCGTGGGTGGTATCCGGATGCGACCACTTACACGGTTCTCATGGATGGTTACTGTAAGCTAGGGAGATTTTCTGAGGCCGCAACGGTGATGGATGAGATGGAAAAAAACGAGGTTGAGCCAAATGAAGTAACATATGGAGTTATGATCCGCGGTTTATGCAAGGAGAAGAAATCAGGGGAAGCACGTAACATGTTCGATGAGATGCTTGATAAAAGTTTCATGCCAGATTCTTCTCTTTGTTGTAAAGTTATTGACGCCTTGTGTGAAGACCACAAGGTAGATGAAGCTTGTGCTTTGTGGAGAAAAATGTTGAAGAACAATTGTATGCCTGATAATGCTCTTCTGAGCACTCTCATCCATTGGCTTTGCAAAGAAGGGAGAGTTTCAGAAGCAAGGAAATTATTCGACGAGTTTGAGAAAGGTTCGATCCCTAGTCTCTTGACGTTTAACACATTGATTTCTGGTATGTGTGAGAAGGGCGAGTTGACAGAGGCGGGTCGATTATGGGACGATATGGTTGAGAGGAAATGCAAGCCAAATGCTTTCACGTATAACGTTTTGATTGAAGGCTTGTCCAAGAACGGGAATGTTAAAGAAGGTGTTAGGGTACTTGAAGAGATGCTGGAGAATGGTTGTTTTCCTAACAAAACAACGTTCTTGATATTGTTTGAAGGGATACAGGAGTTAGGTAAAGAAGAGGATGCGATTAAGGTTGTCTCAATGGCTGTTATGAGAGGGAAAGTCGATAAAGAATCTTGGGAACTTTTCTTGAAGAAGTTTGCTGGTGAACTGGATAAAGGGGTTTTGGTTCTGAAAGAGTTGTTGCATGAAGTATCTGTCTTTTGAAGAACCAAGGCGATGATCAACACTCAATGCTCAAATGGGTTATCGGCGTGTCTAAGGTATCTATCTTACTACCGACTTCGGTTTTTCTGGCTCGAGACATAGATGCATTGTTTTACATATTAAGATGCACTAATATAATAATATAAATAGGGCCAAAAGCTCTTGTGGCAGATGCAGGTATAAGGGAAGAAAAACAGCAAACCGAGGCTGCTTAAGATTCAGCATCCATGTTATGGTTCACCCTATCTTGACAATTTAGTAGTTGACTTTTGATGGGGGGGAGATGGGGACTTGCAAAGAAGAAGAGATCTACTGATAATTTATTATATCAATTTTGAGTGTGCGTAGATACTTCTTAACTGTGTGCACGAAAAAGTGGAAATTATAATTTCTGGTGAGAGATGGAGAGAGAGAGAGAGAGAGAGTTTGATAGTGTTAGCCCAAGATAAGTATAGGCGAAACCAAGTTGTATCATGGAAATAGCTCAAGTGCTCAATGTATGATTACTCAATGAAATTTGATTTATGTTTTGAGCTTTAATAAGATATGCTAGACGATATACGAGAGGAATGAAGAAAAACTCGTGATTGGTGTGGAGGAGAAGACCAATTTCAGATATATACTAACAATACATTGTATCTGTACCTCTCACGGGACTGTGTGCCTAAGACAGACCCAAAGAATGAGAAGAATGTTGTGGAAAGAAATCAAAACATATCAAAATTTGTGAGGGCCACTTGACAACTTTGTACAAATAGCATAACTTGTATGCTGTATTGTTGTACTTGTAAATTACTCGGTTCACAAAAAAAAATAAAAAAATAATTACTTGTAAATACTCTTTGACACATGTTACTTTAAACTTTAAACACTATACCATATATCATGATTATGTATCTCTTAACAAAGTATATAATCTTATTTTACATTAAATTTCACTAATGAACTAATCTATTAAAAAGTTTAGGATTTTTAATTAAAAAATACCAATTCTTGGAGAGTTTTAGCTATAGTCACCTTAAAATGTTTTTTAACACCAAAAAATTTACTAATTTGTATGTAAGAATCTACGTATATTCAGTGCGGCATTATAAAATTACGTAAGTTGTGATTCATATTTCGATATGTGGTTTTTGTGTCAAATTTACAAATATAACGGTACAAAAAATTAAATAACCGCGCGAAAATTAACCTAACATATATATAATTAAAAAATTGATTAGTGTTGTCTATTTATAGGTTTGTGACAATTACTGAGAAAAGCAAGAAGCAAAAAAAAAAAAGGGAAAACAAAAGAAAAAGAAAAAACAAAGACATATCCAATGTCTACTGCTTCTTCACTATTAACCTTCCCTTCATTTCATCTCAGATCCCTCCTTCATCTCCCTTCTTCTCCTCCCTCTTCCCGATTTGCCCCTCTTCGTCTTTCTCCGATCCGATCTCCGGCGCCGAGAAGTCACCTGTCTTTCCGCACTTTCTCAGCCGTCAACATGACCGATGCTAATGATGCCGGAATGGATGCTGTTCAGAGACGGCTCATGTTTGAGGACGAGTGAGAAATTCGATTCCTTTAGTTCGGTTTTTTTTTTAATTGTGTTTCGTTGCATTAAGGAACCAAAATTTAGGTTTTATTAATCAAGACGAAATCTTCTGCCATACGCAAAACCTCTCTCTGTTGTGTTTTTTGTTTTTGTTTCTTGTCCATTTTTGATTTAAAAGACCGGCAAAATATGTAATACATGCAACTAGGAGATTGAAAATATGATCAAATGTGGTTGGCTGCTTGATGTTCTGATTGATTTTATGTTTTTGCCTGCGCTATGGTGGCTTGATCGTTTGTTGGTTCTGCAGATGCATTCTCGTTGATGAAAATGATCGTGTGGTTGGTCATGACACTAAATATAACTGTAAGTGAATTTCTGATAGCGACCTAAGCTGCTTTTGCATTCGTTTCCTTGCTTTTTTATCATTGAAACACATGTGCATGTCGCTGATTTGTCCTTGGAATGTGTCTTAGTAATCAGTTTCAGTGACCTTGCTTCTCTTTAAAGTGTTGAAATTTGGTTGGTCCAGGATAATACTGACTCCCAATTTCAATCTTCAGGTCATTTGATGGAAAAGATTGAGGCTGAGAATTTGCTCCACAGAGCTTTTAGTGTGTTTTTGTTCAACTCCAAGTATGAGTTGCTTCTCCAGGTATTTTCTTAGGATGTGAAGATAATTTAGCTCTATCAAAAATGGTGGTTGGGATTATTATTTGGTTCCTTCAAATTATGTGCCATGTACTGAAATTTTTTTTCTCTATGGACAGCAACGGTCAAAAACAAAGGTTACTTTCCCTCTTGTGTGGACAAACACTTGTTGCAGCCATCCTCTTTACCGTGAAGCTGAGCTTATTGAAGAGAATGTCCTTGGTTTATTTTCTGGAATGAGCTTAAGTTTTATGAGACATGATGAAGCTTTCACTGTTGTACTACATACTGATCCCGAGTATTTGATCTTTCCTTCTCAGGTGTAAGAAATGCTGCACAGAGGAAGCTTCTTGATGAGCTTGGTATTGTAGCTGAAGATGTACCAGTCGATGAGTTCACTCCCTTGGGACGCATGCTTTACAAGGCACCTTCTGATGGGAAATGGGGCGAGCACGAACGTAAGTAAATCTTCATGTTTGATCATTTCTCTTTTTAACTCCTTTTGACTTGGTGATTTAATATCTCTCTGGATTTTTTTTTGCTTGCAGTTGACTATCTGCTTTTCATCGTGCGGGATGTGAAGCTTCAACCAAACCCAGATGAAGTGGCTGAGATCAAGTATGTGAGCAGGGAAGAGCTTAAGGAACTGGTGAAGAAAGCAGATGCAGGTGATGAAGCTGTGAAGCTGTCTCCGTGGTTTAGACTGGTGGTGGATAATTTCTTGATGAAATGGTGGGATCATGTTGAGAAAGGAACTCTCATTGAAGCTGCAGACATGAAAACCATTCACAAGCTCTGAACTTTCATAAGTTTTGGATCTTCCCCCTTGTCAGTAATAAAATTGAGAGATGAGACTTTATTAATTCCAGCCAAAACTGGCAACCAACTCTCTTTGTAGAATATAATATACATGTTTATTCCTCCTCAAACTCATCTATAGCTCAGTTATCATTTGCACAGAATATGGAGTTAAATGTTTGCACTCAAACAATTATTTGAATTATTTTTACTTCTTCAGTTAGAATTTACAAATAAAGTAAAGAAAGAACATAACACGTTAAGACAGAACACAAAAACAAAAAGGAAGAAGACAGAACAAAAAAAAAAAAAAAAAAGGGGGTGGAGAAAGTAAAATTAAAGACCACAAGATTGTCAAGTAAATCTCATATGATTCCTTTCTCTATTCTTCCACCACTACCTTTGATCTGATTTATACCAAAACATCTTCTTTTCTTGTCAAAAAGTAAACAGTAGTTTTATTGTATTATGGAGAAATGAGAGCAAGTTTCTACCTTGATCTCCTTCAAAATCACTTTAGCTGAAATAGTAACACTGTGAAGAGTTCTTCTGCGTCTGATCCAGGTAACAAAACTTGATCTGATCAATCATTCCAGATAAATATTTTCAAAAGTATTTATCTTTTTTCCTCTGTTTGTTCCATTTTCCATGAAATAGATTCGGTGATCATACTCTAGCTATCGAAATCTTATTACTATTTATCAGATTATCATAAATTTTCATTCTGGTTTTGATCAATCATATCATGATTTTCTCGGATTGGTTCACTCACAATTCTCAAACTTTTTGATCATAGAAATCGTAGCTGAGAAAAGAAGAAGAAGATGGCGTTTGTGACCACTGCTGAAGTATGTGACGCGAATCAAGAGCTGATTCGGAGTGGTCAGCTCCGAGCTTTGCAACCCATTTTTCAGATTTACGGCCGTCGACAAATATTCTCAGGACCAGTTGTTACTGTCAAAGTATTTGAAGACAATGGCTTGATCCGTCAATTCCTGGAGGAGAAAGGTAATGAACTGACTCTGCAATTCTAAAGTTCAAAACTTTCGATGGATTCGACAAGTTATGAACTTTGACATGCTTTAGTGCCTTGGTGTGTAATCTATCAGTTTTTGCAAATTGATCAATTATTTATTAGGGAACGGTAGAGTTCTTGTGGTTGATGGTGGAGGGAGTCAAAGATGTGCGATACTCGGAGGTAACCCCGTGGTTCAAGCTCAGAACAACGGATGGGCAGGGATTGTTGTGAACGGATGCATCAGAGACGTGGATGAGATCAACGGTTGTGATATCGGAGTTAGAGCTTTGGCCTCTCATCCGATAAAGGCGAGTAAGAAGGGACTTGGAGAACAACGAGTTCCGGTTAATATTGCAGGGACACGGATTTGTGATGGAGAATGGCTTTATGCAGATACTGATGGGATCCTTGTCTCCCAGATTGAGTTATCCGTTTAAACAACAACAAGGCTTGTCTCGTATGTGATCAGTTTTACTTGGTGGTTTATTACCATTGTTATTTTCTTTTGTGTTCCACATTAAACTCTATGAATCTTATTACTTGAGCGACGGTTAAGTTATGATTGAAAAACTTAGTATTACATTTCGAATGAATTGTCACATTGATTTTTCTTTTGATGATCAATACATAGCAAAGAATTAACAGTAGCATAAGCAACCAGAGCCAGGGGCAGCTAAGATAGGTTGACAGCCACCACCTTTGTTAGTGGAGCAACCATTCATGCACATCTTGGTGCATCTATCATCATCTTTTTTTGTGTCGCATTTTCCAAACTGAGGCTGATGGTTGCAACACTTTGCGAGTCGATGCCCCACAGCCGTTTTTGTTTCAGCACCTGCAAAGTATAACACATACACGTAATCATCAAATTCAGTTTCTTGTGAATGAAAATATGTTTTTGTTCCAAAATTTACGAAGTATAATACTAACCGGAAAGAAGAAGAGACACAGCTAGGATAGCATAAAGAACGAATTTTGAGTAGGCCATCTTCTTCTTTTCAAGTCTATAAGATTTGTTGTATTGCTTTGAAAAGCTCTAGGTTGATTATGTGATATATATACACAGAAGTATTCACTTGTTCACTAGAAATTAGAATGGAAAGAGATCACAAAGATCTTCAAAATGTATTCAACAATTCTAACACCTGAATGATATATTATACTCAATATGGTCAAAGGGAATATAAGTTTTACTACTCTGATATTTTATATTCTCAAGGATAAAAAGGAAATAAAATTTGCATTCCTGGAAAATGAGATTTGTTAGCAATTTTACAGAGGATACAAAGAATCCAATCTAACAGCTGGAAAGTGAAGTTTTCAGAATTTGAAAGTTAATTTCTATTTTACTCATAGGGATGTATTTAACTAAATATGTTTATAAAATGTACTACTCATGAGGAGATAGTTAAAGGCAGTGAAGAGGAATACAAAGGAGCTCACATAGATAGTTTTGTCGACTTATTGTTCAAAATTGCTGACTACATTAAACCGAAAAATTAATGTATTCACAACTCTTTTTGGTGACTTGTTATATTACTATCGCATCGCGTATGACATAGCAGAATTTGACAAGAAAACAAAAAAGAAACCAAGTATCTTCGTAACTATGTATAAGTTTTCTGTGTAGCAGCAATTCTTCGACGAGGTTGGTTTCTTCTTTCCCTCCGTCTTCTTTCTATTACTACTTCTTCTTCTTCTTCTTGAACTAGCTCGATCTCTGAGTTTTCGCTCTCCCCGATGGTTCTTGAAGCAGTGTAAGGGAACAAAACTGGTCTAAAACACCATAGAAGCGAGGTTAAAATAGGGACGTACAGATACATTGAAGTCCATACGCAAAGAGTCCATTTCCAGTTATAAGCCATTCGTTTGATCCATGGAGGTCTCGAGTTTATAACGATCTCAGCTGCGTATAGCTGAGGCAATGTTCGGGTTTGCGCACGCGGAATCAGAGTGGCTCTCACGGCTTTTGTTCGGGGCCATTTCTCTTGGTGCCTTAGCCCATCGATTCTCATTGTTTGTGCTTCGTTCGCTATGCCAGCTATAAGTGGAACACTCATCACAAATGTTCGTGCAAGTCTAATAGGTTTGCTTCTGAACCGTAACATACAAGGTTGGCTCGATCTTGCTATTGTCTCACCTTTCAACGATAAAAGCTCTACCTTCAACTGTACACAAGGCAATAGATCAAATTAACTGAATAATTGTATCAAAGTTTGATATATTGTTTCTGTAGAATTGATCAATAATATCAGAGTTGATTTTCAATGTATAAAAATGAAAAAAAAAAAATATATATAACATAAATATTAATACAAAATTAGAGTCATAATGGCAATTTTCGCAATTCACTGGAATTATTTGATTGATAAAAAGGCTGTAGATAATGATTCAGCATAAATGTTGTAGTTGTAGAACAGCATAAATGTTGTAGAACAATTAATATAGGCTTATAGCTAGTTACTAAACCTGATTTGGTTATTAATAAATCTGATTCCGGTGATTTAACTAACATAGCATGGTTCCATAGGATCATTTTGATTGGTAAATATTAAAATAATTTATCAAAATCGTGGAACCATGATACCATTCCCGTGATATTAAATAGTATAAAACTAAATTACACATGTACCTGAAAAACTCCAATTCTTCGATTAATTTCAGATTCAGGCATCCAAAGCAGTAAAGAGACATGAACATAATGACCAACAGGAACACTAAACGATCTCTTCTTCTTATCGAAACTAAAAACTGCACTTGGGTTTTCTTCTGTGTAATCAAAGAACAATCTGTCTCTCACAACCACAGGCTTTTCAACATACAAACTCACTACCCCAACACCGATAACAACCGCCAAAATCAAGGCCAACACCATCACCATTGACACGTGGCATGCACCCATTATCCCAAACCATGTCCTCCTAACAGCACGCCCCGCACCACCCGCAATCCGGGACGGAGCCCGTTTAACCGCTCTTTCGGCTGTGGAGACCGTGGCAACTGCGCGGCGGTAGGAGCGGTAGAGAAGAAAGAGAGGTGAGGATAAGACAAGTAATGCGTTGTAGATGAGATCGGCTTGGATGGTGACTAGAACCATGAACCAGTCGGCTCGTAATGGTTCAGGGATTTTGAGGTTGTTGTCTTGTTCTATCATTGTTTGTTTCTTTTTGTTCTAAGAAAAAAAATGTTTTTGAGTGATTCTTACGGATTTTGTTTTACGACAACATGATTAAATAGATAAATGTCGCTGTCATAGACTCATATAAAATATTTATCCATCTGCATGAGAAAAATGAAACGTGTTGGTTCGTGTGCTTGAGTAGTGCCACGTTGATGCAATGAGATCACACTGAATGCACCATAACGATTTCAATTGAAAGAAAAGAAATGTACAGGTATATTAGCTTATCCAGAAGTGTTGGATCTGGATTCTAGTTCGGGTTTTCAGCACTTCTTTGTCTAGACAACCCTTGTTAATTATTTTCATGAAAATGTAATTATTAAAAGATATATAACAAGTACTATAGACTATATAGTGTAGTTTAATGGCAATATAGTAACGTGATATTCTATTACTTATATTTCGTGTAATTTATACTGAAAATAGGAAACCAGTTTTTAAGCATCTGATAAGCATCTCTGTTTCTGATCAGACAGTCAAATGATCAGTTAGAGAAATGGGCATTGTTATTTGGTCGCGAAAACCATTTTTACTCTAGTGGTTAAAAGTCTAACCCCGAATTCGATACTTGGTTTATATGAGTTGCGTTTCGAGACATCGGTTGGATGAAGTAGATATTTGCCCTGACCAAACAACAATTCAAGTTCGACAAAAGACAAAAATTAGACCGAACCTAAACGCAAAAGTAACTGGAAAAAAAAAAATATTACCTGTCTTCAATAATGAATGATAAACCTATCTACTGGGATACGGTACAAAATCTAACACACGACCAAAAAGATTCTGGTCGTTGAATGTACAATTTCTACAATTATTTGTACTTTCTACGACTCATACTTGAATATATGTAAATCCATTATCAGCTTATTTATATATTATTTTGGTCAAGAAAATTCATTATTATCTTCTTCTGCTTTTTTACAAAAATAAAATAAAAGAATATAAATTACCGGATTTGAACGAATATGAATAAAAAAAATGGAGCAAAATTCTTAATATGCACCGTCCTACACTCTAAAATGACCCTTTCACAAAATAGGATAAATATTCTTTTTTATTTATTTTCTAAATTAATATTTTTAAAAATAAATTTCTCTACCTTTTTAGAGAAAGATAAATAAATCACGCATCCAACTTCTCTCATATCCCCTCCCCAAACCAAAAATCGTTTTCTTCTCTCAATCGCAAAATTAGGGTTAGGGTTTTCATTTCCCCTCTCTTTGCCAAATCTCTCATCTTTCATCGTAGCCGCCGCCCAATCGAAGATGACAGGCAAGGCGAAGCCAAAGAAGCATACGGCCAAGGAGCTCCAAGCTAAGGCCGATGCAGCGTTGACCAACCGAGGCGGAGGGAAAGCTGGGCTCGCCGATAGAACCGGCAAGGAGAAAGGTGGTCACGCCAAGTACGAGTGTCCTCACTGCAAGATCACTGTTCCGGATCTGAAGACGATGCAGATCCATCATGAATCCAAGCATCCTAAGCTGACTTACGAAGAGCCCAGGAACCTTCACGAGGCTTTAGCTGCTCCTGCTGAATCTTCCAAGCCTAAGCCTGGTATCAGAGGAAGCCTTAAGAAGTGAGAGTGCTCCATGCTTTCGATTTGTATTATCGATAATCCGATTTGGGAATTTGCTGGGTCTTTTTTTCTTGAAAGCTCCGTGTTTGATGTGAGAAATATAATCTGCGTTGATGTTTCATGATATGCTTATGTCTTCGTATTTTTATGTTATGATCATATATATTAAAAAGAAAATTTAACTTTTATGAAATGTCTTGTTTCTAACTTATGGGTTTCTTTGATTCTGGTTACTTTCTTGTCCATTAGCTGCAAATGCTATCATCTGTTGATCTTGGTGCGTAAGAGTTTATATGCTTGTTCTGAATCTATTCAAGGTGCTTTTAGGACAGGATCTCTGTTTTTGATCAGACATGTTAACTCATTAAGATGAGCGTACAAAGAGTTTGAGTTTGGTTCTTTTTTGTATGCTTGTTCAGAATCTCAGCATCTCTGCTTCTGATCAGACATGTTGGGTAAGCCTCTTTAGGTGAAATCTGTGGGGATTTGAGGATGACTGAAAGTTTCTGCAACTCGTATTAAAACGAAACCAGAGATTATTACTTCGATTTGATGTCTGAAACAAGAGATTACTACTCTTATTTATGTGTTTATAAGCAGAAATTGCCAATTGGCTTTTGCTTTATTCTTGTTTTCTTTTCGTTAAGAAAATGAAAAATTATAATCCTCATTCAATTTCAGGATGCTCTTTGTGGTTCTTTTAACCCGAATCAAATGACAATGGACTTAAATTACAGATTCTTTGATCTTTCAACGACTTGAGTATTCAGAATCAATTCTTTATGGCTTTTCGGTGTCTGTTCTTGTTAGTGGTTGATGGATATATAAAAAATGCAAATTTGAGAGGATATTTCCGATTTCTTTTGACAAGTTTTATTTATTGGATTCACCTCTCAACAGTCCTGATCATGAACATCTTTATACTGAAATTTTCTTGTATGTTCTGATTTATTAAACCAAGGGTCAATGTATCATGTTTCTATTTTTTTAGGCCTACAAAAACACTTTGAAAGAGTAGCAAACTCGGTTCAATTGACTTAGTTCAGATACATATAAAAAATGACATGTTTCTTAGGTTTTTATGAACAATTTAAGAATCAATCTGTAGACTTCTCTAACTGTAAAAAAGAAGAGAGAGAGACCAAATCAAATCCTCCGTTTTCTCAAAGTTTTATAAACTACCCTAAAACTCAAAAGAATCATCATCATCATCACAAGAAATGTAAAGAATTAAATTCCAAAAAAAGGAGGGAAAAAAAAAATCCAATTTCACCCTTTGGTGGCTTGAGGTTTTTGCTGTTCTTGGACAACATTCTCTTCTTGATACAGCAACTTTCTTCTCTTGAGACCATAACCATTGTACTGATAGATAATGCTGTATAGACATTGCTTTAATCTGAGCACCTCAAAATCCTCTATGAACCTTAGGTCTCTTTGTCTCCATTTCAAACCAGCGTACTTCTGATATTCCTCAAGAACTGATGATAAACACCAGTTTTGCACTTTCCTCAAACACCCCACGAGACAACCTGTCCTATGCTGCAATTAGCCACGGGAACACACCATTAGATTCAGTCTTTTAGCTCAACCCAAAGCTTGTTAAACCCCAAAAAGGGTTTTGGAGCTAGGATTCTTACCTTTCCGCGCTTACAATGGATGAGAACTGGATGATTTCTAACATCTGTAAGCAGACAAACATAAGAACACAAATGAGACAGCTATAAAGAAGAAGGTAAAAGGACATCAAGGAGTCTCTGTTGGTTCCTTACCAACTAGCACTCTAAGAGCATTCAACACTGTATCCTTTGGCATAGGAGTTGGAGGATCCTATGAGCGTATTAATAAAAAAAATCCAAACTCAGAAACCAAAAAAAACATAAACATGACTCAAAGAAGCTAAATATAAAGCTTGAAGCCTGATAACAAGATTCATCAATACAATTTGCTATTGCTGATCATGCAAATGAAGGTTATACAAACTGATTCAAAAATGTTCTTGACAAACTCAAAAAAAAAAAGATTCAATTCAAGTACAAAGGTAAGAAAAGGGAACATACCGTTTTGCCTTGGATGCCAAACTGGAAAAGCTTGATGTTGTTGGATTGGAGAGACTTGAGATTATCCTCAGGGTATGGTTCAGGACACAGATAACTGTTTCCAGATAAACCCAACAAAGTTTTGTAATCAAATCTTTCTGCGTTGAGGTCAATTCCAGTTAATTAATTATTATAAGCTAGTCTATTTATTATGATAGTGAAAGAAAGTTGTACTAATTTTTAAGGAATCTATCTCTCTATAAAACAAACAACGACAACGATGCCTCCTCCTGGATTACTAATTAATTAAAAAGACTCTTCTTTTATCCTAAATTTAAAATTAAATAAAAGCACTTAGAGGCAACAGGAGATTCAGAATCAAGAATCTTACATGATGGATCGAAGATTTAGGGTTGATAAGAATCCGAAATTCTCAAGCTGAGGGAACCCAGATCGGTAAATGCCGTCTTCCACCATTGAAAAATTCGGCGGCGGAATCAAAACTTCGCCGTCGTTATCATCATCCAACGCTTCCACGATTAAACCCATCAATCTCAACCCCGCCGGCTCCGTCTCTCGATTGGGAGGGAGAGAGAGAGAGAGAGAGCGCTAATAAACCCCCAAAATCTAGAGAGATAGAGATTGATTGAACCAAACGAGAAAATTACAATATTTTTCTTTTTATATGATTATTGAGATAAATATCATCAAGTGGGGGTTTTTTTTTTTCTAATTTATAAATCTTTGAAAATGGGAGACAAAAAAGATGACGAAGATTTAGGAGTTTCTTCAAAAAAAAAATCAAACTTTATAATAATAAAAAAATTAGTTAAAACCGCAATTAGATTTGTTGTTGTTGGATCCTCCTCTGTGAGGTTCTTTTTTTCTTCTCTCTGTAAAATCTCCACCAGATTATGACACGTGTCACATCCTTCGCTTTTCTTTTCGTTAACTGATTTGGAGAATTCTGTTTTGACCAAACGGGTCAATTTTTTAGAATTTTCTATTTTTATTCCTTTTTACGTAACGTTGAAGATTTGTTAAGACCTTTACAAAAGTTATTTATTAAGCTTAAGAATTAGGATTCAACTGTTTTCTACAACAAGGGTTTATAAGATACATTGTATTTACATAATAATATATATAACCCACTATATATAAACTTCAAATAACGTATGATCGATGCATATTCATACATTATATATTTTCATATATAGATCAAATTTACCATTATATATGTATCAAAATATGTGTATAGATTTGTAAAACAAAGCGTGATTAATTAAATAGAGAGAGCTATGGAGTGGATTATAAAGTTGGATGAAGCTAATGATTATGAGGAGGAGGATTAACAGCATCTTGTTTTGTTGAAGAGGCTGCAGCAAGCAACTCCGGTGGTATGAGATCTTCCCATCCTTTACCTTTACCTGTTGTCCCTGCTACTGCGGTTAAACCAGTTTCCCAACCGATGTGCGATACATGTTTTACGTTCGTTGGAACTCCTATCTCCATTCCTGTTGTCTCTATTTCTTCATTCTCTTCTTCTTTGTCAGCTACAAATTTTGGAAGCAAGAAAATTTAAAATACTATACATTACTTCTTATAGATTTTGGCTCTATAGTCATTTTGCCAATCCGTATAGTTTATTTAATACATTATTTCGTAAAATTACATCGACTAATATATTACCGAAGAGTTGAGAAATGGTTTTGAAGCTCTTGAAAAGCCGGTTGATACCGGTAGAGATCTCTGGTTTAGAAGCTGCGAGGAACTTGAATACATTCTTCATGTGGTCTTCCTCTTCTTGGTCACGACGTATCTCTTTCGAAAACACACATCATGATAGATCACATATATAGAAGACACATGAGATATGAATTCAATATATATATATATAAGCTACGTACGTACGTACATAATATATATAAAGAGATAAATGAAACCTTGAGGAGAACGATGATGATGAGGCTTAGAGTTAGAGAGAGGAGATAAAACGGCAACACTTGAATCGGAGATACACCCGACGGAGAAAGGAAGCACCACAAGTCTCTCCATTCTATCTCTCATTTTCTACCAAAGCCTTTCCTTTTAAAATACTTATATTTATATATAAAGAGTGTCTCTGTGTGTGTGTGTGTGTTATGTATATACACGATGCAAATGACAACCCACCAAATGTTTTAATGTAATTTTTTGTTGTTTTGTTTGTAATCTTTGTTAGAATATAATTTGGTAGTGGTCGTGTTATGTGTTTTGGCTGACTTTGTTGTGAAGTTACAATGATGTTTACTTGTGTATATCAAGTTGCGGTAGAATAGAAAGTGATAGCTTTAAGTTTGTTTTTTTTTTTGGGCTCAACTACTGTTTGGTAGACTGTTTTCTTTGGTGACGTATAATTTGCACTACATATTTGATCTTTTTTTAAGAAATAATTATAATATATGGCTAATTCGAAATGGTAGTTTGCTTATTTTATCCATTGTAAGAATATGACAATTGTGTGAGTGTCTTGTCATTGTGAGAATGGCATTGATTTCGTTTGTTATTAAACTCTTGTATGCACTTGAATCAAACGATCGAATGCATGTGTGAGTGCCATACGATCTAATTATGAAAATTTCATCTACTCTATGTAAACGAGAACAATCAAAAATCTATTTAGATTTGTGTTAATCAATATTTTGCAAATTAGTTAGCTACTTCATATAACAAATTATTTTACACGTTCCCTTTCAATGTTTCTCATCGCAAATGCTAAATTTTAATTATAGTTTGTGTTTTTTTTACGTCGTTTCTGTTTAACATATAGGAAGAATAGTTTGATCTAAATGGAGTCCATGATGAATACTCAAAGAGTCTATTATAGTGTACGTATAATGATGGCTTAAATGATTAAAATGTACATTAGTTGTTACGCCCCCTTGGAATTAAAGCAATCTATTATTTATTTATTTATCGTTTTATTTTGCAATGGATATATATATATAAATTATATAATGCGAAGGCCTCTCCTTTACTATAATTTGTATGCTATATATAGTACAGGCGTACAACTAGCCATCTTCGAACGTTCACAACTAGCCATCTTCGAACGTTCCTAGATTGATTACATTCACATTTCATCTACTACAAACATATTTACCAAGTCGAGGTTTATAATTAAACAAAAATACTGTATAAGTTACGACTTTTTATTATATGTAAACTTGTAATATTTCTAAGCTAACAAACTTATTTAAGCTTAATGAACATGTAATGTGGAAACACATGGTTATATAAATACACTGTAAACAATTTCTTCCTAATTAAGATATAGTATTAAAGATATTTACATATTATTTTTTGTGTTTAAGTTTCATTTTTCACAAAAGAAATGTGGACATATATTAGATTTGTATGACAATCGAGGTGTTTCAATACGAAAAGTTTTGTTGCAAATGTGTTGAAAGATGACTTTCTTTATCATCAACTTCTAAGAAATAACTCTTGAAAAGATTAATCATGATCAGAAGAAATGTGTTCCTCTTCCTCTGATTCGATCTGATGCAAAGACGACTCACCACTTTCCTCCTCGGTATCATCATCCGAATAAACACTTTGGTCTTTAAATTTTGAGCTATGAATTTGCTCAAACCGAGTTTCATGATTTTCTATCTCTTCTTCTTCTTCATCATCATCATCATGAACAAGACTATCGATTCGCATGCTTGTGTTTCTCGGCGAACCATCATGAGCAAGACTATTGATTCTCATGCTTGCATTCCTCGGCGAATCATCATGAGCAAGGCTATTGACTCGTATGCTTGTGTTCCTCGGCGAATCATCATAAGCAAGGCTATTAATTCGCATGCTTGTATTCCTCGGCGAATCATTATGAACAAGGCTATTGACTCGCATGTTTGTGTTACTTGGTGAATCAACATGATCTCTATCGCTGTTAGACCGTGAAAAAGTGCTTTCTTCGCTTGATTTAGAACTGGTTTTACTACTTAGCCTCTCGTTATCTTCTTCCTCAGAGCTATAACTATACTTTATCTTCAAGCTCTGTGCAGCTGCATTTGTTTCATCAATGGATCGTCTCTCACTTCCAGAGTTAGAGGAGGAACTACTAGAGTCTCTGGGTTTTGGTAAGTGAGAATGTTCCCCTTCTTGATCTTTTTCGGAGTTTGAATCAGACCCATCATTTGAATGTGTCGTTGTCTCTTCCTCCTCTTGCTTTTTCTGACTTCTTATTGGTTCTTGTTTTATTTCTTCTTCATCATCTTCCGATTCTGATGAAGAGCTAGAGATTTCGTCTTCCTCTTTCCGAGGAAGAGAAAAAGGAGTTACCGAACAAGAACCGTGTCTGCTTAAAGCAATCGACATACTTTTGTCCCTGAAGGACAAAATTGGCACTGTGGTTGGAATACCATCTTCCGTAGACATTGAAAGGAAGCTAAGGGCAACCATTACATCGCTTATCAAAGGACGAGCAGATGGTTCCTCTTGTAGACACATTGATGTTATTGCCACAGCTTGATTTAACCCTCTCTCTGAGAAATTCTTCTTCAAGAGAGGATCAGCCATATCCGGATATCTTTTTGGATCTTTAAATATTGGTTGTGCCTGCACAAAAGGAGACTATATCATTAAAAAAATTCTCAACGTGTTGAATCGAAGAGAAGGAAAAAATATGGGTTTAACATGGTTTACCCAAGCAACTAAATTTTGTTCATCATTAGGCTTAGTGTTGTCAATAGCTCTCCTACCAGTGATGAGTTCAAGCAATACAACTCCAAAGCTATAAACATCTGATTTGACAGTGAGATCTTCCCCTCGAGTGTATTCAGGGGCAGAATAACCATAAGTGTCCATAACCCGAGAAGAAAGAAACAAACTATCACCTGTCCCAGGTTCTAGATTATGCAGACCAAAGTCACAAAGCTTAGGGTAAAACTCAGCATCTAACAAGATATTAGAAGCTTTCAAATCTCGGTATATCACTGGTGGATTCACTTTGTCGTGCAAGTAATCCAATCCTTGTGCTGCACCAAACGCAATTTTCATCCTCGTTATCCAATCCATCGGCTTCTGCCCTGATTTTTGTTCTACATATTAAATCCACTATTAGCATAGAAACAAAACCTAATGTTCTCTTCTATAAACACTTTTTACATTAAATTTATTGAGAGCTTAGTTTACCGTAAAGATGGTCTTGAAGGGAACCTCCAGAAACATATTCAAAGACTAAAAGTCGTTGATCACCATCAGCGCAATATCCTATAAGCTTAACAAGATTTGGGTGTTCGAGTTTAGCCAACGACAAGACTTCAGCTTGAAACTCTTTGTTACCATGTAATCCATGCTTGTCTAGCTGTTTTACAGCTACCAACTACACACACATAACAACATAATCACTTGGGTTAAAATTGAAAACAACCAAAAAAACTTGTGGAAATTGTACTAATTATCTTGTTTTCAATGATGAAACTAACATAGTTGCGACCTTTTGAGAGGTTTTGGTAATTACATGCGATAAAATGTACGAATTCTCATAAAATCAAATCATTTGTACTTTGATATGCATTGAAAAAGTAACGAAAGTTGTAGAGAGGATTTGGTAATAAACCTGGCCAGTAGATTGAAGGGTTCCTTTGTAAACCCTGCCAAATCCACCTTCTCCTAAAAGACATTCTTGCCGGAAATTCTTGGTCGCCGTTGCTAATTCTCGGAAATTGAATGTTTTCACTGACGATTGTTCTGTTTCTCGTTCTTCAGTTCTTTTCGTCATCGCCACTGAAACCAAACAAATCCCACAACATTTTCTTTTTTAAGAAAATAGGTTTTCAAATTCTACTGTTCCAAGACAAGAAAGCTAGCATAACATCTTTATAAAAAAAATTGATGGAAGAACTCAAATACCAGGTGGTCTAAATTCTTCGTGTTCATCGTGTTCGTTGGTCTCGTTCGTACAAGGAGAGCTTTTGCTCTTTTTTGAAGTGAAACAAGGAAAACAATTCATGATTATTGTTCAAAATCAATTTAGTCTTCAAAAAATCTATAAAAAAAAAGTGTTAAAAAACTTCTTTTGTTATTCAAGGTAATAATTAGTAATGGCGGGGTCCTTCAATTTTTTGAAGGACCCACATTAAAAGAGACAAAATTTTGAGAGATTGTTAATAAACAAATCAAAGAAAAAGCAAATTAAGAGAGAAAAAGAAAGATGAAATTGAAACCAATCAGAATACAAGATGAACAATGAACTTCTCCAATGATCTATCCGAAAAGAATGGAAACTAGTTTCAGTTTTTTTTTTTCTCTTCTTTTACGAATTCTATTTTTTGTTTTTGCTACATTGTTTACATCCCCTAAAGCATGGGGAGCCATTCTTATTACTATCATCTTCAATCTAATTTTAAATCTAGTTTTAGTTAGTTGTAAGAATTATTATCTTCTAATTGCATGATAAAACCACTCTCATAAACCACAAAGACAACAACAATAAAATAAAATTGGAATTCATTAATTTTGAAATTTGTCCCCCATTTTTTGAAATTAATGTATTATATAGCAACCTGTATCACTGAAATACACACATAAAAAAGTTAATTTAAGAAAGAAAAATAGAAATAATGCTTAATTCTGGCTCAAAACATATCAATACAAATTGGAATGATATTAATTTTCCATGAATGTTTTTTTTTTTTTTTGTCAACATTTTCCTTGAATGTTTTAATTTAAAAAATACTATGTAAATAACCTATATTTGTTATATTCAGATATGATACCAAAACAAAAGAGATAAATAACCATTTGAAAATGAACACGTGGCATGATTTTTAGTTAACCTTTACACTTTCCCAGTCTCTTCCTTCTTTCATTTTTTTTTTGTTGGGTGTCGCCGTCTGCAATTTCTCCCCCGACGCTGATAACCGTAGCGCTTTGAATTCACAGTCGCTTGTCGCCGAGTTCGGTTTCCGAGTCCGAGTCCGAATCGAAGCTGATTCGATTTCTGTCGCTGTCTCTATAACCAAAGCGAAGATCTCCAGAATTTTCCCAATTTCTAGAAAGGTGGTGTGTTAATTTCCCTTTAATTCGTTGTCTGGGACCTGAAATGCTATCCATTTGGAAATGGTTCTCTTTTAATTTCATCGAGATGATCTTCTTCTTTTTTTGTTAATTGAGCTTATGATCCAAGTATTGGATTTAGGGTTTTTTTTTATGTGTGTGTGTTCCGATTCTGAGATTTTACCTCTCTCTCCTTAGTAGGTACCAGGTGTGTCGTTTTGAAGATTATGATAAGTGTTTCGCATTGAGATCAAGAAGACGAACAAACTCTTTTCAGATGCAATGCCTAATGGCTGATGGAGCTTTAATTACTTTGGATTCCGATGATATTTTAGCAGCAGACCATGTTTTAGCTGTAGGTAAAGAGTTTCCCGATGTGGAAACTTGCAGAAGAAGTTTGAAAGATTTGGCTATAGCTCTGCATTTTGATCTCCGTATTGTCAAATCCGACCGTAGTCGATTTATAGCCAAATGCTCTAAAGAAGGTTGTCCCTGGCGTATCCATGCAGCTAAATGTCCAGGCGTTCAGACTTTTACTGTTAGGACGCTTAACAGTGAGCATACTTGTGAAGGTGTTCGTGATCTCCATCATCAGCAAGCATCTGTTGGTTGGGTTGCTAGATCGGTAGAGGCACGGATCAGAGATAATCCGCAGTATAAGCCCAAGGAGATATTGCAGGATATACGTGATGAGCATGGGGTTGCAGTTTCTTATATGCAGGCTTGGCGTGGGAAAGAGCGCAGTATGGCTGCGCTTCATGGGACTTATGAGGAAGGCTATCGGTTTCTCCCTGCCTATTGTGAGCAGATTAAACTAGTCAATCCTGGTAGTTTTGCTTCTGTTTCTGCTTCGGGACCCGAGAATTGTTTCCAGCGGTTGTTTATTGCGTATCGAGCATCTATCTCCGGATTTTTCAGTGCTTGTAGGCCTCTTCTTGAATTGGATAGAGCACACCTTAAAGGGAAGTACTTGGGTGCGATCCTCTGTGCTGCAGCTGTTGATGCGGATGACGGTTTGTTTCCTTTGGCTATCGCGATTGTTGACAACGAAAACGATGAAAACTGGTCCTGGTTTCTCTCGGAGCTGAGGAAGCTTCTGGGGATGAATACTGATAGCATGCCACGGCTCACTATACTCTCTGAGAGACAGAGTGGAATTGTAGAAGCTGTGGAAACTCATTTCCCTACTGCTTTCCATGGGTTTTGTCTTCGTTATGTTAGTGAAAACTTCAGGGATACATTCAAGAACACCAAGCTTGTTAATATCTTCTGGAATGCGGTTTACGCGCTCACAGTAGCAGAATTCGAGTCGAAAATAACTGAAATGGTTGAGATATCACAAGATGTGGTTGCGTGGTTTGATCTCTTCCCTCCGCATCTCTGGGCTGTAGCATATTTTCAAGGTGTGCGGTATGGACACTTCGGTTTAGGGATCACTGAGGTATTATACAATTGGGCTCTTGAATGCCATGAACTACCAATCATACAGATGATGGAACATATCCGGCATCAGATTTCAGCTTGGTTTGATAACCGCCGTGAGTTGAGCATGAGATGGAACTCAATACTTGTGCCATCCGCAGAGAGACGTATAACAGAAGCGGTTGCGGACGCGAGGTGTTACCAAGTGTTACGCGCGAACGAGGTAGAGTTTGAGATTGTGTCGACGGAGAGAACAAACATAGTGGATATAAGGACACGAGTTTGCTCATGCCGTCGCTGGCAGCTTTACGGACTGCCTTGTGCTCACGCGGCTGCAGCACTGATCTCGTGCGGTCGGAACGTGCATCTGTTTGCAGAACCGTGTTTTACAGTGTCGAGCTATCAGCAGACATATTCGCAGATGATTGGGGAGATTCCTGATAGAAGCTTATGGAAGGAGGAAGCAGAAGAGCTTCAAGGAGGTGGGATCTTGAGGATACGACCGCCGAAAACGAGGAGACCACCAGGTAGACCAAAGAAGAAAGTGGTTCGAGTTGAGAATCTAAAGAGACCGAAGAGGATTGTGCAATGTGGAAGGTGTCATTTGCTTGGACATTCTCAGAAGAAATGCACACAGCCAATTTGAGATAGACGGTTCTTTAAGTACTTTGTGTTTTCTGTTACCTTTCTTGTTTTGCTGTAACTTGTAATGTTTAAATTGCACTGTACGTATAGAGAACTTGTTTTCAAATGGAAAGGGGTAGAACTTGGCTGAACTTAACCGTGCTTTGAGTTAAATTAATCTGGTTCTTGATTCAGTTTTTAAATTGTCACATTACATAAACAAAAACGTAATTCGGTTCGATGAATGCTTTCTTAGATTTACTTCACTTTCGGTTCTCAAAAGTCAAAACCATGTCAAATTTAGGATCAGATTAGACCAAATGGTTAGGGTCGGTTTGAAGCGAAGCATAATGATATGGTTTCGTTATATGAGTCTTCTTTTTGATGCTCTGATTCAAACTTTATTAAACCTTGACCTAACTCAGACCGGATTGGTTAGTTTCGGTTTGGGTGGTTTCTGGTGGATTAGAATCAAAGAAGTCTTTGACACTTAAACGCACGATCAAAGAGAAAATTGCGGGACGGAGCAGCAAATGCGCGAAACGTTTTTGGACCAATTCTACAGTAAAGTGATAAAAATCTAAACCATTCCCACGATTTGTGTTTATCCTCTCTGAAAAAAGAACCTTGGATCTGCTGCATTCTCTCCGAACCTTGAATCAGGTCAATCTCTCGCAAACCAAAACCTTTTTTCAATCTCGTAGATTAGTTATAATTTGTGGGTATTGCTTTGTTTGATCTGCTATTTCGTAAATTTTTTTCTAGGTATCGTTCGATTCTTTTCTCCCTGTAAAAATGTGATTTTTCTTGATAACAGGATCTTAGTAGATTAATCGTTTTCAACTGTAATGTCCCGCTTGTTGATTTCAATTTTTTGACCGTACAGTTCATGCGATCCGTGAGTTGACTGAGAAGTAGATCTTTGAGTTGATTAGGTTTGATGCCTATGGGGATCGTGTTTTTGGATTAGGTTATAATTTCCTGATATGCACTGATGAGTGATTTGATCTCAAAATGATTTTTTTGCCCTTGATTAGTTTCGATATGTGATTTTTGTGAATATTAGTTCACATTGTTCTGACCAAGTTCAAGTTTTGATGTATCTTTGCAGAAGAAAGCTTCTGAAGATTACCTTGGAACTTTTCTGTTTAGAAGATTGTTGAAAATCAAAGATGTCTTCAGCTGAGATAAACAAGAATGAAGTCGACATTGTCATTGGGGCTCTTAACGCTGACCTCACTCAGTTTCTGACCAGCTGGAGGCCTTTTTTCTCCGGTTTCCATCTGATTGTTGTCAAAGATCCTGAGCTTAAGGAAGAGCTCAACATACCAGAAGGCTTTGATGTTGATGTCTACTCAAAGACTGACATGGAAAAAGTTGTGGGTGCATCCAATTCCACAATGTTCTCGGGTTATTCTTGCAGATATTTCGGTTATCTCGTATCGAAAAAGAAGTACATTGTCTCAATTGATGATGATTGTGTTCCGGCTAAAGATCCCAAGGGGTTCCTGGTGGATGCTGTTTCTCAGCACGTCTTTAACCTCGAAAACCCAGCCACGCCTCTCTTCTTCAATACCCTTTATGATCCTTATTGCGAAGGAGCAGATTTTGTCCGTGGATACCCTTTCAGCCTCAGAAGTGGTGTCCCTTGTGCTGCATCTTGTGGACTTTGGCTTAATCTAGCTGATCTTGATGCTCCAACACAAGCTCTCAAGACAGAGCAAAGGAACACTTCCTATGTTGATGCGGTTATGACTGTCCCTGCCAAGGCTATGCTACCCATAAGCGGTATCAACATTGCTTTTAACCGCGAGTTGGTGGGTCCAGCTATGGTGCCTGCACTCAGAATAGCTGGAGAAGGGAAAGTGAGATGGGAAACACTTGAGGATGTCTGGTGTGGGATGTGTTTGAAACATATCTCCGATCATTTGGGTTATGGTGTGAAAACCGGAATGCCTTATGTCTGGAGAAACGAGAGGGGAGATGCCGTGGAGAGTTTGAGGAAGAAATGGGAAGGAATGAAGCTGATGGAGAAAAGTGTTCCCTTTTTCGATTCATTGAAGTTGCCGGAGACTGCGCTCAAAGTTGAAGATTGTGTGATTGAGCTTGCTAAAGCGGTGAAAGAGCAGTTGGGTTCAGATGATCCTGCCTTCACGCAAGCTGCTGATGCTATGGTTAAGTGGGTCCAGCTCTGGAACTCTGTTAATTCTAGCGGTTAAAGTTAAAACTGATGAATCTATCTCTTCAGGTTAGATTCCTTTTATCACTTTAGGTTCCTTTATCACTTCTACGCATGTCTCAGAGATTTACCAAAGTCGTTTGCTTGCTTTTTCAAAGTATGATCATGTTTATTTTCTCTGTTTTTATCTAATTATAAGCATGTTTTTGAGACTTTCAATAATGTAAAACTTGACTGATGAAACCTATCTGGTTCTCAACTTGATGACAATATCTATTGCTTAGCTTTTTCTTCAGTTTCTTACTCTCATTCTCCAATATCACTCTTGTAGAATGAAATTTGCTACTATTAGCAACTTGGTATATTCACAGATACAACGAATTAGTCATTCCTTTTGTTCTATAAATGTGGAAGTTACAAAGAGAATACAAACAATACATGTTAGACAAACTCATGGTTCTACGCAGAGTGTTCCGTGGTTGAAGATGATGATGCTTTAGGTGCCAGTGCCACAGCATTGAGCAAAGATTGAGTGTCTATAAGTTTTTCCCTAAGCAATACATTGTAGTCATAGAGAAGTTGAAATTTCTTCTTGATGTCCATTGCGTCCACTTCTGAGCCAGAAGACCCTTCATTGAACACTGCAAACAGTACCAGTGCAAGGTTTCAGATTTAAAATCATAAAGTACTATCATAAACCAAAGATTTTGGTTGAGATCATTGCTGCAACCGGTGTTTCTCCTCAAACATACTCAATGTAGATCTTTACCTATTATTTTATCACTTCTACTTCTAAAACCTAAACCATACGACCCAGCTACTTCTAAATCAGAGATTAAATAAGGATGTTAAATTATAAAAAATGGTAAAAATGTAAGTCATACCCATTGGAGGAGGTAGAGGGATTATATCATCTTCACTGCGAGAAAGTGGATGACTTTGAGAAGAGTGGTTTATACTCTTCTTATTTGAGATATTATCTCCATGTGCCAGAGAAGACGCCGAATCGAAAGAGCTCATTTCTAGACTTGCAGGTTGTGGAATTACATTCTGGATAAAAAGGATAGACAATCAGGAACATGTTCAAGTAGGAAAGGCGAACCCACAAATAAAGAGTTAGTTACCTTCTCAACACATAAGCTAGGTTTCTTGTTCGCCATGATAGAATTCTCCGGTTTTGTTCTTGATGATCCACCTTCTGAGTTATTAGAAGATGTTGAAGGTCTCGTTAAACCACAAATTGCTGATTTCCTTTTGATGGCATCATCGACCAATATGCTGCAATCCCATGTGTATGCAACATATCTTCTCAGCTAAATGAGAAGTATTCTATGAGCAACTTACGATAAGAAAAGAGGCTATTGCAAGAAGAGAAAAGGGGAAAACAATTACTTTATCCCAGTGTTCTAGAGCTTTACGACGATTCCTTATCTTCCTGAAAACAGTATCTTCAGTTCGCAGCTTCTTGACCCTGTACTCACACTATATAAAGGGCCGAGTTACCACCATCAGGATATGCTCAAAAATGACTAGAGAATTTTCAAATACTACATTACACACTCGCTAATTCATGAATCATGATGACCAATACTGATTAACAATAAGTAAAAAAGATGAAAAGGCTTCAAACCTGCACTAGAAGGTAGAAAAATATGCCAATACTGATGCAATACAAACCACCAAGATCGGCAAGGAAGCTAACTGTAAAATAGTAACCAGACAAGAATAAAAAAATACTTCAGTTATAACTGAAGCTGCTCTAGTATTCTCTAACTGCACACTAAATCAAGATACTGCCTGCACTTCACGGTGCAATTATATACTCAAATGGATAAGAAATAACTAACTACTCGGACATGAGGGATTCACAAGAAGTGACTAGAGAAAGTAAATGGAGTAAATTAATTTACCAGGGCCGAGTATATTTTCATGGTCGATCTCAACAATATAAGCAGAGAGATAGTTGATGAACAATGTGGTGTTGAGTATGCCATCTGTTGACCTCCCCATAGATGCCTGAAGCTGATTGTTGTCTCGGTAAACTGAGCCAGGGATAAACTCGTGAAACAGAGGTTGGATTAGCTTTAGATCATGCAGATGATGGTAGATCCGAGGAAACAGATTAAACTTCAGTATGTTCCCTTCAGTTCCACGGAAAGTAACCGGACTTTCATCAAGAATGCTTCCGTTTCTCAGAGTGCCACTAACAAAACTCATATGCTTCTTGTGAGCTCCATTCTTAGACGTAAAGTTAAACATGAATCCAACAGCAGCGGCAGGCGAATCAGGGAGATCAACGAAATGCCAGGAGATATAGATGTAATCGCTGGTGAGGCGACACTTGGTACACTTGAAATTCACAGTTGGCCCTGAAGTTGTATTCTGGCAAGTATAGTTTCCCAAACTAGAAAGAGAAGCAACTTTGAACTCACTGAATCCGGGATTACCAGTGACCACATTACCAATTCCTCGTAAATTGGAGCAACTCATATCAGAAATAGCAGTGATGTTAAACTCCAAATCGTTCTCGAATGAGATCAGATCCGGAGAACCAGTAGCTCTCACATTGTGAACTTCGATGGTTCTCTTGGTTATGATTTGGTAAAGCAACCTGTGAAGAAACTTTTAATAGCAAGTCAGTGTTTGTTTCTAAGTTTAACAAGAACCAAACAAGAACACTAAATTGTCAAGCTTTCAAACTCACGCAGCGAATAAGCCTATGAAAACTATCCAGCTCGCAACAGATAACGTTCCACCAAGCTCTGTTTTACGTTTCCTAACAATTTGTTGATCATCCTGCAATATTCAAAAATCTAATTGGTACCTCAAAAAAACCAAATTTATGAGTCAGGGAAAAGGGAGGAGGTACTAACGAGCCAATGTCTAGTGGAGAAGAAGACGTCGAGTCGAGTAATCCACCAACGGAGATTGAACCAGACATTACGACCATCGCCGAGCTTGGTGAATCTCAGGAAGAAGCAAAAGATTAACCAGGAGAGAAGCATAACGAGCGTGGCTTCTAAGAACACAGCTTGGGACTGCGTGAACTTGCGGATCCTATCGAAGGCGAATAAAGTCTCCGCAAACGATACTATGCTGTAGCCGATATCTTTGTCCGTGGAGATCGCCGACGGCCAACCGAAGATTTCGCAGCTGTCGGAGCTCCGGTTAAGAAGCTGACCAATCCCGCACGCACAGCGCGTGGCGTTGTATGTTATGGAGTTTCTAGGGCACGCCATCACAAAGAGCAGATGAGCTTCGAAACGAAGAAACGAAGAAACGAAGCAGACGAAGAGAGACGGAGAGAAGGAGAAGAACAAAAGGGGCAAGAAAGGAATTACATCTTTTAGTTATTTAATTTTTTTTTAGGACAGCTTTAAAGAACCAGACCGCGGAAGCAGAACCAGCCTGTTAAGAAAAGTGGCTTGACTTCGTCAAAGGTCAAGAACCAACAAAATTGACAAAACCGGCTGGTTCGTGTTATCCGGTTCGGTTTGCCCATCAAAATTTCCCGCCAGACCAAACAAACCGCCAAAACAAAACATCAACCACCAGAGATTTTCTTGTTACTCTCACTTCATTTCTTTCTTCTTTTTTTTTTTTTCTTTTTTTTTCTGATTTTCTTGTTTGAAGAGAGTTTACATACAATAGTACTCAAATTAATGTGCCCTTATTCATGGAAATTTGATAGTCAGAAATAGTGATCTTCCTCTTCATCTCTTTAATTAGTGTGTTATAAATATGTTGCATCCTTATTAAGTTTTGAAGTATGGTTTAACAAAAAAAAAGGTTTTGAAGTTTGATATAATTAATTTTACTGAACTTAAAATGCACTCGTTGATTGTAACTTAAGACTTTTGTACTCATATGAAAGAGTGTTACTGACGCGAGTCAATACCTTTGAGGACTTTAGTTATGCCTAAAACTAACTAAGTAATATTTCCCCATAACTCTCCATGCATGCTTTTTTCTCTGAAAAAACGAATGTTCGCCCCAGAATAAAAAAAGCATGATGTGGAGCAAAGGGAGTACAACAAGTAAGGTGCTGTAGCATATATTGAGTGAGTGACGAAGCATGAAGGAGCCACATTATTTGTGAGCCACAAACAAAAAAAAATATTATACAAAGAAAAAAAGGAAACGTACAATAGTGAAGTCGTTTCAAAGAGAGGATTTATTCCCACCTGCACTTGGTGGAGCTTTCTCTTTTCCCAAGTCTAAAGAACAAACACACACATATATATATATATATATATACACACTAATACTGCCTTTATGAAAATAGTTCAGTGTTTTCTTTTAAATACGCAATTGAATGAAAGAAAGATTAGTGTGTGTGGATATTGATAAATTCTATTGGATATAGCTAGTCCTGTAATATTGATATGATCGTATTATGGTATATATATCCCTTCTATTACCTACTATTTACTTCGGTCTTCAATGATTGTTAGTGAACAAATCTTTTCGATCGACCAAACACATCCTCTCCTTTATAATTTGTGTCTTCTGATTTGATTTGTAACTTTAACAACATGATTACATTTCTACTTAGCACACCGTATCAAATATCACATCTCAGTTACTTCTGGCGAGTTATCTCATGAACGGATGAGATTTTCTTGGAGACAGAATTACATCATTATTCTCGAGTTCAAACTCAATTTAGATAGAACCTGTAAGCCCTAATATAAATTCATATAAAATCATCAAAATTATATTAAAAATCGTAAAAATTCAAAAAAATTAAGTTTGAAAACATCCCTTTTCTCTTATTTTCTGGTTTAAGATTATATAACAAAACATCATGACGTCAAAAGTCCAAATTAACAGAACGATGGGTTTGGAATAAACCCTCAAATCATGCTAGCTATTTCTGACATAATTGAAGAATAATAACGATAATATATATATATGGAGGACGAATGAACTGAATAAAATTTAATTTTTAAAAAATATATATGTACAAGACTGCATTATCAACACATCAAAAGATAATTTTGAAAGCATATTATAGATTTGTAGTCATCAAGTGATGAATAGAACTTATTCCACAAGCATTATTATTCATACTTATATATGATCCCTCAATTTCACCAGCGATTCTTCATCCTCCACGTTCACACATATTTCTAATCCACCAATTTTTAATTCTTATTGTTCCATCCATCAGTCAAATTCCCTTTCCTTTGTTTTAGTCCGACACTATCTATATACTAATTTACACAAATTAATAATGTTTGTTTATTTTCTTATTTATTTTGTTCCAAATCTTTTGTAAAGCTGGGTATTTTTCTTTCTCGTTCTAAAACCATGAAATGTTATTATCAAATCAAAACAAAAATATATGCTTTCCATATGCATGTGAATGATTCTCTAGTAATTAGGTCGAATCAGTTTTCTCATCATGAATATATGTGCTAGAAAAATACTTTGTGATTTGTGTCATTGAACTAGCTAATATGTTGTTCACCTAGTAATATGTGTGTAGTTGTGATTAGAGTCAAGAACGCAAAAAAAAAAAACAAGAAAAGAAAAAACGAAATATATCTGGCTACCGAAAAAAAGAAAAAGATTCATAAAAGTCAAATTGTTTGCAGACAAAAAAGGTTTACATTAGTCATTTTTACTCTTACTTTATGTTCTAAGAATTATGAAATGATCTTTTTGTCCTTTTTGATTTATAAAACCATGAAATGTTATTGTCAAACAAGTAATGTATATATTTACATGCGTTTTTGGAAGAAATCTCATTTTGTCGGTTATGAAATTGGTTGCTATCGCCAGGTGCGTAGGGCACAACAATACTCAAGTCGGCATTTTCCATTTCAAAATATTCCATGCACTCTTACTAATATATTACATGCACGATGAGCATATTCTGCTCCCATTTATGAAAGTAAAGAATAATTTAATTGAACTAATTTATAAATGATTATTGGGTTAATTTAGTTTTAATATATTCTGTAATGTAGCACATATGCTCATCATATGTGGTTGTGGTTACGACAGCTAGAAACATATATTGGTATGGACAAGCTCATGCAACCTAGCTCACTCAGTCACTCTTTATCTGTGACAATACCATTAATTATTTATTATAATTTTAATTATAGTCAAATATTGAAAGAAATAATGCATGTTTACGTCATACACAAAATATTACGCTCAATATTTAGAGGAAACAATTGGAATAGAATCATATGCCACGGCATGGTCTGGTCAATTGTACTGATAATGATAATTCTCTTTTTCTCCATAAAACTATTAATGGTTAATTGAAAAATAATATATAGATACTCAAAATTAAATGCTGGCAATGATTTTATAGGAAATTAAAGCCATTTGATTTATAAATACTTGTGACTCTCTCATTTTCTAAAAATACTATATGTTATTCTACCAAATTTTTTTAAATTGATATATTATATATCTTTCTATTTTATTTTTTATTTTTTTTTATCTTTCTATTTTCTATCAAATAAAATAAGTAAAATGTATCTATAAATAGGAACATGTTGGTTTCTCTGTCTTAACACATTTACTATCTACCAAGGAGCTTAGAAAGCTTAATTCAGTTTCTTTCCTTTCGTTTACTACCATTGCAAACTCCCTCGAAGTCCTAAAAACAAATTTTATACTATAACTATTAACATTTGTTTCTCTAACTAAAACCATGATAAGTTTTGGAGATGCTTACAAAGTAATCGAAGCAATGGTTCCGCTCTATGTAGCCTTAATCTTAGGCTACGGTTCTGTGAAATGGTGGAACATCTTCACTCGTGATCAATGCGATGCCATAAACAGGCTCGTTTGCTACTTCACCCTGCCGCTTTTCACCATCGAGTTTACGGCTCATGTTGACCCATTCAACATGAATTACCGGTTCATCGCGGCCGATGTCCTCTCTAAGGCCATCATAGTCACGGTCTTAGCGTTTTGGGCCAAATATAGCAACAAAGGAAGCTATAGTTGGTCCATTACTAGTTTCTCTCTTTGCACTCTTACTAACTCTCTTGTCGTCGGTGTGCCATTGGCTAAGGCAATGTACGGGAAACAGGCTGTTGATCTCGTGGTTCAATCCTCCGTGTTTCAAGCCATCGTATGGCTCACGCTCTTGTTGTTTGTCTTAGAGTATAGAAGAGCTGGATTTAGTAGTAATGGTAGTGGCGATTCGAAAGTTGAAAACATCAATATCGAAAGTGGAAAAAGAGAAACTGTGGTTGTGGGAGAGGAGAAGTCGTTCCTTGAGGTCATGTCCCTCGTGTGGTGGAAGCTTGCAATGAATCCGAATTGCTATTCTTGCATCCTTGGTATCGCATGGGCTTTTATTTCTAACAGGTACAAAATAAATGGTTCGTTAGAGTATATATATTTGGGTTTATGAAATGTTTTAAAAAGCGTTAATTAGTGTGTGAGATCAGGAGATCACATTTAAGTAAACTTTTAAATTGCCTAAACACATCTGTAGTTTGACGTTTTAGACCACCTAAATAACTTATGTGTCTAGACTCTAGCGCATGACCATCTACCGTAGCAAAATTTTTTTTTTGGTTTTTTGCGTTTACGTTTTGGTTTCCATGATTCCATGTTACAAAAAACACAAACATAGATGCAAATGAAATGAAAAGTAACAATCGTGACCTAAGTCATACACCAGATTATATTAATTTATTTGCTTTTAGGGTTTGATTAGGGTTTAAATAGTACTTCGTATTAGAGACTAGAGTCTTAAACAATGGGTTTACGGTTATAATTATTATTTCGTACTAGTAGATACTATGATGAACATGATATTTAACAAAGACTTAAAATCTAACAATTGACGATGGAAATATAGATGGCATCTGGCGATGCCGGGCATATTGGAGGGATCGATTCTAATAATGTCAAAAGCTGGAACAGGAACAGCCATGTTCAATATGGGTACGTTTATTTATGTTTCCATGCAAGTATCTATCCATGAAAATATTATACGTATCAATATTGGTATAACAGTGAGTATACATACATATATACGTACGCAGGGATATTCATGGCACTTCAAGAGAAGTTGATAGTATGTGGAACAAGCTTGACTGTGATGGGGATGCTCTTGAAGTTTATCGCTGGACCTGCCGCCATGGCCGTAGGTTCTATAGCCTTTGGCCTCCACGGCGATGTCCTCCGCGTCGCCATCGTTCAGGTCACTAGTTATACTTTTCTTGTACGTTCTTTTCATTAGGGTTTTGTTTGATCAAGTTTTGGGTTTGATTTGACGCTGTGTCTAAAAAAGTAGATAATTTCCTTCCATTCACTATCATTATACAAACTTGTAATATTTTAGATCAATGATTCATATATTGTTTGTGAAATCTACAGGCTGCCTTGCCACAATCAATCACTTCGTTCATCTTTGCTAAAGAATATGGATTACATGCAGATGTTCTAAGCACAGCGTAAGTCAAAATTAAGAATGGGATATAAAAGTTTTTTGTCCATATTTTTTTGTTTCTTCTATATAATTAATTGTGATAAATATTGTAGGGTGATATTCGGGATGTTGGTCTCTCTACCTGTGCTCGTCGCTTACTACGCAGCTTTGGAATTTATCCATTGATTCAAATTAATAATTAAATTCGATCATATATCAATGTTTCTCTCTAATTACCTGATCTGGTCAATGATCTTTCACAACTACTATACTGTTTCTTCTTCTTCTTTTTTTTTCTTTTTTGTTATCGATCTCTTTTACACTTTAGAAAAATATAATGTTTTTTTTTCCTCTTGAAAGGGGATTTTGAAGTGTATTATTCGAGATATGGAAACCATTAATCGAACTGTTACTGTTAGGAATTGTTAGGATAAAAGAACATTTAGATTTATCTATTTTTATATACTGTAGTTCCTAACCTGTCTTTTCATGAGTATGCAACTACTATTAAGAAAAGATTGATGAATCTCCAAAAAGAAAAGTATTTAAACATCGATGCCATCGTGTTGAAATTCAATACAAATTTCTATAATTATATATGTGATTCAAATATAATTTTTAAGAAGGAAATAACTATTATAAGAATATATGAATCGAAATTTGTATTAGAGATCAATCAAGTCAAAATCTAAAAGTTGGAATGGTTGAGACTGGACAAATCCTTTTGAGCATTAGACTGTTTTCTATTTATAATTTATAAATTATAGTTTATGGTGTTACAAACCGAAAATTTTAAAAAATTATCACAGACCAATTACGGGCCATTTATATACAATTCTAACTGTAAAAATTGTTATCCATTTTAAAAATAAAGTGGACTAAAACGTGAATGGATTAGTTCCGAAGGACCCATTCAAAGCTTTAAATAATCAATATCAGTAACTAAAATACTATATGTGTTTAGTAGAATCAATTCACAATTTACAAGAAATAAATTATTCTTCCTCCTCAGTCCTCAACCGTCTATTTTTGGTGGGAAGATATCAGGGGTAATGCAGTCTTTTCCCCGAATCTCTCTCATAGTTTTTGTTTTTTTTTGGTTTTGTGTGGAGGAGAGAAGAAGACGCTTTACTTCCTCTGCCTATCTCTCTGCTTTCTCTCTCTAATGTCTTCCTCCATTGCTGCCATTTCCTCTCCACAATCGGAGGAGCAAGACGATTCGTGGGAAGAAGTGAAACCATGAGGTTTCCCGTCGGAAAGTCTCTAGAGTGACAGAGAATTATGGTGTTTTTGTGAATAATCACCGACGCAGCCATTGTTTGTTCTCCTTCTTTATCATCTCCATGGATTTTGATTCCAGAGTTCCCATTTCTCGGGAAAGCATTTCACTTTCCCCGTTGCTACACCAAAGTACCATCCTTTTTTTACCCAATAACTTTCATGTTTCTGATTCATCTTAAAAATCTGAGCTTTGGGGTTTGATTAGAGAGAATTGATTGGGTTTGTGAATTTAGATGCAATGTGGCAAACGAATTTGGGATCAGATGAAACAATGGGTGGTGATGGGCTTTATCCGGAGCGTCCGGGAGAGCCAGATTGTTCTTACTACATAAGGACTGGACTTTGTAGGTTTGGTTCAACTTGTCGATTCAATCATCCTTATGATCGGAAACTGGTACTGACTCTCTTTCTGTGTGTTTGTGCTCAGTTAGTGAATTTGGTGACACCTTTTTGTTGTCTTATCTAGCTTTTCCTCTGTTTCTTGTTCAAGTTGTGTTGTGTTGTGTATCAGTGTATGATTACTAGTTGATGATGGAAAAGTCTCATGTATGATCTTTAGGTTATAGCAACAGCAAGGACTAAAGGAGAATACCCTGAAAGAATCGGTCAGCCTGAATGCGAGGTAAAGTATGTTTTCACTTTTTATCAACACGACGAATGGTTTTAGATGAATGTTGAAAACTGAATTATGCTTCTTTATATCATTATAATGTCTCGTTGTTATCACATTGTCTCCAAACCAGCACAAACAAAAATAGAACTCAGCTTTAGCTTATTGAGTTTTTGACTACTTTTAACTCTTGTCTCAAAACTTTTTCTGGTGTGTGTCTGTGCAGTTTTATATTAAGACAGGAACCTGCAAATTTGGAGTGACTTGCAAGTTTCATCATCCTAGGAACAAAGCTGGGATTGATGAAAGAGTATCAGTTAATGTCTTAGGCTATCCTCTACGCCCTGTATGTACACCTTTTAACTTTCTAACTTCACCACAGCTTTTTAAAATTTTGCCTCTCTCATGAGTCTGTTTGCAGAACGAAGATGATTGCTCTTACTTTTTGAGAACTGGACACTGTAAATTTGGCGGAAGTTGTAAATTCAATCATCCTCAGACTCAATCAACCAAATTGATGGTTTCTCTTCGCTCTCCCGTTTACTCTGCTCTTCAATCTTTAACTGGTCAACAGTCTTATTCTTGGCCGCGGACATCTTATGTTGCAAACCCTCCTCGTTTTCAAGACCCTTCTTATGCCTCTTTAGGTGGCCTTGTATCAGTTCAAGGGTGGAACGCTTACGGTGTACGCCTTTTTTTCTTAATCATCCATCATATTATGAACTTTTAAAGGATGTTGATTTTGATATTGGTTGGGACCTTGTTTTCATCAGGGTCAGCTCGGTTCACTTTCTCCCTCGGGAAGTGACCAGGACTACAGAAACCAACAGCAGAATGATGCAGAAGAGTCTTCAGGATCTCAAGGAGGTGTCTTCTCATCTGGGTTTCATTCAGGAAATTCTGTTCCCCTCGGCCAGTATGCATTACCTAGCGAGAATGTATTCCCGGAAAGACCAGGCCAACTTGAATGCGAATTCTACATGAAGACAGGAGATTGCAAATTTGGAACAGTCTGCAAATTTCATCATCCTAGAAACAGACAAACCCCAGCTCCTGATTGTGTCTTAAGCACTGTTGGCCTCCCTTTACGCCCGGTAAGCTAAAAAGAAAGACTTAGAGATTTAACGTATCATCTAGAGTAGAGGTTGTATTCAGTTTTATCTGGTTTGGTAAAATCGTTGGTGTTTTGCCTTGTTGGTTTTGAACAGGGAGAACCACTGTGCGTGTTCTATTCACGGTATGGGATATGCAAGTTTGGTCCAAGCTGTAAATTTGATCACCCGATGAGAGTCTTCACTTACAACAGCAATGCTGCAGCTCCTTCTTCTTCATCATCTTTGCATCAAGAGACTGCCATCACCACACAGCTAAGGAATCTCCTAGTCTCTTCTTCTGTGGAAGCAACACCCCCGTCTTCTGTCTCTGAAACAACCTCTGCTAAAGACACCACTGTTGATGCACAACACTGAAACCTTTCGTTTTGACCTAAAGCATGTTTATGTACAGAGATGAGATATTTGATCTGATCTGATTTGCTTCGTGTTGTAATTTTCTATTTCCAAAATTAATGCCGAGAGAAAAGAAAAAAATAAAAAGGAAATGTATTTATTTACCCAACTGGTTAATATATATCCGAATTTATTTATTTTTATAAAAAGGAAAATATCCTTTTTTCCTATAGGGCTAGATTACTTTTTGTATAAGTAGGACTCTGTTATTTACTTCCCCGAGAAGACAAAGAATGTCGAAAAAACGACGTTGCTGCTGCTGCCACACGATGTAGTAGAGCTAATCTTGGAGAGACTTGCGGTGAAATCTCTGCATAGATTCAAGGCTGTATCGAAGCAATGAAAATCAACAATTAAATCCCAATACTTCCAAGGAAAACACTTGACGCATCATGAGCGTTCAGGAGATCCAGATGTTCTCATGGTGTCCGTAAATACCAATCCCGGCAAGGACACCCTAAGAACACTGGTGCTGGGTTCATCCTCATCGGTCAAGATCCCTACTCCTTGGGAGGAGGAGGACAACACAGTCTATTTGGTTTCCCATAATAGCTTTGACGGTCTCGGAGGACAACACAGTCTATTTGGTTTCCCATAATAGCTTTGACGGTCTCTACAATCTCTTCAACTCTTTTGTGGTCAACCCCGCCACTAGATGGTATCGGGGCTCTTCCTCCTATGTGAAGTAGCTTTGGAAACACGTAAAAATGAAATTAAGAGGCACAGAGTAGATGGGCCTTAAAAGCCCAAAAATGAAAAATGGGGAAAAGAAAAAACACACAGGGCCACACGCACGTGGAGCGCGTTGAGTCACGTACTTGATATACATCTCTATCTACTCCGGTTAAGAGGGCTTTAAAGCCACGTCGGTGCTACACATGTCCTAGAACACAAACTAAACACCTGTTTTTGTTTGTCCGCCATTATCTATTAAAATCCCAACTCCGGTTATCTCTATTCGTTCCTAAAATCCGATCTAAACAATTGGTGGGTAGTTTTTTTTTTTTTAATTTTTCAACAATGGCGCAAGATCACGACGAGACGGAAAACAAAACCTACGCCGGCGTTGTCGGTGGCGATGATGTCGGTGAAATCGTCAACGGAGGAACGAAGAATGGTCATCGTAAACCGGACTATGTGGAGAAGGAGCAAGACGATGAGGATTTGAAGAGTCTCTACTCATTGATTTGTCTCACGATCGGTTCGATTCTGTTTTCCGATTCGAAAACCGGCGATGTGTCGTCTTCCTTTCTAGAACGTGTAAAGAACTCCGTCGCCGAAAATGGTCCCAAGCTTCGTGAAGCTTCTGTAAGAACAGGACGCGAGATCCTTCTTTGGACTCGTAAAGGCAGCTCGCTTCGTGCTCTGCTTGTTATCACTGTAAGTTGGATTTTTTTTTAATTCCAATGATTGGTTTTTCATAAAATTGATTGGATTTTGAACCTAATTAGACCGATTCCTGAAGTAAAGTTTTAACATTTCGTGCCTTAAGTCGTCTTGATTCTGTAACCATTGTTGAAAAGTTTGGTACTTTAGTGAACCCATTTGAGTCAAAGTTTCAAGGGTGTGTCTCAGGCTGTACTTAGTACTGATTAGCTATTGTTTTGTTTCAGATGGGAACAATAGTTCTTCTTACAACAATGGCATTGGTTGTGTTCACGCTCTTCTTTGTAGCTGCAACAGCCAATGCTATCATCATTTCTCTTCTGATTTCACTTGCTGTTGCTGGTGGCTTCTTGGCACTCTTCTTTCTCTGCTTGACTGGTGTTTACATCGGAGCCTTATCCATTGCTGCATTCGTCATCTCTACCGCTACAGTTTCTGCTGTTTTTTCCGTCTTAATAGCTTCAGGTTGGTTATAGCTCTGCTCTTATTCTGTTTTTTGAATCTTGAAATGACATACCAAGTTGCTTCCTTTATGTACTGAAGACTGTGAAACGGATTTGGCATATTGGATCAGGTTGGATTGGGTTTTTCTATGCTGTGTGGTTGGGAACACGAGGAAGCCTGCGCTTGGCGAAGCAATCGGTTTCAGTGGTGGGATCAGCCATCTCCGGTAACAGTTTCACTCGTCATCAACACCAAAACCGGGAGGTAAACATCGAATAATCATCCAACTGAGAATCCGCCTCTACTGTGTTTGTAAATAAACCACGAGTTTTGGTCTGAGTTTGTTATAATGGAATCATATCTACTGAGTTTGTTGTGAAGAAGCAGAGAACCAGACGAATGTTTCAAAATTTGTGATCAATGTCTTCGGATTTTGGATTGTGTACGCATACATTTGTGTGTTTATGTACTTAAGAATGATCAGTATACATATGAAACCTCAACTCAGATCTCTTTACATTTTAGCTGCCAGAAACCCATAGACACTTGAAACCCTTTAACCCACCGAGAGGCTTGCAACAACAAAAAACCAAACTTTCACCAAATTTTGATGATCTTCCAATTATATAACTTATGATCAACCTGATCAACCTCAGAAAGCCAAAAACAAAAACTCATACATTGATCATCCACTTTATAATCAAATCATCAATAGAACTTGAGAAGAAGAACTCCAAATATCTTCCTTTTTGTAGTGATATATCCCCTCTCTGCAAAAATCAACACTCTTGAACAACTTGGTTCTCTACGTGTTCTTCTTCTTTTACGTTGAGAATCTCATCGTCACAATGATTTATATACTTCATACATGCTTCTGAGTGTATATATAGCGAGAGAGCGGGGGAAAAAAAACGATATATATTTAAAATCCAAATCGATCAAGAAAGTCATTTATCGTGCCAATCTGGTCTGCCTAATGTGAACTCCAAACTTGGATTGTTACAACTAAGATCGCCACACCTCTTTGATTGATCATTCAACCTTTGCTCCTGCCAAGCTAACTTAATTAGATTAAAGGAAACTAGGGAAAAAATCTAAGAAAACCAATAGCTATCCTATCTATAGACGAGAATGATTAGAACCTGATTTTGAAGGCCGGATCTTTGAAGATGGGAGATCATTGATGTTGATGAAGTTCTGATCATTGTATCCATGTCGCTTGAGCAGTTATTACTTAATGGCCATGTCTCTCTATTAGATAGTTCAAGAAAAGAAAAAGAAAAAGAAAACACAAATTAAGTTATAGTTTATTTATTCATAGATATACTTTATTTAGAAAAAAAAAAATAGTTTGCTAACCTATCATCAGTAAAAATTCATAATTGTATTATTCTTCAAATCCAAAAAACTAAAAGAAGAAAAAAAAGAGAGGAAAATCACTTGTGACTTGACTCAATTTTCTTTATAAAAAAAAACAGAAAAAAAGGCAAAACTACTTGAAAAAAATGTAGTCACAGATTGCCTTAGTGGGTGTTATTGGTTAGTGGATTTTATAAATAGAGTCTAACTCTAACCCAAATCTAGTGTTATTCCATCATATATTGATCCCACAATCTACATTAATACATATATAGGAACAAAATCCTTATATTCTAGATGAACCCTTCTAGAACCTGAACGAAATAATCACATCATCAGCCATAAACCCTAATTACTGTGAATCCTAAATAATCTCACTGTAATTAAAAAAAAAACGAAAAAAAAGTAGCACTTTAATTGGTTACCATTTCTATTTGAACGAAAAAGGGAAACTATAGTCCAACAAAACTATTTCTGCTAGATGAAGATCTAGCTAAATCTTGGGATAGGCCAAAGAATTGTTATACGAACTTGGTAGGAAGTAGGAGCCATTAGGTAAGAGAACCCTAAAACTTATATCAAATTGCATCAATCGTTCGTACCTAATGTTCATATACGTACTTATCGTGTGTGTAATAACTAATAATACATGTATATGTATACATTATTAATTGTAAGATTATAATACGTAAACGTACCGTGAAGAGTTACTCCAACGAGGTTGTGTGGAAGAAATGTCAATTTCTTGATGAAGAGAAGTATCATCAGATTGTGCCCTTTGATCCGTCGATGATTGATGATGAGCTTCGTTTCCATTTATGCCCATTTCTTCTTCTCCTGACCCATCTGAAATTTTATTTTAACTTTTTTATCAAGTCTCCTCTCAATTCTTTTTACCCTATATGGATTCTTATTTTAAAATGAACAATTATTGTAAGCTTTTGGTAAAAGACATTGCAGTGAAGAAATTGCTTTTCCATAAATGTTATTCAGCATTTTGCTGGACTACAATCTAACATATGTCCCCAAAAAAAAAAGCTCGGAAGTTGTGCCATATAATAATAATAATTTGAACAAATGAATGTTATGTTTGAGAAGATCATCCATATGAATATAAAGAATCTATATAGTATATTTCTTGTAGTTTTGATTCATTATCCTAGAATTGGATATGATTTGTTTTTGTTTTTATTAGAGAAATCAATATTATTGATGAGTGTTTGTTTGGTTTGCTTTGAACTTTGACCACTAAAAACTTTAGGGTTTCAATCAAAGGAAAGATAAAGCCTTGAGCTTGACCAATATCTTAGGGCTTGTTTTTTATTATTTTGGGAAAAAGGTAATAGTAGAAGATAGTGGAACTAAATAGTATAATCGAATAGTAAAAAAAAAATAGAAATAGTTTGACGTTAAAATATTACTATATATATACAAATATCGAATCACTGATTCAAATTCATATCATAAACACTATTAACCAACAAATGTACTATATATATAGAGTGATTATACTAGATATCGAGTTCTGATTAAATTGTGTTGGCGAATCCTATAAGCTTTATTGTGCATAGTTCTTATTATAAATCCAGTACCATCTCTTTAGCATATATAAACTGAAAAGAAGCTTTCCTAAAGAAATGTGAATACGCATAACATTATTATAGATCTATGCAAGTGTGTGTGTGTGTGTGTGTAAAGGAATAATACGTACCTGATGAAGCAGCAGGCTTGTTAGTGGTCTTAACAGTTCGATACATCTGCGAAGAAAAGGAAAAGAGATAAGGCATGACTCATGAGAGAGCTCAAAACTTAGGATAAAACCATATATAAATCTATAATTAAAAGGATACAAGAAAACTAAAATAAAACGGACAAAAGATGCTGATAAACTAATTAGACATGATACAGATGACAAGACTGGAGACATATATGCAGACACATATGAACTTTATAAATATAATTAAATAAATAATATATATCATGTACCAGTACACATATGTATGGTTTTCTGGGTTTGTCTTGGAACTGGTGTTGTGATAATTATTTAATTATTTTATTTTATGATTTTAAGACCACGAGGTTGATGTCTGAAAGAAGGTTGAGTAATAGAAAGATAGATTGTATTATTATCATTGAGTAATGATGACTACTTTTGTCCCCTCTTCCTAATTAAATATATTATATAAAAAAAAAGAATTTATAAAAATCCAGATAACTTCTATCAATCTCAATTCTCACAATTGTTTAATAATTCTCTCTGATAGGTTTCAGTCTCTTAAAGCTATAACTACTCTCTCTTTTTCTCTCTTTAAATTCATTCAACTGCTTCAATTTTTCTTGGCTATTGTGCCATCTCTTCCATAAAAATGACTAAACTTAAAAAGCAAAGACAAAAAAAGAAAATAAAACTAATAAGACATTAGAGTTGGAGCATTATTCTTCATTGCTAGCTCCGATGATATATATAAGTACAAAAAAATCAAAAAAAAATCTTGTTTCTTGAATTCAGATGTTTTTGTGCAACGCAAAGGAGAAGAGAGTGATGTATATATTATGATTGGTGATGAAAACTATGAAATATCCCTAAGCTAATTATAGAATCTTGATTGGTAAAGAACTAACTCGATGACTAGACTCGTAAGAGGGGAAATGTATTTGTTTAATTGAATATCAAGTAGAGTGTTAGTCGTACCTGCAAATGGCTCTTCACATGAGCTAAAGTTAAGTCCTTTACATCCATGAGCTCAAGAACCGACTTCGGAGTTGCTCCTAGCATCACGACAACAACAAACAAGAAGATAAAATCAAAACTTAGAGATAAAGTGAAGGATCTTTAAAAATGAGATTATGATAGGAATGTGTATAATGCGTATATATATAAATACGTACTTTCATGGCCGCCTAGGAGCTCAACAGCGTGAACAAACCGAGCGTGAAGGCTACTAGTCCAACGCATCCTCGGAGCTCTCATGCTCCTCTTTGTCGGCATCTTAGGCAAGAATCTTGATCTGATCATCCCATGGTGATGGTGATGGTTATGGAGATGAGGAGAAGAGGCATCTGAAGATCCAACGACTCCATAGTGATTATGATGATGGTGATGCAAAGGGACACCCTTAAGCCTCGGGGAAGATTGTAATGACCGGTAAGCGTTGTTATAGCCTGAAGAAGAGTTCAGGATTGAGATTTGATCCAAGTCTGCTCCTCCAAGCTGGGAAGGCAAAGAAGAAGAAGGAGAGGTTTGTTGGTGGAAAGGGAAAGAACGGTTGTGATAGACCGGGATGCCTCTAATCGGACGGTGGAGATTACTAATCTCGGATTCATCGACTCTTTGGTGACCATTGATGATAGGGTTGTGGTAATGCTGGTGATGAGGAAGATTTAGGTTTCTTCGATCAGGACAATGGAAGATTCTTGCGGGTGGATGAGACAAAGAAAGTTCAAAGTTGGATGATGATCGGTTGTGTTCCGGTAGGGAATTAGAAGATCTTCTACAAGGTTCTTTGGAAGATTCATTGTGATGATACTGATGAATATCTGGGAGACTGATGTGGAGAGATAGATCAGGGAGAGTCGTAGTAGCTGTTGTGTTTGATTTTGGTTTCTCTAGAAAAAGTCCTTCCATTGATATATATATATATAACTAGACAAACCTTAAAGAAACCTCTCTTGCTATTGCTGCTGCCACTGAAGTTGATGATGGTGATGACTTTTGTTTGTTTTGTTGTTTTTTTCTTCTTTCTATGGAAGATTTTGCTTTGGAATTTAAAAATGAATTTCTCTTAAGGAAAAAAGAAAGCAGAGATTGGATTCTTTGGGGGAAAGAAGTCAAAAGGGGTGTCTGAAAGATTTGATTTATATCTTCGTTCGCTCTCTCTCTCTCTCTTTATATATCTCAAAAAGTAGTGAGCTAGAGAGGGATGAAGTTATAAAGAGAAGGCTTTTGAAGAAGGAGCTAAGAAGAAGCTAGGGAGAAGAGAGAGAGAGAGAGAAGTTGAGGAGTAATAATATTGATCTTCTTTGAAGAAACAAACATGCTCAAAGTAAGACGCAGAGAGAGAGAGAAGAGAGAGAGAGAGAGGTATGTGTGTTGTGAAGCAAAGGAAGGAAAAGGCAGAAGAGAAAAAAGGAATAAAAACTAAATCCAGGAAAAATTAAAAACAGGTAAGTGAGAGAGAGAGAGAGAGATGCGTGCATATGTATGTGTACACATATGTACATGTATACAATATGTATGAGATGTTGTTCCTCGAGAGTATATCTTGGAAAACGATAGTTGAGAAAGGGCATTATTGTAATTCGCTATGTTCCAAATTTTAGAAGCTTTTTTTTTTTGTATGTTATTTACAGTATTTGGGCTGATAATTTTCTTAATTTGTCTTTTGCACCTAATATAAAAATGTTTTCATGTAAGCTTACTTGATTTCCTTTTTATTTCTTCACCGAATAAAATTTTTAGTAAGTCATAAATGAGCATTTTCCCTTTAGTTGAAAAAATAAAATAAAATGTTTATTAAATTAATAAAATGTTTATTAAATTAATAAAATGTTGAGTAATTTTATACATTTCCCTTTAGTTGAGTAATGTGTAAAATGTTTTTAATTACTTGATCACCTAACATAAAATTAGCATGTCATAAGTTACTTTATTCGTTTAATGATGTACTTGTATCTAATATTATCTTTCCTTTTTGGTAACATAATTGGAATATTATCTTATACTAGTATTAAAACCTAAACAAATTGATGATAAAAAAAGTCAGTTGATATTTAGAAAAGAAATGTTATAATGGTCACAGATTATGATGAAGAATAAAATTAAGTTTTTTTTAAAAAATGTGGAAGAAGAAGAAGAAGAAGAGTACAAAGAGAGAAGAGAGAGAATAAAGGGTCGCTCTCTTCTGTCGTATCTAATCTCTATAGTCTATAGTCAAAGCAAAAGCCAAAGTTGAAATAAAATAAATTAAATAGTAACAAGAGGAAAAACACAAAACACAACACATATTTTAGTTTTTAATATAAACTTCTTTAAAAAAAAAATAAAAAAAATGAGAGCTTTGATTTTGGTACCCCGGAGACGACGGGGATACATATGTTCGAGAGACTGTCTCATCTCATCTCTCTCTCTCTCTCTGACTCCTTTGTTTATTTCTTAAGTTTCTCCCCCACTCTCTTCGCTTCTCACTTCACTCTCTATTCACATATTTATCTTTTCTTTATTGATTTTAATAATTTTCTTTATACGATTTTGGAATCAAACAAATTCAAGTTTCTGACCGTAGATTGTTCAACTCTACCTAAAGAGATAACTAATTCATTTAATATCATCATCATCAAGTACCTTCTTTTAGTTTTATGAATAGCTCCTATAAGACATTTTTAGTTCGTACTTCGTTGAGATGTGACTGTATATCAAATATCCAATACTCGTTTACTTGGTTGACCAGTTTGTGTAGTCCATCATTAGTGAAGCCTAATCAAAAGTAATTTGTTGTCTTAATTAAACATGCTTTTTAAAATTAAGTTTTAAGGGATCGATATATAAATAATATTACTAATCGTTTAAGAGTTCTTTTAGTTCGTGTATGTCTTTTGTACACATTATTTCATATTCACATTTTTTACACTTTTATTGTTTATCATTTTACAAAATTTTGCCTAGCTAGTTGATTCTATCTACTATTTTTAGTCGATTTTAAAATATTTATACGTACACAGAAGAACACTAAAAAAAAATTCTGCATTTAAAAATTGTATACAGTTTATTTTTTATTTTAATTAAACATTTGATAATTTTATTGCTAAAGAAATTTTTATATATATATATAGTCCCACTCTGTGTTTTGCCTTCGAAAGGTATAAACCAAAAAAAAAAGTATTTGTCTTTGCAAAGTACCTTTCTCTACAAATGCTACACATATAATACGCATTCGTGTGTGCAATAATACTACAAAGGGCGCTCCTCCGTATGTGTGTAGTATAAACCAAGTAAGTGTCATATAAAATATTGCTCGATCAATTATTGTAACGTAACATGTTCGTTTTTTTAGAATATACATGTAATTTAAATATATCAGACCTAAGAAATATATTCAGCCATAAAGTATATTTTGTTTGTTTCCCTGAGTAAACAAAAACAAGTAAACCCTAAAGAACCTTAAGATTTGCTTCTAATTCCCTTTTCATTCTCCCAAATATTCCTTCTCAATTTAATAACTCTCTTTTTATATTTTATCCTTTGAATTGTCTTCTAAGAAAGAAAAAAAAAGTTTAAAGTATTCTTTCCTCACATGACCATCAATACATCACATCTCGACATATCATAAATGTTTTAATTAAAATCAATAATAAAATATCAACCAAAACAAAAATAAATGAGATTTCATGCGTTGATTAGACAGTAATATTATTCTTATAAGGTATAAATATAAATATTAAAAAGTAAAGCTTGTACAGTATGCTTGCAGTTTTTAGACGTTTTGCTTCATGTGAGTTCAATAAGATAATAAGAATATATATAAAATTTTACTTTTAAGCAAACACAATATTACTTGTTACAACCCTAGCTAAGCTAGAATACTCATAAGTATTCTTTTTGAAAGAGCTAGGTCCATTCTAATTTTGATTTGGGTTTCATTTTTTTTTTTTTTTGGGGTAAAAGCTTTGGGTTTCTTAAACCTAGCTATAGGCTACACTAAACTGCATCTTATCTTTAGCTAATAGTACTTATAAATTTAAGTTCATTAACTCGTACTAGTATATTCCAAACCTAACAATATTTAGTTTTCTGATGAACGATCTAGTTTTTTTTATTCTCCCTCATCGAGCTACATTTATACTTTTCTAAAAAGTAGTACTAGTATTTGTTTTAAAAACCTCTAGCTAGGTTCACCCAAAGGATTGTTATTCGTAATGAATAGTACAACTAGCTCTAGTATTATTAACTGATCCATGAATAACTTATATTGGGAACTAAACCTTTTTCCAGAGAGTATAGTTAATTAAAGGAACATTGAAACTAGAGAGCAACGAAGCTTGATTTTTGGCTTAGTTATTAACGTTTTGATCGGAGTCTGTGCCACCCCCATTAATTTCTCCAAGGACATAAGCTTTCCTTTTGCTCTTATGTTTTTATTCCCTTTCCGTTATCAAACCTCTCTGTGTCTTAGACATATTCAATTTATGCAGATGGATAGGTATATAAATAGAGTACTCATCGGATATTCAATTTATCTCTTAGCTTAGTTTCAAGTAAATAGAAAAGTAGAAAACAATACTAGTATATCATAATCTAGTATGATTTAAGAGTGTGAAGGAAAGATCTTGTTCAACTTCTTCTCTTTTTCACGTTGTTTCTTCTTTTTCATTATATAGATACTAGATTTTACTATGATCAATGATCAACATATACAAACAACATATAACCAATTAAAATTATGTCAAGATAAGAAAGGTTATAATTAGCAAAAATGTAAAGCATATACTCGTAGTCTCCTTATACGACTACGAGCAAGAAAACAAAAATAATACAGGAGTACTAGACCACTTGTCTAAGAAGAAGTTAAACTGAAATTCATTGTACAAGAAAAGGCAAATATTTGCCAAATATTTGTATTATATAGTGGAACTAGGCCACAATGAAATGGCATTATACCGAGAATTAAAAAAAAAAAAAAATTGAATTTGATGAAATGGCTTACTTTAAAGTTTCATTAGAAAAAACATATAATTGCAGGGTCTATTGTTTTTCCTACCAAATTAAAACCCACGTGTCTTCCATTGATTAGTTGCTAATTTCAGAGAGAAATAATTAATGTAGGTCCATCAAATTGCATGTATGTCTTAATATCTTTATTATCTGCTTTCCCTCCTATGCTTTTTGCTACGTGCATTTCGCATTTATTTATTGGTTTATTTGACTATTGTCAGTAGATTGGGATTTCAACAAAAAATAAAAGTTTTGTTATAAGTATTCAGCGTTATAAGTTATAACAAGAAAGAAAATATTATCTGACAGATTGTAAATCGTAAAGTATCCGAATAACTAATTTTCTTCTAATGGTCGCTTAAAACTTAAATTGCTTTTGTAGTAAATCATTGATAACATAGTAAACATTTTGGACTGGTAGCATTGCGTCAAGAACTTCATTTAATTAATTAGCTTTCAGTTGAATTGTTAGAACATACTTCTCGATTCTCGATTAGAAGCAGGCGTCATAGTGAACCATTTATTCTAAGTCTTGGGCTCTCTTAGCTAATTTATAATCTCATTATTTTTTGTGTGATTTGGTATTAAAGGATTTGATCTTGTATTTAATATTGCTTACAGCTGCTTAACCGAATTAAAACTCGAGCTATCAAAGATTCAAAAGAGGGAAAAAAAAGTTCAAGTTGCAAGCCCTTTAATAAAAAAAAGAAAGAAAGCTAATGTGCGTCAAAATAAGAAATAAGGGAGAATAATAAACTAAATGTTTATATACAATTATTATTATTAGGAGAATTGTTTAAGAAAATGATAATTACTAGTAAATCTGATATAATTAAAGTGATGGATGGATCTCTCTAAACGTGTGTGATAATACTAATTAATAATGCATGGACACGAACATACGTCGGTGCGTGAGAGAGATCCAAATATGACAAGTAAGTAAATTATCTAATTTAATGCTGTTTTGTTTTGTTTTGTTTTTTAATTTTTTCTGAATTTTAATTTATTTATATATACTATATATATAGGAAAAAAAAATTATAAAAAAATTAAAATTGTAACACTGCACGCATTAAATGGATCCAACAGAACGTGAGGTTCCATATTGTCTAAATAAAATTTATTTTTAAAACACCTTTTTGGAATATATCGGAGAATGAAAGTCTCCGTTGATTCTACCAATCCGTTGACGTTCATATCTCTTTGTCACACATTCTATTCTTATTTTAGTATTTTACTTTCTTCTTTTTATTTCTTGTAGTATATATAATTCTGCATCTTGTCTTAAACCATACTGTGTTCTTTCTTTTCTGTTCCAATTTTGAATGTTTCCTGATTTATTAGTAGTATTACAAAGATATGTTGCATTTCTTTTATTTATTAGTGACAACCCCATAGATACTTCTTCTTATGTTGCATTTCTTTTCTACAATCGGTGCATGACTTCAAAATTTCACTAAAATCAATTCATTAACATTCGTAAACAGAGCTTATTAAGGTTTATTTACCTCGATTTCGACTTGATAACATATTTTTTTGGAAAGAAATGGATGTGGTTTTTATTTTCAACTACGGGATAGGCAACAAACAAGTTTGCTAGGGAAATTTTTATATATTCTAATTCAGGAGAAGGTATATTGGTAGCTTGGTTATATCAAATCTTATTATAAAAACAAATTAATATGCATATATTTTGAAGGAGTAAAAATAATTAAACCAAAAACATAAGAAATACATAAACGTGTATAAAATAGTAAAAATGGAATCTAGATATATACCTTTTAAAAACTTTAGAAATCAATCAGTAAACTCTACTTGGATTATACATAACTAATACATGTAGCCAATTCGATCACATAAGCAAATATGTTTATTTATCGGTGAAGTTGAGAAATTGATATTTTTGGGGTACATTACATTTTATATTGAAGTAGTAGTGTGTAATTTATTTGGTAGTTGTTGTAGATCTAAATTTCCTATAACGAAGTTCGATTCCAAATTGAATTCATGGTTGTTTATACATACAGTATGTAGATGGACGTCAAATTAAATAAATTATAAAGAGTAAAGTGAGATTAATTAGTGAAGAAAAAAAAATGATTCAAGTAGGGCAAAAGGCAAGAAGACTCATACATATACATATTATAGCAGCCTAATAGTAATAAAAACAGCTGTCGTCCTCTGTCTATATGTATGTTTGAGTATTAATTTAACTTTTTGTAATGGACCTACATGTTTCTTGCATTCTGTTACCATTATGGAAAAATTGTCCTACACACATTCTAGCAAAAGAAATAAACAATATTATAAGCTTTAATTTGGACTGAAATATTTCATTTTGTTCATTCATTATTCTTATTGAGATCGAGGGAAAGAGATATATAATGAATGATTAAGGAATATATTGGAGCGTCTTGCAAAACTGTTTTCTTGTGTGTTATCTTACTGACCATAACTTTTACTTATATTTCTTAGTAGTACTGATTTTTTTCTTTGCATAAAATTCAATTACTATATATGAGAATTATATGTGCTCAATTTTGATATTATTATTATAAATTATTAGTATGATAGAGTATACTCTACTATCTTATTGTAGTATACAAACAGTTAAGTGTAAGAAAAAAACAGAATAAAATACATGCAAAGGATGTTGGTTTCACCTTCTAGATATTTTATTTTCAAATTATAAGACTAATATGATGGAAAAATTTAGTTAATAGAATTTAGTTTAGTATGTTATGCGTCAAGCTTTTCAAATCAAAAAAGAAAAAGAAAAAAACAAATCTTTCAAAGTGGGCATTAATTGGTTTTTGGTATTTTTACATGGGAATAGCCCAACATTATTGGTTCATCGTTGTCTCATTAACAATGATATATGTATATATAATATGCTTATCATCACTTTTATTTTCATTGTTTTCTTCCTCTATATATATCCTTTCACTTTCACCGTGCACAAATATCCTTCTCAACTATCAAGTGGCCATTCTTATTGGAGAATATATAAAGGGAATACTAAAAATCTTCCATATATTTTGTTTAAAGAAACACCCAAAAAATACTTTTAAGCTTTTACGATATTTTTGAAAAATATATATGATCTTAGGGTTATTTTGGACCCACCACTTTATGACATGCAAATAGCAAAATTTCTAGAGTTGTGATTTAAATTATTTCATTCCCTTACCAATCTCTCCAAAAGAAGGAAACAAGAAAAAAGGTTGACATTATTACCCACTTTTTAGATTTTCTAAAGTTATATAGCTAAAGCTAAGGAAACTACATATATTTCCTATCACATGTTTGAAATTAGAATGTGGCACGGGCTTAGCCTGGCGAGCAACCCGATGACTCTAATGATGCATTCTAATTTAAAAGAGACATTACTAAAAACACTCAAATTAAAACAACAAAAGAGTTGGTAACAATGTTTCGGAACTTCATAAGATATTTAATTTATACTTACAAAATAATTTGACTAAAAAAGTTCTCATAATTCACTGGAAAGTAAAATTTACTAGGCCTTGATCACTAGCAAGTACCAATCTATGTAATATGGCACATATTGTAAAGTACGTAATAAATTTGAACAATTAGAATGGGAAGTTAAAAATTCAATTTTCTATATTGAACTAACATTCGTACAGATAATTTATAGAAGATAAATAGAATACACATTCACTCCGTTTGATCATTATATTCCCTTAGATATTATAAAATGTGTCATTCTATCATTTTCGTAAAAAAAATTAAAAAACATAATATTTTGATTATACTCTTTTTGTTAATACTATTGGTTACGTAATCAGAGCTTTGATATTGATAGAGAGTATATATATATATATATATGTATATATATATATATATATAATTTTTATTGCATTTAACGTCAATATTTTAAAAGAACAGAATTATATACACAGCTACATATTATTTATTTAGCCTCAAATCGGCCACTACTGTATGACAATATTGTTTTCCCTTCAATAGGAATAATTAAATTTTTATGAAAAAAAAAAGAAGAAGAAGAGATGGGGCCTAAGGAATTGGCAAATTGTACCATATGGGTTGGTTCAAATGCAATGGACAAGACCGAAGATTGGGGAAGAATGAGATGTGGCATGAAGGTCTTGTAGTTGTCTCATTAACCAACAACAGTCATAGAGAGAGAGAGATGTGATGTACATTGTTCATGAAGGGGGTCCATAGCTTTTACATTTTTAAAGTTGTTGAATTTATATATACACATATATACGTAACATGCAAATTCTCTTCTATATATATATTTTCATCATCATGATTAATAAATAAAGCTTAGAATATTATGAGGGTGAAAGAGCACACAACACCAAAGAATGTACTGTGACACCCACCAAACATACATCTCGTAACTATAATACATATTTTTGTACTTACCATACCGACTAGGTTCCAAATCATACCGGTTTCTTTATTTTTATTATTATTCTCCCAACCCCATGTCTCTGATCGGTTCTCATATATTTATCATGTTTTGAAATTAATTTTGGGTCGTTACACATGCGTGGACCGATATACATCCACAAACTAATGCATAATTAATTGTGTTGCTGAAATATTACTTTGTACTAGTATTTAACTCTCTAGATTTATTTTTTTCCAATATTTAGTACAAATAAATAGCAAGGTTTGTAACTTTATGAGGTAATATATATATCACTTAGAACAAAGTGGTGTGGCACGTTGTGACAGTCGTCGGAACGATGGCGTGTGACTCAGTCTTTGCGTTGCAAATTGAAGGTTTGACCACTCGTCGAATATCCGGTGGACTAAGTGTTTTCGTTCGGACTGCCTTGACCAAAATATTAGCGTGGTGGCTTTAGACATGTTCTATTCTAGTCATATACGTAAAGTCCGATGCTGACTTGACTAATATATATCCAAGGTTACAAAACGAAATGGTAACTATATATCATTTTCTCAAGCCTTTAACTTGTTAATCTACTGCATGAGAAAATAATAATATTGCAGTTATTCTATATATTGTTTCTATTTAGATTCTTGATTTTGTTCTTAAACCTGAAAATTTCCTAGTGTTTAGAAAATTAATAATTATTATTGGTACTTAATATATTTTTTTTTTGTTTTCATAGATCGTGTATAACATTCAAGCGTATAATGAATGAATCATGTGCTGCAAATGAGAGACTAACAAACACAATCTATATAACAAGCACATCATCACATTGATGAGAGTTTTTAATAACAAGTCTATCTATCTATCTATCTAAAAACCCATCACATTTATGGGTACGTTGATATGGAATTTTCTAAGTAGGTGTGAAATCTAAATGAGCTTTCTAGCAAGATGTTAAAAAGTGGGCACTAAATAAATGTTTGGAATATCTTCAAAAAAATTCTCCAATATGTATTGCAAAGTCAGCATATATATATATATATATATGTATGGATGGATCAAAATCTTAATTAATTGATGTAAGTTTAAGGTTGAGATTGAGAGAGAGAGAGAGAAGCTAGAGAGAGAGAGGAGAAGAAGGAGAAGAAGGAGAAGAAAAAGTAGCAAAATTCAATGTAAAAAGAGTGATAAATGTGAAGAGACAGAAGGGCACAGGACTTTTCTGCCCCATTGCAGAAAAGATAGCCTGATGTGAGAGGTGATGAAATCATTTTGTAATCGATTGCTTTATGATTGCTCCTCTTTTTTTCTTTTTCTTTTTTTTTATCTTTTATGTTTTTCATATAGTAAGAGAGAGCAATAAATAATAACAAGTGAAAAAGTTACTTATTGAGTTGGAATTTGTTTCTTTTCTTTTCTTTCTTCTCTATCTCTAAAAGCTGTTAAAAAGTAGCAGAAGAGAAACAAAAAAAAAAAAAAAGTAAAATGAATTCATTCATTCAATAAACAAAGTGCTTTTCCCAATGCTTTATTATTTTTTTCCCCCCTCTGTGTTCTCACGTAGTATTATTTTGTTCTGACAAATGGAAATAAATATAAAAGATAAAGTCAAGGGAAGAAGAGAAAAGAAAGAAGCAAAAGTGAAAAAAAAGCTGCATGCACGATGATGAAGGTATAATGACTAAATGATAATCGAATTCGAATGCATGCATGCATTGCATTGTCCTATATACACACCACCAGCAACTTTATACTTACTTTTGCTGACTGACTCGCTTGTTTCAATTTCAACTCTCAAACTCTTAGCACATTTACTTCTTCTTCTTATTTTATTTTGTTTATTTATACCCTCGAAAGATTCACTTCACACAAAGCCTTCGTCCAAACTTTTATTTATTTGTTTCAGTATATATATGTGGGTGAAGTTGTTATGGAAACCATAATGAGCGACAACTTAATAATCTTAACATGGACCAATAAGACGAGTCTACAACCACTAGATTATATTTAAGTTTTAGTTGGACCAATGCATCGCAAAGTAGTTTAGAGCTTTTAAGTATTAGCTTAAGTTTTATCTGAATTGATTTAGGTCTCAATTCATACGTTTAAATCAGGTTTTAAAATCATAAACACAACAATATATACATTCTGAAAATCATTTAATGATGAACAAACAGAAATATAGAACTAACTTTTAAAAAAAATCTAAAGTTCTTTGGGTTTATATTAGTATTTAAAAATCAAGATTTTTTTTTGACCCAAAAAGCCAATGTATATCCTAAGCCTTTTTTTGCTTAAAGCCAAATAAGAAGAGAAAATTATATATTTTGCAATGAACAGTGTATAAATTTGTAAAGAATGCAATTTCCTTCCACATCTTTTCCCGGATGCCATAAGACTGATGTATGAAGACCTTTTTACCCTCTTCTTCATATAACCAAATAACAAATAAAATAATCAATTAAAATACACTCTCTCACATATACTCTCTCCTCTACGTTATATGTTTTATTTTTCTTTCCCCAAACTTCCATTTCTCTCTTTCCAACCTTTTTCTCATATTCTCAAACTTCTTTCTCCAACTTTATCTAATAGACAAGTTATTTTTCAAGAATATATCTCAACCACGACTTAATTTTTCATAAAACAACAAAGGTCCTACATAGATATTTGCGATGGACTAAATCCAGTAATGAACATTAATTTACTTTGTCTATCGAAATTATATCATCTGATTTCGTTGTCCATCGAGAAGAAATCGATTAATATGTAATAACAAGGTAATTAATGGACTAATTTCATCAATGTCCACTTCTAATGGAATATTTAACTTTATATATATTTTTACTTATTGTACATAATGGAATATTCCACAAAAGTTGTTCTTAGAGTTCTTCAATGTAAATTTCAGTGGACCAGATCTACTGCACTTAAGATGTCCATCTACACAGTTGTCCATACGTTTTACTACTTATCTATTTGTGTTTGTCATTCACCAGTTTAAGAAAACTTATACAATTTTTGTGGAAGTATAATAACCAACTCACCCCGCTTTAGAGGACACGCGGTGGAGAAGTCTCTTGGAACCGTCAAAGTAAGCTTTCGATGGACTAGATCTTCTTCATTTGTCCATCATATAAAACTTTAGAAGACCAAATTCCTAGTCTCAAAATCCAAACAAGTTAAATAGAAGAGTTGTCCACACGTCAGAGGACATGCAGCAAAGTTGTCTCTTGGAATCTGTCAAATAAGATTTCGATGGACTAGATCTACTTTATGTCCATCATAATAGTAGAGTTGTCCCACGTATCTCTCACTTGTCCTTCAATAACAACTATTGAGATGTACTTTTTCGTTTTAGATTTACTTATTAAACAATTCAATTATCCTATGGATAATAACTTTACTTTATCACCCATTAATGCTCACTGTACCCTGTCAAAAATACTGTCAAATCGGCCCAAAACCTCTCATCCTGCTGAGGGTAGTTTCGTCTTCTTGTCTCATCCCTTTTTACTGTTTGTGGCACTACATAAAATGCCTAAAACAAAATGGCAGTTCCAGTTTTTTTTGGTTAAAAACTGGCAAACCAGATAATATTCCCAAATAAGAATCGGGACCAGAAATCCAACGCTTGGACTGAATTAAATCAGACCTATTTTTGTTTTGAATTACGTAAACGAAACAAAACAAAAATTGGCGAACATAAACTAAAGTTTATATATATTTCCATAGAGAGAAATACTAACGAAAAAAAATCAAGCCGGAACCAACTTACATATATAAGTGCTTAAGACGCAACCATATCTAACAATTTGAAGCCGAGTGCAAAAGGAATTATTACAAAGTTTCAAGACTTTATTTTTTCGAAGTGTCAAAATAGCATAAGATTAGTGTACTTTGAGCTTGTGTCTCCTAGCTACTTGTTAGTTTGTCATGGGAAAGGCTTGTCAACATGGTAAGGTTATAGATTTGAGTCTCCTTAAACTGAAAAGGGCCCAATATAACAAATTTGTTTGAGTATAATGTTTCTCTATCCACCTTCCTATGTTTGGGCCAACAACTAGTAATGGAGAAGTCTAAATTAAAATACATTGGCATTTTATGTTTAAAGAATAGACATTAGGACTGTACTGTATATTTTATTTGACTCGCAAAAGAATGAAGTAAAAGCTGGTGAACTATTATTCTTAGAAACAATTACAAGACTTCAAAGCAAATACTTTCAAACAAAGAACACATAATAATAAAAAGACAAGTGTTTTCATAATGAGAATGAGACCATAGAAGAATGAACATGAATTAATATTAGAATTTCCTTGAAACTCAAGGTAACTTCTTTCATGGTTTCCAAAGGATTGTGGATTCAGCAATCATGGAGGTCACAGTGTAAGGATCCATGTTCGAAGCTGGCCTACGATCTTCAAAGTATCCTTTTCCAGCCTTCTCAGTGTCACGGCCAACCCTAATAGATGCCCCACGGTTTGCCACACCCTGTATGAACCAGTTTAGTTAGATTGATGTGTTAGACTCATCATGTGATCTGAATGCTCAATGGTGAAAATTTTGAATAGATAGAAATATTTTTGTGTCCAATGCGAACAAACGAAGTTAAGATTCTTCTTACCCATAAGAAAGTGTTGATATCGGCGGTCTCATGTTTACCGGTAAGACGACGCTCGTTGCCTTCACCATAAGCAGCAATGTGTTCCTTGTGACGCAATCCAAGCTTCTCTATCGCTTTCTTTATGACTTCGTACCCTCCATCTTCTCTCATCGACTTCGTACTGCACAAAATGAAAAATCCCAATTCAGAAATGAAAACACACACAGAGAGCAATATAATCATATAAACAAGAACTGAGCAGACTCTTCTACAACACAAAAAGTCAAAAACCTGTAATTTGTGTGTGCTCCTGCGCCATTCCAATCTCCCTGAGAAGCAATCAAAAACAAAATAATTGAGGGAATCTTACAAAACCAAATTAATAGTTTGTATATTTTCACAGTTATGGTGAAAAGAAACACAAACCGGAATAGGTTTAGGGTCTAAAGACAGAACAACTCCAGCAAGCTCTGTGATCCTCTGTTTTAACATTCCCAAGAAACAGAGTAAATCATGAAACAGAGAGACAATGTGCATAAAATCGCCGTGATTGTTGTTCATATATATACCTCGAGGATGTAACGAGCGACCCAGACCTGATCGGCGGCAGCAATTCCAACGGTAGGTCCGACTTGGAATTCCCACTGAAACCAACACAACAAAACACATCAGTTTTAAGTTCTGAACACTATACTGAATCGGAAAAATAAAAGGGGAAAGGGATGAAACTTAACCTGTCCTGGCATGACTTCGCCGTTGGTGCCACTGACATTGATTCCGGCGTAAAGACAAGCTTTGTAATGGGAATCTACGATGTCTCTCCCAAAAGCTTTGTCTGCTCCAACTCCACAGTAGTATGGTCCCTGTTTTTATTGACAAATTGTATTTGATTCCTTTTTTCCGTGAGCTCAATCTGAAAATGTTTAGAAAAGTTTTACCTGAGGACCAGGGAAGCCGCCGACTGGCCAACCAACCGGCCACTTGATATCCTTTTGCAGTAAAGTATACTCTTGCTCAATTCCATACCTAAATTTTCAATATTATTTTTTTTTTAAAAACCTTCGATTAGTTTTGTAGAAGACAGGACGCCTCAACTATATAAATATGGATTAATTGGGTTTTTAGTACATTTTTTAAACATAATTGTAGAAGTAGTACATTTACTATTCATTATTAGCAAACTAATACATTTTTACTATTTGGATACTATTTAGACACTATTAAAAACCCCCTTAAATCTAATAACTAAAAATATTCATCAAAATATATTTATTTTCTATAAAATTTCAATTACATAAAAATATATATATTTTCCCTATAATTTGATATGCAATTTTTAAAAAATAATTTCAAATATTTTTCAAACAAATTTTGATACGTCCAGCTATCCGTATGTACAGTTGTGTATCGATGTATGGAAAATCATCCGTACAGCGGTCTATATATACGTATAATTGTATGTGTACATATATTTTCTGGTCTATATATGTATATTTGTTTATGTGTAAATATGTTTATATGTTGTTGTTTTTCTTTGTACAAATATTTGATGTACAATAATATGTTACTGTACAGTTGTCTGTATGTACAAATATCTGAAATAGTAAAATTGTACTATTTTGCTAATTGTGAATAGTAAATGTACTATTTTTATAATTATGTTTTAAAAACGTACTAGTTTGCCAACACACCCTATAAATATTGACAAATGCGCATGACAATGTTTCTCTCGTAAAGTAAAATCTATGCAAAATTTTACCATGTTTCTTCGGCGACAACGTTGGGGTCGCTAAAGATCTTGGCCGCCGCATGCCTTTTGTTCGTGGGGATCGGTTCACCGGCTGGTGTATATGCGTCACACATCACCTAATCAACCCCCAAAACAAAACAAAATATATATAATTCTAACAGTTTCAAGAAAAATGTTCAAATCATATAAGAAAGCGTTTAATTCGAGTTCTCGTTTTACAAGGATGTTGTTGCCTCTTCTGAAGGGATCTTTGAAGATAGCTTGAGGGCTGATTTAAAACACATACAAAAATCAAAAATACATTATTAATATGTACATGATTTACTTATAAAGTTGTTTTAAATAGATTTTTGAAACATACTAGAGGATGACTTCACTGTCATCGCCAGGAGCTTGGCCGGTGCTAGAACCATCATAGTTCCATTTCGGTAACTCCGATGGATCCTTCACTGGTCCCGACAAAGTCTGCATTAACAAGATGCTTAATCATATTCTCAAGTGCCCGCTAGAAAAACACACAAAAGCTAAATGAATTATTAATATTTAAGTACCCTTGCTTTGCTTCTCATATCCAAGCCTGATCCACCAATCCTATTCATCAAAACACCAAAAAAAAAAGTGTTTTAGTCAATCCAAAATATTTCAGCGTATACTATATCTAGTATCTACCAAAGTCATAATTAATTCTCAAGAAATATACAAACTCAAACACAAAAGCAAGGATTACCATTTGAAAACCAAAAAACTAGTATAGATCTATTTTAGACGTAAACTAAACTGGAAACGCCTGAACTGACAGAGATCAACGAGATATATTGACAAACCATATGTACTCGGCGATGATCTGGTCAGTGGAGTCGGAGAGATCGAGATTGATCAAATCTGCAAGAGCCGTCATCCTTGAGGAATCTCTGATAAAAAACAAAAAATATATTCTTTGAAATTAAAGAGATTCCTACAAGCTAAGTGGTTTATATATAATAGGGAAAGAGAAGGGGGTAGGTAGGTGTGAGCTTGACTTTGGCTATGTTTTGGAAATTGTTTTTGGTAAAAACTAAAACGGAGAATGCGGAAATATCGGACTATTATTGGAATCGCGAATTATCAGGAGATTCTGAAAGATTCTCCCTTCAGAAGATTCATTTTCAGTTTTACCAAAAATAAAAAAAAGATTCATTTCAGTATCTCTTTTGTTTTTTTTTTTTTGCCGTTTTTTCTTTTGTATTAAAACCCCTGTAGTATTATTTTTGACAGCCTATATTTCACACTACTGTAGTTTCCATATAAATATACATAATTAAGAAAATAAATGTTGACCTGATGTCCTCAGTACCATATACTGTATGTATGAAGTTTCTCACCTAACCTTAGTTTTTTGTTTAGTGAATTTTACATTGTAATTTACCAATCTTTTCTTCCCTAAGTCAGGGGGGGGGGGTCTAACATTCGAGTGGTGCGCCATAAGCTTCCACTAGTACTTTCAAGATCCACTCTTTATCTTCTAAAGATTCTTTTTTTTTTAAGGATTCTTGTCCCATATTAAAAATCGAGGAATATAATTACAATCTAATCCTAGTATTACTATTTTCTTGTTAAGTTGTCCAAGTATTATTTCTAGTGTCAAAATCAATTTATCCTGATCTGTCTCAGAAAAGTTGATTTAAGATGACTAATAAAAATGGATGCAAACATTAATTTATTTCAACATATTTTGGTTGATATATATATTGCTAAATTTTGTTAATTTCAATCTATTTTGGAACTTTATAAAAAAATAATAAAAAATGTAACAATTGTTTTACATCAAGCCATTAGAATTGTGATAGGTAAGTACAATATCATCTTAAGAATTGTGATAATACCCAACTATTGGAATTGGTTGGTGGGTCAGTACTCATTATGTTCCCGTTACTTCGGGCTATATACTATACTAGTGGGTATATAATATATATATGGATGTCAACAATATTCTTCTTTATGAAGATTGAAGATTTAGATACAAACAAAATACGAAAGCTCTTTATCTTTATCTTCATTGGTGGGTGAGTCCTAATCCTCTCTAATCACGCACTGTCCCAACTTGTAATTTGATAGTGATATATTATGCTGGACCTATGGGTTGTTGTGTATCAATCGATATGACAATGTATGTTTTTGTTCCTATCTTCCAACTATTATTATTAATTTTGAGAAATATATATAGAAACGTTTATTAATTTCCCCAAACCATATAATATACACAACCACACATAATCGAATTTGGATCTCGATCAGTCTGCATTTTAATGTTTTTCTACATGCATGCTCCAACTAGTGGAGTAAAAAAAAAACGCTTTTTGAATAACAATTTGGTGGATGGTCTTGTTTTTTTCTTGCGATGGTTAGATAGTTTTTAGTGGACATGCATGCTTGTTCTTAACGTTTTAACAATATTGATGATTTAAACGAAGAGATAAATTACATGTTGATATAGAATTTAGGAAACAGGTTGAGATGTTTCAAATATGATCAGCTAAAGTAAAATACGTTGTACAATATAGCTGGGGATACGCAAACGCTGGCTAAGTAACATCACCAAACCAACTCGCAACCGACAAATATTTATGCATTCATACAAAATTTCTCATTATTCTAAATTCTAATAGATACTTGAAATATATCATAGTCTTAAAATTATTACATGACATAAGAAGCACTATCTCATTCCATCAAACGGGCTTCAAAGTTTCAAACTAATGATGTTATTAAGAACCCATTAATTAAAAAATAAAAGAAAAAAGTACCTTCTCTGAAGTTTGTATAAGCATATTTTGAGGGCCGTAGTTCAAAATAATATAATGGGCTTTACGTTCTCTAACAAACTTTATTTGAATTTCATAGAGTTTAAGACGAAATAAACATCTCCGGCCCATCAATTACAATTGTTTTGGAACCTAACTGTTAAGAATATATCTTCTATATAGACAAATTTGAGAAGTTACCTTAATACTAATGAAATATTCTAGCATTTGTCTTTTCACCCCTAAATTCTTGAAAGAAAATATTCGATTCAAAACAATTTTTAACTTGTAGAAGAACTGAAGTTTATTATATCAAATTGTTTCTGCTAAGTTTGTTTGTTTTAAAATTTATTCGTATAAATATTAGTACCAACAATTACAGGGAGCTTAATCTGACAAAAAAAATAAAATTACAGGGAGCTTAATCAAAATGATGAAAAGCTACAAAAGTGAGTTTTAGGTTAACCATCTTATTTCTATATTTTTTTCAGTTAGTTATTTAAGTTTCCATATAAGTGGGAACTTGGTACATAATACATATGTCATGTAATACCTTAAGGATACAAATTCAGATAAACAAAACCATATATAACTAATAATTTAATAATATTGAAGCCAGTATTAAATCTATATCTAAAAAGTTATAAACTAATTATCGAGTTTTTTAAAAAAAAGACATATTACTTGAAACGTTGCTTGTTTCCCCATCAGACCAAATGCAGTACGTACGTACGAAACAATGCTAAAACTAAAACGTTACTAAAGAAAAAACAATTAAAACTAGCCTAGTTTAATTTCGCATTAAACTCTCTTATAACTATAGTATTTATATTAATCTCTCTAGATCTTTCATTAAAGAAAAAAAATCACTTAAATATAATAATCAGACGATTTATTACCTAAAATCCCTATATTACACAGGCTGTGAAAATATACTCTCTTTTTTACAGCCAATAAATACACAAAATTAGAAACAAAATTAAAGTAAGTATCTTCTTGCTTTAAATAAAATAAGAAAAACATTTAAAATAGAAAGATTCTCTAGGTGTCTGTAAAAAAGGTAAAAATTAAACAAGTTATAACTTTATCTTTCCATTCTCTAGTCTCTTTCTCTCTCTACTCCCCTTCTTCATCATCTTCATTGCCGGCGAAACAGAGAGAAACAGATAGATAGAGAGAGAGAGAGAGAGAGAGAGGGAGCTGAGAAATTTATGTGAGAAGATTTTCTCCCGACATTTTCTCTTTCCAAACACTGTTCTACACGTAGTCCTCGGAAGATACCAAAGATTTTCCCCGACAAACCCTCTGAAAAATCTCATCTCTGAATCTCAGACACAGAGAGAGAGAGAGGGAGAGAGAGTCATTCAGTGTTGAAAAGTAATAAACTTTGGTACGAAGAAGGATGAAGAACAAGACCAATTCAGGTCTCACCGTCTTCTTCTTCTTCCTCTGTCTCGTTTCCGTCACATCAGATCTAGAAGCTGATCGACGAGCATTGATCGCTCTCCGTGACGGCGTCCATGGCCGTCCATTGCTCTGGAATCTAACAGCACCGCCGTGTACTTGGGGAGGAGTACAATGCGAGTCGGGTCGGGTCACAGCACTTCGTTTACCCGGTGTGGGTTTATCTGGTCCATTACCGATCGCCATCGGAAACCTCACAAAGCTCGAGACTTTATCTTTCCGTTTCAACGCTCTTAATGGTCCTCTGCCTCCAGATTTCGCCAACCTAACTCTGCTCCGTTACTTGTATCTTCAAGGAAACGCATTCTCCGGCGAGATTCCTTCGTTTCTCTTCACTTTACCAAACATTATTCGGATCAATCTCGCCCAGAACAATTTCTCGGGTCGGATCCCGGATAATGTCAATGCCGCGACCCGTTTAGCTACTCTTTACTTGGAGGATAACCAACTTACCGGTCCGATCCCGGAGATTAAGATTCCGCTTCAGCAGTTTAATGTCTCTTCGAATCAGTTGAACGGCTCGATTCCGGATCCGTTGTCGGGTATGCCCAAAAATGCTTTTTTGGGCAATTTGCTCTGTGGGAAGCCGTTGGAAGCTTGCTCCGTCAATGGCACTGGAAACGGTACCGAGACGCCTGTTAAAGGCAAGAAGGACAAGTTATCTACCGGAGCTATTATCGGAATAGTGATCGCTTGTGTCTTAGGGCTTCTCTTGCTTTTCTTGATCTTGTTCTGTCTCTGCAGAAGGAAGAAGAAAGAGGAAAATGTGCAATCGAGAAACATCGAAGCAGCTCCTGTTCCGACTTCCTCAGCCGCCGTAGCTAAGGAGTCGGCTGATGTCCCTACTCCGGTGACTAATGGTGCACCGCATTCATCTGAGAATGGCGCATCGAAAACCCCTGCAGTGAGTAAAGATCTGACGTTTTTCGTGAAATCATTTGGCGAGTTCGATCTCGATGGATTGCTTAAAGCCTCTGCGGAAGTACTTGGTAAAGGAACATTCGGATCATCGTACAAGGCGAGTTTCGAACACGGATTAGTGGTGGCGGTGAAACGATTGAGAGATGTGGTGGTGCCTGAGAAAGAGTTTAGAGAGAAGTTGCAGGTTCTTGGATCAATAAGCCATGCCAATCTTGTGACACTGATCGCTTATTACTTCAGCCGCGACGAAAAGCTCGTTGTTTTCGAGTACATGTCTAGGGGAAGCTTATCCGCGCTTTTACACGGTAAAAACAAACTCCTTTTGATGTTTACAAGTTCCAAAGTTTTATCCTTTTATCATAGATTGTTAAAAATCAATTTCTTTGGCATTCACAGGGAACAAAGGAAGTGGTAGGAGTCCATTGAACTGGGAAACAAGAGCTGGTATAGCTTTAGGAGCCGCGAGAGCTATTAGCTACCTCCATTCGCGTGACGCGACAACATCTCATGGCAACATTAAATCATCTAACATTCTCCTGTCTGAAACCTTTGAGGCTAAGGTCTCTGATTACTGTCTTGCGCCTATGATCAGCCCTACTTCTACACCAAACCGCATTGATGGTTACCGAGCTCCTGAAGTAACCGACGCTCGTAGAATCTCCCAAAAGGCTGATGTTTACAGCTTCGGTGTTCTCATTCTTGAATTACTCACAGGTAAAGAGAGAGAGATCTTGGAATCCGCATCTTAGGTGAAAATGTGATATAAACCATTGTGTTGCATTTGGTTTTGCAGGGAAATCTCCAACGCATCAGCAGTTACACGAAGAAGGAGTAGATCTACCGAGATGGGTATCATCGATCACTGAGCAACAAACACCGTCAGATGTGTTTGATCCAGAGCTGACAAGGTATCAATCAGAGGGGAATGAGAACATGATCAGGCTTTTAAAGATCGGTATAAGCTGTACGGCTCAGTATCCAGATAGTCGTCCAACAATGCCTGAGGTCACGAGGCTCATTGAGGAGGTTTCTCGTTCACCTGGTTCACCAGCTCCTGTGTCTGATTGATTGTATTTTTCTTTTCGATTATGGGAGGGTCTAAATTGATCGATTATAAAATTGTTTGGTTTAAATTTGAATTTTCTTTTATATAGTTTGTTGGGTGATTCTTGAAGTCAGTTGAAAGATACGTCAATTTTTTTTTAATTTTTTTTTTTTGTGTTTTTTTTTTAATTTTTTTTTAATAGTGTCGAAGATTTTTTTTTTAATATAAATTGGTTAAGTGTGTAACAAAAAAGTACATTTATCTTTTCCTAGCCACCCCCATTCAATTTGAATTTAGTATTTTTTACTTTATTTCATAAAACAAAATCTATCCACTATTATTGACTCTTTTTTTTTCTAACCAAACTATGCAATAAAACGGCAGAAGCAGAAAAAAAAAAACAATTACTATTAAATTGCTAAATTTTAAGAGTGGACAAGGTGAGAAAAACAATTACTTGTTTGGTTCTTTCTCCCAACTCCTACCAATCATAAAAAGTCAACGACAAATAGATTCTGTCTTCCCTCAATTTCAAGTTTTAATTTTATTAGTGGTGACTAAGACTAAGTATCTAAATACTTAATACAAACTCCATGAAAATAAATATAAATTTAGGTAACGGGTCTATTCAAGTTTCTTAGTTGAATCTGCCAAGTTAGTCCCCACCTTTCAAATTCAAATTCAGATAAATTGATGAAGCCATCAAATTTCACAAAAGTTTCTTCATCTTTCCTTTAATCTTAAAGTAAATCTCAAGTGAATCTCTTTAACAATAATAATAAAAAAGAAGAATACATTTTGCTAAATTGAATAGATCAAGACACATATAGGGTTTTAAGAAAACATTTAAGAAATAATGTGTCAAAGAATTAGTTGAGTGCATCATTTATACATAAGTTAGAATAATGAGTAAATGATTAATGGTTTGGTTGATATGTAATACAAAAAAGGATGTTAGTTAAGATTAAGTTGATGATTTTGGTTTAGTTTGGAAGTTTAAGCGAGATCGATGGGAAGTGTAATGATGCCCCCCCACATCTAACCCTTAAAAATGTTTGGTGTGTCTTGTTAAATTTGTAATCATTAGATAAAGTTACACACTTAACAGAAATAGTATATTTTTCATAATCAGCTAACGTAACATTTGTTAAATGAGTTAATGATTTACTCTTCCAGTTGGATTTGTTGTTAGTTGTTGGTATCTACAATTATTTGTGCCGCGACTTCTACGACAGAACAGATTATAAATTCTCATATGCTGTTTTACAAGAGATCATATTAGAGATCGATATATCAGTGTAAGTGTATAAACTGTATTAACGTGGATACAAACTTCAAAACAGTTTGTTTATGTCATTCGAACCAATTTAGGTATATGCCAAGAAGAGTTACTGCAGCTTCATTATCTAATACATTCGAATGCAATTGATCTTTGGTATTTAATTTCGTAAAGATATTTGAACTAGTAAGATTAGTGATGGTGAGTATATAATCCGTTAGAATATCATAAACGTTTCTATCAATAGTAAATCATGAAAGAAGTAAGTCACAGTATCTAAGTTGACAAGTCTTCTAAAACTTTGGAGAGTAGCAAAGTGATGAACCTTGTCCGAGAATGAGATTCATAGGCCTATATAATTATAGACCTAGAGAGATAACAGACAAAATCAGTCAAAGATAGTATAGTAGTATTTTTTAAATTGATTTAATTAACATCCAAAACAATGATATAAACTCTAGGCTTCCCATAACTCTATGTATGTATGTGTCTCGTTCTTGTAGCATTTATTTTCGAATTTATGTGATAGTAGAGTAGTAGTAGATATATGTTAGAATTGTAGCGTTTAGTATTTTGTATGTGAGAAAAAATTGATACTGTTTAAAGTTACAATAGATACATATCTATTCATAAGTTATGTCTATGTAAATTTTGATATTTAAAGGACTACCTTTTTTAAAAAACAACATACAAAAATATCAAATTTTATTTATAAAAAAAAACAAAAACAAATTGATATGTTTTAGGTTTGATCAGTTGTTTATGATAAGGTGGCAAAAATCATATTACAACTAGTCATGGACACAGCATTTTTTCTCTTGGTCTAGCTCATATCCATGTGGGTTCACATGCACTTGTATATATATATAAGAGGATGGATTGTATTTTATTGCTACAAATGCCTTTGCCCAAGCAAATGCCACATATCTTATCTACCCTGTCAAATCCATATAAATAAATAAAATATTTAAGCCTTTACAACTTGTGGTTCATTTTCCTAAAATCATAAATATTTTTTTTTAACTTTTGCCAGCTCATAATTTTTATTCCATATAGTATAGTTTATTAGTACACAGTATGTTTGAACATGTTTGCCGAATATGATAGATAATAATCTAATATTATTTTTCATCGTATGTGATGATTAATAATCAAAACAAAACAACCATAACTAACATATATATTTTTAAAGAAATTATGCATGCTAATAATACATGAGCTGGAAAAATGAATTAATTGAGGTGCCATCAAATGTTTGCTCACAAAAATAATATAAAAATCAAACACACGATAATCCAAATATATAATTTAGTTTCTCTAATAGGCTAAGATAAGAATTAAGAAATAGTCTAAATTAGAAAATGTTGATAATAAAGAAAAAAAAGGTATAGAAAACTCGTGAATTTTGGGAAAATATTTGTGCTCGTGAGATATATAAATTAGAAGGGTAGAGTTTCTGAAGTTAGTATGAGACCGACAGGGTTATAAGAACATGGCCACCTCACCAAGGCACCAGTATTGGACGCGGTTTCTCTCCCAACGCCCAATAATTATGCCAACGATTTACAAAAGTGAAAGAACAAAAAAAGTGTTTGACAACTACAAAAAAAAATTAAAGAAGAATGTGTGTAGATTGCGAATATTACATCTTTCTGGACCGGAAACCAAAGTGCAGAGAGTAGTTTATTTGCAACCAAATGTTTAAACTCAAAAGCTGGCCCAACTCTTTCAAAGTCCAACTCCTCAATTGTGTAAATGTTGGCCCTTTTGTTAGACTGGCCCATTTTACTGATGATAGTAGACCCAAGTAAGTTATAAGAGATACTAAATCCAATTGATAGAGAAGATTTAAGTCGTAAAAGCATAAGCAATTGAGGATCAACCTAATCTATTTCTTCACCGTCTAAACGTAGCAGCTATGATACGGATCATTCCATTTTACATTCTTTGACAAGTTTATTGATTCCGTGAACCAAAACATTAAGCAATGAAGAAGATGGGAGGGTTATTGGGAAACGTAACACTATGATGATGATTGACGTCATGGGTACCGTAAGTTTTGTGTTGGCACCACCAACTAAACAGCCCACACACTGCAAAAACCCACCACTTAGTGCTAACCAAACAAAACAACAAAAACTGCCAATCACATTATACTTACTTAGAAAAAGTAAAACAAAATTTGTTTCTTCTGATTTGACGAAAAGACTAAACTGATCTGATTTTGAAAAATGAGATCCGAGACACATATATGACTGAGCTGATGATGTGTTTTTTTTCTGTAAGCATAAAGAACCTTGCGCGTGATCACACTCCCTTATACGTGTCCTTAGCCCCATAACATCTCTCATATACCACTTTGTTATTTCCACTCTTAAATTGTTGCTAGAGAATATGATTGACTTCAAAATAAATATCGCTATACATATAGCTTTAGTATATTTAAATTTCTTTTCATTATGGAACAGACATAAATTGAGCTTGTTAAAAATAAATTATACAGAATACACACAATGCATCCATAGTTTCATGACTTCATCACCTTAAAATATTTGCCATCTTTCAGCTTAATGGTTCTGTTTTCTTTTAAACTAGTTTAACTTATGTAGATAGATACAAATCCGAGTGTCCGTGAACCGACAAATACGATAACTTAAGAAACATATGGATTTCTTTTAAGAACATTATAAAGGTTGGACAAACTTTTTTAAAATAAAAAGAATATACGAGAAGGAAACGTAGGTCCACTGACCACAAACATGGTTTTGATGATCTCTCTCACCTCTATCTATATATAGGTTGTTGTGTAGCTTCTTTAGTCTTGAAAAATTACAACATTTATAAGTATATTAGGTACATATTGGAGCATATATATATCTCGAGCTAGAGATGGGGAGGCAACCATGTTGTGACAAAGTAGGGTTGAAGAAAGGGCCATGGACTATTGAAGAAGACAAGAAGCTCATCAACTTCATCCTCACCAATGGTCATTGCTGTTGGAGAGCTCTTCCCAAGCTTTCTGGTTTGTATTCTCTCTCCCTCTCTCCCCTCTATACTTTCCAAAATCACCACCGTCTAGGATAATAGCTGAGCTCATGTTCAAAACTTTTCACTTCTTTGATATTTTTTTTTCGTATTTAAAAGTTGTCTTCTTTTTTTCCTTCCTTTGAAAAAGTTCATTTTCAGTAATAGACCCATCTCACTGACTCATTCCTACTGATTTCTATTTTATTTACCTTCTTTTTGTGTTCATTAGTTATCATATAAGTTTGTTAGGTATCATTTAGTATCGTAATTTTTCACCAATAATTAAACGATTATCATATTTTCATATAATTAAACTCTTACCTTACTTTTCTGCAATGAATACTTATCTCTCGTTTGGTGGTATTCAAAAGCTCAAAACATATTATTAGATTGTAAACAATAGTGTTTGGCTGAAACAATGAGTGTTTTGATTTCGTGGTCCTCACACGCTATTATTTGGTTTCTAATCAATTTTAATTTCTTTTAGCTTAACTTTCAGTTAAATTAATTATTATGTTGGTTTGATTAATTAAATGCAGGACTATTGAGGTGTGGTAAAAGCTGCAGATTAAGATGGATAAACTATTTAAGACCTGATTTAAAAAGAGGACTTTTATCAGAATATGAAGAACAAATGGTCATTGATCTTCATGCCCAACTTGGCAATAGGTTCATTATCTTTCTCCTATTATTATAGTAAAATAATATAGAAATACTATACTGTTTACTTACCTTAGTTTTGACATTCTAACCAACTAATAATAAAAGCATATAAAGTTTTATGACCATTTAATTGGATTACAAGATTCTCAAGTTATCAAAGAAACACGAAAGTCACTAAACTCAAGAGATTGGCTATCACATCTTTACTTAGTAGTCCTTTTTTTCTTTTAACCACTAATTTAGTCGTTTTGATGAAAATGACTGAACAGTCAAAATCTTGAGTTAATTTTTTCAAGTATAACGTTTTGAATCTTTTTTTTGTTTGACTTGTATGCAGATGGTCAAAAATTGCCTCTCATCTACCAGGAAGAACTGACAATGAAATAAAGAACCATTGGAACACACACATAAAGAAAAAACTAAGGAAGTTGGGTATTGACCCTCTGACACATAAGCCTCTCTCTGAACAAGAGGCTTCACAACAAGCTCAAGGGAGCAAGAAAAGCTTAGTGCCTCATGCAAATGACAAGAACCCAAAACAAGATCAAGAAGATCAAGAAAACAAAGACAACCGAGATCAACATCACACAGAGCAAGATTTGGAGAAGAACAACACATCAGCTTCTAGCAATGGTTTTTGCGTTGATGAAGTCCCATTGCTCAGTCCACATGAGATCTTGATCGACGTCTCTTCTTCTCATCAACATCATCATACTAATGATGATAATGTCAATATCAACACTAGTAAATTTACTTCGCCTTCTTCCTCTTCCTCGTCTACCTCGTCGTGTATATCATCATCAGTAGTACCGGGTGATGAGTTCTCCAAGTTTTTTGATGAAATGGAGAATCTTGACCTCAAGTGGCTCTCATCCGATGATTCTTCAGGTGAAAATATTATTAGCTTAGACGGCAAGTTCACCAACACTGTTGATACGATGAACTTGTGGGACGACATCAATGATTTGAGCAGCTTGGATATGTTTATGAATGACCATGATCATGACGGCATTGTTGGAAATGGTAATGGATGTTCAAGAATGGTTTTAGATCAAGATTCATGGACATTTGATCTCCTCATCTAGCTTTTAGTTTTTCTTCATCATTAGCTTTGTTTTTTTTCTTTGGTCTGTTCTTGAAGACTGTTGAAGTCGGGGTATTTGGGTTTGGCCTTGGTGTCGCAGTTTAGTAGATTATTAGGTGTAAAATACATGTAATAAAGATTGCAATGGTGAATATTTGTTTCTTTGTTTTTTTTCTTCACTATTGAAATATTTATTTTAGGAAAAAATACTATACAAAACATCATTAATTAAAGTTTGACGTCATACATACCTGATAATTAGCTGACTAATTATAAAAATCCAGCATATATACTAACCAAAATGTTAAAGTATGCCAGAAATCTAAAACCATTAAAATGAAAAGGTTTATCATAATTTTTGTCACTCCATTGAGTTAATTGACTATACAATGGATATTCTTAAACCTTAACCTTTCACGATATATTCGAAAAAGACTTTTTGGCCGGCTACTTACATACTTACCTAATGGAGTTCCACTTATATATATACAAAGAAAGAAAAAAATGTTGAAATTTGCTATAAAATACGTAAAATTATATAATTTGGTTTAAAGTGGAAAATACTAAATGATGATACAATGGTCGCGTCATGGTGATGAAATCCATTGCTATATACGATAAGACTTGGAACAAAAAACAACGTCACAATCATGATTGAAATCTATGAGCATATATTATAAATAAGCTCCACCTACCAAAATATATTCTCAATCTCACGTCAAAAACTCCAAAGCACTTGTGTGGACCATCCACCTCTACATTCACTTCATCTCCATATATATATATGTATACTTTTTAGTTTTTCAACAAACGTAAATTAAAAACTTTCATATTTTAGTAATTAATTAGGATTATAAGTACGGTTGATATATCGGTAACACGTTTTTTTTAACACTAAATGTGATATGAAAAATGTAAGAGATTAAACAAATACGTACATTATGGGTTATACTATGACATACTTGTCTTCTTCTTTTTTTTTGGGATACACATACAAACTTGTCTACAATTAATCACTTTCTTACATTTCAAACGGTTCGTGTGTTTTGTCTTCGTCTTCTAAATATCTGTAATCACACTGCAAATAAGCAATCAAAATATTATGCCGTTAAACATAGTCGATACTTGCTATGGTATAAATTTTCATATCTAATCATATATGTTGTCCGATTTATCAAATATAATCTCATAAAGAACGAAAGCTACAACGATCTACGCATGCAGTCCGCACTACACTTATATGTACATACACAACTGATGACAGATATGTGTATCTTTTTCTCTTTAACACATATATGTCTGTTTTGATGCTGTCATATGCACGTCGGCACACCATATTATAAATACAAAATCGTTTTTATCATATAAGAAATCGTCAGTCCACACAGAGAGCATGGACCGTTTGTTTGTAAGTGGACTCATCCTTCAATCCAAAACACACATGTGTAACATGTAAATTGAAATCTTACTTTTACTAGTAAAGATAAAGATATGTACAGTAGTGTATTTATATAGGAGCCCTGTAAATTGGAGGCTATTGGATTGTATCGTATCATCATAAGGCTTTTGTGGCCATATGACCGGTCGTGTTGTGTGTTGATGTATGTGTATTTGTGTGAAGACAATGGACCACAAGTGCATGAGATTGATAGCTAAGTGGTAACTACCTTCACCAAACCATTTTCTTTTTTTCTCATAAAGAAAGATCGAATCTCTGCTACATTTGATTATCACAATATTACGTCATTTTTATAATTTCATCCAAACATATGAAGTAGGTACATTTATCATAATTAAACAATATAATGCGTATTAACAAATAACAACTATGGCTCTTATTATATTTTGGAAAGAAATGTAAAAGATAGGTTTGCTAATTGAAGATGTTTTTTTTTTTTTTAAAAGTTTTAGTTGAATTAGAAACCATGAATGAATGCCCTTGGTACCATAAAGTGTATGTATGATAAAGATCAAGAGATAAATTATAAAAAACAAAGAAAGTGAAGAGAAGAGTGCATGTATGTGAAACTTTCTGATAACAAATATGATCATTGCTTAGGCATGACTTGTCACAAAGAAGAGCAAAAGGATTGATAGTGGAACTGTGAATGATGGACTAAAGAAAGAAAGAAAGAAGATAATGGAATTTATTAATTTCATAGAATTTTTATACAATAAACTTTTAGGTTGGTGGATATATTTCTATTTTTTATTATAAATAAAATAAAATTGTAGAAAAAGAAAAATTGGTAACGACAACAATGATTAGAATATATATTTGAAGTTGGTGAAATGAGTGTTGTTTCCTTCTTCTACTTATTGTTGTGACACATTGGCTACCTTTGAAAATTAAAGTACGATCCCTTTTGCAAAGTTTTAACCCAACGATCGAGTACCCTATAAACTTATTCAGTCTTTCATCGTGCAAACTGATACACACAACTTTGTAGTAATTAATTTTAATGGTTTATTATGATTGAGTGCTGTTAATACATAATGTTACTGATAAGAATAGAGAAAAAACCTTTATATGCCATATATTGTTTTGTCTATGAGCTTAAACATTACAGAAAGTATTAATAATATTTTAAAATATGAATTATAGCTAGTAAACGTGTTGTATTGATATCTTTTAAGTTAGTTGCAAAATAATCTTTAGATATGTCGTATTCACCATATCTATTATGTTCAAACTGTAAGATGGAATCGAGTGATCAAATTAAGTCTTCTTCATTCAGTTTTTGGGATTTAAGACAAAAGCTCTCTTGATGTAAAACTAAAACATGTTCTTGTCTCAAGCGTCGTCAAAGTAAGTGAGAATCATGTAACTATTGCCCAAACACTGCGGGCATCTTTGTACGTTAAAGTTCACCTGATTGTTTTGCCTATATCAATAGGCCCACGACTTTACTTGACATACTCTCTAGTGACGATTGTTGCAGCCAAATATGGAGGTCAGTGGTGTCTGGTGGTAACCTAAAAGAAAGCATGGGATTTAAAAAGTAATGTGAGAAATGGTTTACCATTTTCTTTAATATACAACTACAAGTTCTATATTATAATTGTGATGTTGGAATTTTAATAAGCATGCTTATAAAATATGATAGAAGGGATAAACGTATTTACTTTAGTTGGCATATCAATTATCATCGTCTTTGGACCATAATACTTGAATTTTTTAAAGGATGTTTTGATGTTATCTCTAAGTTTTTATATGAACCTTTTAACTTTAATAAAATTTTCAATCATTCCATTGATCTATTCCCTTTATAGATTACATTAGACACGTACCATTTTATAATTCGGAAATCAACGTAGGATAAACTTTGGTAAAAGATTTTGTTTCGGACAAAGGCTCATCAAGCATTCAAGTTGTGTTACTGTCAATTCGCTTGCACGGATTAGCCTTTCGAACTATTGTAATAGGGTTCTTATGGATTTTGCCATCTTTTAGGACAAACTTTACGAATGTGCCATTTTTGCTATAATCTTTTGGATTTGCCATTTTTAAACTTTTAAAAATGTTTATTTTTTATTTGTTTTTGAGAGACATAACCGGTAAATTAACTCTTTCCCCTTTGTCATTGCGGCTAAACTGAGGATTTCATAGATCTTTTTACTCCATACAGTATAGTAATGGAACGGCCTGAATATGGCTACGCAACATACTTCTTCGAGCTCAGCAGCACTGCATCAGTTGGATGGCAGATCAAACGTTTAGTATTGGCCATGAAACTCGCAAGCTGTGGCCGATATCAACTAATTGAAAACAAGCCTTTACTGGTAAAATTTCTTATCTCAGCGATAAAATTTTAATCATGGCAAATCCATAAAATTTTACCAAAAATAGCAAAATAAAAATCTTGGTCGAAAGGCAAATTCATAATTGATTCCATTGTAATAGCATCAACATAAAAAAAGTTACTAAACGAAATTATCATTTAAAAAAAAAATCGAAAATATAACAACGTAAAAGAGAAATCTGGTTGAATTTATAACAAGTAAATAAAGAATGATATCAACAGTTGAAGACTCTATAACAGATTCGCAGCTTCAATAAGGCTCAAGCTTAACACATTCCATGTCAAATCCGGCATCATAAATATCATCATTATCACCACCATGAGGTGCAATGCATGTTGAGACGATGGTTCCACTGTTGTAGCCATCGATAAGAAGCTTAGAAATCTTAGATCTCCATTCCGATGTCGGTTTTTGAGTTTTCCTGTCGTGGAAGACTCTATCGCAGTAGTTTAACATCGTCCCTAGTCCCGTGTTTGGAACCCAACCATACTTCATCAGCACTTCCGCTTCGCTTTCTGACATATCTTCCCCTACCTTATTAACCCCACAGTGAGTTACAAAGAGAGCTCAGAACATATATAGAGGACATATTGGATCATATTAATCGCTGAGATAAGAAATTTTACCAGTAAAGGCTTGTTTTCAATTAGTTGATATCGGCCACAGCTTGCGAGTTTCATGGCCAATACTAAACGTTTGATCTGCCATCCAACTGATGCAGTGCTGCTGAGCTCGAAGAAGTATGTTGCGTAGCCATATTCAGGCCGTTCCATTACTATACTGTATGGAGTAAAAAGATCTATGAAATCCTCAGTTTAGCCGCAATGACAAAGGGGAAAGAGTTAATTTACCGGTTATGTCTCTCGAAAACAAATAAGAAAGACTGGAGATCGCGGCACCAGCCCCACTCAACAGGCCATTTGCGGAACCGCAAATACCGCGCCTGGAAGACATGAGGAAACAAGTTAGGAAGAAAGAAATATAAATAAAAATCCGAAAAGAAGGCGATGAGGCTTTTCACCTGTTCGATGAGAGATAATAGACAGGTCAAGCAATAGCTAGTTCTTGAAGCTTTTGAGAAACTTAAATTAAGAAGTTTTGTGCTCGTCTGGCGTTTTAAGAAAAGCTGATAGATTTCATTGTTTGAAGAAGATTTAATCTTTTGACACAAATAAAAAATGTGGAAAAATGATGAACTTTGCAACAAAATAAAGGGTTTATTTTACCTGCGAGATCACATCTTCGAGCTCCGAGAAGCTCTCGTCAAGAAGTGAATCATCTGAGGAAACACCACTTCCTTCATTCTCCCCATAAAGCCTAAGTTCATCTACTGATACTCCTTGTTGGATCAGTACCTGCAAACATCAGATTTAACACACCTGTTTTAAGAAATCTTAATTTGCAGAAGTTCCGCTAGATTTAAATCCTTCACAAGCAAAATTCATGATACCTGCAAAAGACCAGGAGCATCTTCCTCCAGAGCTGTCTCAATTGAGTCACTGTATTGGTTATTATATATTATAAGATCACAAAAGAAACAAAGATAAACAATAGATAGACGAAGGACACAGCATCGAGACTCACGTGGCAGTTTTCTTCCGCTTCCAGGGACGCAATATCCTCAGAGGTTTAACGTATTCATCAGATGTACAGAAACTAAACCCTGAAGACTGTGGATTACTCTCTTCATGATAACCAGAACCATCAAAAGATCGAAGCTTTAATCGATCAATTAATTTCATGTGATCTAACTCATCTTCATCCAATTCACTTGCTGTCTCTGCTTCGTTTTTCACAGACCTAGAAGGATTCAGAGAAGATGTACAACGATTCAAGCGAGAGCTCAAGTTTACAGAATCGAGCTCATTCTCATCATAAGCTTCACCATGGTGTTCCACTTCTCTTTTGACTGGCACCTGTTCTGAGGTGACGGGAATTCTCTCGTCATTATTCTCCATGACGCAATCACCCAAAGGATCAGTCTTTACTTGAGTAGACTGCATTTCAAACACATTCAAAGGCTGCGGATTCCTTTTGACTCTTTTCACACTTCTTCTTGGATTTTCGTTGCTACCTAACTGAGAGTGTTCATCATCTCTACTGGATAACTCAGGTAGACGGGCTTCAGGGGACAAATCAAAAGAACTTTTGTGAGCAATCGGAATATCATTCTCTTGAATTCCACTAAGCTGACTTCCAGATTCTGAACCTATACTAAAATTTTTACAGAGGACAGAATCAATTTTTTCTAGAAACCCGCTGAATTGGACACCAGAAGACGAAGCTATCCCATTCTCGCATGAAATCTCGGCTTTTACTTTGTAAAGATCGGATTCATCACAATCTTTAGTATCATCCTGCATATATAATGAGAATAACTAGTTAGACCTAATAAATCCCAAACAAAAAAAAATCTTCAACAACAGGGGTCACTTGTCACTTTGTTTACCTCTAACTTAGATTCTGGCAACCTTATAGCCACCATGCTATAACAAGTATTGTAGATAAAAGCTGTTAGACACTTGAATGCGGGTTAGTGAAAATATGCGAAAATATATCACATTATAAGTTTATAGAAACACCTTTCAAGAAGCATTTTGCGCCGCTCTTTCAGTGGCAGATGTTCAAGAGCATCATTCCTTTCGGTTTCCTCGATTTGTTTCAGTCTTTCGACATTCTCTTCCACATTACTACAACACACTAGAATGTTGTTCTGTGGTCTTACGTTTCCATAATCATTCAGACCTTGACTACAACCACTGCTTGTAGATTCCAAAATTTCTGTGTTTACAGGTTCTGTAGCATCACAATTTGACACTACACCCTGAAAACTACATAATCAGTTGTCTAAACTTAATAAATGAAATCGAATGTATCAAAACAAACACTAATTTACCAGCTCACTATCTTCTTCTTCTTCTTCTTCCTTTTTCACGATACTATCAACATTCGATCTACAAACATAAGAGATCAAAGAAAAAGAATATGTAAAAACAATAGCAGCGATATGCTGAGAGAGAGAGACTCTTTAACTCCATAGCGAAAACGAAAAGCTAGATTAACAAAAACGTAAATATAGACAGTAGTACTCACGCAGGCACAGGAGCAGCGATACGTTGAGATTCTCTTTCATTTGATTGTATCAAACTCCGCCGGGACGTCAAGGGGATGTGGTCTAACTCAGGGAATGCAAAATCCGACTCAGATGGAGTGATCTTAGTAGGTTCATGGCACATCTTATACATTTGGGTCAGAGTGATACAGAGGAAAAATACATGGAGACTGAAGAAGATTTAGATAATCGAGATATAGAATTGCAAAAGCAAATTGAAGTTAAGATAGATAGAGAACGTAATGGGTATGAAGAAAGGAATCTCCTTGGGACATTAATTCACCAGGAGAATCTCAGATTCTCGAAGCCCTGGACACAAACATGAAGAAGCTTTTGTCACTTGTTTCAACAATATATTAAAAAACATGGCTTTTTACAAAAATTGAAACGCAACCAGAGAAACTGAAACCTTACCTCTGCAAATTCGATGAAACAACACTGAAAGAGAGACGCTATCAGTGATCGACAAGTTGAGAAATAAATCGTTTCCTATCACATCACTGAAACAGAGAAGAACGATGAGGGAGCGAAGAGAAAGCTATTCTCATTTGGGCCAATGGGCTTATAAAAACGAACCTTAAGGCCCACTATAAGCGTTAAAACCCTAAGCTATAAATAAAGACTTCGTCTTTGATTTCGCCGCAAGATTATCTTCACTAATCCAAAAAGATGCGATTTTTATTTGGTTTTCCTTTAAGATCCGAGGTTTTTGCCTGGAAATCTTAGGTTAAGAAAGCATATATGAGAACAGATGTGTGTTAAGAGTCTTTAAGCTTATCATTCTTGTATAGCTTAGAAGAGTCGTATGTTCCGATGCTAAATCAAACATCTTCATTGATGGTTTGGAATCTCTGGACATGTGGAATTCTGGGGTTTTTATATCCCGTGGATTCTATCATTTTCTCGAGATTCAACAATTTCCTAGTGTTTTCGATTTAAAAAGTGTTGACCTTTCCTCAAATTATGATCTTGGGTTTGTGAAATTTGGTTTTTTAATTCAGCTGCTCTATGATGATTCTTTTTGCTTTAACCACACTGAACAGTTGAGCTTGAGAATGTGGTTTGCCTCTTCTTTATTCAAACCAGTGAAAGAGTCTAGAAGATCTCGACGTTTCTTTATGACACTTTGATCTAAGTTGCTTGAAGGTTTTTCTCCTTCGTGATTTAGATTAATGTAGAGAGTTATGTCGAGCTCTTATCTGATATTTTTCCTTGTTTGAATCTTGAAGAGCCATACCTGTTTCAAGCTCACTCATGTGGACAAATTTGGCCCTTGTCTGAGATGCAGCTTTATCATAATCAGTTTTCTTAAATATTGATTTTTACTTTCTATGATTTAAGAGTTTGGTTTTGTTTTTGTTTTAGCTGCTCTATGATGATTATATTGCTTTAACCACACTGAAAAGATGGGCTGAGAAGTTGATGTGGTTCTTCTTGATTTAATCCAAAGAAGAGTTCATGAGCTCTGTATTGCTTGATGACACTTCGATCTAAAATGCTTGAAGGGAGACCCGTTTTTCCTTTGTGTTTTAGATCGAGGAAGAGAGCAGTGTAGAGCTCATGTCTGACATTTTCTTAGTTTAAACCTTCAAGAACCATACCATGTTCTCAAGCACTCATACGTGGAAACTCTGTGCCCATTGTCTGAGAAGCAGCTTTCAAATCTGGTTTTTGTCTTCCATATTGTTATTATAGATTTTAGCTTTTCGATTTTTAAGCTTAGTTTGTGATAAATTTGTCTGTTTGAGATTCGATTCTCACTCTTTTATAAAACAAAAGATTATTCTTATAGTATGGAGTTACATATTATATTATTTGAGAACCAATTTAATAAATTAAATTCACGAAATTCATATAAATTGAAGAACAAATTAATCAGTGTTCATTAAATGGTGAAATATAATGACAGAACAATGAAACTGTGTGAAAGGCGTATGAGATTCAGAATCGTGTTTACCATGTTTACAGAATCGTGTTTACCATGTTTCTTCAAATTTGATAATAACGTTGTTCGACGTATTAGAAGCTTCTTTACACATTACGTGAAGGTATGATAAATATAGAAGAGGACCAAAACTGGTTCTAAGTATGCGTGTGAAGTCGTGAACTCTATTAGCTTAGCAAACGTCTCAGACTCTTTTTCATAAATCAATATTTACAGGCATAAGAAACCTTTTGAATATGTTGATTGTCATCTGTTATCTGTACGACTGTACCCCATTGTCGTCAACTAAAAAAATCAAAATTTGTCATGTCTGAGATACTAAATTTTTTATCAGTGCCGAAAACATAACTAAAGAACAGTGTTTGGAAAGTATATGAATCTGGTTAAGTTGTACTCAATGTCAGTGTAGCATATATGAAATGCTGATATAAAACGAGGTGTAAAATGTCTCTCAAAATAGATACGTGGGTTATAACACAACCAAAATCAAAGGTGGAGGGGTGACTTGTAAATAATTCACGAGGGAGTTTCGTTCCTCCACCCATGGATTGTGAATAAAGCTCATTGATATTGACGGTCAAAAATCACGCCACCTGTTAGGTTATAAAAAGTTTCAGTAGACCTCGGAGCAGTGGATCCAAGACACTACTAACTCAAACCTCGTGCCTGAAGGATACAGTGGCGTTTTAGACCAAAGAGTCTCTCTTCTTCGTTTCTTCTTCTTCTTCTTTTTTTTTCTTTTCTTCATCATATCTTTTTCTCTTCTCCACCAGAATTGGGTTTAAGGTCATCTTCTGTTTCTTTTATCCAAAGAAGCAATTCAAATGGAGAACCTAACCCTAGTTTCTTGCTCAGCTTCTTCTCCTAAGCTGTTAATCGGATGCAACTTCACTTCCTCGCTTAAAACCCCAGTAGGGTTATCTCGTCGGACTCCTAAAATTGTCTTCCGCTGCTCCAAAATCTCAGCTTCTGCTCAATCTCATTCTCAACCTCCCTCGTCCCTTCCGGAAAATGAAGCCGGTTAGTTTGCAACTCCCCACTCATAGCTATGATTTGTGATGGAAATTGTCAAAATTTTCCGGGAAAAGTTCGTTAATTTTTCCAGTTTCTTACATTTCTCAGTATAATTGAAACTCAAATTGTAAAACCTTTTCTTTTGGTATAGCAAAAGCTTATGATTTGCTTTATCTTTTACAAATCCACATTTCTGAATTCGCAATTCGAATTCTAAACCCATTAAGTGTTAATGTTGTTAACTTCAAATTTTTGTCTTCATTTGCAGTGGTTGTGAGACATAGAAGCAAAGCCTTTGCAAGTATTTTTTCATCGAGTCGTGAAAAACAGACAACTTCTGTTGCTCCCCCTAGTGTGCCTGTGCCACCACCGTCTTCATCAACCATGTAAGTTTGAGATGTTTTCCTGGTTTTGGACAATGTGCTTAGTTTATATCGTTTGATTCTTGGTACTTAACTTGTGTTTTTTCACTTGTAGAGGATCACCACTTTTCTGGATTGGTGTTGGAGTTGGGTTATCAGCTTTGTTCTCATTGGTGAGTATGATGACGATTCCTTCAATACATGTTCTTTCTTGCTTAAATATCGAAGAATAGTTACCTGATTTTTGTTTTGTTTTGATGGCATTGCAGGTAACTTCAAACTTAAAGGTACAATTACTAGGCCCTGTGGTTCTATGGGACTTTTGGTCTCTAGTCTTTCGCAGAACCACGATTTTATGATCCATGTTGTTTCTAGTGTATAGTGCTTGTGTACCACGATTTTATGATCCATATTATTTCTAGTGTAGAGTGCTTGTGTATCTGAAATATTGTTATTCACTGAATTGGTTATCTTAACAAAGTAAGCAGTTTGCTCACACGTTTTGAACCATATATATAAGTATGGAAAATTTGCCTCTATTTTTTTGGGTAGTCACATGATTCATTGATGGAAACCTACTCAGTATGGTTTTAATGATGCAATTTAGGCATTCACACTTATAATCATTTGCATAACTATTTGATTGAAATAGAATTCAAAAGTGCTCAATGCTTTCCATCATTATTATCTAAGTGGCTGTTACTCTCTCTTCACTTTTTCTTTTTGGCTTTTGTTACAGAAATATGCAATGCAAACAGCTATGAAGACAATGATGAACCAGATGAACACACAAAATAGCCAGTTTAATAATCCTGGATTCCCATCAGGATCACCTTTTCCGTTTCCATTTCCTCCTCAACCTAGTCCTGCTTCCTCGCCATTCCAGTCTCAGTCACCATCTTCAGGTGCTACTGTTGATGTGATGGCGTCAAAAGTTGATACTCCTCCATCAACTAAACCACAACCTAAGCCTGCAAAGGATATAGAAGTGGATAAGCCGAGTGTTGTTTTAGAGGAAAACAAAGTGAAGAAAGAAGAAAACAACTATGGTAGATTCTTTTCTCTCAGAAATCATCAACCTCTTCTCATCTGTACCTTCTTCCTTTCTCATTTTCAAAGCTTCTAATTTGGAATCTGATTTAACTTCGGATACAGCCTTTGAAGACGTTTCACCTGAGGAAACCACAAAAGAAAGCCCATTTAGCAACTATGCTGAAGTCTCTGAGAGTAGTGCTCCCAAAGAAACTCGCTTGTTTGAGGATGTAAGTTTCTTTCTCTTTTGTGTCTGCACAGCACGTCAAGTGGTGATTAAACGTGACCGAATTTTGCTAACTCAGGAGGTTTCTGTGCTCTCTTTTTTTTTTTTTTTTTTTTCTACTTTGGGTGAAGGTTTTGCAAAATGGAGCTGGTCCGGCAAATGGTGCGACTGCTTCAGAGGTTTTTCAATCTTTGGGTGAGTTTTGAATTGCAGTTTTCATCACTTGCAGAGCACTTTACTTGATTCATGATTGAAGCTAGAGGTTTCCATTTTATATTATAACTTGTGTCGGCAACTAAACACATAGGAAGATATATTAATTGGTTTAAGAGGTTTTACTCCGCTGCTTATGGTTTTCTGCTAGTCGTTGCTCTGTATTGATATAGGACATTCAGCACTATGGAATGCTTATAAGTTATGTAGAATTTTTCTTAGGCAATAAACAGTACATAAGGTTGTTTGTTCAGATCTCTGATTTTGGTATCCCAGCATATTAGTGTAGCTGTATGTTTTATGTCTCATTTATCATGACTTATTTTATTCTCCTCTTCTCGCATAATACTCTCTATTTCCTTCTGAATCCTTGGTCTGTCCGTTGTTTATACAGGCGGTGGGAAAGGAGGGCCGGGTTTGTCAGTAGAAGCTTTAGAGAAAATGATGGAAGATCCAACAGTTCAGAAGATGGTTTACCCGTAACTCATCTTCCTTGTCACATCATCTTTAAATGCCCCCTTCAGTGTATCTTTAAAACTGGTTTCTTATAAGATATTTGGTAACATGCATTTATAAATGCAGATACTTGCCTGAAGAGATGAGGAACCCGGAAACTTTCAAATGTAAGTCTGTTGATATGTACCTGTTATTATTATTATCTTTGATCTTACTTCACAGTTTTAGAAAAAGGTTAGGTAACTATCTTTGAATGAAAATCTTGAACTAAGTTTATATCAGAGAATTTCAGAATTGTCTCCACTTCATCTAACTCAGTCATGAGAGAGTGATCTAATTGACTTATTATCTTGACTTGAAATTTTGTAGGGATGCTTAAAAACCCTCAGTACCGTCAACAGTTACAAGACATGTTGTAAGCTCCATTTTTACAGACAAATTTATTTTCCGTTGTTTTTGAGAATCTCTAAACGATATTATTAAGAAATACTTTTTATTTGTTTCTTTGATTTAGGAATAACATGAGTGGGAGTGGTGAATGGGATAAGCGGATGACAGATACCTTGAAGAATTTCGACCTGAATAGTCCTGAAGTGAAGCAACAATTCAGTAAGATATATCTCAATCTCTACCAAGTTGATACTATTCCTGTGAAATAGGATTGATACTAATAGATTGAAACCATATATTTGTCAGATCAAATAGGACTGACTCCAGAAGAAGTCATTTCTAAGATCATGGAGAACCCTGATGTTGCCATGGCATTCCAGAATCCTAGAGTCCAAGCAGCCTTAATGGAAGTACGTATTCTATAACTTGAATAAGAGAATTGCTCATGAGTCCACATTTGCTCTTCTTTTTTAGACAATAACAAAACATAGAATGATAATTTTTGTTATTGTTGCTGCAGTGCTCAGAGAACCCAATGAACATCATGAAATACCAGAACGACAAAGAGGTATATACGAAGTCTTCTGCTACTTCCTCTTCGCCATTGTCTGAAAGAAAATGATAAGGAGAATAACATGATGTTATATTTTTGTGTTGCAGGTAATGGATGTGTTCAACAAGATATCGCAGCTCTTTCCAGGAATGACGGGTTGATAAAAAAGCTCACGCCTTTTGGTTTGTTAATCTTCTTGGCTCAAATGTCACCATGTCTTTAGATTTTTGTAGGAGAGAAACACTTCTTTTTTTTTTGGTGAGAGAGTTCAGTTTTTTTGGTCAGATCAGAGAATTGTGTAACCCATATTTATTTATCCCCATCTCTATATATTGAAGTCACGGTTCTACTCTTTCTAAACGCAGTCGCGAAATTTAGTTGGGGAAAGCGTTGTTTTAGCGTTTGGTTTGATAAAAAAGTTTGCAAAGAGTAAATTTTCTCGTGGTATTATATCCAAAAGTAGTCCAATTATGTCAAAATAAAAAATAGGGAAGTGACGTGGCGACATTAAGGCGGTTTAATGAACTTGCGTGGGTCCCATCTTAAGAAACCTAAAAGTGTATCGGAGAAGGTTTGTTTGTTTTATCTTTTTTTCCGTACGTCGGTCGTTGTCGGGGGAATTTGGCGCGTGAAATCGTTCGCCCCGCCGAATACTTTTTGAGTCTCATCCTACGGCCGTGATTCGAAAATCGTATGCTTGATTCGTCGGGTAAGTATTTTCGTCACTTCAAAATTTGCGTTATAACTTTTGAAGTTGTTGGCTATGCGGTTCCGGTTAGAACGATTGAGAAAGCTTTTTCCTTTTTAGATATTTGTGTTTGTGTTAGGTAATGTAACCTCAAGACCTATTGTAAAAGAACATAACTTTATCATTGGAATTGGATATCTATAATTTTTTTTTTTTGTTTCCAATTTTCCATCAACGATGGGGAAGTTGCTGAGGTTTACAATGACTGTCGTTTTGGGTAACTTAATCGTCATTGTCTTTCGGCTTTTTTAGGTTTTCTGTAGAAGACTAAGATGAAGTCTACAAGTGATAGTAAGAACGGTAAACTCTCAGCAGCCTCTAGAGCTGCTGTTAACAAAATCCTAGACAGAAGAACTGCTCGGGGCAAGAAGAAGCAAGATGACAACTGTGATTCCACTAAGGTTTTGTTTCTTCTTTTCTCATGCCAAACTGTGATTCCAATTGGTACTTTAGATGTTAGGATTCTTGTCTTGTATAGTTCCTCTCTTGTCTGGGAGTGTAAGATTGTTTTAATTTTCTATCATTGCAGCGGGATAAAAGCGTAAATGAAAAGGGGAAGCAAGCCGTTAAGGCATCTTTAACTGATAACGTTCCAGAGGACAGCGAACGTGTTATAATTGCAGTCTCGGATGATGATGATGAGATGAATGATTCAGACTGGGAAGACTGCCCGATTCCTAGTCTTGATGATAGGGTTGATGCTAATGTCGATGACACCAGAGATTTGACCATAGAATTTGATGATGTTCCTGATGCTAAGAAGCAAAAGAATGCTTACCGTGCAACAGCAAAAGACAAGGTATACTGTGCTTTAAGTAAATCTCAGGAATTACAGTATGATTACTTCTGTTTCTTCTCTAGATATGGGCGGTAGCTTAAGAGGTTTATGCTGTGTCTAAAAGGAACGGGCGGAACTTGTACATAAGGTTCACTTGCTCTGCCTGCTTGCAAGAGGGAGGATAGTTGACAATGCTTGTAATGATCCCTTGATTCAGGTAAATAAATTGTACCTATCAACTAGAACTGCTTGAAAGTTCTATTTTCTCTTATTGCTTGCATAGGTTTCAACCTGCGTTTAATTTTACCTAATCTTTAAGTTTTATGCGCAGGCTGCCTTGCTTTCGCTTCTACCATCATACTTGTCAAAAGTAGCAAATCTCGAGAAAGTTACTGTCAAGGATATAGCCCCTCTTCTTCGTTGGGTATGGGTTTACTGGCCTGTAGCTTTTATTTTGTTCTGATGGAAAGTTAAACAACTTTTCCCTGGTTTAAATTGTAGGTTCGTGAAAACTTTTCTGTTAGGTGTACTCCCAGTTCTGAGAAATCTTTTCGTACTTCCCTAGCATTTGCTCTTGAATCTCGTAAAGGCACAGCAGAAGAGGTAAGCTTGTGATCAGATTTAGGATATGTTAACCTTTTTATTATTTGGTTACTTGTATTGTTGAAACCTTAATTTCCAAACTTCTACTTTCCTAAATTTCCTGACCTCAATTTTTAAACAAGTTAGCTTCCTTTTTCCAAAGTATCTTGAATCTCTGCGTGTGAAGATGTTTTTCAAAGTTATAATCCTTCTTTTAGGAAAGTTTTGGTCCAATATTGATCCAAGCTATTCTATAGGATTTTTTTTTGTTTTTTTGTTTTTTTTTTGGAAACCTCTATAGGAAACTTATGGAATCCTTTTTGCAGCTTGGAGCACTGTCTGTTGCATTGTTTAGAGCTTTAAAGCTCACAACTCGGTACGTGATACTTGTTACTGTTGCCACAATATACTATTTAGATTTGGTTTCCGAGATTGGTTTGAATCTGTTTTTTGCTCTGTGTATCAGTGACACCTTTTCTAAAGTGGCATATGATAGCTCCACTCTTGCATGTTTAATGTGTATCATCAATCTTATTTGGCTAAGTTTTCAGCTCCATAACGTTCATTGACATTTGATGTTGTACTTTCTAGAGTAATCTTTTTCAGATAGCTATTTACAGTACCATAGTTTCTGAAGTGTTGCTTAGCTATAATACTTGTGCCTTAGTATGCCAAGCGTGTTTAAAGTTTCTGTACTAATTTGTGTTTCACAGGTTTGTGTCTATTCTTGATGTTGCATCCTTAAAACCAGGGGCCGATAAGGATGAGTCATCCAGTCAAAACCGAGCTAAAATGAAGCATGGGATATTCAGGAACTCAACGCTTATGGTACCAAAACAGCCGGCCATCTCGTCACACCCAAATAAATCTTCATCCCATGTTGAGGATAAAACTCTCTGTCAAACGTCTAAGCCTCAGCATAGGACTTCCCTGGGCTCTGATCAGTTGCAATACAATTCAGTCAATTCATCTTGCGAAGCAGGAACGTCTAGCAAAGCTGGCGGAACAAGGAGGAAAGGAGATGTTGAATTCGAGATGCAAATAGCCATGGCTTTGAGTGCAACTACAGACAACCAACGGAGATCTGAAGTGAAGGAGAAAAAGAAAATTCGTGAAATAACAAAAACAATTTATGGCCCGTCAGTTTCTGACCAAGTAGTATCCACGGCTATTGGTTCTAAGAGGGTAGATTCTCCGCTTTGTTGGGCCGAGGTGTATTGCAATGGGGAAAACATGGATGGGAAATGGGTCCATGTGGATGGTGTTAATGGAACAATAGATGCAGAGCAAAACATTGAAGCTGCAGCTTCCGCGTGCAAAACCTATCTTAGATATGTTGTCGCTTTTGCTGGTGGTGGAGCCAAAGATGTCACTCGCAGGTTTCTGTTACCTGTATTACAATTGCTTCATAAGAGTTGGAGCCAAAGATCTTTTTTTACATTTAGTTTCCTTTGCATCTTTCTTATTCAGGTACTGTACAAAATGGCACACTATTTCATCCAAACGGGTGAGTTCAGAGTGGTGGGATATGGTACTAGCACCTTTAATACATCTAGAGTCAGCTGCAACTCACAATGTAGACAGTTCTCTGAGAAATTCCTTAAGTAGCTCTTCCTTTGGCATGCGGAGTGCTCTTGAAGATATGGAGTTGGCTACGCGGGCGCTGACTGAGCCTCTTCCTACTAACCAGCAGGTAAATTAAGTGTAACCCGACTAACAAAAATAAGCTCATGCTTCACTTAAACGGCTAAACCATCAGTAACAAAACTTCCTTTATTTAATCTTGCAGGCCTATAAAAGCCACGAACTCTATGCTATTGAGAAATGGCTTCACAAGAACCAGATACTTCACCCTAAAGGTCCAGTTCTGGGATTCTGCAATGGTCATTCAGTATATCCTCGAACCTGTGTGCAGACTCTTAGAACAAAAGAAAGATGGCTTCGTGATGGGCTACAACTTAAGGCGAATGAAGTTCCCTCAAAGGTTTCCCTGTTTTATTCTCTCCCTGATGATTATCTTAGTCATTCCCCTTTTTCCTGGTTTGATTATCAACTCTTGAACTCTATATTTACCTTAGATTCTTAAGCGGAACTCGAAGTTCAAGAAATCAAAAGATTTTGGAGATGGTGACATCGACATCACAGGTGGTTCTTATTGCATGGAACTATATGGGAAGTGGCAAATGGAACCATTGTGTCTCCCTCACGCTGTTAATGGAATTGTGCCAAAGGTAAAACAAATATTATTTCCCATGGAATCCGCAGAAGTTTCTCAAAATTTTTTCCCTCTGGAGTTGCAACTCCATTATTACTTTAAAACAAAACATTACATACTTTGTAGACGGGAACAGTGTATAATAGATAAAATCCTTTTCTTTCTTCAGAACGAGCGTGGTCAAGTTGATGTCTGGTCTGAGAAATGTCTCCCACCTGGAACAGTCCACATAAGGCTTCCTCGAATATTTTCGGTTGCTAAGAGATTCGGTATAGATTATGCACCTGCCATGGTTGGTTTCGAGTACAGAAGTGGACGTGCTATTCCCGTGTTTGAAGGTATTGTGGTCTGTAGCGAGTTCAAAGACACAATTCTCCAGGTACAGTCTCCATGACTTACAATCTGAAACACAGAGAGAATTCCATGTCTTGAATATGGATCCGTTGGTCTTATCTCGTCATTTTGGTTTTGGTTAGGCATACGCAGAAGAACAAGAAAAGAGAGAAGAAGAGGAGAGAAGAAGAAATGAAGCACAAGCAGCTTCAAGATGGTATCAGCTGCTTTCGTCTATCTTAACCCGTGAAAGATTGAAAAACCGTTACGCTGATAACACTAACAGTGTCGAAACGAAGAGTTTGGAAGTGAATTCAGTGACAGTCGCTAAGGCGGAGAAAGTGAAATCACCTGAAAAGCAGAGAGTGGCTAAGAGTGGAGGAAGGTCACGAGTAAGAAAGTCCCGTAACGAAGATGAAAGCCATGAACATGTATTTCTGGATGGGCAAGAAACATATGATGAGGAAACCTCTGTGAAAACAAAACGTTGCAAATGTGGCTTTTCTGTAGAAGTAGAACAAATGTAGACGTTTTGCTAATGATTCGAGTTGACAATTTTTTGTAATTTACTAAGATTTGTTTTGGGGGCTCTTTATATCATCTGATGGATCGGTAGCCTTCAGTCGTAACGTAATATTTTACTTTAAAACAAGGAGTGAAGAAGATTGAAATTAGAAGAGAGATAAGCTAACCGTTTAATTCTGAACCGGTTTGATTTTAAACCCTTAATAAACCGAAATTCCCCATCCAAAAAATTCAGGTGGATTTAGAACCGGTTAAGAGTTGTGAGGTTTTACCACTTCTTCTCTGAGAGTCAGGGAGATTGGGAACGAGACTCGCACTCAAGCTTGAAGCATGAGGAGATCGATTTCTTCGAAAGCCAAGTCGTTTCTTCATCGGAATCTTTTGGATAAAGGTAATCCCGGAACTTCCCCGTCGTCGTCTTCGTTTAGCATTTGCGGTTTCTGTTTCTCGAGACGAGCTTATTATTCCGGTGGCAGTGGTTATCGAGAGATATTGAGAAATGGGATTCGTTATATGAAACTAGATGATTCGCTTGATCTCTTCTTTCACATGGTTCAGTGTCGTCCTCTACCTTCAATTGCTGATTTCAGTAGATTATTAAGTGCCATTTCCAAAATGAAGAGGTATGATGTTGTGATCTATCTTTGGGAGCAGATGCAAATGCTTGGGATTCCTCATAATCTCTATACTTGCAATATCTTGTTGAATTGTTTCTGCCAATGCTCGCGGTTCTCTCTTGCGCTTTCGTTTATTGGGAAGATGATGAAACTTGGTCATGAGCCTAGCATTGTCACCCTTGGCTCGCTGCTTAATGGATTCTGTCGCGGTGATAGGATTTACGATGCTTTGTATATGTTTAATAGAATGGTGGAAATGGGATATAAGCCTAATGTTGTGATATATAATTCAATCATTGATGGTCTATGCAAAAACAAACAGGTGGATAACGCGTTGGAACTCTTAAACCAAATGGAGAAAGATGGGATTAGACCAGATGCTGTTACCTACAACTCTCTTATATCTGGACTTTGTAGTTTGGGTAGATGGAGCGATGCTACTCGAATGTTAAGCTATATGACCAAGAGACAAATCTACCCTGATGTATTTACTTTCAATGCATTGATTGATGCGTGCGTGAAAGAAGGGAATCTTTTGGAGGCTGAAGAATTGTATGAGGAGATGATCCGAAGATCTCTGGATCCTGATATTGTTACTTACAGTTTACTGATTTACGGGCTTTGCATGTACAGTCGTCTAGATGAAGCAGAGCAAATGTTTTGTTTCATGGTAAGCAAAGGTTGCTTCCCAGATGTTGTAACTTATAGTATTCTCATTAATGGATACTGCAAGTCTAGGAATGTAGAGTATGGAATGAAACTCTTCTGCGAGATGTCTCAGAGAGGAGTGGTTAGAAATACAGTCACTTATACAATTCTTATCCAGGGCTATTGTCGAGTAGGAAAACTTAATGTTGCGGAAGAAATCTTCAGACAGATGGTTTTTTGTGGTGTGACTCCTAATATTATTACTTACAACGTTTTGTTACATGGTTTATGCGATAATGGGAAGCTAGAGAAAGCATTGGTGATATTGGCGGATATGCAAAAGAGTGGAATTGATGTTGATATCATTACATATAATATCATCATTCGTGGGATGTGTAAGGCTGGTGAGGTGGCAGATGCTTGGGATTTATATTGTAGCCTTAATCAAAAAGGACTTATGCCTGATATTTGGACATACACTACAATGATGTTAGGATTGTACAAGAAAGGTCTACGGCGTGAAGCGGATGCTCTGTTTAGAAAAATGAAAGAAGATGGGATTTTGCCAAATGATTGTTATGAATAGTGAAGCTAACTAGGATTAAGTGCGTCAACTTAAGTATCACAAGGGAGCTTGCAAGTTATTTTTATCTGGGACAGGCTCCTTCCTTGAGAGTTTGGCTCCGGAAAGATCAACTCAGATATTTCAAAACCAATTTTGGGACACTATGAAATGAGCTCATTTCAGATGTTCATATGTATTAGGAGAAACCATTAGAGATTGTGAACGTTAGAGCGTAAGCTGCGTAGTGGATTTATTGACAGATATTACTGTATTGAAGCTCGCACATATGTGTATCCGATGTCTCTCCGAGAGGATGTTTAGTCTTGAAATGAATAACTCAGCTCTTTCAAAACCAAGTTGGGATTCTATGAGGAGCGCTGAATCTACATTTGAAGCGATCTTCTCAACTCACTGGCTTATCTTAGTCTAAAGTTGTACATTCTCACATTACTGTATACCAATGTTTTTGATGTATCTTTAACAAAGTATCTGTAACAATTTTTGTATGTATAGTACTTATGTACCATTTCTTAGGTTTCTTTATTTATCACTTTCTGTGAAGCTTCCGGAAGTGTGAACAATAATACTGTCAGAACGAACTTCTTATGTAACACTGTAGTTTGTAGTTACTAGTAACTCAATATAACACATTATTTTTTTCTCTGAATTGTAATGAACTTTGTTACTTCAAAATAAAAAGACTCAGAACTTGTCAAATTATTAATTTCTCTCCGTCGACATTGAATTTCAAACATGAAAACCCCACTTTTCTTGTATCTTCCCTGTGCTGTGCAACCTAATTATTAAATTGAATCTTTAACTATATACAGCTACAAAGCATATAAATACATCTTCAAGACTGAATCTTCGTTTCATAGATTGTATTATTCACTTTTTCCTCCAGTCTGATAAAACCATGAATGATGAGAGTAGTACAGTGGTAAAAGATCTGAACCATCACCAATGTGTAAATGTATGAATAGAAGCCAGAGACAATACAAGCTTCTCTAAATCTACATTTATAAAGAAACAATACAACAGATCTAACTAAAGCATTTCAATATATCATCAGTGCGCGATAAATAGCGCTAGCTCCAGTTTTGTACAGTTTTACAGCTCTCTTCTAACTTCTGCTTCAGTTTATACAGTATCCTGTGAAGATAATGAGTAGAGAAAAAAGGATCCCAGAGTTTAGGTTTTTATTGGGTATTGAAGGAGTTAAATAGTTAATTCGCAATGCCAAGAGGAGATAAAACAAAACGAAAACCAACCTTGCTCGTCTGTTGTGTGGTGGTCTCAGCCAGTTGATGTGTCCTGCATGAAAAGTTTTACCGATGAAGACAAGCTACTATAAACATACAGATTCATGATATATATAAGAATTCGACATTGTGGAGGAAAAGAACATTGAATCATGTGAAGAGGTTGTTACCATGGTGATGAGGATTGGCTGATACCAAGCCCATTGCAAGTGAGTATCATTCCCTTAAACCTGGCGAGATATTCCTGTTCAAGAATGAGTTGGAATATCAAAATAGTCAGTCAAAACCTAGATACGTGTTGTTTCTCAAATGTAAAACAACTGCTTGTAAATCCCAAAATGTACATACCCGTAAAGTATATTTGTGGATCTCATAAATACCGGTGAAATCATACTCAAAACGTTTAGCCGGGTCCATCAGAACTGCCAAAAGGAGAGAAGAAGCTTAATCACATTACAAAATCAATTGATTCAAGAAACTGAGAGTGAAGGAGCATTGTTCTCTATCATATTCTCAAGTGTCAATAGAAAACATAACAAATGAAATATAACTTCATATTAAAAGCCAGTTAGTAAAGGATCCAGAGATGAAGTTCATTAATTCAAGCTATAGTGACATGTTAAAGATATAAGTACACAGGAGTGAAGAGATGGAAAGGGACGTAAAATTATCACAGGTTTGGAAGTAGATAGGATTGTATCAATACTAAAACAGAGGTAATGAACAATACAGGTGAAGGAAGTAAATGAATAAAGCTGAAGGCTTTAGTAGTTTGTTCTCTAATTGCTAAAAAAATTTGTTTCCTCCTAATCATCCTAAAACGACTATCTGCTTTCTACATGTTTCATTATGTTTTCTTCTTATTTTTAACTCTACTCCTCTCTCTCTCTCTCTCATGTATTTTATTTTTCTTTACCAATGGAAATAGAGATATACCAGTGAAGCTTGCCACTATCTAGGGTACTTATGTTCCGATGCATAGAAACAGTCTAAGCAAAAGAAAAGACTAACCATTATAAGCTTCATTAATCTCTTGAAATTTTTCTGTAGCTGCACTATCGCCTTTGTGCTTATCAGGATGCCACTTCTGTAGATGGAATCACAAAACATTCTCAGTAAAGTTCATTCCTTGTTCCAGACTAGAATTACTTAAAAATGCAATCTAAAAGGGATGGATAGTGGAGAAGGGTTTTATGAGTTGACAAACCAATGCAAGCTTCCGGTAATTCAGTCTGATCAAGTCCTCAGTTGCGTCGTAATCAACTTCTAGAATCTTATAGTAATCCTTCAAACAAAAAACAAAATAGTTACAAATCAAAATCAAATGGGCATTCGTAAAAATGATAAGAGAACACATACAAACATAATCATTATCCAGAAATTTGAAGAGCACTACTTAAATGAAACTGTATCAGGTCTTCAGATTCCACTCAAACCAAAATAACCAGACACTATCTAATAAACCATAAATCCAAGGAAGCTCATGCATTTTCCCAGGAAAAAAAATCAAACTTTAGCATTCGGAAGACCAGTAATTTTACCTTAGGGGGAGACTTATCATTGTCTTCCATCTAACAAAGACACGACCAGAGGAAGAATCTCCTCGCACATCATCTGACAGAGACAAAATACAAACCCAGAAGAACCCTAAACTCAAAGGGGGATTTTTGTTTGTTTTTTTCCGTTCAAGAAGAAAAACAAAACCGAAACTTTTTTAGAGGAAAAAAGTTAGAATCGAATCTTGTGGATTGCTTCCTCAGTAATATCGGAAGAAGGAAGAAGAAAGGCTTTGGCTTTATGAGTTTTCGTTTTCGGTTCCCTTTTGGATATTTTGTGACGAGGCCACCGGCCAATGTTTATCTCTCTTGTCTTTCTTTTTTTTGTTTTCTTGTATATTTACGGATGACTTCAAACCTTATCCAGTTTGTATGAATTATCAGATCTTCTACTATATTTGTTCTGATCAAACTGCAAATGCACCATGTAACTTTATAATTTCACATAAGACCACAAGATTCGATTAAACGCAGAGTAATCCATCTATTTACCATTTTTGTTTAAGTCTTTAGAAACAAAATTAAGTAAACAGTAATAGACGTATATATCACTTTGCAAGAGTTCTACTGAGAAGGACTGAGAGCACAGAAAGCAACAAGTAAAAAAGAAAAAGAAGTGAAGCACAAAATCAATCTTTAAGAAATGGCTTTTTAACTCCGGTTACAGATGAAACACAGACAAGATGGAAACCTTATTTGTTTCTTCAAGTTGTAGCTTCAACCTCTGGGTCAGTTTCGACCGGTACATTAGGTGAAGAGCTGTTCTTTTCTCGACCTCTTAAACGCGAAGAAACATTGTCAATTGCCGAATTAAGCTGTCCGATTTTCTCATTCAATGTTTCTCTTGTTTTCTCTAAACCTTCATCGTAGTACGTTGGCTGTTGCGGCTTCTCGAAACCATACTCATCCTCTTCATTCAGAACCGATCTCCGGATCTACATCACAAAAACGAAAGAACAAAAAACATAAGACATCTTTTAGCTAAGATGACATGACAAGCTACAAGACCCAATGAAACAGTCCATAAGATAACCATTAAACATGAGGTATTGTCTATTTCCCATATGTATAGGTTACCAAAGAGATAACATTACCTGTGGAGCAAAGATATATGCAACAGCGCCAAACACAGCACCTCCTAGGAGAAAACCAGCAATGAAATCACCACTGCTTCCATTCCTAGTCCCATCTCTGAAAATCATGAGAAGAAGTAACTTGTTTCAATGGTTTGAAGTCAAATTCAACAAGAAGAGGTAGTAGTGACATAGATACTTACCGATACCCTGCAGAAACAGAAAACTTGCGAGTCCGGTTTGATTTGTTGAGGAGAGTCAATGCAGAGGGTTTACAAATAGAATTGAGCTTTGTGGTAGACAATCCATTAGCTTTCACATGATGAGATTGAGACCCACCTGTGCCACCAAGATATTCAAGAACCCAAATCAAGAACCTTTCTATATGTTTTTTTCTTTAATTTTCAAAATGAATCTCTCATATAAAAAAAATCAGGCTAATTTAGGACGATCAACTCAAGAGCTGCCTGAAGTGAAAAAAAAAAAAAAAAAATCATATCTTGAGTATTAAATCGGAAACCTCGAAGATAGAAATTCTAGTAAATAATGATTGATGATGCGCAAACAATTTTCAAACTTGGGGATGGAAACAGTTTAGTATGTAGGGGAAATTAAGGAGCGATATACAAAGCGGAGAAGGATTTCGATTTTACCAGAGACAGAAAGAGGAGCAACAACACAGGACGCCATTACAATTGATAAACGAAGGAGATCTGATCCCCCAAAACTAAAGAAAAATAAAACACTCTTAAGGAAAAAGAAGAAGAAGAAGAATCTGCTGAGTGCTGCTGACAACGTTTTTGGATATCTTCGAGTGCGGAGATTTATGTGCAATTACTAGACTACCCTCGTTCTTATTGCTTCTTTTTGATGGAGTTTTTCTAAACCATTCAAAGATACCGTAAGCTAATTTAGCTTAATGTCTTCAAAATGTCTAACACTGTAACGCAATAATACAGCATGGAGGGGGCAGAGAGAGATCCAGAACACTGTTTTTGTTCTTCTTCTGTAGATATGTGTTTATATATATCAACCAATTATTATTATTATTTTCTTAGAAACATTCGGTATCCTTTCTATCCCATCACCATTTTTATATACAAACCTGTGACTTATCTCGTTGGAGTCTTCACCAACCAAAACAAAAATAACAGCAACTTACGACACTCAAAATATTTTTAACAAAATGAGTAAACTTAACGATAACTTAACTTTTTTTTCTCATCTGGGAAGGTCTCTGAACAGAAACAACGGAGCATTCACATTCTTCCTCTCCTCGTTCCCCGGAAATGAGAGTGATAGAGACAGAGAAGCTGCATCCTCCCCGTCATCATCATCTCCTACATCTGCTTTCTCTTTTTCTTTATTCATATTACTATTATTGCTACTTTGTTCACCAGCGTTGCTACTTCCCCCTAAGAATGGCAATAATCCCATTGTGTCTGCTTCATTTGTTTCCTCGCCTCCTAATGCCAGCTCCAGATTCGGGACTCTACCGCTTGTTAACCGTCTCTCACTGTTGTTGTTTTCATTGCCAAGCGGGATGAGATTATCAACCATTTCGCTGTCGTCTCTTTCGACATTCAAGTCCAAGGGAAACACGACTTTGGGACTACTCTTCTTCATGATCCCCGAATCATGACTAGATGTATCCCGCGAGAAACTGCTGCTTCTGTTTTCTGTCTTAAGCTTCTTATTCGGGGACCCTTCGCATAAACCGTCATTATTGAGCTCCACTTTCTGGTTTATGGCAGAGGAATACTCGTTGGTGGGTCTTGTCAGTTCCCAAAGTGAACGCTTCCTGTGAGTAGCCGGACTACAGTTGAGATCTTTTTCTAGAGGACTGTCTTGGCCATGGGACTCGATCCCTGAGCCCATGACAGTCAAAGGCAGATCCTTTCTACCACCTAATTCTTGTTCCCCAATTTGCTGGACCTTCCTCACTAGACTATCTCCAGAATTGGTTCCAGTAGCTTGATGAGGGATATGATTCACACCTCCTTCTTCCATATTGGGAGCAATTTCCTCCTGTATTAAGGAACACAAGAATGAGACAAAAAGGGACTCCCTATATTAAGGGATGAAAATACACGGCTTCAGAGACAAAGGATTTATACACGGCTAAGAACAACCCACCTTTGTGCTCAGTGTTCTCTCGATTGAGGATACTATGTTACTTGGATTCTCATGACCAAGTGCATCTGTCCCATTCCGAGTTTCAATTATGTTGCTTGTACTCTCAGGTAGAGAAGACACTTTCTCCAAATGATTGGAAGGAGAACTCGTTTGACACAGCTCACTGGGGTCTCTGTCTCGCGGCAAAACATTTGAAGTAGGCAAAGATGTGTTCTTTTGAGGGTTACTGCAAACCTCTTCTTTTCCTCGGAATACACCCCAAAGGAAATATAACATGTTCCAGCCTGCAAGGGAAAATATGTCCACATGTAAGCAGTAAATTGCAGACAGACTAAACTGGCATTACCTTCTGAATATACTTTCAAATCATTGGTGCTGTTTTTGAAAAAACTTATCAGACAGCATCAACAAGATGGTCATGTGCACAAGTGTAAGACTTTTGGCATTACAATCTTGAAACCAATCGATCAACCAAATGATAATAGGCACAGGCACAAAGTGTAAGAGTTTTGGTAAGCATGCTTACGCTGGCAATTTGAAGGAAGCTGGTTGGACGCAAAAATCAAAAGCTCAACATTATCAAGGTTTCCTTTCAGGGCTAAATCGTTCTTGATCATGTTATCTACCAGAGGCTTGTAATTTCTCTCATAACTGTTTCACAAGTAGTGCGAAACTCTCATCAGTAAATATATTTAAATGTTAAAACATTTAGAGCACCAACACGAAAGTAGAGCCAGTAAATAATCATGTACAAAACCTACCTCTCAATGTCCTTTGCAAAGAAGAATAGAGCTATATGGTCTTCCTTAGTACCTAATTTTTGAAATTGTCCTGGCCATGTACTCAGCCGAGGTACTTCATTCAAGCAGAATTTTTCTGGAAATTTATTCACCACTTCAGCAACCCTGGGTGATGCTAAAGTTGATAGATGTGCTTGCATTCCACTACACATAGCTGACTGGTTTCTGATTTTCCGCACCTCCAAGTCCCCCCTGGAAAATGATACAAGAGCTTCAAGTCAATATGCATTCATGGACATATATAAAACGTATTCCTCAATGAAAAAATAATAGACACCAAAAAAGAGAATTTCTTCACAACAAGGAAGGAAAACCTACTGCCATATAGACTCATGGTCAGGAATGGCTGAGCTTCTCAATATAACAGGTGAAGGAACTAAAGGAAAATCTCTCATAACAGGCTTTGTAGAGGGAAATTTGACTTCAAGTTCCAGAGATCGTGGAGGTATTGTATCAGCACCAGAGGGTACAAGCTGCTTCTCATTTGTTACAATTGTCTGCTTGTGCAGATCAGAAGCAGGCCATAGAGTTGGATGCCCTCCTTCGTGTGATACATAATTCTTAGACATCTTTGAAGGCAATTGATTTCGTGGAGTCTTATCAGAACTAGAATCCACATTAGGTACCAAAGACGCATCAGCTTGTTCCAATCCTCTGTTCTTGGTAAAGCTGGGCTTTTTACGCAGAGCAGCATCTACTGCTGCTCGTAACCTATTACCCTTATTTATATCCTCCTTAACGTTTTTTGTGGTAGAGAGATCACTATCAGGCACGCCTGGGGTGTCACTAGATTCTACAGTCTGACCTCCCTTTTGAGATGATGGTAAGCCTTTTGCACCAGATAACAGGCTAGACCTTTGGCGTTTACCAAATTCTTTGCTTTTCTTCCCTACCTCTCTAGATTCCCTGGACCGAGGTAATCCATCATGAGAAGCTACAGTACCGTGGCTTGGCAGTTCGTCCTTACAGTCAGCTTGACTTGAACTTTGCTCGCTGGCACTGCACTTTTCATTTGTGGAAATATCCCCTCCTGCATAGGGAAAAAATAAATAAAAAGAGCTCAATTATAATATCTTAGAAAGGGGATCATTTTCCCCTAAAAAAAAAGGGGGATCATATACTAAAACACATAGAAAAACATACCAAAACAAAGTACTATCAAGGATAAATTAAATTTATTGACAAAAAAAGACAAGTATCATACCCGCCGCAACTGGATTTTCTAGACGGTTTCGGTTAAGATTACTGACTTGTTTTGTCAAGCTACCTCGTTTACCATCAGACTGCAAACCCTTGAAATCACGATTATTGTTTGCATGTGAAACAGACGAATTGCCACGTGATTTCAACTTCTGGTCAATGGAGGATGTTGACACATTAGCTTCTGTACCACGATCTTTCATTTGCTTTGAGCTTTTGCCTTCTTGCAAATGATAAACTTTCGATCCAATCATTTTTGTGTGTGAGTCATTACCACTAGAACTCCCTTGATCTGTAGTTCTACTTGACATTGATTTTCCAATATTTCTCTCCTTTAACTCAAGTGCAGTCTTTTGTCTTGGGTGAATAGCATCATCCATAAGTTGTACTTTCGGTTTTGAGCTCGAACAATTGAAGGAACTGGATTTCAAAAATGCACCTGAAGAAACAAAAAACTAGGTAAGAGAAAAGAGAGAGTTGCGTTTAGGGACAGCAGTGCCATTATGCAGCCTACCTTTAGGAGGTTGGGGCTGTGAACCAGTAGATCGTACACTTTCTGTGTCATCACTGAATGATGTTTGATGGTTTAGCTTTCCCCTTAACCTGTCTAAGCCCTTGAATGAAGTTTCCCGAGATAAGGCACCTACTCTGGGGAGAATAGGTTTCTTGGGTGACCCAGTTGAAGCCTCAACTGCCTGTCTTTTTGCATCTGGACATGCCTCAATTTTATCTATGTGCCTTTTGCCGGAGCTGTGTGTATTGAGGGTTACCTCAGTTTCTCTTTTTCTCTTAGCCTCTGCATGTTTCAACTTCAAGTTCATTAGACAAAAAAAAACAGCACCATAGATTCAAACTTGATGCTACTTTATTCCGCTAATTTTTTCACATATAGCATGCCCAGTAAACTATTCAGCTTTACCTTGCTTCTGCTTTTCAGCTTCCTCAGCACATTCTTCACATAGCCAATCACCCCCAGGAACTTCATTGAGCCTTTCCCGCATGCAATAGCTACGTAAAATAAAACACACAACTATATTACTATCACATAAAATGGCCCTACCTTGAGTTATAATCGATGGACGACATGACAGTCAAAATTAATGGTTAATATCTATCCAAAATAAAATTATATCCCTAACATGCGGACAAATGCCAAATTTGTAAATTGGCCATTAGTATGTTTTCTCTCCATGAATAGAAGAGTAGGCTTACGTGTGTTCTGCACCATCACTGCATCCACTACAGATAGCGAGTAAATCTTCACGACCAGCATCTCCACATATATCACAAACCTTTACCTAATCAGCAAAAAAATAAACCCCTTTCACATGAAAATATTGTTGAGCAAATATGGCAACAAAAGACAAAGTAGATGTGTTCGCTAATTTCTTCTAATATGAAGACAAAACAGTATTACTTACATCATGTTCCACCATTTCAGAGTCATCACTCTCGCTCTCAGACACAGCTGATGAGACTGGCTCATCTGATTTATTTAACGAAGAGCTTTTACTTGACTTACCATCCTTCCTATTCTCGCCTGAACGTGTAGATCCTTCAACTGAAGATTCCTCTCTCTGTTTGTCACCCCCTGATCCTGATTTTTCCTTGAAATTTCCTCTCTCAGAACTGACTCTGTCCTCATGGTTGGATGATGAATTATGCAAAGATTGTAATTTCACTTCATCTTTCCTAGAGCCACCCAGAATTAATGGATCAGAAACCAGAGCTGAACCATCAGCTGAATCTTTATTGCCCATCTTGTTATTCAGATAACCTGAATTTGATTTTTTGGCTCGATCATCAGAAAATGTCCCATCTTCCTGTCCCTCTACACAATTAGAGCTCTGATCTAACACCTTAGCTAGTTCAGAAACTTTCTGTTTCATCTTGCTCCCAGATAGAGATGTCTTAGAAGTCGTCATCGCAACAGCTCCTGAATCATCTGATATCCCAGAAAATCTTATAGTTTCCTTACTCTCAGCACTCTCAGAGAGAGCATCATGACTGGAATTAACAAGATTACTTGCTTCACTAGTAGTGGTATTTAAACTGTTGTGAGCATTAGCCATGGAAGAAGGCAAAAGACCGTCCTCGTTTACAGAACACTGGCTACCCACTAGTCCATGACAGTTTTCATCTGATGACTCGTCCAACTTTGGTCCTGTGAAACCTACATTACGGTGCATGCATGATGAACAAGGAGCAGAACAAACATTACAAGTTCCAGACTCCACTTTTGAAAAACCTCTCTGACCCATTGAGCGCTTACCAACTCTTCTTTCAGCCTGCAGGAGATATAATAAAAATATAAAATGTTAAGAGTGATTGACAACAACAATCACCAAAGAAGTAAATTCGAGAGTATACTACAAAAGTGTAGTTATAGCCATATATATATATGAAGCTGTTATATTACTTAGAACCACCAACTTCACAGCTTCATCAAAAGCTATCATGATCACAATCAATCAAAAAGTAAAACGTGCATGATGTCATGATCAAATGCTAAATACACAACTTCATCACTTCTTGTCACCCAGGAAACGAACAAGGATAATACAGCAACAGTGAAAAAAGGGGTTAATCTCACCATCTACAATAGAATTAAGTTGCCCGAAACCGATTTCTATCCAGCTCTTTGCAACTGTTACAAAGGGACAAAGAACATATTAACAAAACTGCACAACATTTTCCAACAAAATGGAGATCATAAAGCAGCTAAACAACAAATTTACAAATTTAAACCAAACCCAGAAGAGAAAACATCAATTACCATCATCAACCAATCACCATAAAAAAAAATCTTAATAGGAGAACGAACCCATAAAACACGGAATCTTAGAGATAATCTAACGTAAAATCAATCAAAAAAATCAAAAAAAAAATCCCTAAAATTGGGAAATAACATTACATGATTCAGGTCTCCAAATCATGTCCCTTTGAATTCGATTTCCCCTAGCATCTCCATCAGCCTATCGAGAAAAAAACACGAAACCCTAATTTCCCTTTCCAACTCCTACAAACCCTAACATCTCCCTATACCCAGATTCGATGCCAATTTGATTTAAAAATCTATCTATCTCTCTCTCCCTCCCCTCCCTTTGAGTGGTCTAAGCAGATTAAGTGATAGCTCTCCCTAAGTTTCTTCTGGGTTCTTGCCTTTTCCTCGTGATATACACAAACAACACGAGCCAGAGATGAAAGCTGTTGATATATACCTCTCTCAGGATCTATACGCCCACATATACATATACACATACACTTATATTTTTATATATTCAGACGTATAAATTTTCAATAATAAATTAGTATTTGTTTTGACGAATATTTGTTGGATTTAGTCACACACACACACAAGATTAAGAAGAGCTTTTAAACGTGGTTACTACCGAATTACAGTTACTAAATTACCTTGTTCTTTTTTATCTTTGTCTCTGTGTTTGATCGATTCCTCCTCCTTAAGACTTTTCTGAACGCAGAGAAGAATCTGACCGACCCCCTTATCTCTTTGGCTGTTTAATTTCTCTGAAAATTCTGAGATATTTTTATGTAAAATAATCATTAATCCCTAGTAATATGTGAATATAAAAGTTTACATATTGATGATGTCTTTTCTAAGGGGGTGTTATTCAACTTTGTATTTTAATTGATTTGGATGTATTTCAAAATCTAGCGTTATTTAACGATGTATTTTAAAAACCACAATAAAATCTGCTGTTATTGGATTTAACATTTGTTGGATGTATTTTAAAGTATTTTAAAACAAGCGTTATTCAATTTTCAATGGATTTTGTTTTCTTTAAGATTTTAATGTATTTTACATCTAAAACACGTACAAACACAATCCTAACACTTTTCAAAGGATTTCATCTCTTTCATACCAAATCCATCTTAATTGTATTAAAAGGCTATTGAATTTTAAAATCCACCCGTAATTAAAATCCCTTAAAATTCTCCATCTAATAACACCCCCTAAATCTCTTAATTGGAAATCTAGGGAAGACATTTAAGATAATACTAACTTTTATCTAGTTAAAAACATTTTGTGGTCTTTATTTGGTCAAATGGCCAACTAATTACACCCAATTAAAAAGAGACCACCAAAATAATAATAAAATAAAACCATTTAATTATTACAATTACAGTATTCAATTTAATCCGGTCTAACTCCGGTTTAATCTGGTTTAGTTTTGAGATTTACCTTCTGTGGTCGGCGCACGCTTTTTCCCGCCAAAAAGAGCGGCTCGAGATACAGGCGCGCTAAAACCCTAAAGAGAGAAGTTGTCGATTTGCTCCACCAACGACTGTTCGTTCTCCTGCTCCCATGGCGCCTTCCGGCACCGTCGCTGATCCCCTACCAACTTCAACCAACGATTCATTTAATTCCGGCGACACATCAGAGAATGACATTCGGGTCCGTCGAAATTTTGTTTCATCATTCTTCACTGAAACGCCGTTTGGATTTTCAGAAACTCAAAAATTTGAATTGGAACATTGATTTCGTTGTGAGCTGGTTGTGATACGTATGTGTATATTTTCTTCGTTTTCATGGCAGCCATTTTTTGTACTCCACAAGGCTTCGTCTGGGAGCAACCTCCATGGGAAATTAAATGGGACTGTGAAAAGCAAACGGAGGATTGAGTCGCCTACGCCTAAAATTGCTAAGAGATCTGAAGTCGAAAGCGTTGAAGAAGATGGCCAATTTTTCTCGACTCTACGCTTGAAAGTATTTGAGACTGTCTGGTCGAAAATCGAAAAGACAATCGCAGTGAGTCTCAATCTTTTTATTTAATCTAAATTTGCTTCTAATGTGTTTGAATCTTCAACGTTAGGGTCGGTCTTCCTTGATTTCTCCCTATTAAAAGTTGTAATTGGGACTTTTTAAAAAAATTGGCAGGATGTTCTGAGAAATTCCAACTCCAAAGTATTTAGTGGGATTTATGATTGGATAAGGGAATCATTTGAATCGATCGTATCATCTGGGGCACTGAGGATATCAGAAGCAGTTCGATCTTATCCTGTTTTAACTCAGGCTTCTTCCAAGCAACTGCTCACTGCTATGGTTCTCACAAGTAAGTCCTTAAAGATTAGTGTCTCCGCACGTAGCATTTAGATGATGTTTTTAGGGAATCTTCTTGTACATTAACTTTATATTATTTTCAGGGAATCTGGAAATGGTTGATGATTTATTGACTTTTCAAGAACTGGAGTTGCAATTGAAGACTCAAGGATGCCATGTGGCTAAGCTTTCATCTATGGACTTCTCAGCCAAGACTAGTGTAGGAGGTTGCCTTAGAGGTTTGTTACGCCAGTTTGTGATGCCAACCATAGATGTTAGTAAAGTCTGCATAGCCTTCCATATCCTTTTGTTTTGTAGCCTACTTGCACAGTTACTGTATCCACTAAGTGCTTTCCTTCGTAACGCGAATTTTGAGCAGGTGGCTGATGTAACCATTCTTGCATCATGGTATAGAGAAAACAAAAACCATGACAATCCCGTGGTAATAATTGTGGATGATACAGAGAGATGCTGTGGGTCTGTCCTGTCAGATCTAATTCTTATATTGAGGTATGAACATTTTTATGCTTGCTGCGTTTACATTGTATCATGTTGAGGTTTCTCAGCTCATTGGAGTATTAGATTTTTGTTTTTCAGAAACCTTGAATTTTATTTACTTTCAGTTAAGTCATCACCATATCAAAGTGTGACCTGCTCTTTCATTTTTTTTTTCTATTTAGTGAATGGGCAGTCAAAGTTCCAATTTTTTTAGTAATGGGTGTGTCCACAGCACATGATGCACCTAGAAAGATACTATCAGTGAACGCGCTGCAGAGACTGTGTGCTATTAGGTTTACTCTTAGTTCTCCTGCCGAACGAATGGATGCAGTTCTCGAGGCTGTTTTTCTAAGGCCATGCTCTGGGTTCACTGTTAGCCATAAGGTGGCGATTTTTATGAGAAGTTACTTTTTGTGCCAAGATGGAACACTGACATCTTTTGTTCGAACTCTCAAGGTATTTCTATCCCTTTACGATTAGGTTTCAACTTGTTTTGTATCATTTAATATCTGTTGTTCATTTGGTTATACATTCTTTTCTCAGATAGCTTGTCTACAGCATTTCTCATCAGAGCCTTTAAGTATCATGCTCGAGCACTTCTGTCAAGATGGTATTAATCAGGTATGCCTGATGTCCTAGTCTGCAACTTCAACAGATATATTTCAACAGATCCTTCAGCTTTCTCAGATATATTTGACTTTGGTTTGGTTAGTACTTCCATATGTATAATAGCGTAGTTGATAATTAAGAATTTTAGCTCATGTTTCGCATATTAAGAATTGATAGATATTACAAAGAGTTCATATGTACTCTGTTTTTTTCTCCTGTAAAGCTGTCAGACAAAGGTACTGGACTATTGACAGAAGCAACAATGAAGCATGCCTTTCACTTGCCATCTGTGACGAGGTACCCCCAAAATTTTACCATCGTTACGATTTTATGATTTCCCTATTTGTATGTTGTAAGAGCTGGCGGCCAGTTTTGATCGTCATTTTTGAAATTCATGGATTAATAGGGAATTAGATGCACTAATTTCTTCTCGTAAACTTTTGACTAGGAATAAAATTACGCGGAGTACTTATGAAATGCTGCCTCAGTTTTTGTCTGACTTGCAAAGGATGCCAAATCCCTGGAGCATAGTAATTTTGGTGAGTCTCTCTTTTTTTGTTATGGTTCATCATCATAGATGCCGTTTTTCTGTGAAAAATAGTTTTTCAATTTATTAACAACTTAGATAGGAAATGTCGTGAAAAATCTTTTTTAATGATTAAAAATATTCCAATGGGCTTAACAACGTTGATAGGGAATGTTGCACTTTATGTTCTCTGGGTGGGTTAATTATGAGTTCTTTCCCTAGACTGTTTCTTTTCGATTTCTTGTTTTAAGGCAGATTTTTTTATTGTTTCTCCTCACATAGTTCTTCTACCAGTTTATCTGGACTCCTGATGCATATTATTTTTCTCCTATTGTATGTGAATAGAGGAAATATGAGGTCGTTCTGTTCTGCAGTTGGTTAGAGTGATTTCTGCTTTAGTATAAACTAATGAGCAGATTCTTTGTATACTAATCTGCAGTGTATATATGAAGCTGGAAAGTATGATAAAGTTCGACTGCTAGACATATTCTGTGAGACACTTGACCCAGAAGCACGTTACTTGAGATATTTTTCACCTTCGGCAACTGCCAACTGTCAGACTCACGATTCAGGACGTAGTTGTGTTATTAGACGGGTTCTGCGCAAGCTCAGGTGAATTGAGTTGTAAGGAATAAACGTGAAATATCTCCCTCACATAATAGCAGCCAAGTACTTTCTTAAACTTGTGGACCGCACATAATTTTCAGATGGTTCTGTTCAGATGGCATCTTAGTATACTTACATTGTGCTGCCAAATTTAGGGAACAAGATTTTTAGGATAAGTTTCGGTAAATCATGTTAGATCGATTAATAATTTTATCTGTTCTTGGGTTAGTGAGCCTAAAAATTATAGGTCATTGAGAGATTGTGGAGATTAACTCAAAAGTTTTGGAACTCTTGCATGGAAATTTTCTCAGGGACCTTTCACCTTCACAGCTGTCTAACATGTTGAAAAGTTGGGAAAATCTCACTGCGGATTTCAGTGAGGTAATAATTAACTAAATTTTATCACGTCATTTCCATTGAACTTTTGTTTTGGAATCTATATATCTGAAAATATTGCTTGAGAGATATCACGTAAATGATCGTGAAAAGATGAATCACTTGGCATCTTATTAGATAGGTTTTGTTTATCGATATATGTTTGTCCATCTTCAGTTTTGATTTCTCTAGATGAGTTATTAACTTGTTTGTTTGTTCTCTGCCGTTAGATCAATGATAAAGTAATGGAATTGCATCCGTTTATGAGATCCGTGGAAGCAGCAGGTCAGAGACAAGGACTTCCTAACAGCCCAAAGTAAATCTCTAAATATTGTTCTCTTTTCAAACTGAACACCATGTATGAGTTTAGATAGTTTCCCTTTTGATTTTTTATATTCTTGGAAAGTCAGTCTCTTAAAATATTTTCCTTTGTTCCCATCATTCCTGTGTATGAGGAAACTTGGTGTCTTATGCAGCTGATATGTATTGATTTCTATATACAGAAGTTCATCTACTCTCATTAGCTTCTGTTGCTCATCTTAGTAACCACGTACACTGAATAAAAGTTTGATTTTGATGTGACAGAAAGCATGCATCACGAAGCATTTCAAAACATGAAAAGGAGCTTAAAGCCATGACTGATAAGGTCGCCGTAGTCATAGAATTCATGCTAAGGTGAACTTTACTTTGTCACGGAGTATTTTTACCTCCGAGAAAGCACCTTGTTTTTGAACGTTACATTGTTTTTTGATTTGACTACCGTAATTTAGAATGTTATCATTTCAAAATGTTTTATACGTAACTTCTGAATTAATCTTTTGTATGGAGTAGGGAATATATGAAGCCAGTTGAGAATGTTCCTTTCCATGAAATTTTATGTTTCAAGGATGTCGATAAACTTCAATCAGTAAGTACTTAACATCCTTATTCCTCTTGTGTTCTCTTATTCTTATATTACATGAAAGTTTTATAATAGATTATTAATTATTATATGCTGCTCCTGTTGTATCATTCTTATCAACTTAAAGCAAACCAGTTACAGGATCAATTCTTAGAAAGTCTGAACATTTTTTTTTTTTTTTAACTGATTCATTAAAGATTGATAGATTGCTGTCGCTTCTCTTAGTGCTTAAAACTTTACATTTGGCTTTTTTCTCTTTTTCTCATTAGTCTGATATTTGTGTCTGTTTTAGGCTTTGCTTGGAGACCCAAGAGGCAGGATCCAATCAGATCTACTGGAATCTCACAATATCCTTCACTGTGTGTGTTGCAGCAAGAGAGGAACAAATCTATTGCCTTCCATGCACGATACGTCGATTTTGTGAGTCGTCCTTTACCTTTGTAAACTTGCATTCTCATGTTATCGCTCTTGAAACAATTCTTTTGGTATTACTTTTTTTCTGGAATATGATTTTCGGAGATTTCCGTTGTCCCAAACACATGAACACAAACCCACTTATTTCTCCTTTCTTTGTTTCAATATGTGTTTCAAGAAAGGTTTGTGATAATTGATTATTTAGGTACACACTGGCACAAGAGCACGCTGATGTTATTAACCTCCATGACTGGTATCAATCTTTCAAGACAATACTTGTTCCCCGGACTAGCAAAGCTAAACCAAAATCAAAGTCATCTTCAAAATCAAAGAAACGGAAGGATATATGCGAAGAACCAGAAGCACCCGCTGAAGCTCTAATTCAGTATCCTTTTTGGTATTCAGATTATGTCCTTGGGAAGAAAAAGAAATCTCGATTTCATTCTTTAGTAATTAGAATCAAAATTAATAATCGGTGATCCACCTACTGTCATCCTTTTTTATTTTTTTTTTCATTTTGCAGGACATTTCACATAAATGCAGGCAACCAGAGATTTCATAATTGATCATAAAACTTTAGATTCCTTAACATTTGTTCCAACAGAGCTCGATTTTGCAGAGCTGTAATGGAGCTTCAGATAGCAGGACTAATTCGCATGCCTTCAAAAAGACGTCCAGATTTTGTACAAAGAGTGGCTTTTGGTTCTTAAGGATAGTTTCAATACTTCCTTCCATTGTAAGTGTGCTTTAATCTATATGTGTTCATAACCAGTTTCCATGAATCTGTTCAGACGCTTATAGAGATTAGAACTGGCATAAAATACTTTCTTTGACGTCTTATCTTAATGTAAACAGAATAGTAAACTCATTTTTTTCATGAATCATGACTCTGACTCACCAATAGAAAACTAGATCTAACTGAGACTCGTCAACAAGCTTTTATCTCTTTTTTATTATTATCCATAGTTGAATATTCAAAACCATGGAAAAAGTCTTTCTGTGTTAAGATTCTCAAGTTTCCTCCCTAAACTCCTTTTATTGGACCAGTGACTTGGGATGTCTTTACAGTTCCCCATCTTCGAGTTTTGGCAACTGTAACAAATTCTCCCGTCTGCTCTAATTTTCTGTTGAACACCCCGAAATCATAAAATGTCTATGATAACCCTGGTCACGACTTGTCTTTGTTTCTTGCTGGTGTCTAGCTTCCCATGGACGAACAAGGCCAACGTAAATTGCCTGAGGACCATAAAATCCCAAGTTGAAGATCCCAATGGATACTTGTCCAGTTGGAATTTTGCCAACGAAACTGAAGGGTCTATCTGCTCACTCAACGGTGTCGATTGTTGGGATCTGAAAAGGGTTATGAGCATTCAGCTTTCTGGTTATGGTCTCAAAGGAGAGTTTCCTCTTGGAATTAAGGAATGTTCTGATCTGACAGGTCTGGATCTCTCTAGAAACAACTTCTCTGGTCCTTTACCATCCAACATATTCTCTTTAATTCCATTTGTTACAATTCTCGACCTCTCCTACAATCAATTCTCCGGTGAAATCCCTGTCAGCTTATCAAACATTAACTATCTGAACAGTCTTACGCTTAGTCATAATCAGTTCACTGGCCAGCTTCCTCCCCAGCTAGTGCTACTTAAACGGCTCAAATGGTTCTCAGTGGCAGACAATCTTCTGACCGGCCCTGTCCCGAATTTTGAGGAATCCTTGCACATCGTACCTGAGAATTATGCTAATAACCTGGATTTGTGTGGTGGGCCTCTAGATGCTTGCGTTGATCGGGAAGAAGATAGAGAAGAAACTATCCCGTTCGGGAAGATGAGTGCAGCAATTGGTGCGGCTTTTTTTGCACCAGTAGGTGCATTCTTAGGCTGGTTCTTCTCCAATGGTAGTAAAGAGAAACAAGGAGATATAAGACGCCGAAACTGGTTTTAGTACATTGGTGACTGAAAGTATCTTGATCAATGTCATTTCTACACACTTATACAACAGGTAACTAAAAAGAGTATATCTAATACTTTATTATATCTACACCTTAAGATACTTGAGTAAACTATGATTTGTGACACACAAATAAATTACTGTATTATGTTAAAAGTTGTGTTTACTTTCTATTTTATTTCAGTTTTTTTGTTATAACAGAACAAAAATCATTCAAAAACTATAAGATAAGATATTTGTTTTCTTGTTATATGAAATTAAGTATAGTAACAAATTTTTACTGTTACAATTAATGTTATAGCTTCTGTAATATATTAATTTTAACTTTGGGAAATACACACCTTAGATTGGTGATTTGGTGGTTACTACATTATGTGTCGATTATTGTTTTTTCTTAGGATTTTTTGCTTCAATTAATTTCTCTTGCTGGAACAAAATCTCTAAAACATAAACACGTATAATCTGCCAAAAACCAGAAACTAAACTAACTTCGTTGCACTATATATTACGAATCAAATTCAAAATAAAAAAAGGAAGAACACACAACGATGATCATGGATAGATTCGTCTATGTTTGTTTATTCTTCCTATTCATTTCTTCGACATCAAAGTTGACCACAAGCTATCCCCTCTCCACAAAGTCTCGATGGATTGTGGACGAGAAAGGCCAAAGGGTGAAGCTAGCTTGCGTGAACTGGCCGGCTCATCTCCAGCCCACGGTAGCTGAAGGGCTAAGCAAACAACCATTAGACTCCATCTCCAAGAAGATTATCTCAATGGGATGTAACTGCGTTAGGCTCACTTGGCCTCTTGATTTGATGACTAATGACACATTGGCCCTTAAGGTTACTGTTAAACAGTCTTTCGAAATCTTGAAGTTGTTTGAAGATGTTAGTGGGATTCAAACTCACAACCCCAAAATCCTTAATCTCCCCCTTTTCAATGCGTTCCAGGTAAAAGACAATGTTAAGAGACTACTTTCTCGTAATCAAATATTGATTTATTCGATCCCTATTGTACCGGACTAGACCGGTTTATGTTCAGTAGATGGACTATGTATATCTAAACGTGAACTAATTTGAAACAATAGCAAATTACAAAAATACGATATTATACTGTTTGTCATGATCAGGAAGTGGTATCGAACCTTGGAGAAAACGGAGTGATGGTGATACTAGATAACCACTTGACAACCTCAGGCTGGTGCTGTGGCGAGAATGACCTCGACGCCTTCTTCGGTTACCCTAACTGGAAAGACGTGAGAAACGCTACTTACTTGCAGAAACTCTCCGGAATCCAACAGCCCTTTAGAGGTAAGAGTTCTTCCTCTTTTGTATATCTAAATAAAGAGAAAACGCAAATTAGTAATAGTATTTTTGTTTTTGGGATTAGAGCTAGCATATGTTAAATTAGTTTTTTTCCACATAATCGAATCCGAACTTGTTACACTTATTTTAAAATATGTAACGCACCAATGAAATAATATTAGTGATAGTCATATATATATAGTGATACTCTCTCTCCTATTTCATATAAATATCAATTCATTTTATTTAGTATAAATGGATTTAAATGCCGCATTCAGAACCGTAATTGTCCAAATTAATAATGTGTGAAAGAATCTATTCGAACCATATTCTTGAATTTTTAAAAATTCCGAATCTTGAGATGTATGCATGCAGGACCTGGATTACAATCCAAGAACGTTCTTTTCCATCCATCATCTGGACTCTGCGTCACGAATAGCCCCTCATATAAATTAGCCACAGTTCGATTAGGACCATGCCCTAAAGCTGACCCATGCACTTTCAACCCCAACAAAGGCATTCTTCGGATCAACAAAATGTGCGTCGAAGCTCCAAATGTTGCTGGACAAAAGGTGAAGCTTGGAGTTGGCACAAAGTGTTCTAAGTTGGGACAGATCGCAGCTACCAAGATGCATTTTTCGTTCAAGACAAGTAATGGTTTGTTGCTATGTCTTGACGTGGACGAACGTGACAACATCGTCGTCGCTAACCCTTGCAAGTGTTTGACCAAGGATGCTTCGTGTGATCCAGCTATCCAATGGTTCAAAGTTCTTTGAATTCTATATGCTTTCTTCTTGAAATAAGCTATTTGTAATCTCATCAAGACTACGATCGAGCATCTTTATCCTTTATTTATATAAATATACACTTATCCTTGGAAATAAAACTTCATGTTTCCCCTTGAAACTTTGATGTCAAAATTACTCAAAAGTATACTAGTTTATTATAATACACCGCCCAAAAATATAAGTATGCACACTTTTGATTTTATATAAAATTTGCAAGCACTCAACTAATGATAGCTTAATGCCTTAATCACTACAAGCTCTTTGACAAAAAAAAAAAGGATCGTAGTCTTAAGCAGAAGGAAAATTAAAAGCTTTGGTGACAAGAAAATATTTTTTACAAAACTAATTTAATTTACTGTTTTATCCCAGAGATTAATGTTAGAACTCCAAAAAAAAAGTGCAAATATTTGCACATGACAATTTTTTCTTGGAGATTTTCAACATACACTACTACAGGACTACTAGTAGTTGAATCGTTTAACGTGTCTAAAGAAAAACTTTGTCTGCTGTCCACAAAAAACAAACTTCTTCTTTGAGTGGGCTACGACGACTGAAAACAAAGTGGGCTGAAAATCGAAGATCTTGAGGCCCATTATGATCGTTGCGCGATATCTAATATTTCTCCACGTGTCAGTCAACTTAGCCACTGAGAAATTTCCAGATTACCTGAGTCATCTGACTCACTTGGAACTTAACCACAGACCCAAAAAAAATGATAAGCCTTAGGATTCAACCCTGCACCGCCGGTGTTTTATCGGCGTCAGTCAGCCGCGCCGGTTATATCAAGCAGTGCGGTTCGACTAAACCGGGAAGAACCTTCCGGTTCGGAACGATGGCAATGGCGGCGAGTCCTCCTCTCGAAATCTGCGTCAAAGCATCTATCACTACTCCCAATAAGCTCGGAGACTGTTAGCTCTCTTTCTCGACTTTAACTTTGAATTCTGGAATGAGGATTAAAAGCTGTAATTTGATCGTGCTATCTAAATTGATGCGTAGTTTGTCTATAGTGATTAGAAAACTATAACTATCCAAACAATTTCGAAATGTGTTTGATAAAACTGGAAATTGATCCTTGTTTCGTTTGAAGATTAGTAGACTTAAAACTGAGGTTGATGTTTTTTCTTAGTGAGTTGTTTATATTGCGTAATTTTATTGATAGGCCCATTTTGCCAAAGGGTGTTGTTGACTATGGAGGAGAAGCACGTCCCTTATGACATGAAAATGGTGGATTTGAGTAACAAACCAGAATGGTGAATACACTTGGATTCATTCCTTTATGTGTTTTGAAGTTGACATGATTCTTAATTAATAGCAGTCATTGATTTCCTTTAGTATTTTCTTAACGTGTCGTCTTCTTGTTTTGATGTTTTCAGGTTCTTGAAGATTAGTCCAGAAGGTAAAGTACCAGTGGTGAAGTTTGATGAGAAATGGGTTCCAGATTCGGATGTTATAACACAGGCTTTGGAAGACAAGTATCCTGAACCTCCTCTTGCAACCCCACCTGAAAAGGCTTCAGTGTAAGCTAATCCTTTTCATTTCTTCTCAGTCTTATTATGCCGTCTACTTGTTATTGTGTACTTGTTATTGTGCAATTGACTTATTAGTGTTCTTTCCTGGAAAGAAAAAGGTTCAGCCTGACAATCTGCATACTTCCAGTTAAGAATTTGCGTTTATTGCCTATGTCTGCAGTGGGTCGAAGATCTTTTCCACATTTATCGGTTTTCTCAAGAGCAAAGATTCAGGAGATGGAACTGAGCAAGTTTTCCTGGATGAGCTTAGTACATTCAACGACTATATCAAGGACAATGTAAGCTCTTTTGGTCTTGATCTCTTGCATTACTAGTTCTTCGATTATGAGCCAAACATATATTTACCAGTCTATTCTTCCTAAATTAACTGTGAAGGGGCCGTTCATAAATGGAGAGAAGATTTCAGCAGCAGATTTGTCATTGGCACCAAAGTTATACCACATGAAGATTGCATTGGGACATTTCAAGAACTGGTCTGTTCCAGATTCACTTTCTTTCGTTAAATCATACATGGAGGTAAATGTCTGAAAAAAAAACTAGCTAGTCCTTTAGATGTTTCTTCTCAAATTCCAACAACCGCATTCTTGTTCGATCAATTTCTTTTCATTTGGATTAACCAACCCGCTATAATGGATTTACAGAATGTTTTCTCGAGGGAATCATTCACGAACACACAGGCGCAAACAGAGGATGTAATTGCTGGTTGGAGACCAAAGGTGATGGGTTAAGAGATTTAGAAGTTGACCTCAAGAGATCATCACTCATCTTCTTTGTCTTCTACTAAATGTAAAAAAACAAAACATAATAATCAAATCTTCTTCACCACCTATAAGTTATAATCTAGTATATGTACAACTTTACTTATATTGTGGATAAGATTGCATTGCATACAAGTTTTTTACTACTAGTAACAAATAGCATCATAAAAAAAAGTGATCTAACGGAAGAAGGTAAATAAATATACTCGGTCTGGACTGTTGAACCAAGTTGTAAGCAAAAATAAATATGAACTGTGAGCTAGACCATGAAAACAGTTGTAATTACAGAATCGCCCTTTCCTCATCCATTTCATTCCCTCCTCCTCCTCCTTAAACCCCCATTTGCCTCAGCAGCTTATCTCTTCTTCTTCTTCTTTATTTCCTGGGAATTTCAAATTTTGGTCACGCCCCAGATTTTCTCGGGAATCTGTCGGGCGTTTCTTCAGAATCCGCCATGATTCTCCAAACGGCTCTATCTCTACCCACGCCTACTACTGCTACTACTCTACTATCTCCCAGCTGTCCTCACCAGCTCAACACTCTGTTCTTCACTCACCGACGCCGTCGATTAACTTCTCCGGCCCGTTTGGATTCTAGTTTCTCAAAACGTAGATTTTCCTGTTCTGGTTTGTGTTCTTCACTCACCTCTTTGGTCGCCTTTAGCTTTTGTTGGCAACAAATGGTTGCTTATGTTTGTAATTTCCCTTAATTCGATAATTAACTACAAGATTATTCAGTTGCTGCGTCAGGAAATAATGTCTTTACTTCTCCTGAGACATCCAAGATCTTTGATTTTTCCTCGGAGGAGAAAATATACAATTGGTATTTTTTTTTTCTATTCTGCTGATGATATTTGAATGTCAGAGTTTGGATATTCGCAATGTACTATGATGGGAACATATGATCATTCTGACGATATTTGGGATTTTGGGCATTGTTAGGTGGGAGTCGCAAGGGTACTTCAAGCCGAGTTTTGACAAAGGAGGCAGCCCTTTTGTGATACCAATGCCACCTCCTAATGTTACTGGTTCTCTGCACATGGGCCATGCAATGTTTGTCACTCTTGAGGTTGTGGAATCCATATTCAGATAATTCACACTCATTTGGGTATTCCATTTTTATGTTCCTATTTTCAATTTAGCTTCCTAGTTTGTTCGTCTTGCTTTGCCTCGTTTATTTAATATGCATATATGTGCGGTTTTGTTAGGCACTTCCCCAGTTCTTAAGTTGGCTTGAAAGATGGTTTAGCAATGTCATGCTTTTTTTTTTATGCGTTAGCTGTGTTAGACTATGGTTCTGCTATTCTCATCACATTGTATTTTGGTTTTGTTTTTACAGGATATTATGGTTCGATATAATAGGATGAAAGGTAGGCCAACACTTTGGCTTCCTGGGACCGATCATGCTGGTATTGCCACTCAGGTTCATTTTCCCGTTCATAGTTCAAGTTTTGCATAATATTCATATTCATGTTTGCGTGTGTTTTTTTTTGTGCTCGCTTTGATTTTTAACATCTTGCTTTTTCCCATTCCATTGCTATCTTTCCTACACCAGTCTCCCACATTTTCATTATTAAAAATTCCTGCTCTTGTTGAGTATAGTTTGTTTATATAATATTTGCATTGTTTGGTCAATGTTTCTGCAATATTTTACTAACCTTCTATATATGGAACAGTTGGTCGTGGAAAAGATGCTGGCATCGGAAGGCATTAAGAGGGTGGATTTAGGTAGAGATGAGTTTACCAAAAGAGTCTGGGAATGGAAGGAGAAGTATGCTATCTAATCACTGCAATGAATTTATTCAAAGAATCTTTTCAAAAAAAAATTCAAGAGAACGATCCTATACGTTTATTTTAATTTAGTCAAATGATGTTCTTATACCATTCCAAAGGCCATTGCTTTCATTAAAAGATAAAATCCACTGTATTTGTATCTGATATATTAAGGATAAGGCTGGAATGATAGTTTGTGTTGCTTTTCTCAGGTACGGCGGAACCATCACAAATCAGATTAAAAGGCTGGGTGCTTCTTGTGATTGGAGTAGAGAGCGCTTCACTCTTGATGAGCAATTGAGTCGTAAGGCATCTTTCTATAGTATCCATAATTTCAAATCTTCTGTATGGTGATTCTTAAAGCAAACTATAGGTGGTGCTCAAAGTTGACTTTATATTTTAAATGGTATTTAAGAATTCAAAAACTTCAGCAAGAACTATTATCCAGTTTTTAGGCGGTTCATAAAATTTCTTGTTTGCCTTTATATCTACACCTTGACTTTATTCTCTATATTCCTTGATTCTCCTTTCCCTCCATTTTGTAGGAGCTGTAGTCGAGGCTTTTGTGAAGCTTCATGACAAGGGGTTGATATATCAAGGTAAACTAATATGTATGTTGGTTTCTGTTGTCTTAGTTGTAAGTAGCATGTGCTGTACTCATACGACGTTTGGTGATTTTGGCATAATGTTGTTCCAGGATCTTACATGGTCAACTGGTCCCCTAATTTACAGACTGCTGTTTCAGACTTGGTGTGTGGTGTATCTTATCTAACACTTTTGTTTGATTACTTTTTCTTTTCTTTCTAGAAGTGACTGTCTTGTTCTTACCAGGAAGTAGAATATTCGGAGGAACCTGGGTTTCTATACCATATTAAATACCGTGTAGCTGGAAGGTACTGTCCAACTACCAGTACTACCTTTACTTTTCCTTCTACTCTGTATTTTAAGGATCCTTATATATAGCAAAACTATGTGAAAAGATAACCTCTTCTCACATCAATTTGATTATTCTCTCCTGTTTAAAGAGCTCATAGAAGCATGATCGTACCGAGGCGTTAGATTATGTGGTATGATCATTAGAAACTTGTGGAACTCAACGCTGGGTCTGTAAGAGTTGCTTCGGCAGTAGTTAACCTTAAATTGTGCTAGTAAATTGTTCTGGGAAGATTAGTGACTACCTTTGTTCTGTTTATGGAAACGGCTTATCTGATATTTCCTTGTACAGCCCTGATTTTCTTACTATAGCAACGACTCGTCCAGAGACATTGTTTGGTGACGTGGCTCTTGCCGTGCATCCTGAGGTTGGTACTGAATTTTTCATTGATATTAGGATATCGGGAATCAGAGATGGCATTATCAAAGTGTGTTCGATATGTTTTCAAGTATTGCGTATCGTTTGAGGATTAATGTTGTGAAATATATTTAACATCTAACAGGATGATCGTTATTCAAAGTATGTTGGTCAGACAGCAATTGTACCTATGACATATGGTCGTCATGTCCCAATTATTTCTGATAAGGTAAACTCAGATCTACTGCCTGTTCACTCTTTGTGATGTCTTCTAGGATCAAATATCTCTTTCTAAGTTTAACAAGGAAAAGGCTGCAGTTGTTTTTCTTTGCTTTTCTTCATGCTTTTCTCATCAGTACTTTTTGCTGGGAAACTTCTAAGTTCTACTGTTCTAGTTACTCAGAAGCAAGAAACTGAATACCTCATAGTATTTCCTATGCTGTTGTTCATGCATTTCTCATCAGTATTTTTTTTTACCGTGGCAGTATGTTGATAAGGATTTTGGTACTGGTGTTCTGAAGATAAGTCCTGGGCATGATCACAATGATTATCTCCTTGCAAGAAAGTTAGGTCTCCCCATACTGAATGTGATGAACAAGGATGCAACACTAAATGACGTTGCTGGCTTGTTTTGGTAAAATTTGTTTTAAACTTATATATTAGCTGCATTTGTTTCAACATTATGAAATGAAATACCCTTAGGTTACATCTTAGCGTCCATGGCGCTAACATACATCCTATTTGCAGTGGCCTTGATCGGTTTGAGGTGAGGGAGAAACTATGGGCAGATCTTGAGGAGACAGGTTTAGCTGTTAAGAAGGAGCCTCATACTTTACGAGTTCCAAGATCTCAGCGTGGTGGAGAAGTATTTTTCTACTGACCCAGTAGTATTACTTTTTCAGTTCATATATTTTCTCATGCATGGTTTAACTGGTGTTAGGTTATTGAGCCACTTGTAAGCAAACAATGGTTTGTCCACATGGATCCTTTAGCTGAGAAGGCTCTTCTTGCTGTTGAAAACAAAGAACTTACCATCATACCTGAGAGATTTGAGAAGGTATGTGAGCGATCAGTTGTGTGTTATTAGTTATCGAGCTGGTATCTGTTTTTTTTTGCTCCTCTCAGTTTGGCATATTCGATTTTTTATTGTTTACACCGCTTACTTCTGCTTTTGCTTATATATCCTGTCGCCCCTTGCAGATATACAATCACTGGCTGACAAACATTAAGGATTGGTGCATAAGCCGGCAACTGTGGTGGGGGCATCGCATACCAGTTTGGTATGTGGTTGGGAAGGATTGCGAAGAGGACTACATAGTCGCTAAAAATGCTGAAGAAGCCCTTGAGAAAGCCCATGAGAAATATGGAAAAGATGTTGAAATATACCAGGATCCAGATGTTCTTGACACCTGGTTTTCCAGGTTAGGTTCTCAGTTAGATTTATCTGGAGATTATTTTTCTTCTGTGTGACATTGTTATAGAAATAGTCTCTAGTTTAATTATGTGAAAGTTTCACACAATGGATTAGTGCTTTTCCTTTAAAGAATATATCTGCAGCTGAACATATTTTCCTGATTTTGGAAGAATTTATATAACTTACCAATTTTTTATTTTTTGGTCTGCAGCTCATTGTGGCCATTCAGCACTCTTGGCTGGCCTGATGTATCAGCGAAGGATTTCAATAACTTCTACCCTACAAATATGTTAGAGACAGGGTATATTCTTTTCTTTCTTGTCGATCAGGAAAACACTGGCTGCTACTATCAGGGTTACTATTAATGGTACACCCTGCACTAGTAAGGAAAATATTTTGGACCAATATGGCAACATCAATTTCTTACCAAGAACTGATATTGAAATAAAGTAAAACCTGAAAAGAAAATGCGCTTTAGTAAGTTCGCATCTTTGAAATTCTTATTATTCCTCTATATAACTATTGTCCTTTTGTTTGGACAGGCATGACATACTTTTTTTCTGGGTAGCAAGAATGGTTATGATGGGAATAGAATTTACAGGGACCGTTCCATTTTCTCATGTCTACCTTCACGGGCTTATACGGGATTCTCAAGTAAGTTTTGGCTTTTTGCTTGTTCTAGTAAATGTTCTTTTCCTTATGAAGTAACTACTCAAACCTTGATCATTGAGGATTTTCATATCATTGTCTCTCACTTCTCCCTCTATGCTATTTAAATGTTAAGTAACTTCTAGGATTTATATTTATGGGGAAACTTGTATTCACGTTCTGTATATTTCCATTTAGTTGACCAAATTATTTGGAATTATCAGGGGAGGAAAATGTCAAAATCTCTGGGGAATGTGATTGATCCGCTTGACACAATCAAAGATTTTGGCACTGACGCTCTGAGATTTACGATCGCACTCGGGACTGCTGGTCAGGTTTGAACTCTACTGTGTTGAGGCAGCTGAACCACGATTTATAAAAGATTTACATTAAGATGTCATATTTATGTCTATATTACTTTCTATGTTTTCCCCTTTACATTTTTGTTAGGATCTGAACTTATCTACTGAGAGGTTAACTGCAAATAAAGCATTCACCAACAAACTATGGAATGCTGGAAAGTTTGTGCTGCATAGTCTGCCTAGTCTAAGTGATACATCTGCTTGGGAGAATTTGCTGGCCCTCAAGGTTTGCTTGCTTTTCCCTCTCCACTAGAAAGTATAAGGGAACTGTGGTACATTTGTCCTTTTAGTGACAGACTAAGTATGATAAAAAGTCCAAACTATTTAATATATGTTGAAGACTATCTTTGTGTCAAGATGGGTTCATGGACCATAAAAGTCTCAGAAAAAAACGAGGTAGCTTTAAATGTAGGAGATTGGTCAGACTCTTTCATGGAGTATTTCCTTCTGAGCGTACCTTTTTCCTTAAGTTAGAACAATCGTAGAATTGCATCACAAGATAAGCTACCTTAGTGTCATGACCCGTGACATTAGGCTGCTCACTTACCATCGAGTTGTTGTGATATTTCACAATGTTTAGTAATGTTTAGTAACAAATTTCTAACCATTAGCTTCTCTTCTTTTGACAGTTGGACAAAGAGGATACCCTGCTTAGTTTACCCTTGCCTGAATGTTGGGCGGTATAATATTATAACCCTGAACTTTCAAATAGTATCAATTTGTCTACCACCTTGTATTCATTTTTGTTATTTTCAGGTGTCAAAACTCCATATTCTCATTGATTCCGTCACAGCAAGCTATGAGAAGTTGTTCTTTGGGGATGTAGGAAGAGAAACATATGATTTCTTTTGGAGTGACTTCGCTGATTGGTATCACTACGTGAAATCTTAACAACCAATACATGTTTCTTGGACTTAATTGACTAACTTAGTCTACTCTAAAGGTATATTGAAGCCAGCAAATCTCGACTGTATGGATCTGGAGGCAATTCAGTTTCTCTAGCTTCTCAGGCAGTTTTGTTATATGTCTTTGAGAATATACTTAAGCTGTTGCATCCATTTATGCCGTTTGTAACGGAGGATCTATGGCAGGTAGCATTCTCTTAGTTTTGCTATCTGTATATTTAATTTCTACATTGGTTGCCCCTTCACCGTTTACTTGGCCAACTGCTCTGGGGATGATTTTTCCTTATACCTAAGAGTTTTTCTATGCTCACTGGACGTTTTTCAAACCGATGAATGCTTAAACTGTTATCTTGGTAGTGTTGCTTTGTTTTGGAGATGATGCAAAAGGACTGACAACCTAGTTATATGTGGTTTATACTTTGGTACTGCTACCAAAATGATTTCAGCTTCAAAAAACTAAATTCTAATTGCATTTGTATTTGTATTTGTAGGCACTTCCCTACAGGAAAGAAGCGCTCATTGTATCTCCATGGCCACAAAATTCACTTCCAAGGAATGTTGAATCAATAAAAAGATTTGAGAATTTACAAGCTCTGGTCAGTATGAATTTCTGCCTTTATATATTCTGCTAACCTCCAACAGAACCATACGTAAAGGATTCATATTAGAAGTTCCTAAAAATTTGACACACTGCATGCTAAATCACAGACCAAAGCCATTCGAAATGCACGAGCAGAGTATTCAGTGGAACCGGTAAAGCGTATATCTGCCTCCGTTGTTGGAAGTGCAGAGGTTATTGAATATATTTCGGTCAGTAACTTGTTCTTTCCTAATAGTTAAATTATCTTACGAATAAAGGTTTAATGATTTGCCTTGTGTTTTTTTACTCGTTAAAAGCTGTGTCTTTATTGTTGCTGCAGAAAGAGAAGGAGGTGTTAGCTCTTCTATCAAGGCTCGACTTAAACAATGTCCATTTTACCAATTCCCCTCCTGGTATAATAATCTTAAATCCAGTTTGCTCCCTTTTTTCATGTTATCTCAATTAATTTCATTTATGTGGGATTCCGCTTCAACTCGTGGTCAAAAGTAAAACAATACAACTGGTTGGTTTCTACAGGTGATGCAAATCTCTCAGTCCATCTTGTTGCTAGTGAAGGACTAGAGGCATATCTACCTCTTGCGGCCATGGTTGATATATCTTCTGAAGTCCAACGCATATCCAAACGTCTATCCAAGATGCAAACTGAATATGGCGCCCTCATAACTCGCCTCAGTTCACCAAAGGTATACCATTACAAATGAAAAGAATCTTCAAAACACATGTTAGAATTTGTCTCTAATAAGCGCATGAAATTGCGGGTGCTCGGTTTTGAACTGCTTGTTTTGCACGATTTTGAAACACTGTAGTTCGTGGAGAAAGCTCCAGAAGAAGTGGTGAGAGGTGTGAAGGAGCAAGCAGAAGAATTAGAAGAGAAGATAAAGCTGACCAAAGCTAGACTTGATTTTCTCAAGTCTACTTCTTTAGTGTCTCAGTAAATTAAAAGATCTCTCTCAGGTAATTTACGTAGCGGCTCATGGACCATTAGATATCGGTTTATTTTGCAATGATCATTTGAGGCATGAGGGCATTGTCCATTTAAACTACCTACAATTAATTTTTCGTTTTTTAGGGACCCCAAATTTAGCTTGAACCTACCCAAAGAAAATGTTCAATCGTCAACTTTTTAAATCAGTGTCGTACTGTTGGGTCCATAATGCCTTTAATCATGAACAGTTTCAAGCAAAAATGTGGGTAATTTTAAACTCCAATTGAAGTTATCAGTGATACACATGTTTTGTTGGTGAAGCTATTTTGTTAGTTGTGCTACAATTGTATTTAATTAATAACTTCACCAACAAAGCATGTGTATTATTAGTCAATAGTATATTCATAGCTCTCTTCACCAAAACAAAAAGAAAAGTATATTCATAGCTCTCTTTCACAAAGTCATTGTTTGTTCCGAATTAAAAAAGAAAAAACCATCAACAATTTATTAGGTGTATTCGGTTTGGTTTGGCTAAAAGTTTTAGGAAATTTTAGAATGGTTTGGTTTCTGGTTTGGAGTGATAATTTGGTTCAATGTAATGGAAATTCATTTGGCAAAAGGAAAAACAAACATTAACCCCATACCTAAAAGCAAAAGAGGCAATCCTCACTTTAATAGATTTGTTTCCTTTTCCCTTTTTCTAATGTTTCTTTTGACAGCCAAATATTCATCATCACGTCCTCTCTTTTTTGCCTTTCGGACAATTCAACTTTCCTAAAGAGAATTAAAAAAATCCTTAATCACATACATAACATGATAACCAACCGTGAACCAAGTCACTAACATAATGATTATTGAAGGTTCTCTAAGTAAGTTAACCAAAAAAATCGAAGTTTACATAATAAAAGCTTATTCCGGTTTAGTTCTTAATTCCGGTTCAGATATAAACCAGCTTAAAGTAGACAAAGACAGCGTAGTTAGCGCATGTTACCCGACAACATCATTCTCACTCTCTCCTCTTCTCACTCCCTCTCTCTCTCTCTCTCTCTCTCTCCGTCTCAGCAGCGAAGGAAGCAGAGGAGGAGCCAAAATCAATGGCGGCCAACAATTTCGCGACGAAGCTAAGCAGGAACACCAACAGAATCACAGTAATCTTGGTCTACGCATTCCTCGAATGGCTTCTCATGTTTTTCATCTTCCTCAATTCCCTTTTCACTTACTTCGTCGTCAAATTCGCTTCTTTCTTCGGCCTTAAGCAAGTTTGTCTTCTCTGCCCTAAGCTAGATCGACTCTTCGAGCGAAACCCGGAAAACAGATTCACTTACTACAGAGAGCTTTTATGTCAAAATCACGTCGCCGAGCTCGCCAGTCTCAGCTTTTGCAAAACTCACGGGAAAATATCCGAATCGGCGAACTTGTGCTCAGATTGCTCAAATCGCGAAGAGGAAAGGAGCAACATTGGTTTAGGGTTTTGCACATGTTGTCAGAAGAGCTTGGCTGAGAAAACCTACCCTAATTACTTGCTTATCAAGTCATCAATTTGGGGAAAAACTCTGGGAGATAGAGAAAACGGAGGATTAATCTTAGAGATGATCGATGATGATAAATTTTTTGGAGATGGGTTTGACATAGAGAGAGAATCATATCCCTTGGGGTTCTTCAAAGGTAAAGCAGAAGAAGGTAAGATACAAGAGCAGCATAATGGTGAAGTGATTTCAGATGTTGAGAGCTATGGTTTAAGCCTGAGAGAAGTGTCTGAGGAGGAAGGTTTAAGATCTATCATCAGCAATAATTCTCCCGGGAACGAAGAGGAGATACCAGAAGCTAAATCAAGGGTTTCAAAGGATGAACAAAAGGATGATGATGACACAGGCAATGTTGAGACACATGGGGAAGATCAAATTTCAGGTAGAGTGAGAATCCATTAACCCAAAGTCTGAAAATTTACTTTTGTCTGTGACATGGGTTTTAAAGATTCCTTAATTTTGTGATTAAACAACAGTGCGTGTGGAAGAAAAAGAAGAAGTTGAAGAAGAAGAAGCAGATTTGTTGGATGACCAGTTTGAGAGCAAGAATTTGACTGGTAAGCAAAAAATAGTGAAGCACATATTATGTATGCATCTTTGAGTTAGTTTGTCTATCTATGTGAAGCACTTTAAGTCTGAATATATAGAGTTTTTTTGCTTTCATAGGTAGACAAAATGAAGAAGAAGAAGATAGAGAAGAAAAGACTAAGAAGCTTGATCCGGAAACTCCAACTTCAATCAGTACTTTATTCAACAAGAAACTACTTTTCCTTGCCAGAAATGAGTATGCAGATGATGGGAGTGTATTAGTGAGTGAGATGGAAGTTGGCGATCCTTTAAAGACTATTGAAAGGCTGAAAGAGACTGTGAAAGCAGAACAAGAAGCACTGAGAGATTTATATGCAGAGCTGGAGGAAGAAAGAAGCGCATCTGCAATATCGGCTAACCAGACAATGGCAATGATCACAAGGCTACAAGAAGAGAAAGCAAAAGTTCAGATGGAAGCGTTGCAGTATCAAAGAATGATGGAGGAACAAGCCGAGTATGATCAAGAAGCCTTACAGCTGTTGAATCATTTGATGGTGAAACGAGAGAAAGAGAAGGAACAACTCCAGAGAGAACTTGAGATTTATCGAGAGAAGGTTTTGGAGTATGAATCGAATGCTACGAACAAAATCACAATTACAAAAAGCAACTGTGAGGATGATAATGATAATAATGATGATGAGAAAAGGGAGGAGAATGGAGAAGAGGATAATTCTTCTGAAACAGATGTGGATTTGGAGAAGATAACATTGGATTGCGTACAACATATGAGCATGCTTGGTGACTCCTTATCAGAGTTTGAGGAAGAGAGGCTAGTAATTTTGGATCAGCTTAGGGTTTTAGAGGACAGACTAGTAACAATGCAGGACAATGAGTCAGCTGAGGATCCAAAATTTCCAGGAGAATTTAGCAATAGTTACGAAGAAGAGAGTTATAACGAACATGAAGGACAAACAATGGCATCAATGGCAAAGAGTTTGCTACCTCTTCTAGACGCAGCAGAGAATGAATCAGAAGACGAGTATCAAGAACTACCGGAATCCATTGAAAAGAACTTTGGTTTGGAAAGTGAGAAGCTAGAGATCATCAAACAAGTTGATAGTGTCTATGAGAGGTTACAGGAGCTGGAAACAGATGGAGAGTTTCTGAAAAACTGTATGAGTTCGGCGAAGAAAGGTGACAAAGGAACAGATATTCTCAAAGATATTTTGCAACATCTCCGTGATTTTAGAACCATTGAACTCACAGACACAATCGAAAACCAGACGACACAGGACGAGTGATGGTTATTTACAAGAATTATGAACTCTTTCACCATTATTCAGACAGGTTTCAAGAACAGCTGGAATCAATATCTTGCACTGCTCAATGGAGGATCTGAGGGTTACAGAAATTCTCAGCTGGTTTTTTGTGTGTTTTTGTTGTTGTTTGGAGTAACAAAAGGATTCTCACTAGTCATTGGATGTGTATGTAAATTGTTTTGTGTTTCAATTGGAAGAAAAGGAAAATAATTATTTTGAAAGTAAATGACATGTTCATGATAGTTACAATGGCACATTCAAGTCACAAGTGATTCATTCTAAAACACTTTGAAAGAGATTGCAGAAAACAAATGGCTAGAAAACAGAATGTAACAGTAAATGAATTAAGACCATTTGCCCTCATTATAACATTGCAGTCATTTCGCAAAAGCCCATCATCGTTCATTTTGCTAAAGAAGCTGTAGGTAGGCCTTTGAGGTCATTCATTTAGCATCACTGAAGTAGTATGTGTATGTCTAAACATCAGACGTTAATGTATAGTTCGGCCTTAAAACTTCGATGGCCAAGCGAGTTCCATTTATGAAACATAGTTTTTTATTAAAGCACATTTTCCCTGAAGCAAACTACTCTTAAAGAACCTGAGGTAAAGTTAAGATTTGCATTTCTTTAAAATGTCATTTGGTTAGTCTAACTTAAGTACATTACTAGTAATAATATATCTATCTAAGCAATCACACATGCATGTGGGTGCAATGATCAATCTCGCTATAGATAAAAGACCCCCCTCCAAAAGGAAAGAACATGTAAAGTAGAAGTTGTTATGCTATATATTCTTATGCCTTGAATATATAAAATTCTGTGTCACCTAAAATATTTTTTAAGAAAAACGGAAAATATAAACAAAATTTGAGTCAAGAACCTGATGATATAGGTCATCATAAGATACCTAAAGTCATCATAACATATGTACCTAAGATTATGTTAACTTCCAAAGTAGTACTGTTTAGTTTACTTTAATCAAGTAACACTTTAACTAAAAACTTAAAATGCAATTACTTTTTTTTTGTTAATCATAAGAGTGGTTATATAAGTATAACTATAGCTGTTTAGTGTTTAGTTTATTGAATTTCAAGAGTGTGATCACGAAATGTATATAAATTCGGAGCTAAAGAAACCATACAAATGAAGGTCACTAAATTTGATAATGATTGGTGCATAACATATACTACAAGTACACTTGGGAGTTGCCGTATAAGCACAACATTGCTTTAAATTCGAAAGTGGAATAATGTTCATTATGCAGAAACGTCATGATTAATACTTTAGGACAGAGATAAAGGCATCGTTAGTGTCTCTCATCTCATGTGTGCCTTACCATTGGTTGTCACATGCTCATTTTTTTTTTACTTTTGCATTCCTAATAATAAGAAGATGTAAATCCTAAAAAAAAACCTAGTATACATAATACATCATAGAAAAAAGGATGATGACAATCAATCAATAATAGTTAATATGCGATGGCAATTTATTTTTCTCATGGAGTAAAGGAAGAAATATAGTTTTCTTACCAAGATCATGTACAGACCAAATCATTGAGCTATACCAAATATTCAATATTATGATTTTTTTAGATTTATTTTCTTATGAAACACGCATTTATGTATATAATAAACAAACGCACATTTTCTTTCAATTGGAAACGACGAACGTTGACAAAATCAACAAAGAATAAGAGCCGTAGATGTCTCTCTTTTTTTTTTTTGGGTAGTAGCCGCAAATGCAATGATATGAATGAAAATCAACAAAGCAAGGAACAGCCGTGACGGTAGTAGTTTCGCTGTCACTTTGATTGGACTCCTAAAGAAACAAGTAAAAGTGTGTATGTGTGTCTGTCTGTGGGGTCTTTTTCGTCATTTTACCAACCTTCTTTTTTAATATTTTTTTACTTTATATTTAATGAAGTAAGAAATTGTGATGAGAGTGGGGTTTTTATTGTTTTCTCTCTATACATCGGATCGGTAGGAGAATCCTACTCTTATTTTAAACATTTTTTTAATAATTATAATTATATAATTGTAAGGCTTTTTTTTTTGTGTTAATAATTAAGGGAGCGAGTGAGGCCACTCTGGCTGGAGACAACTAAACCACACCTGCCATTATCTCTCATTCTCCCTCCGCTACTTGGATCCTTCCCTCTTTCCTCATTTCCCACCGATTCGAATCATTTCTCTCTCTTTCCTGATCTGTGATTTCTCAAACAAAACTGAGAACAACCCAATATTTTGGTACAGTATCGATCGAGAATTTCTGAAATTACTGCATTGTTTTGTTTTTTCTTCATCCATCAACTGAGCCCGGTGGTGACGGCGATCAGCGGCTATGTCTTCAAAGACTAAGTAAGAGACTCTCTGTTTTCATCCTATCTCTTTGGGTGACTTTTTTTTTTATAGTAAATTCAGATCTGATCGAGCCAACAGAAATAAAAGACAAGTTACTATTTTGAGAAATTGTCAATGATCCATAGAGATTTTGTTTAGATCTTAATTTTATTTTATTTTTCCTCCTAATTATGCGGCAATTTTAATTCTTTGAGCAATTTGTGCCCGTTTGCTTTCTTCCTTGCTGAGATCGACTTTGTGTTGTTGTCTTTTGTTGGAAACAGAACTAGTTTGTCCGAAACTAGTAATACTACACCGGGGAAATCATCACCTGCAACTCCTAGAATATCAAAGTTGAGTAGCAGGGGAGCAAGCAATAAATCCGAAACTAATAGTAATTCTCCATCTACTACTACTACTCCTACTCCACATTCACGCCTTTCCCTTGATCGTTCTTCCCCACATTCCAAGTCTTCTACTGAAAGACGTTCACCAAAGGTTCCTACTCCTCCTGAGGTATGTGTTTTTAAGTGTTGAATCTTATAACCATTTTTTTTATTGTAAGTGAATTTATCACTCTTACACTATGTTACTACATAAGTTCTGTGGTTTCTTATGTTTGGGAGCTTCCTCATGTTTCTATACCTTGACATCCGTTTTTCTTTTCTAATGAGTTCTCAGAAAACTCAATCGCGTGTGGTCGTGAAAGGATCAGAAACGCAGACCCGGTTGAGTCAAATCAAGGAAGATTTGAAGAAAGCCAATGAGCGGATATCTTCATTAGAGAAGGAGAAAGCTAAAGCACTTGACGAGCTTAAAGATGCTAAAAAGGAGGCTGAACAAGCGACTCTGAAGCTGGATGATGCTTTAAAAGCGCAGCAGCATGTGGAGGCCAATTCTGAGATTGAGAAGTTTCAAGCTGTTGAGGCAGGGATCGAGGCAGTTCAGAGCAATGAAGAAGAATTGAAGAAAGAGCTAGAGAGTCTCAAGAACCAACATGCTTCTGATTCTGCTGCTCTTGTTTCGGTCAGACAGGAGCTTGAGAAAATCAATGAAGAATTGGCTGCGGCCAATGATGCTAAGACTAAGGCCTTGAGCCAAGCAGATGATGCTAGTAAGACGGCTGATGTTCATGCTGAGAAAGTTGACATCTTGTCTTCTGAGTTGACTCGGTTGAAAGCTTTGCTTGTTTCAACCCGAGAAAAGACTGCCATTTCAGGGAACGAGATGGTTGCCAAGCTAGAAGACGAGATTTTGGTTTTGAAAAAAGATCTCGAGAAAGCAAGAGGTTTCGAGGCAGAGGTCAAAGAAAACGAGATGATCATCGAGAAGCTTAACGTTGACCTTGAAGCTGCGAAGATGGCAGAATCTTATGCACACAACTTGTCTGATGAGTGGCAGAGCAAAGCCAAAGACCTGGAGGAACAGCTAGAAGAAGCTAACAAGTTGGAGAGATCTGCTTCTGTATCTTTGGAATCTGTGATGAAACAGCTCGAAGTAAGCAATGATAAATTGCATGACATGGAAACTGAAATCACTGATCTTAAGGAGAAAATCGTGACATTGGAGACAACAATTGCTAGTCAAAAGGAGGATCTTGAAGAATCCAAGCAGCGGTTTGCCAGTGCAGAAGAAGAATTATCAAAGATGGAAAAAGAAGTAGAGAATTTAAAGAGTGGGCTTGAAACTGTGGAGGAGGAGAAGAACCGGGCTTTAAAGAAGGAGCAAGATGCTACTTCAAGAGTTCAAAGGCTTTCAGAAGAGAAAAGTAAGCTCTTATCAGATCTAGAGAGCTCAAAAGAGGAAGAGGAGAAGAGTAAGAAAGCAATGGAGAGTTTAGCTTCAGCTTTACATGAAGTGTCAAGCGAAGGAAGGGAATTGAAAGAGAAGTTGTTGAGTCAAGGCGATCACGAGTATGAAACGCAAATAGATGACTTGAAATTGGTGATTAAAGCGACCAACGAGAAGTACGAGAATATGCTTGATGAGGCAAGACATGAGATAGATGTTCTGGTTAGTGCAGTCGAGCAAACTAAAAAGCATTTTGAGAGCTCAAAGACTGATTGGGAGATGAAAGAAGCTAATTTGGTGAATTACGTGAAGAAAATGGAAGAAGAAGTTGCTTCGATGGGGAAAGAAATGAATAGGCTGGACAATTTGCTGAAGAGAACCGAAGAAGAAGCCGATGCAGCTTGGAAGAAAGAGGCCCAGACGAAAGATAGTTTAAAAGAAGTGGAAGAAGAGGTCATTTATCTTCAGGACACTCTCGGGGAAGCAAAAGCAGAAAGCATGAAGCTCAAGGAGAATCTGTTGGATAAAGAAACGGAGTTTCAAAACGTCATTCACGAAAACGAGGATCTGAGGGCGAAGGAGGATGTTTCTCTGAAGAAGATCGAGGAGTTATCGAAGTTACTCGAGGAAGCATTGTTGGCCAAGAAGCAACCGGAAGAAGAGAATGGCGAGCTCAGTGAGACCGAAAAAGACTATGATTTGCTACCAAAAGTGGTTGAGTTTTCTTCTGAGAACGGTCATAGAAGTTTAGAAGAGAAATCTTCTAAAGTAGAAACCCTGGATCACGAAGCTTCACAAGAGCAGATCAGCAATGGCTTTGATAATGGAAACAGTAATGGCAATAGTATGGAGGAGAAAGAAGTGAATGGAAAACCCGAGGCAGAAACAGAGAAGAAGGAGAAGAAAGAAGAAACACAAGATGATGACAAAGATGATTCTGTTGAAGTTATATTTAAAATGTGGGAAAGTTGCCAAATCGAGAAGAAAGAAGCTTTCCCCGATAAGAAAACAGAACTAGAGTCTCAAGAAGAAGAAGAAGATTTAAGCAAAATCGATGAAAGCGACAAAACCTCAACAGAGAACGTTGATGAAGCCGGAAACGCTTTAACCTCAGAAGAACAGCTTATGATGGAGAAGAAGATCAAGAAGAAGAAGACTTTACTTGGTAAAGTTGGGAATCTTCTCAAGAAGAAAGCACCCGTAAACCAGAAATAACAACCAGCTTCGAGGTAAGGAAAAAAAGTAAATCTTATGTGTAAAACATATATATCTGTATACCTTTTTTTTTTTTCATCAGTGTTCTTTATATATATAATTTGTTGGTTCTTGATTCTTTTCTTCTTTTTATTTTATTTTAAAACAATGTTTTCGGATCGATCTTTGTTTATAAAGGTTTGCGTTTTACTTTTATTCTGCTTTTATTACTAACCGCAACAACAATCAGCGGTTTTATAACCGCTCAACCTCCATGAACGCGAACGAGTTCTTTCACAAGCAACTTTGATGATTCAAATGATCCCAAAACTCCAAGAACACACCCGAGAATAACAAACCCGATATTGGCGGCTCTTGTGAGTTTCGACATCCCGTCCCAGCAAATCTTCAAGTAGAAAGCAGACGGCAGTATCACAGCGATTGTGACACTAACCAACGAGCCCGTGAGGCTCAAGACATAACTGAAGTAAGGGACGGTTAAAGCCAATGTGAGAATGACAAGTAACATAGTGGAGCCGAAAAGACCACGAGCGACGAGCTTGGCGCGATCGGTCATGGTGGAAGGAAGGCTATGTTCCAGCTGGATGGCTAAAGGAGCGAACTCTAAGGCGTATTTGGTCATCGGGGTTAGTACAGTGGCCCAGAGAGCGATCTTGGTAACTAGCAAATGTTTTGGAAGACTGAGGGTAATTTGGGGATTTACGCTTGGTCCGAACATCTTCGCTCCTGTGATGGCTAGTGCTGCGTATAGAGCCGTCACCGTAGCGAAGCTTACGATCGATACCTATTTTGACATGCAAATGATGCAATGCATTAGGTTTCTAACTTTCTATAAAAGGCAGCACATTTAATTTTAAAACCTACGAATAGTATTTTGTGAAAATCGCAAAATAAAAGGTTTTGACCAAAAAAGAAAAAGGATACATATTTATTCTAACGTACCTTTGTGAATTTGGAAGGATCTTTCATGGAAGTGTACAGATTAGGAAATACGATGTGCCCACCAAAACCGAACAAATAGATTCCCGAAACCATCGGAATATTCCCTAACCGGAGGACTGGAATCTTTCCATCATTGATAACGCCTCCAAATACGGCCGTGTAAACCACCGAACCAAATATAATCGCCGACATAAGAATTCCACCGGAAGAAAGAAACGAGATGGAAGACAAATCTCTGATCCAGAGGCTCGGCAAGGCGATAGCCACCGCAACCACTGTCAGCTTCGAGGCCGGGAAATGACCGTTGCTGTGGTGACTAAAAGTGGCGGGAAAAGCGGCGTAGATGTTGTCGTGGAGGGAGATGGTGTAAGAGACTAAGGCCATGAAGATTTCGAGGTAGATGAAGAGGGAGGCGATGAGGCGCCCGTGGCGGCCGAATGCTGAGTGGCCTATGTCGGAGTAGGATTTGGATTTGGGGTTGCGGCGGAGACAGTTTCCGAGGATGTGGGAAGTGTAAGTGGTGAGGATCCCCAAGGATATGAGTAGGAAGATTGAGACCCAACCGCCACTTTCGACGGCGTATGGCATTGATAGTTGGCTTAGTCCTGCATGTGGTACCGGAGAAACATCACGTCAGAGTTTGCTTATTGATTCATGTTTTAATTAGAGAAATTATTTAACTTTTATTTCAAACATGTTTAGGATTAACTAGCGTGCATAATATAAGGATATTAACACATAAATATACATATTTATAAGTAAAAAACACTTGCTATAACACTCTTGTATACAACATCACTTTAGTTATTTATCAAATTAGATACAGAAATGTATGGGCTTGGTGCATGCATCATTATATTAAAAGTACGTACCAATGAGCATACCAACCATGTTGGTAACAGAGTGAAGAAATGAACTGTTTTCAGACGGCTCCAACACCAACTCTTTAACCCGCGGGTTTTCGTGCTCACACTCATGATCACACCCTTTGTTTTCCTCAACGCACGCAACACATATATTCGTTCCCGACATGTTTCTGTCGACGCAGTCACTAGCTAACGTACTTCACTAAGATATTGTGAGCTCGTGTAAGAGAAAGAGGGAGTGTTGCTGTTATTTGTAGACGAAGATACGCACTGCACTGTACATAAAATGTATATGAATGATAAAATGAAATTCATACAATAATGTTTCGTATATTCGTTGGCCTTCCAATGATATTGGCACGTGGGTTTTTTGTTGGTTGGTTGTTTAATTATCGTAGCATATTAATTAGGAGTAATCGCATCATGACGTCCAACGGGAATTTCCACATACATTTTTAAGATTGAATCTGAATGTGCTCCAACTTAGTGAATTCGATCCATAGCTAGCGAGTTTGGATCGGGGGACCAGATCGACCCCACGAATTATATCTCTATATATTTATAACCAATATATAAGGATTTCTTTGAAAATTTTGATTACCTAGTAATTAGAAGAATCAAATCGATATAATATATATTAAGGACCCTACATAAGTATTATTATGCTCTTTCATTTCATGCATGTGCCCTTAATTTGGTCCATAAACGAAACAAATTTTGCGCACTATAACCGAAACAGAATAATGAGAAGGAAGTGAAAATTCAGCGTGAATCATAAGATACGTTTTGACATTGATTCTAATTATATCATGAAGGAATATATTCTAGTACTAATATGATTCGGATTTTACGTAATTAATTCATAATGTTTGTTTCCATATACGCGAATAATATACGCTGACGTGACACAAACGTACTATCTAGACAAACGGAAACAAGTGATGAATTAAATAACTTTTGGGAATGTATTGTTTGTTCTGTTTTGCCAAGTTTTCAAGAGTGAGAGATCTCATTAGTGATGAGTTCTTGCACTCAAGAGTAAACTTACAAATGGAACACAACAAGTCTCACATTATATCAACAACAAAAAAAAAGAAAAAAGTCTCACATCATATCAAAAACAAAAGTAGCAGAAACTAGACAGCAGATACAACAAAATAATTTAAGGACAAGTAACATAAACTCTCGAAAGCCGCTACAATACATACTAGTAGGGTTTTTGGTGAAGGGCAGGAGAGAGCAGAAGATATAGGTGAGATTGTTGAATTTTGAGAAATGTCTTTATGAATTTTTGAGAAAGTCATCAAGTGAAACTCTCCATTCAATTGAAGGCTCTTAACGTTGAAACACAAAATTTTAAAACAACAGCACTTACAAGAACCTATTACACAATAAAACTAGAATACCAAAAATTGGGATTCCACCCCTCAAATCTCTCAAATCAAAATATAAATCCATGCCATATATAATTTGACTCAAACTGCGATTACGCTTCCCTGAGCTTCGGTAATCAGTCTCTTCTTATTCGATCTGTCTTTGGATTTCTGAGACTTTCGTTTCCTCGAAGGAGTCTCCTGGTTTAGTTCTTCTGTGTCTTGTTCCATTGCAGACACAGCAGCACTGACCTCTGTTTCTTTCTTCTTGTCCTTAGGATACTCACTCTCAGTCTCTGGATCAATTACAGACATCTCTCCAAGCGTGTAGTCTAACAAGAAACTGCTTCTTACGAATCTGTCGATTCTATTGAAATGTCTCTGAGAATATGGGATTAAACCTTCCAGGAGTTCTCCAATTCCTTTTACCTGTCAGAAAAATTTCCAAGATTAAGCCAAAAAAAACCTTAGTATTTACTGCTATTGATCTTATGACTTTTAGGTTACACCAAACCTGAACAATTTCAGTAGGAGGAAGTATGTTGAAGGTTTGGTAAAGAACAAACTGAGCAATGTGGCATAGCTTTGGTTTTGTGTTCCATTCTCGGACATATTCAAATAGCAAACGGAACTCTTCTTTTTCAAGTCCTTGAAGAGCTTTCACAATCTCTTTGTCTGATTCTCTTTTCCTGTTACACCAATTGCAGATTAGAAAAGGAAGAGACTTAATATCGAGAAAATCAACTGTTACGTGTTCTTACCTGCAGAGACCAGCAAAGAGTTCGAAAACTTTGTGAGGCCTACGAAGCTCAAACGCTAATCTTATAGCTTTGGTGTACTCAGCATCTAACACTGCGTTTTCCAGCTCTTGGCCTCTAAGGATTGCTTCTTCCTGTACGACATAAGTGGTTCAAGATGATGGTGAAACTTAAGATCAAGTACACATGACTGTTTTATGGAAACCAGACTATTAAGACATAGTTAATTAGTGAAATTGACAGACCTCTTTCCTAAATTCGTCTTCTTTATCAGAAGCTGTTGAGTCATGCCACAAATTAATAACTGCATCGCCTCCACCAGTTGCAATCATTTCTGTCTTCTTTCCGACAGCTAAAGCCCATACCTGTAAAATTTAAAAGTGTAATTTGGCTGAAACGACTATCAAGAGGTCTGTGACTAATGGCAATGAACATGTTCCATCAAAACGCTAGAAATAAACACTTTCCAATACAAAGACAAGCAAGGCAGAAGTTCATAACCCTATAAATAATAACGTCAAAGGCAGACCAAGAAATGGATACATAAAGAAACCAAACACTGTTTAGGTCACCTTGTCCTCGTGCTGGTCATATGTGGCAATGCATTCGCTGGTGTTCACATTCCAAAGTTTCAATAAACCATCGGCACCTAAAAGTGCGCGGTTAAATGTTAAGACTTAAGAGGAAGAAAAACGTATGACATCAGGGTAGTGAAACTTACCACATGAGACAAACTGGGTTCCATCAGTTATGAATGAGGCCCTAAGTACACTTGAGGTGTGACCTTCAAATGTTTTGAGGCATGAGCCATCAGATATCGCCCATATCTTTACTGTCTTATCACCTGATGCTGTTATCACACACTGATCAACAGTTGAGAACTCAACAGAAAAAATCCGCCTCTTATGTCCTTTAAGTGTAACAACATGGACCAAGTCTGGTAGTCTCCATATGCTAGCAGTACGATCCTGCAAGACAGAAACCAACAGTCAGATAAGAACTTTAAGCATGTCTTCATCAGAGCTCAATGCATCTCATTTAAAAGGAGAGAAAAGGAAGATAGATTTCTCAAGTCACCTGTATTTCAGAAAAAGATTCAATTGAGTGTGATATCCACAAAACTAAACAGAAAAGACTTGCTCAGCATATTTTATTACCTCAGAACCAGTGCAAACTAAACTATCGTTACGAGCAACAGCCACGGAATTGATGTCTTTATCATGGGCAGCAACAACACTTCTAGTTTTTAGATTAATTGGCTCCTCTGAGTCCTCTGAGATACCATCAAGGCTCCAGACTTTCAGTGTGCGATCGCTAATCCAAAGGAAAGTAAATTAAGAGATGAGAAAAAGAAGAGAAAGATGACATGACTTTTGGGAGACAATAGATAACTGTTAACAATGAAGACAGGTTCTACATCATCTATCATGGCTTGGATGTGTCTCCATTTACGTAAACAAATTGGTTTCAGCCAGAATATTTACTAAACAATGAAGGTAACAGCAATCATACTTTCTCGATCACAGTCTCTAATACTTCTTATCTGATAGTAAATTTTATTTTCCAGCATAAGGCCTGACAGTAAACAACCAGCATATTACAACCGAAATTTTTCCTTTCTTATATTTCCCCAGAGTCCTAATCAAGATTTGCTCATTGTTAGAAACAATATATGCATACACGAGAAGCATCATTTCTGGGAACTGCCTATAGCATTCCCATGCTGGCAGTACAATACTTCACTTACATCAAAATAAAAGGATTTATGCAATCATTTATGTAGCACGTACCCGCTGCCGCTGACAAAGAAGCTAAAGGACTTTTTTGCAAAAGCAACTGCTAAGATATCACCATTATGACCTGTACCAACTCCAATGCAAGATTTGCTTGTTGCATTCCATAGTCTTACCTGCAAAGTAATCAAATATAAATTAACCAACTCCTGGGATCACTCTAATTAAAAAGGCATTTTGTAGGTTATGTTTTGGGGAATGATGTGCATGGAAAACAGCAACGACATAAGCTATAAACAACCCTGAAAAATCTGAAACAAAAAAAATATCTTTCTCTAGTAATCTAGCTTTTTCCTGTGCTTTGCCAGCTAACTCAATGAAAAACAAACCCAAGAGGTACAGGTTTACGGGAACTACAGGGTCAGTAAATGGACTTACAGTTTTGTCTTTGCTCCCAGTTACAATTAGAACATTCCCAGAACTAGATACACAAGTATCAAGGGACAAAACAACTTCCTTATGGCCAGCTAACACGTAAGAACATGACATTGTTGCAACGTCATAAACACGAACCTGCAGATATATTGCAAATCTTAGTTCATAAATAATCAAATCACTTAATCATACTCACAGGATAATGATCAAGCCAGAACGATACAGATAGCAAAATGGTCAGTTACCTCCTCGAGATTTGTAGCTACTGCAAGAAATTCTTCTTCATCACCTAGAAACTTCATATCAGCTATTTCTTCATTATATCCAACAAGCCTCTTGCTTAGCACTAACTCTGATTCTTCTACATTATCCAAAACAGAGTAGATAAAAAATTGCTGATCAGCAGTCACACAAAGCAGTCCGTGATCAGAAGGCAGCATAGCAGCTGCAGTGAATCCTCTTTTAGATTCCTCGTCATCTGAACTGACAGTAATATCCGAAGACTTTTGCTCATAAAGGCAAACTGAACTGTCAAAGTAAACAGCCAAAGATCTTAATACATTTTTCTTGCGCTAGCATGGCTTATATGACTTTACTCCAACACTACCGCAACAAAACCTATTAAAGAATATAACGGCTTACCCTTCAGACTTCCAGATGCGCACAACACCGCGTTCACCAACAGTAATAAAATACGTTGCTTGAGATTCAGATTTCTTCTTCTTACTCTTCTGATCCAAAGAAGCTACAAATGAAGCGAAAGGCGTCGCAGAAGAAACTGTTGTCACAGCTTCTAGTACCTCATATGTAGCAACTGTAGCCGTGCAGCTATAATCATGAAGGTCCCATAAGTTTACAACCTGTGATTAACCAATAAGTTAGCACCACTGGACAATTAAACTTTAGAATAAAGACAAATATCAAATAGATAACAATCCTACTCCTGAAGTATGTAACTCAATTAAACTAGAGAGTGCTTAGAACTCACTTTATCTCTTCCAGCACTGAATAAAGTCCATCCATCCTCTGATAGAGCAATTGAAGTCACAGCAGAAAAGTGCTTCTCCAAAATGGCAAGACATTTCTTCTCAGTATTCTTAGCCATGAGATCCCAGACTCTAACAGTTGAATCATCACTTCCCGATATAACCTACACCATACCATTGAGAATGCAACTCTTGTCATCAAACAGAAATGGAATAGAGCTTTACAAGAATAACATATCCCTTTATAAATAGATAATTCTCTTCCTTTATAAGAGTAATATTACTTTCAGATAATTTTACCCATAGACAGAATTGGTACATACGATATTTTTGTTTGCATCAGGATGGAACAAGACACTTGACACAACCCCTTTATGGCCTTTGAAATAATGAGTGCAGAAACCACCATCAACATCCCAAACAAGGACTTTCCTATCAGCTCCGGCAGTAGCTAGCAACCCTCCAGATGCGTGGCAAGCCATACCCATCACTGGTCCCTCGTGTCCCTGCTCACAATTAAGCACACATTACATGAAGACCAGCACAATGACAACAATAATCATATTTTGAAGTCGAATATTCAGAACTGAAAGCTCTTTTCTAGAAAATTGTAGATAGTATAAATGAACTGACTACTCATTAATCCGGATGGGTCAGGGACTTACAAGCATGAGACACAGTTAAAACAACAGAAACATAATACAGAGCCAATTGAGTACAATATATACCTTCCAAGAGCGAATGCATTTCAAAGTTTCCAAATCCCAAACTCGAATTTGTCTACTGTGTCCAGCAGAGAAAAGGAGCTTATCATCAGGACTAAGAGCCAAAGCAGTGAGTGTATCCGACTCGCCTTCAATCGTGGATTTCACTGATGAATCCTTCGAATCAACGATGTTAATGGTGTCACCACAGGCACAGACAATAAAAGAACCGTCAGATGAAACTATGAAAGGACCACCGCCGTAGAACTGCTTTAGAGATCGAGAGCACTTGTAGTTCTTCTTCAACGAATGAGGAGCCATCACGACGGCGAACTCTCTTTCCCGTCCGGTGAAGAGAAGAACGTTTTAGAGCTTTGCGCGAACGAATAAGGTAGCCGGAGAAAGAATTAGGGTTTAAGCAGCTCGCTTTTATATCTCTGGTCTTTTTTAATTTTTTTAATTTAATACGTACAAAATACAGCGTTTGCGGTCTGCGTTTGCAAAACGCTTGATACAAATATCCAAGCCCAGTAACAGTACAATGGCCCATAACAATTAGGAACTAATCGTAGCCGTCCATCTGATGAAAAAGACCTACACTAGTCCACTTTCGCACGCTTACACGTGTTCAACATTCGCCACTTGCATCTTCACACGTACAAATATTCGATTCCACACGTGTACAACATTCTCTCTCTCTCTGTTATTTCATCTCTAGAAAAGGCCACAAAAAACCAAACTTTTCGATTTTTCCTCTCTGGAATCTCGATTCTGTATGATCTCTTCGATCTAATCGAGTTCTTTTGACGTTCCGTGTAGAATTTCACATCTAGGGTTTGCTAAAGCTTGAACCTTTGCTTGCCCTTTTCTCTTGGAAGAGGTTTTGATTTCCTGGGCATGAATTTTTCCCTAATTTTGTTACCTTCGAAGCAGAACAGCCAAAGATGTCGGATTCAATCCAAGAGAGATACTTAGTAGGATACGCACTCGCAGCCAAGAAACAGCATAGTTTCATCCAGCCTTCTTTGATCGAACACTCGAGGCAACGAGGCATTGATCTGGTCAAGCTTGATCCGACGAAACCGCTGTTGGAGCAAGGGAAGCTTGATTGCATAATCCACAAGCTCTATGATGTGTATTGGAAGGAGAATCTTCATGAGTTTCGCGAGAAATGTCCTGGTGTTCCTGTAATCGATTTGCCTGAGGCTATCGAGCGGTTGCACAATAGGGTTTCGATGCTTGAGGTGATAACTCAATTGAGGTTTCCTGTTTCAGATAGCGAAAAATTTGGTGTTCCGGAGCAAGTTGTTGTCATGGATTCGAGCGTTTTGAGCGGCGGAGGAGCTTTAGGGGAGCTTAAGTTTCCGGTGATTGCTAAGCCGTTGGATGCTGATGGGAGTGCGAAATCTCACAAGATGTTTTTGATATATGATCAGGAAGGGATGAAGATATTGAAAGCTCCGATTGTGTTGCAGGAGTTTGTGAATCATGGTGGTGTGATCTTTAAGGTCTATGTGGTTGGAGAGCATGTGAAATGTGTAAAGAGACGATCTTTACCTGACATCTCTGAAGAGAAGATTGGGACATCAAAAGGGTCTCTTCCCTTTTCACAGATATCGAATCTGACTGCTCAAGAAGACAAGAACATAGAGTATGGTGAGGATAGGAGCTTAGAGAAAGTGGAGATGCCTCCATTGAGTTTCTTGACTGATCTAGCAAAGGCCATGAGGGAATCAATGGGTCTCAATCTCTTTAACTTCGACGTGATTAGGGATGCCAAAGATCCTAATAGGTACCTTATAATTGATATTAACTACTTTCCTGGATATGCTAAGATGCCTTCGTACGAGCCTGTGTTGACGGAGTTCTTCTGGGACATGGTCACAAAGAAGAATCATGTCTGAGGAAAAGTCTACCAAATTTGAATCTCTGTTAGCAGGAACATTTGTTGCAACTGCCATTGCAAGCATATCAATTGGTTCTGGCCTATGGTGACTAGCTGCTCTGCTAATTTTCATTTGGATTCTTAAACTTGTGGTTTTTTTTTAATATTATTTAGTTGTTTCTCTTTCGTTTACTTCCAAGTTTTTGCAAGGCCTTGTTAAGTATGCATAACTGTTGCTTCTCTTGAAATGCATTGGATCTCCAAATTCTTGCTCATTTACTCTCTTCTTAACTATTGGTAATACTAATAGTGTAGGCTGTGACTTCTCTGCCAAGCTTTAATGGTACATATTAGCCTAAAGTTTGTCAAGGATGAGGTAGATGATTGATGAAATGCCTTATATATATATTTTTCGCCAATTTGAGGTGTAAGTGAGTGGTAACCTTCCCTCTATAATGCTTTTATATTGTCTATATTCTAAACCTGGAGATTGTTTGAAATCATCTTTAATGAGGTATGTGATTGTCTAAATTTCAGCATGAATCTCTTGGAATGATTTTTCTCCCTGATAAAGCAAACTTGTTGTATGTTCACTTCTGGATGTTAAGATCCTCATATAAGATGTTTAGATGACTCACATGAGATAAAACTGAATCTAGAGACTTTTGTCAGATTCTTAGTGGGATGTCCTGAGGTGGATGTGCTGAGAATATAGGTTCCTAGTTTCACGCAAGTTTTGATAATCCAAAGGTTAAAACCACTGCTTTTAGCTTCTCCAGAATCGTATACTCTGATTTGATGTGTGCATCATATGCATATTCCTAACTACACAGACATACTATATGAATGTGTATGTATTCTTATTGGGGTTGGCAATTATGCTTGAACAACTTGGGTGAAGCTGATAAGATGATTCTGGACAAATTTGATATTCTTTCTTAAATTCTCAATTTCCGAATAAAAAGCAAAGGTGATGACTATACCAATGATAAGTGTTAGTCAATGATTGGTTTGGTGAAATCAGCTAGTGAATGACCGGATACTTTCGAACATTTGATTGCCTATTTTTTTTTTTTTAAGTTGTGAGCTTATACCATTGAAGTGGATTGATATGTGTAACAACTTAACAGGAATAGACTAAAGTTGTTATCGCAGTGGCCGAAAAATCCTATCACTACTACAGCGCCGGGCAGGGCTGCGCCAAGAACCAAGCTGGTCCTAACCTTCAAAACGGCGACATTTACTCTTTATGTTTCATTTTATCCAAAAGACGACGAGACGACCCAACTTGTTGTTTTCTTCCTCTTGAGCTTTGAAGACGAGTCGTGACAAACTTAATTCACGACCACAGGAAGACGGAATTATTGGTAAATGGAAAAAGTATTCCAATGTAAGCAAACGATTATTATGAAAGCAGAGCTAAAGGAGCTAGTGATAGGTTAGAGATATTATTCGCGTGTTGGCTATTGCATACGTAATAATCAATATTGGGCTTTTTATTCTATACTAAGTAGACCCCGTCGAGGCAACATTTATGTGTCTGTCTGTTTGTTTATAAGAAAATACATAGTGGTGAGGGTTGTTTTCATGACCTCCTCAAGGTCTCTTCTTGCCTCAATTGGTCTACCATTTTATTGTTTTCAATACATCCATTTGAACTGCTTTTGTTCTATTTATATGATTAACGCGATCTGATTAATCATCTTACACAATAATCGTCGATATATGCCATTCAATTTAGAATTGAGTGTTTCATCGATTCCGTATTTGTTTTTGTAACCATATATATATTCAACAGCAATAATTACGTGACAATAAGCATTTCATCATCTGGACTCTCTCTAGGTTGGACTGTCCATGCATTTAGCCTCATGCAATTTCTCAAAAAAAGGTATAAATTTTATAAAATTCATTCATCACTTTCTAAAATTTATATACATGCATACTCAAAAAGGTCTGCGTAATAGTCCTTCTCATAATATTGACCTCTACCGTATAGTCGGGCTTTGAGAAGGTAAATCGAAGACTTAGTTACGCAATATATTCGACCATGGAAGTCTTCGTTTTAACCAACTCTTTTCATTTTTAGTTATCTTCCTAACCTAATTAAAAAGTACATGCGTAAGGTGAAATATTGGGTATTACGACTCACTCTGTTTGGTTAGTTTTATCCCAAACCACTGCATTCGTTGTATACGTAACTTTTTCCAAGTAAAAAATGTATATAAGTTTTTTTCAAACCGCATAGTTTAACTTTTTCTTTATGTTTATGAAACATAATGTTGTACAAAGTTGACGGTACCATCCTACTAACTAGTTGAATTACTAAGTTTAAGGTTTCCAGAATATGTATTATTTCTGCGTATATATGCATATATATAGCAATGTAACGTGCAAAATCGATCGTTTTAGTTAGGTCTTTTTTCAAGAAGTTAGGTTTGACTCATACACAAAAAGATAATATATACTGTCATCAGGCCAGTAATTATCATCAGAAAGAAACGGGTCATACTGATGCATATCGGAGTTATTTATAGATACAAAGTTTACTTGGTTCTTCAATATATGTGTGACGTGTGTATTATTACTTTTGTTGTGTTGGTTTATGAGTTTTTGGAGAAACTCAAGTACTTACTTAAGCGAATTTTGTCCTTTAATATTTTTTTCAGTGAATGTCAATTTGAGCATTATAAAGAATACAAGTCTTTGATTTTTTTTGTTTGCTGTTTAAAGTTTTGGGTTTGCGTAAAAGTAAAAATAATAAGAATTGAATGTGAGTGGTTTAATTGTTTTACTCGCTAGGCGAATTTCAAAGATTCTGAATTAACCTAGATCACGATTAAAAAGATTAGTAATCTGTGTTAGTACGTACCTGGTATCTAATTGCCTTTAATAAATTGATTACTGGCCAAAATTGGTAATGTAAAACATATGAGTTTATGACTTATGATGAGAAATAATTTTCGAAGATATATAAATAACCAAGAAAAGCATATATGATTCAAGAAAAGATTATGTCCTAAACTAAATTAAAAACCTTAAGGTGTTTGGTTAGCGGAATATCAACTGTAGCACTGTTGTCTCCTTGTGATTAGTTGGAAACTTCTTCCGTACGATTTCTTCATCTGTTTTCTATACTGGCTGTTATTGTAAGTAGAAATTTGATAGATTACAATTATTTTTTCTTAAGAAATGTTCAAATTTGATTACTATATATCCAACAAGTCAAAAGAATATAATTAGCTGCAGCTGGGCTGGGTTATATATAAACTAGCTAGCTATAGTAGTGTATAATTAGAAAGGGTTATACAAATTAATTAAGGTGACAAATATATATATAATGTAATACATGCAATTAACGTCAACGTCGAAGCAATAAGAATGGTTTTAGGGACTAAATTAACGTCGTAGAAACATCTAAAAAGAGCGATAAAAACAAAACAAAAAGTGTTAAGAAAATAAGAAAATTAATAAGTTTAGTCGTTAGAATTTAGAAGAGTTAGGGTTTTCACGGGTCCCAGGGTTAATGTTTGCGTGACTTGATGTGCTTAAAACTAAATTTACACCAATAATCAACCACCTTTTCGATCGAGACGTTCTTTTTTTTTTTTTTTTCATTTCTTTTCAATTATGGTAATATATATATAGCAGTGTTTATATATATATGAATATTTACTATTCGTAGTACTAAATTCGTGTTTTAAAATTTATAGAGATAACTTATAGATTTAACCCATATCATGAGAAATGAAATTTAATATTTTAAGTATTAGCTTTCATATTCAAATTAATGGAATGTAAAAGTGTAAAATTATATGCATTAATTATATTTATATAAAGCTTTAATTATTCTCATCGATGATTCCTGCAAAGTGCAAACACCAGCTCTGCATGCATGGCTCGTGAATAATATATAAGAAATAAAGGAATCGTAGTTTTTCTAGGTATAGAATAAAAATGAAGATGATCGAGATTTGTAATTATTGATAAATGATACTCTTTTGCCAACTGTTTTATTGATCAAGAACACGATATATTCAATGATGAATGAATTGACTTCAATATATATACTTCTTTTGTTTGTTTGTTTATACGTATTATGATATGTTGTTGAGTTACGTGGCATGGTGTGGATCATTTGTTGACTAATGACCAGTAATGCATACTGTTGTCGACACTGTTTCTTGCAAAAAATGTTGTAATGTATAATACGATATATATCAAATACAATATACACAATACTATATATAATTTAACGTCTGATGAAACAAGTTTAACGTATCCACGTGGAAACCTAATTTATATATGTTGGTACGAATAGGTTCCATGTACGCATATTTTTAAAAGGGAGAAATGACAAACTTATATATAATTGAAACATAATCAATTAAATGGGAGAATCTTGAAAAATTGCTTTCATTAATTACTTAAAACACTAATTAATGAAATATCAAATCAAAAAAGTTTTGCATCTCTATATTTTTCTAGCACAAAAAGAAAAACCTAGATCATATATAACCACTAATTAGTAATTTCGTGATTTGTGTAGTATTTTTTTTTTTTTTGAATTACCACTTAAAAGGTATGCAATATGACAGAGAAGAAGGATAACAGTGTATGGTTGAATTTTTTTTTTTTTGGCCTAAACCCAAATGGCTAAGTTTCAAGTGAAGAGGAAAACAAACTGAACTATTTTTTAAGATCTTAGTTTAATTTAGTTTTCTGTTAGGAATACTTCATTACAAAAAGCTATGATGATAAGTATATATGTACATATCCATAATACTTAATATTAGTTTTCGTTTGTAAGAATTTTTTTTTTTAAAAGGGCTTAAATTAATATACAAACTGCCTTTTGTCAACATATGGATTAGTTGCAGCAACTTTTGTGTACCTATAGCTACATTGCTTCACAAACTTGATCATCTTCTCTTCTCTTCCTTGATTTTTCTTCTTCTTACAATTACATTTTGATAACTTTCCACAAGGACATTTTCGTCATTCTCAGGTCAGCAAAGTCAAAAGCTAAACTAAGATCTTCTCCGTCCGACAAGATACAAGACACAAAAGCCCTATATAAATGCTAAGATCACACACACACACACTTAGCCTCATTCACTAAAGATTATTTTGATCTCCTTCATCAAAATCTTTCTCCCTTCAACGTGCTCTTCAACAGGTTCGACGATACATATACATGCATGCATATACGTACATATTTTTCTGCTAGCTCATACACACGTTAACAAGTTCAAATATAATCATGAATTCAATTACGAGTCATAAGTTTGCAATCTTTATACTTTATCTCTTAGATCGATGCAAGTCTATACTTATGCGATTGAGTATTTATTCAAGATTACTTTCTTACTTAAAAAATATTTTTGTTGTATAGATGGGACGATCACCATGTTGCGATGAGAATGGATTAAAGAAAGGGCCATGGACACAAGAGGAGGATGAGAAACTGATAGTTCACATTCAAAAACATGGCCATGGAAGCTGGAGAGCTCTTCCGAAGCAAGCTGGTTTGAACCGATGCGGGAAGAGTTGTCGATTAAGATGGACTAACTACTTGAGACCTGACATTAAGAGAGGAAATTTCACAGAAGAAGAAGAACAAACTATTATTAACCTCCATTCCCTTCTTGGAAACAAGTAATGAATTTGCTTTTTTCACTTTATATATAAGTCTTTACTTTTTTTTTTTCTTTCTAAGTCAAAATCCTTTTAATTATATCTCATAGGTTGTGTGGTCTAAAAAGTTAGTGTGAAACGAGCTAAGATGGATCGAGTTTATAACTAGAATCAAGAGTAGTCGAATATATGAAATATATAAGTTTTACATATATATTAGTATATGGTTTATGGATGAAGAATATATACATTTACCTACTACACTGGTTTTCTCTAGGTGCATACGTCTGTAGCCGTTTTTTCAATCTTGAAAACGAATTCTTGTTATGACCATAGCAAATCAATATTAGGTATTAATTAGTCGTCTTAAACTAATCCACTATGATAATATTATCAGTATGATTATCTTTAATTTAGTGTATGATTTTTTTTCAAAGGTGGTCGTCGATAGCCGGTAATCTTCCCGGGAGAACGGACAATGAAATAAAAAACTATTGGAACACACATTTGAGAAAGAAACTTCTCCAGATGGGGATTGATCCAGTGACCCATAGGCCAAGAACTGACCATCTAAATGTTCTAGCTGCTCTCCCGCAGCTTATGGCCGCCGCCGCAAACTTCAACAGCCTCTTGAATCTCAATCAAAACGTGCAGTTGGATGCAACAAGTCTGGCTAAAGCTCAATTGATACACAATATGATTCAAGTCCTTAGCAACAACAACAACACCAATAATCCTTCTTTTTCTTCATCAACCATGCAAAACAATAACAACCTCTTTGGCCAATCTTCTTACTCGGAGAACCAAACTATATTTGGTCAGTCTCAAAGCTTTTCTAATATTCTTGATGAGAACAATCATGATCATGATGATTTGATGGTGAAAAGCCAAATTGTTGATCACCCTTTGGATTCTTTAACTTCCGGCCCCATACAACCCGATTTTCACGATGATCATAATTCACTCCCTCTTTTAGTTCCTGCTTCTCCTGAAGATTCCAAACAACCCATGATCAAGAAAAATGACATCGGAAATTATCATCATCATCCTGATCATACTACAAATCCTTCATCATCAAATTCAACGTTCACACAAGATCATCATCAGCCATGGTGTGACATTATTGACGATGGCGCAAGCGATTCTTATTGGAAAGAGATAATAGAGTAAGTCCTCTCGATTAATTACTCTTCTACATAAATCTTGCATGTATGCGATTCTTAGTTATCACATGAGAGGGTTTGGCTAGTCTAATGGTTTAATTCTCCATTTTGCAGGCAAACGTGTTCGGAACCATGGCCATTTCCTTAATAGTAGACAAGATTGGAAAATAATTAAAAGAGAGAATACTTCATAATTTTATTTGTTGTCGATAGAGTTAAAAACATATTTGTTGTCCACCAATCTTTACAGTTTGTTTTTTTACATAATTAAGTCCATGTGTGGTAAACATTGATCTTGTACAAATTTAATTAATTACCTTACAGTATTAGATACAAAGTATTCGTGTTTGTTGTAATTACTATAACATACATCTCCGTTATATATTATTTTATGAACAAATACAAACGTTGTTTTCTTTTCTCAGAGTATATATAAACATGCACAAACGCAAATCTTTTCTTCCATTTGGATTTTAAATATCAAAAAAATAACTGGAGAGTAAGTAAACATAATGTTGACACGTAAACGCATACGCAAATGCAAGAAAAAAACAAACAAGCTTGTGATGTATTTTATATATTAGTCAACATGTAAGAACAAAACAGATTCCTTGGCTCTCCCATGCCGAATGATCAAATAAAATATGATTACTTTTGGATAAGAAATATATAATATTTTTTTTGTTTGTTTTACCAAATATAATTGGAAGATTAAAAGATTTAGTTGGCGATGGGTAAGAAGAAGTGAACTACAAAATATACTCTCGAAAGTGACACAATCTTGTTTTGACACTTTTGACTTTAATAGGAGACAAAACAGAGATTAATTGAATAAAAGTTATAGTTACATAGCTTACGCTACATGTCTCGTGGGATAGAACATCTTGGCACTATTTTTTAATCTTGCGGCCGAAACTAAACGATGACGACTCATAAACATTTTTTTTGGTCAACCGACTCATGAAGAAGGAATCCCTTGATATTGAATACTATCAGTCAAAGGAAACATAATTATCAATTTTAATTCAAGTTAAACACTCAAGCACATTTCTGATTTGGAGGTGTGACAGGGAAATATAAGGAGAAACATGTGTTAGCGATTTCATTAATTTATTTTAACAAGAAAAGAACTTAAATTACTTTCGAGAAAATAAAAATGCCAACGGTTATGGACCTTATGGTTTATCTCTGTCTGAATCAAAAACTCGAGATCTTTTGAATCATTTCCTGCTAAAAGAAGTTTGATTACAGAACTGAAACCAAACCCATGCCATTTTTGGCAACTTCATCAAAATATCATCAGTCTCCGCATGGATCTATATATTGAGCTATGTCTTCTTCTAAAGACTGTAACAGAGACGTAATCAGAATCCTGAAAAAGAGTTTACCAGAGCCAAATCGATGTGAAGCAAAGACGCAAGCAAGATTATCTGAAAGTGTCCTTCAAGGCTTTGGTCTCTTTGTTTGTGTGTTCGAGTTACCAGGCTCCAATTTCCGCTTTATTCCCAAGAAGTGCTCCACCTGAAACGTTTTAAGGCAAAAGATCAATAATTATCCTGGATCAGGCATCTTATTAATAAGTTGTTGAAGAGGAATGTATTTTTTTTTATCTCAGATCATGTAACCTTTGTGTCACCAAGCATTGGTGTTAAGCTTCCTGGAATATCCTTCTCAACTGTCGCAAACCCACTCTGAGGATCACTAGTTTGTCTATAAAATATAACAAACAAGTGTTAGTTCAAAGAAACTGAGCGTCACTTCTCAGTGATGCCTAAAACTAAAACTGAATGATAAAGCAAATATATACCCTGGTTTGACATGGCCACTGAGGACAAGGTAAGGAGTTTTCAGTTGAGCTTGAGCCTCTCTCATTCTTTGAACAGATTGCGATGGTGTGTCTGAGTTTTTCATTTGCTTTAACTTGAGCTCTTCCTGGTACTGTTTCATTCGTTTCTCTTCCTTCATTTTTCCAGGTCCCTTCCCGTGGAATTTGTGAGAGAGTAATCGAAAGGCTTCTTTTGGAGTTAACTGTTAAACAACATGAAATTTGAACATCGATTATTTTACAAATACACGCAAGGACGAGTTTAATAAGAGTGAGAAGCAAAGCTTGAGAACACTTACAGTTCTACCAAACTCGTCAGTTCTCTCAATCCGGATGTCTGCGAATCTATCTTTAGATTCTTTACTTCCTTCATCATCCACAATACCCACAAGCTTGCTCTTTTTTTTGTCCATATTTCTACCACCCCAGTCGACCTTCTCCTTTAGGGTTCCTCGGTCTTTAAGAAGCTTCAATGCACCAGATAATCCTTTTCCAACCGCAACCTCATGTATAGTTTCATCAGGAGTTACCTCTTTGGTATCTGATGAATCATCTGCTTCATCCATATCAGTATCTTTTACTTCTGTCCACCCATCAGGATGCTCTTCCTTTACATCAACAGGAGCTTTGGGTGCTTCATCTTCTTCCATAAAAACATCTTCGCTTTCAGGCTTCCGCACAACTGAAAGGCCATAACAATAGATCAAAAACTCTATACCACTTCTAACCACTAAGCACAGTTTTGTTTAAGTGATCCGCAGGTAGGAGAACTATTTGCAGACAAGTCTAACCCCATGCATTCAATTAGTATATGCATATGTGTAAGAGAGAGTGCCGTGTATGACACCAACTAAATGTTTCAAATAATGTGGGAAGTACTATTCAGATCAATATAATAGAGGCATAACAGAAATAACAGTGTAAAAGTGTCAGAAGATGATTGAAACTTTACCTTCATTACGCTGAAGACCCCAGACAAAGTCTCCCATCTCTGTGAAAACTACTGTATTTTCTTGTGTTTCATCCCCAGTGGTGCTATTCTCATCTGTTGTTTGATTGGTGCTAGAAGCCACAAGATGTACAACTGCCTGAGGACCAGATCCAGCTTCCTCTTTCTTAATGAGAGCTAACCTCCTAGCTTTCTCTAACGATTTATAAAGATCTTCAGCATCATCTGCCAACACCATACTCTCATCTTCATCTCTTTTAATAGGCTGAATTAGTTCCCTTCGGAGTTGACTGGATGCCTCATCAGCTTTAGCAATGGCTTCCTGATAGGCATTGCTCCGTTTTTCATACTCCATTCTTTCTTTCTCTTCTTGCATGGCCTGCCTTTTGCCATCTTTACGAGAACCAAGATCTTCAGCTCCGATTCCCGATGCAATAGCTTCTGCTTCAAGCAAGCTTATGTCCAATTTATCCTTTTTCCGCAATTGTTTCTTTTTCTTTGGTTTTTTAAACTTTAGCATTTCTTCAGGTGAGAAGTAATCTGATGTGACCTTTGCTGATGAGTTAAGGTCTTCAAATGTATTTGTTGTCTGACCCTGAATTCTCTTACGCAGCTGATAGGTAGAACATGAAAGACAATAAATTCCATTAGTGTATACTAACTAGTTACTACGATCCACTTAATATTAAAAAAAGGTTAGGAAGAATAGTACCTCCTCCAGCTTCTTCTCAGCTTCACCAGTGAAACGACCCTTTGCATCCAAAAAGACCCCCTAAAGACAAAAGCAGTAACAACAATTTATACAATGGAGTGCCTATATTTCTGGAAATTGAGAAATCCGGTAGAATGAGTAACTGACCTCATCAGTAGCGGGCTCATCATACTGCGGAAGCATCTTCTTTTCTGCCCCGGGATCATCATTAAACCTAATAATCAATAACATGCCATGTTTCAGTCTTAAGCAACACATATATGCTCATCTATCTAAATGCCGTTGAAATATTAACTTACTTATCATCATATATTCCTTTTTTCTTTTTGGCTGCTTCGTAAGCTTCATTCCGACGCTTCTGTTCTCCAATTTCCACGTTTTCTAGCATGTCAATCTCTGCCAGAATAGTTGCAAATCTAGTTTACAGACCCTCATATCAACTATGCTGATAGCATAAATACAAGAGAGCATAAAAAGATACTAACCATTGTTAACGTCTCCATCAGCAAGGACACTTTGGTCTTTTAGTGTCAAGATAACTGCTCCACCTTCCACCACTTTCTCCAAACCATGTAGAACTTTGACACCTGATAGATGCCCTGTAACCAGAATATGTCAAGATAAATCATCAACCAGAACGCATCACATGAAAAACTGGATTTAGAAAAAAAAAAAAAATGGGATTCTATGGTATGATAGAATACACGTTTTACATGATTAGTTTTTTATTTTGACGATTTAAAGTTAATGGTGAAAGAACTCGAAATGAAAACATACCGCCATCCTCGCCATCTTCATTTCCACCTTGATTAAGATTGTCCTGAACAGATATAAGATATGATTAGATTAATAATGTCAAATAAAAGGAGGTTATGGAGAAATAAAAGGATACAATATGTCCAAGGAATGGAGGTAACACCTGCTCTTCAAATATTCTGGAGAGCTGCTGTGCTCTTTGCTTCTCAGCATTTCTTTTTTCCTCAATCTTACGGCTCCTTGCAACCCATGATAGAGCATCAGAAGCATCTTCAGCTTTCTTCTTTCTTTCCTCTCTCATCCTATGGAAGAGAACACAAATCTTTTTAATTCTTATACTACCCGTACATCTAGATGTCATATAACAAACGAGAAATATGCAGAGCCTTGGACCTTATGAGTAATGACACAGTACTTTGTAACAAGACAAAAGATTATCATAAGATATACAAAAACAATACTAGTAGTAAATCATACTAATTAGTAACCAGTAAACTAAACAGCAGCACTTCTGGGATAGAATCAATATTCGCAAAGAGATGTTCTAATCCTTTATATTAGGTGTTAGAGTAGGTAATTATAAAATACGGTCACAGGCTCACAGCATCAAAGAAACAAAACGAGCGCAAGAAATATAGGATACCCAGAAAATCAGTCTATCCATAAATCATGGAAAGGCAAAATTTTCTCAACCATATTATATAAAACACTTGATATCAAATTTCAAAGATTGAATAGCAAGAATCACTTACTTCAAAATGCGATTCTGAAGTTCCATTGCAGATGCTTCTTTGCCACTTGATGTAACATCAACATTATCGCCACCTTCATTTAGACCTCTGTTGTCAAAATGTTCATATCTTTCTGCAGTTTTTTGAGTCTCGTCATCATCTTCATGACCTTTCTTGCTCACTCTCTCCTTCACTCTTGACCTATCCTTGTCTTTTTCTCTTTCCCTCTCATTTTCTCTATCTTTATGTTTATCTCTTTCTTTTTCCTTCTCCTTTTCTATTACTCTTTCCCTGTCTCTATCCCTATCTCTGCTCTTTTCTTTCTCCCTCTCTTTATCTCTACCTCTAGAGATCTCCTTCTCAGTGTCTCCCTCTCTATCTCTTTTCCGATCCCTCTCTTTCTCTTTATCCCTACGGTGATCCTTTTCCCTTTCACGCTCCTTATCCCTGTTCTTTTCTCGTTCATAGTCCTTTTCTTTATCCTTGCTCCTATGATCCTTAGCTTTCCTCCTTCCATCTCTGTGTTCTCTAACAGGAGAACCCTCGTTTTCAGCTCTCTCTTCTCTGCTTTCATGCCTTGATTTAGACTTTTCAACTTCCATCTTCAAACGACTACATGAAAACCAAGAACTCAATCAAGACCTAATCACCAAATGGAACAGCTCAGAAACAACACTTACAATGGCTGCAGACTAGAATGAGCAAGACGAGCAAAAAACTACTATTCCTGCAAATTGATAATCAGAACCAGCTACATGTGAATTACTCCAACTAAGTACCGGTGAAGATTATTAGTTTGACAAACGTTTCCCAACATCCCAAACAACACAATTAACGAGTAAAACCCTAACCTAAGACGAATTTCATTAACATTGGGGAAAAAGGTAAAATCAAATCCTGGTTCTGGTTATACCACGAAGTATAATACTGGAGGATAAACGGGAAAGGGAACAAGGTCAAGCAATACGATATTCATCGGATACAGAACGTAAACATCCGCAGAGAAAGCAAAAGTGCATCAACATCCAATAGACTTACCTCGAGATCAAGCCTTCAGTGGAAAGTACAACTGAGATATTGGATCCACGGACAAAGAAGGTTGAAAACAATCAGGAATTGCAGGAGGAATTTCCAAGGGTTTACAGAAAAATTGCGAACGTACGCCGACGAATAGCAGATTAAGAAGAGAAAGAAGCCTTAGTAACTGTAAAGAAAGTGAGAAGCTAATGCTTCAAGCTAGAGAGCTGTAGCATACAGCAGACGATCGCAAGTTCGCCGTGGAAAGAGACGGAGAGACTCTGGTGGCGACGAGAGGAGAACGATTGTGCAAAAGAATAAATGGAAATAAGTGAAGATATACGTGTTTATATATTATTCCGGTTAAATCTTAGTCGGTATAATTCTGAACCGGTTAACCAAATTAGTTTAGTGTAAATATATCCAAAGAAAATTCTCATGACCGCACCGGTTTATGGAAGACTCAAAAGTCAAAACCAGTTTTTTTATAGTCCTCAAAAAAAGCTTTGAAAAGATTGCCATTTTCTACATAAACTTCCTGAATCTGCATAATGTAGTATCCTTCTTTGTTCACCATTTCTCACCCACCGGCCAAAGCAGAGTTCTGAAACTGCAATTGTGACTAAATCATTGCACTTTTAGTTCTGAGGTAACCAGAAACCAGATATTTATAAAACATATTCTTGGCAATGAAAGGCTACTTTAGCATTCAAGAGAAGACAGAGTAGCTAAGATTAGGAGCTAATCAGTGGACATGGCTTCAGCGCCATCAGCCATTGTTTCCTCCGACATATTCCTCTGCATTTCTTCCACCATACTCTTCTGTTCGTCCTCCATTGTCTCTTGCAACTCATCCACCTGTACATACAAATTTTCACAAAACCAAAAACAAACAAGTTAGAATTTAGCAAAAACATTACAAGGAAACTCGAGAAAGGCAAACTTTTGTTTAGAATCTTTGCTGTAAAATACGATGAAACATGTAAAACCGACATACCACATGCAACAACAATGCAAACTGCTTCTTCCTTAGCTCGAGAAGTCTCCAACTTGCGGTATTCTCGGCCTCGAGTTCTGCAATCTCCTTATTCAGTTCATGTATAACCTTCTGTGTCCCTGACTCGGTGGCTGAGCAGAGATAAGTTTCCTAATGGCTTCACACTCCTCTTTATGCTGTCTCTCTATTTTACTCTCTTCAAGCTGTTTCTTAAGGTCTTCTATATCAGCTTGTGCCTGCACTATCTGCCTATTTGTCTCACCTTTAAGCTCGTTGAAGTTATCTTTCTCCCTAAGATTCGCAGCAACAACCGCTTGGCTCTTAAGAAGAGGAATCTCAAAAGCGGAAAGCTCCTGTAAAAAAGCTTTGGCGAGCCTACCGCAGTCACCGTAGTTATCTTCTTCTTTGTCTACCTCAATAACGAAAGAAGTGAATTTCTTTTGAAGCTTCTTCAACGGAGGTTCGCCTCTGGTGGTAGTCGTGCGTGTGAGAAGCCTATTTCTTATAATTTTGTCATCTTCTAACGGATCAAAGGCGTAATTAGCTGCTATTGTCTCAGACCTACCAGAGACAATCCTCCTAGCTCTCACAGACATCTTTAACTACTTGATTCTTGTTTTTCACTCAAATCTGCAGAACATACACATATCATGAGCTAAGCAAACATGATAAAAAAATTTCCCAATTTCTGACCATGCATTTATCAGAATCATATAAATAAATCCATGTAAGCTAAAAAAAAAAGTCAACAATGAGAACACACTAATGTCTAATACTCTCGATTTACCTAGGAGTTAACAGAACCGAACTAAAACATTCGAACTACTAATCGCAGTGAGAGATAATCTTTCACGTACTTTAACCGGAACCCAAGATCCAGGAGCCTCTTCTTCTACGGTCAAAATTCCAAAAACGGATGAAGTGTGAACCCTAATCCGATGTTTCCCGGTTCTTTCCCTTTCCCTCGTTCTTCAATTTGCTCGTTTTTGTTTTTTCCCCTTCTCTAATCTCTATTGAACTTTCATTTTTTTTGGTATGATAATCCCTGTTCTTTTTAAAAAAAATTACAATATACTAGAAAAGTTTTGGTCTTGAGATTCCAAAATGGTTAATTCCTACCTAGGATGTTAAATATGGGCTTTGGCTCAGACTGATTTCGATTTTTCGGATAAACTTAAAAGAAGTATTACCCACCCCATCTAGATGTTTTTTAAAAACTCATTTCGATTTTTAGAATAGCAGATTTCCAGTTCAGTTCAAATTTGGTCTGGTTTGTAATTTGTTCAAACATCTCTTGTTAACTCTATGTCATGTAAAATAGCTGGATAGACCCAATTAGAGCCAAAGCGAAGGTGTTCATGATGAAGACGAATCCGGTTTCTAAAGAAGAAAGTTAGGGTATTGTATTTGTAATTTAAGTAATACACATATGAGCTTATCCTAGTTTTCGCTACAAAGCACAAAGCTATTTTTCAACAAAGCTATAACTAATGTATAAAGACTTTTCAGTGGTTTGAATTTGAAACCCTCTCCCAAAGAAAAGTGTCTTCAACTATCACAAAATATTTACATTTTTATTACATTATTATTCTACACAGCACACACAAGAGGATCATAACCTTAATGGAAGACATTGATATGAATGATTTTACAGAGTCTACGAATTGGAGACCGACGACACTAAACATAATCGTACCCGGATGATACTCTTTCGGATGCAAGGTTTCGTTTGGTTTGAGTGGGTAAGAGACACCGCGTGTTATCTTTGCATTTAAGCCATTTCGAGCCTTTATCTTCATGGTTAATCGTCAGCTTTGATGCGACTGTTTTGATTCCACTCCTCATGTAATTCAGAACCAACACCGCAAGATCTCTGCAATGCAGCCATGATTCAACGATAACCCCATCTATGAAGAAACCGCAAAGAAACATCACAGCAAAAAGAATTTAGAATGCAAAAAATACTTGTGTTTTGTACATACAAGGGTGAGCAAGGAGAGCGAGAACCGTTGATAAAGTAGACAAACAGGTAAGAATCGAAATGCTGCCCATTGATTAAGTAGAATCCGTGTAATCTCCTTACACATCTGAAAGACATTCTTTTGTACAGTCGAATTGCAGGATTGTTGTGTGCAATCACATGAAGGTAAACACCACGACACACAGGGATACTAGAAGCGTATTTGACGACCTCATTAATAAGTAACTTAGCTGCATAAAAAAGTTGCAGAACTTAATATTATTAACAAAACCAAGCAAAATAAGAGAAGAATCAAAGATCCATGTCATTGGTTTACTACATGGGTTCAGAATCATAATTAATACCTATTCCCCGTTTTCTGTATGTTTCTACAACTCCAAGTGTTAGGATGTACACCAATGTCTCCTCTCCCTTTGATGAGTCATATCTTATTAGATCTGATATCTGTGCAAGGCATAGATAACTATCAATACATAAACGGAAAAAAAAATAGTCCTTGACTCGTTATATTAATCGAACTGAGAACAAGCAAGTTGAATTATAATAAAGAAGTCACAAAAATGGATCCATATGATGTTTAGGAAGTTTAGTCAGATACCCATCTTATGAACGTGGCTTAACAGTTCATGCTTAAACATAGGACATTACGAAAATCTAAACTTTACAACTTGTTACTTGCTGTACAAAATTATTAGGAAATATTAGTATAAAACCGAAAGGCGAAGAACTAAGAGAAGACAATGCTTAAAAGTTAAAACCCATGTGGTAAACATACGACTAGACAAGCTTCAATGAAAAACTTAAACCTGCTGAATTTGTAATGATTTACAAGAACCTTGTAAGAAATACATCTCGTGAAACCCTTTCAAACATTCACAATCTACACTATACAGAACCTTGCAGCTTCTTTACAAAATCCAAAGACCATTCAAAACAAGCTTCAATCATAGCTCAAAACCATTAACAACTTTAAGCTTTTTTCTCCAATAATAAGAAACCTGTTTCAAACATTCATAATCTACACCTGATAAGAACGTGCAGCTTCTAAACGAAACCCAAAAACCACTAAAACCAAGCTTCAATGATAATTAAAAACGTAAAAAATCCATTTCTGACATTCAAAATGTACACTTGAACAAGACCTTGCAGCCTAGTTTACAGAAGCTAAAATAAAGCTAAACGAGAAAGGAAGACAATATTCGAAAACTCACTTCGCTTTCTCTAGCAAGCACGATTTTGGCAGTGACAAATCCAATAAGTTCCTCGGAATGACCATCAGGGCGGCTCCGATCAACAGCAGCCCAAGAGACGATATCACCTCCGTTGACAACATTCTGAAAAAACTCAGATTCATACCTGAACAAATCAAATCAAATGCTTTGATAAAACTTCCAAAAAAGGGAAAGTCAAATCCAAAAACTAGATTTAGAATAATAATATCAAAGGTAAGTTAATTAAAAATTGTACCTGATAGGGAATATATCTCGATGGATTTGCTCCAAACGTTCTAAATCACAAGGGTTTATTGGCCTGAAGCAAATACTTGGACGACGAGCGATTTTGGGTTCCTCCATTGATGAATTCTCCACGAATCCACGAGGAAACCGCGACATTTGATCGAGATGTTTAAGACTCAAACAACTTGGAATTGTAGATTTACGACACTTTTCATTTGAGGAAAAATCCAGCTACAGATCAAATCGGCCTCCGACCAGTCTGTCTGAATCGGATCCGGGTGGGTTAGGGTTTCCAGAATCCGAAGATTGGGGGGCTTTGTTGATCTTTCGAAGAAACGACTTTTGCTTCCTTGGCCGTGTTTCCCCCACATCGTTAATGGGTTAAAGCGAAGCTTCATTCTTCGGATCACAACACCTCACGTGCCTTCCGACAATCAAGCACGTGCTTCTTCTTCACTACTATTCTCCCTTTCCTTTGACATTATTTTGTAGTAAAACTTTGGTTTAGTCTAGTGCCAGGTATCGGTTCGACTTCGAGAAGATGGAGCCATATTATTATCATGACGATAATTTCTTTTTATCATCCTGCTATTTCCAAATATTGACATAGAAACACGTCACAGACATACAATTATGATTATAACATGTCCTGAACATGGATCAAGGATTAATAGTTTGTATTCTACACATGTAAATACATAATCTTCATCTCTACTCAATTAAACGCCGTTCAAAAATCTGTGATTAAGAACAGCTTCCGCCATTGGCCGCTTCCGATGGTCAGCGTTCAACATTGCCTACCAAAACACCACACACACAGACTATATTGGTCAAAGGACCATAACTTTCCAAATGTAGATATATGCAGAGATAGTCATAGGGACTATATACCTGGAGTAATTCCCAACCAGCTTTATCACCAAGATCAAGAAACTTAACAGCTTCTTCCAGGCGTTCATCGGCTAAACAGTACCTGTATAACACATCAGTGAGGTTTTTTTAACTCGGAGACTTGGAGGAACAAACGATTGAATGTATACAACGTCTCTTTGGTGCTAAATAAAATGCTTTATTTAAGCTTCTAACAAATGACATTTATAACTTAACAGAATGTAAGTTAATCTGGAGAAAACAAGAGGCTTACTCTCTTACAGCCTCGATATCCAGCCGGAAAGTGTTTTCTAGTAGCCTCTGCAGTTCATAGGATTAAATAACGGTTAAACAGAAACTGTTTCGGGAAGACAAAAGATGAGAGCTGATATGTTTGTGAGATCAATAAGGAGATATTAGTGTTAAGATGAAAAAAAACAGATCTGTTTAAATTAACTGCATCCAGTAACATGACATCTTGCCTGAAGAGATAGAGAATCCATTACGCCTGCTTCACAGAATGGAACAAAGGCTAAGTATGCCAAAAGAAGACCGGCTTCATATCTGTAAACCACAAGAATGTGTTAAGAGTTTATCAAACAATATTCACAACATATTACGCGAAAGACTTAGAAAGCAAAAGCATTACATGTCATCTGCAATCCCAAAAGCTCTTTTCTCAAAAACTGTAAAGGCACCAGAAGCAGTTGCCCTTCGCCAAAGTTGCTCTGACAGTGCACCAGAAGTGGCTCCTTCCTCCAAGCATGAAGGCCTGAAAGGTGTACTCAGTCTATTAACAGCGAGTTGATAAAAAGCACCAACATTATCTCAACAATGCTAGTTCCAGCTATAAACAGCAAGACTATAATGGAGAAATATTAGAAAACTCCAATTGCTAAGTATAAATAATCAATCAGGGATGGAAGAGAGTGAGGGAACCTTATGTCAACAGAAAAGGCTAGATCTCGCAGCCTCGGTATTAAATAGATGGCTTCTCGTTCTGCTGGTGTACTAAATATCATTTCAGAAAAATCGACAAAATTAATAGAGAGATGATACACTTATACCGAGACAGAGGTGCGTGTGCTATCACTTTCAGGTGTTCGTAGGGGGGCATACTTGAGAACAATAGAGGATGGCCCGAGACTTTGGTGTAACCTGTCATTAGCATGCATAAAGGCTAGACCTTTCATTGCACCCTGTAGAATTTTAATGACAAAGTTTCTCCTTCGTTTCATCATCACCTCTTTTTCATAAGGGTTCCATACTCCTTGCGAGCGAGCTCTTGATGTTTTTTCACTTGCAGTTCGTGCGTAGTCAGCTGCACTATCTTTCCCACCATCACGAAATGCCAGCCACTGTATGGATAAAACGATTCAACCTAGGTTCCATAAAGTAAAATATCGACATACTTGTGCACCTTAGACTCAACATACTACACTTAAGCGCCTCAAACTGTAAGCCTGACCTGTTCTCCAAATTGTGTCTCAAAGCCACCAACAAGTAAAAGGAGATTAGCAGGCAGGCTTTTGCTCTGCATATATAAATAGAATAACAAGGTGATTGTACTATTTAATGCCAATGAAGTGTAAACAAACAAATCCATTTAGCAATTTTGGATGGCTCTTTATTCAACCTGAAGAAAGGAGTGTGCATTAAGCTCGTTTGCTGCCATCATGTCAGCCTCAACTCCACCAGCACGCTGTCCGGGATATACCTTTACGGAGATGAGTATGTGAGACAAAGAATGAACAAACTAAATGGATTGGATAATGTAACCAGATTCATAAAAATGGATAATGCCTTTGGAAAACAACAGTGATTGCTGAGAAAAAGAAACAAGTTTGACAAAGCATGCAGAATCACCTTAAAGACAACAGGTGTTCCTCGAAACGGACCCTGAGATATTCTTCCTTCATATAGTCTGCAGACAACTGCCGGGGCTAATACACTTTTAACTTGACCAAAACATACTATAGTTTAATACATTGTCTACATAACGCCAAAAACTGCACCTGATCTTAACGCCGCCTTCTCCAATATCTTGAGATTTTAATCGACCAATATCATCAGAAGTGTATTCAAAGTCAGGTCCTGGCTGCAAACCTGAATAACTAGGGGTATAAAAGAGGTGAAAGAAAAAGGCAAAAGCTTTAGAATACGAAGTAGAACAGGACGCCATATACTGTATAAGAGTTAAAAATAGACCAACAAACTTAGCAGAATCTAACATAAGCAAGATGCGCAATAATCATTTAACGAAAGCAAATTCAATATTCAATGAGATTAACGAAAGTGAAGTTTGGAAAATACACAGAAAATTCAAATCAAATCATTGTCAAACCTCACCCATACATTTCATAAACTCTGGCAATTACAGACTTCAGACATACATCTTTGAACATTTACACAAAATTTCGATATATAAATTAGAAACTATCGGGTGAGAGTACCTAGTAACATTCATGAATCCGTAGCTTCCGATAAGCCGCCCTACCTCGAACGAGTCAGCGCTGGTGATCAAACCCGCCGTCACCACATGCAACCGCCGAATCGGCCGATTCCTTCCACGCGAATTCGCAATCCGACGACCGGAGAATCCTTCGCCTGATTCTCGATGGATCAAAGAGAAACGCGAAACGCATTCCAAAGAAACGCGATGAACGGCGACCGGATTCATCGTTTTCGCCGCTTCACTTCAAATTCCTTTCAATTACTAGTGTCAGTACGAGAGAGAGAGATTCTCAGATAAGAGCCAGGAAAAGTTTTGTCTGCGTCTTACGTGGCTTTTTTAATACAAATAATATAAATTATGTAATCTAACGCCGGATAGATAATCTTTATTATTTTGACGGTATATAATATGCCACGTACGAAAACTCACCGAGAAAAATGTAAGCGTTACATAAAAATCTGCTTTTGATGCTACGTGTGCTTTTCAACTGAAAACCGACTTTAACCGAACCAAATTCAGGTGGCAGATACAGTGTAACCGAATTTAAAATCTGAACCAAAGTGAATCAAACCGAAATGCCCATGCCTGTGAGAAGTCCTTTCTTCGATCAAGATTGAGGTCTTTAACACTAGAGAGAGTCTTGTTTGAGCTAGCTCGCGAAGAACACAAGAAATTTTCGGGATCAATCGATTGATCTGATCGTTTGATTTACTTGAAGTAGCTCTTGCTTTTTCATTTCGAGTTATGGAACCGGTTCCAGAATCCGTACCATCGGCGAATTCGCCGTCTATACCGCCGCCGGTGAACTCTGTGCCGCCTTTCTTGAGCAAAACCTACGACATGGTTGATGATCCGTCGACAAATGAGGTCGTGTCTTGGAGCAGCGGGAATAACAGCTTCGTCGTCTGGAGCGTGCCTGAGTTCTCGAAGGTGCTCCTGCCCAAGTATTTCAAGCACAACAATTTCTCCAGCTTTGTCAGACAGTTAAACACTTATGTAAGCGTCAATGTTTCTGTTGCCATTAAATTCTTTAAAAAAAGAAAAAAAAAATGGATCAGTTTTATCTGGATTTCATGGAAACCGTGAAGTTTTAAGGGTTCTAGTCTTAGTTCAGATTTAAATTTGTTAATCGATGCTTTTTGTAGGGTTTATTTTGAAAAATTGAACTTGTAGGGCATCAATCTAGATAGATGTTTTGTATCTAAATTGTACCTTTGGCGAGTAAAACTAAGCAAATTATTATGTACTATCTGGTTTAAACTATATATAAGCTTAGTATGGTAATTAATCCCATGGCTGTATTGGAGAATCTTTTTAAAACTATGTCATTTCTACTCACCAAAACATTCCACAGAACTTTGCAGGCTCACTTTCATATATGTCCGAAGATTGGTTTCCTCATTCATGTTTCTGCCTTGTAGCTCTAAATCACAAAAACAGAATGTCTATTAGCTTTGCTTTCGTTTGTATATGTCCCTCCAGGTACATCTTGGTAAACTAAGAACTATTACTTTGCTTATAACGTGGTAGTATTATGCTGCAGCCAGACACAGTGCAGAGAATTTGTTTCCTTCTCATACTTATACTATAACTAGAACATATAACTACTCTGGACTGTTTCTTGGTCTATAACATATACTTATACATCTTTGTAATGTTTCGTACCATTGCTCTATGATGTCTTTCTCCTTTCCCAAAATTCAAGAAAAGTCGCATCGTTTCAGTTCTACATTTTTTTGCATTTCGTTCTATATAATAGTGTCTTTGTATTCTTATGTCCAGGGTTTCAGAAAAGTTGATCCAGATCGATGGGAATTTGCAAATGAAGGGTTTTTAAGAGGCCAAAAACAACTACTGAAGGGTATTGTTAGGAGAAAATCTTCGCATGTGCAGCAGAATCAGCAGCAGACCCAAGTTCGGAACTCATCAGCTGGTGCTTGTGTCGAGGTGGGGAAGTTTGGACTAGAAGAAGAAGTGGAAAGACTTAAGCGGGATAAGAATGTTCTTATGCAAGAACTCGTCAGGTTAAGGCAGCAACAACAAGTTACTGAAAACCAACTGCAGAATGTGGGACAGAAAGTTCAGGTGATGGAACAGAGGCAACAACAAATGATGTCGTTTTTAGCAAAGGCTGTTCAAAGTCCAGGTTTCTTGAACCAGTTAGTACAACAGAATAATGATGGCAGCAGACAAATTCCTGGAAGCAACAAAAAGAGGAGACTTTCTGGAGATGAACAGGAGAATTGTGGAAGCCATGGGGCTGATGGTCTTAACCGTCAGATTGTTAAATATCAGCCATCGATAAACGAAGCAGCACAAAATATGCTTCGACAGTTCTTAAATACGAGTACCACACCTCAGTATGAACCAGTTTCAAACAGTTCTGACAGTTTTCTATTGGGTGATGTTCCCAGTTCTAACTCTGTAGACAATGGGAACCCTTCAAATAGAGTAACATTGGCCGAGGTTTCACCCAACACATCCCACTCAGTAACAAATCAAGTACCCGAAGTATATTTGGCTCATCATCCTCAAGCTGGTCTAGTTCAGCCGATTTTAAGTTCAAGTCCGGCTCAAGGAGTAGTACCTACAGCCTCTTGGAGTCCTGAATCTGATTTAGTTGGATGTGAGACAGGTAATGGAGAGTGTTTCGATCCAATAATGGCTGCTTTAGATGTGTTTGAAGGCGAAGCAATTTCTCCTGAAGGCGAGGGAAAGATGAATGAGTTACTGGATGGAGTCTCTAAGCTGCCCGGAGTCCAAGATCCATTCTGGGAACAGTTTTTTGATGATGGAAGCCAAGCGATTGGAGATACAGACGAGATTCTATCAGGGTCAGTGGAGAATAATGACTTGGTAATGGAACAAGAACAACCTACAACAAATGAGTGGACCCGGAATCAACAGCAAATGAATTATCTCACTGAACAAATGGGACTTCTTTCCTCAGAAGCACAGAGGAAATGAAGGTAAGGACATCAGCTAAGTTCACGATCTATTTCTCTGCATTGTTGCAATGGTCTTGAGATTTATCATTTGTTTCTCACTGATGTAAATTTCAGGTGAGGTTGTGAAAGGGAATATGAAAGGAGGAGGAATATACCAGAGGGTGTTTGTACCCATTTCATTACACACAAAACTTTAACAGACAAAAAAAGAAGAAGAAACGTAAAAGATTTACCACCATGCTTGTGAATAACTTTTGTGTTGGTTCTATTGTAAATTACTTTTGTGTGAAAACGTTCATCGTATTCAATTATCATCTCGATATGGTTAATTCCGTGGTCCCTTACCCATTACCGATTCAAAACCAAGAAAGAATAGTTCATGCTTATTAAACATACATGTTAATAACTTTTACTCATAAAGATCCTTACGGTGGATTAATACATAAACATGCACACGATGAGAAGTTACGATCAATTATAAAGAATCTGTACAATAGATATATTTCTTTTCTGGTCTTTGTATAGTTTCATCAATAAGTCTTTACTTGATGCTTGAAGATTGAAGCTTGTAGTTTGATAGTTGATGGTTAGACCAAGACGACGATAACCACTATGAGTAGCACAATCCCAAAAATGAGAATAAGTAGGCATGTCTGCAACAGTATAAAAGATATCAGAGTTAGCTTTAGCCGCAAAAAAGTACGAAATCACAGAGTAGAAAGATTGGGAAGAGTCTCCTTAGCGTACCAAAGATGAGTTTGATCTTTGAGTTTTTGCTGCTTGTCTGAGTTGAGCAGTTGCTTGTGTAGTTGCAGCATGTGAGTTATCAATGTAAGAGCTGACGTCATCTGCCAAAACACATTATAGGGTTTCTGAGATTTTGAAGAGGCAAAAAGAAAACAAGGAGGAGATCTACAAAATGTGATTGTTAAGGTTACGTACCGATTATAATTCCTTGATCGTTCACTAAAACAGCAAGATCTTTGAATATCTCATTTACTTCACCAATCTGTTCTTGAATTTCTCTAATTCCTTGCTCTCTTTCCTCAATAATTGCTTCATTGAATGTTATCTCATTATCTAAAAACACCACTTCTTGCCTGGGATGAGAATATTAGAAGTTTGTAAAAATATCACCTAGCTCCAAAATATGAGAAACGTAAAATGCCCATAAACAAGAGATGTATTTCTCACTGGGTTTCATGGTCATAACCAACTTCTTAATTAATTAAGCTTCTATCAACAATTCAGGCTACAGTAAATGACAAAATGTAAAGCACAACTTTGATAATCAGTTATGTATCTCCTGAAGGAACAAAGGAAAAGTGAAAGAAGGTTTAAATAATCAAAACACAGGTGTAAGAGCACATTTGATTGCTTGAGTCACGTTTCGGTTCTGCTTATGCTAACAAATGCTCAAGTGAATTAGCAAAGGAAAATGGCGTATATAATCAGATAGTAGTCCTCACCTTCTTGATTGTTGAAGAAGAGTTTGCTGCTCTGAGGTTCTCAAAAATTCAGTATCGAGTTCCTGTGCATTATAGCTGCATGGAAGGGCATAACAATGACGCAAGTGTAAGTGAGACTCACATTCCAAAATATCAGAAACAATCATAAAATGAAAGTTTTCTAAACGTTCAAAAGTTAATCCTACATTATTAACCAAGCTATATAAACAACAAGAATATGAGTATATAATATAGGGAACTTGTTTGTTTCCCTCATATAGGAAACAACTGAGATTCATTCAATGACCATGATCTTCTGTTTTTCAACAGGTATTGAAACCATAACTGGTCAAAGTGATTACCTGGTAGGTATTTCTTTTGTAACCACAGGAGTATATGTTATTTCTCTTTCAGCTGCAAGTCTCTGAGCTTTCTGATATTCTTTAAGAACAAATTGGAAATCTTTTGCCAGTTTAGCATCAGCAATCTTCTTAATTGGCTGCAAAAGTAAAGCGAGCAAATGTAAGTATAACAAAGAATTAGGAGTTATGTTTCAAATAAACAGGTCTTACACACATCATCTATCAGGCAACCAATTCTCCTACTAAATGAATAAAAAAATTTAACCAAGATCCCATGGTGCCATCGTGAAAAAATGGTTCGATAGAAAATGTTCTCTTACACACATCTAACATTTCATAGCATTTGTAGGAGAAGGAAACAAAAAATGAAAGCATTCTTACACTAGCTGCTCCATGAAGGTCGGCTTCACTGGCTTCTTTCAGTTTAGATGATGTATTTTTCACCAAGTCTGTTATCTGTAACCTTGTCTTTTGCCTGCAAACAGACGAACCTAACACATTACGAAAATTTGTGGAACAAGTAGATGAAACTAACCCAAATAGCAACAGCTCAATACAGACATACGAAAAAAAATCCAATCAAGCTCATTGTTTATCTAGGCATTAAACAAAGGTTTAAGTTTTATCAACATAGATGAGCCATCTCAAATGTTTTCTCAGGTAAGGAAAAATAATACAGGATCAGTCTCAAAAACAATTAGAAAACCCTAAAAATATAATTGAGAGCAAAAATCAAATCGAATAATTTGAAACCAAAACCCTAATTAACTCAAAAGAGATTTAACAAACAAAAGAAGAGTGAGATTAATAAAATGGCTACTAACAGCTTCTCACGCAATTCAAAAGTATCTTTAGGCGTTCCGATGTGATTAACGAGACGACCGAAAGAACCAACAGCCGTGCTGACCCTAAAAATCCCAGCTGCGACCTCCTGAGATGGATTCCCACTAGACGAAGGTCTCTGTTGCCTCCCGCCGGCAAAATGATTCGGCGCTTGAAATCGAGAACCAGCTTCAAGATCTTGAAAACTCATCTTCACGATCGAATATCTCAAAAATCTCTCTCTCTCTTTGGGGGAAGAACCAACAAGGTTAGACGAAGACGATGGAAATGAGTTAGGTAGATTTAACAAGTTTTTCCCCAAATTTATTGTTTGATTTTTGTATATAATTTGTATGAAACTATAAAATAATTTTTAATCTCATGTGGTTCGCGTGGCGTGAACATGGTGGTCAAGGGAATTAAATTATTACGTAACTAAATTATTTTGGCGCCGCCACGTCATTGCGAGGGAAGGATCCTGCGCTGTCATGGTTGACCACTTGACCTTCCCTTCTTTCCGAATACATTGTACCAAGCAGGCTTATTAGATGATTGGTTTTGGGCCACATTAATGGGTTAGTTATTGGGCTAGCAAAAGGAGAAAAGAGAAGAAGAGTTGGGCTGAAACAAGATAAAGGTCAATAAATGAATAAAGTGGGAAAAATATAATTTGTTGGGAACAAAAATTAAAAAAAAAGAACTAAAAAATAGGATTAAAGGCGTAACGCAAACCCACACGTTGGGTGTGCGGTGTCATATAAAGCAAAATACACTCTTCCCTCTCTCTTCTCTCTCTCTACCTCTGCGCATCAATCTCGAACTGCGTTTAGATATCAATAAAGAAATAACAAATCTCTCTGCAACTACGAAGATCCAAATCCATGGCGGTATGTTGTTCTGAATTTATCTTTTTTTTTTTCTTTTTTGCGCATAAATTTGTAATCCCTTTCCTCTGCTGCCAGATTTTGATGTCATATTTCGTTTCTCGGGAAATTTTGTTCTGATGATTGGAACGATTTGTTTAAATTGATTTTGATTTCTGCTTCAGAAGTTTCGGATGATCTGTGGTATGTTTATTATTGTGGACATGCCGACATGTATCTTCGATGCTATTTTTGACGAGTTTGATTATTTTTGTAGTTTTAATTCGTCTTTATTGTTTCTGGAATCGGATTGATTGTGTGATCTGTGTATGTAACTCTCGATACTTCTCGGAAAATCGTTATTTAGACTTAGATGATTTGATTCCTGTGCGCACTTTTGTTGGGGAACTTGCTTATTTGTGAAGTTTTTTGGGTCTAATTTGTGAAAGATGACGATAGAGCTACATCGAGTGAAGCAGCTAAGCTAACTATTATTTTTCTTTGTTCTCTCAAAACAGTTGGGTTTATAAGAAGCATAATTTTTTGATTTAGAATATTTATCTACCCCCGAGTTCTGTGTCATTTCTAAATAGACATGATTTTGTATGATGAGATCCCTTGATCAATGTTTTTTTACTATAATCTTTTGATGACAGATAAGGTCAGTAAAAGTTGGCAATCTCTCTTCAGGAGCTACAGAGCATGATATAAAAGAGTTTTTCTCTTTTTCTGGTGAAGTTGAAAGCATCGACATTGAAAGGTTAGTTTTCGGGTTCATTGATTTCATCCTCGTGAACTTTAACGCTTTTTTAAGTCCATTCACTCTTGGATTAGTTGAATGATCGGGGATTTTTCTCAGCAAAGTTAGATACTGTTCTTTTAAATCGTCTTCACTCTTGAGAGTTTTTATTTGCTTTTCTTCTCATGTTGTAACCAGCAGTAATGAGCATAGTGCTTATGTCACATTCAAAGATCCTCAAGGAGCAGAGACCGCTGTGCTCTTATCAGTTAAGTCACTTTTATTCCTCTAAAACCTTTTTCTTCTTATCTTAATATATTAATGTAACCTCCAACTGTTACATATGACTGTTAATTTAGTAACTGTTAAGGTCTCATCAGCATTTAACCCTTTGTTCTATATGGAAAGAAAAAGAGAGTTACTTTCACTTGTCAGTCCTAATGGAACCTGTTCTCTGGCTGGACCAGAGAATTACATGTAAAATTCGTTTCAATTTGTCATTTGCGTATTATACTAACAAGGAATATTATCTCAGGGAGCGAGTATTGCAGATCAATCAGTCATCATTGAAATGGCTCCAAATTACAGTCCACCGGAAGCCCCTCATGCTGTATGTCTTCCATCTTGAGTGTATCTATACACCCATAAACTGTTCTTTCTTTCTTTATTTCTTTCTTCCAGTTAATAGGATTTGTTATTAAAAAAAATCGATTATTCATACTAACTTGCATAATTATATACCTCTTAAATTTATACATATATGATATATCAAACAAGGTTTCCATCTCAACACTCTTATATATAGAGAAGCTAATCAGCAATCTCTGAAGGGGTTTTAATTTGTGTTAATTTCATCAGGAAACCCAGGGCAGCGGTGGAGGTGGTGCAGAATCTGTTGTCCAGAAGGCAGAAGATGTTGTGAGCAGCATGTTAGCAAGGGGTTTCATTCTTGGAAAAGATGCCGTCGGCAAAGCGAAAGCTTTTGATGAGAAACATGGCTTCACTTCAACCGCAACCGCAGGAGTTGCTTCACTAGACCAAAAAATCGGTCTAAGCCAAAAACTTACAGCTGGAACAAGCTTGGTGAATGAAAAAATCAAGGCGGTGGACCAAAACTTTCAGGTATCAGAGAGGACCAAGTCTGTGTATGCAGCTGCGGAACAGACTGTGAGCAGTGCAGGGAGTGCTGTGATGAAGAACCGTTACGTGTTAACTGGTGTGAGTTGGGCCGCAGGAGCGTTCAACAGAGTGGCTCAAGCAGCTGGAGAGGTTACACAAAAAACAAAAGAGAAGGTCGAAGCTGAGCAACCACCACAACCGTCACAGTCACAGCCGCAACTGCCAGAAGGGTATTCTCCGATTCATTCGTCTGAATACTCAAAGAACTAATATCATCCATCCAGTAAACTGTTTCGTTTGTTTCTCCTGGTTGGTTTCTTTGATATGAAAGCTGGGAATGTGGTTTTAATCTTTGGGATGTAACATAAAAGCTATGCCTGGATTTTCTCTACTATTATTAGACTTAAAAGTTCGGGGTTTCTCAGTATTTATTAAAAAATTTGATCTCGAAGAAGGTACTTCAATTACAATGATATAATCCGAGTTCAGATAAGCTTCGATAATAAGGATCAGTACCTCAATTTCCAAAGTGAAGAAGAGTTTGACTGGTCTGATGCATACTCCAATTCCGGCGATAGAGAATGAGAAAGATGGTGTTTAGAAAGTGCAGATTTCAAATAGATCAAGAGGATTCGGTATCGTGAGTTTTTCTTCTTCAGAACTTGTAAATAAGCGTGTAAACCAAGCCATATCACCTCTTCTTTGTATAGTTTAAGAACTGGTCTGAAACAAGAACCTGTGTTGAATCGGTGCATCCTTCTATTTATGAGTCTGAACATGTACCTATCGAATTGGAAGGATAACAAGGACACTAAATTATTTAACAGTCCTAAAATCAAACCAAATTAGTCGAACTGAAATCAAAAGTAATAGACTTTCTCTATTCCATACCTGATAGAACTTGTGACAAATTTGAACGAAGTTTGAGGATGAAGCTTCCAAAATCGGGACAACTCATAGAGATAACAGTGAAACTTCATTGCAGCTAATAGAAAGATCTGATAGATGTTTAACCTGACAATTTCCCCTGAGTTGATATGTGAGTCAAATAGAATGGGATGACATTTGGGAACCAAGAAGTAAAACAACTTTTGCCGAAGACTGCCAACTGGTTGGTTCTGCCACGCTACAGAAAAGGTTGAACTTATATGGCCACTCAAGTACCTGTTTCCATGAATTTGAGTGACAAAATTAGACTCGAACAGACAATCTATTAGACAGTAAAGACTAAGGAAACATAGCTAAATAAGTGTACTTATGAGTAAAATGACCAAATAAATAAAAAGATGAGGCAGACCTTGTGTAGTCAACTTGCACTTCAAATGTGCGGGAATTGATAAGCAAACCCGTCCATCTGACAAAAGGAATTCCATTATCATCCACATACATCCTGCTAGAAGAACACCTAGCCTCTTCTCCATCTTCAAAATTTATGCAGTACTTTTTTTCGTTCATGAAGCAGTTGTAATCTTTAAATCCATGTTTCAACCTATGATAGAAGCTAGTCGCCTGATCTCTTGAGGTAGACACAAACAGGTAGTCATCAATAAATCTCAGTAACTTATAGCTCGTGGGACTGATCAGATCGCTCTCTTTATTGCATTCTTTAGCAGACGTATCTCTAGAGGCTTCCTCAAGGAACGGGTAGATTAAAGTCCTCTCGAGATGCCCGTAGTAAAAACAACATAACAAGGATGACAGTCTGTGTCCCTGAGGTATTCCAGACATTTGTACATAGTATCTTTTATCCAACAGCAGCATGTTGTTCTTTAGCATATATCCTATCCAAATCATGAGATCCTTTTTCCTCACTAGATGGCTTTCTCCCTAAACAATTGGACCCAAATTTTAAAAAAGTTTAAGAAAATAAGTACAGAATAAGGGATCTCTAGAGTTTGTCAGCATTTACCGTCCTGAACCTATTATCCTCTTTAATCAAGCAAAGATAAAACACCGAAGTATGTCTTTTAAGATCAATCAATAATTTAAAAGGCAACACAATCCAAAGTGAACCCATCGACACAATGACAATGCTACGCCATGACCTGGAACTCTTGTTCTACTTAATCATATTAATCATTCTAAAAAGGTAAAATAGTTTCAGGTTAAAAAGTAAAAAAACATACCTGATCAACCATAATACTTTGTTGAGCATTATATGGAACAGTTGATGTGAATCTTGGAAAGCTAGCATTGTTATCACTTGAGACTAGTATAGTGTTTACCCAATTGGATCTCTTCCCACAGCAGACCAACCTACATTTATTTAAGACGTATTCATCTTTCAGGAAACTTTGAATGACATGAAGCAGTTTTCCCTGGTCGATTGAATCAAATGCTTTGACTACATCAGCAACCACAAAGAACAAAGGAGGAAGTTCTCCTGATTGACTCCTCAAACTGATCAGATATGGGCATAGGTTTCTGTAGAAATCATCATGGTCAAAAACAGAAGACCCAAGAACATCTGGTTCTTTGAGCTGGATGTCCTTCAACACGGCATGTGTATCGCGAAGAGATCGCAACCTTGACGAGGAACTAAAATCTAAAACCATCCTTGCACCGTTTGCCTTTGGTAAAATTCTAAAATTCGATAACCCCTGCTTCTTCAATCTACCTTGAGCTTCAGCACTGTCCACTTGGACATATCCATCAAGGGTTTCGCCAATTTCTTTGCTTATTAACCTTTCCCAGCTGTTTTTCCGGTAATAATAAATGTTAAGCCGCCCTCCTTGGCTCTCAGTGGCATAGAAGTTGAAGAACACCAATTTCTTGACAATCTCCAAGAAAAGCCAAGAAATCCATTTCGTGCACAATCTCTGCTGTGTACTTCTGATGGACTCATCTTGGAGTTCATGTCCATTGACAATACAGCATAACTGTTTTCTGGTGAAGAATGGGAAATCTGATGATTTCACTTTATGCAAAAATTGTTTCACTGTGCATTTCTCATTTCGTCGCCTAGAAACAAACCAGGCTATGTTTCGCCTTAGCACCCTCATCTGATGAGTATCCCCAAGCAAACTTTCTGGAACAATGTACCTAAATATGGCCCAAATAAAGGAAACTACTTGGTCTTTCGTGCAATACAATTTCGATTCGTCGACACTGGGACGATTGGTATTACCCTTTTCTGAACTTGATCCATGAGGCAGCTCATCTGAACTTTGCCTCCAGGAACTCTGTAATAGAAGATATATAAGGTTTTTCAATCCAAAGATCAGTTGGAAGTGCCACAAATACGAATTCTTATTCAGGTTTGGGGATTATATATGCAAGTCTAGCAAGTAGCAACTGTGTTGATTTTCACTTTCTAGTTTCAATCTGTTGTTCATAATAAAACTTCCCAGACATTATTCAAAGTTTGATATGAAACAGTCTCTGAAGGAAATATATCAACCTGTAAAGCCGCACTTGCAGACTTCAATGCATCTTCTTGTAGGAAGACAACTGGACAATGTTTATCAAGTAACACTTTCAAGTGTGAGGACTTTGCTTTTCCTATTAGTCTTTTAAGAGACTTGAGCAATGAATGGTATCTGCAGAATAATGGAAAAAGAATCGTGATATTATTTTACTTCCCTGCATCAGTTAAATCAACAAAGCTAATAAAACGTTGTCGTTCTTCAAGTCAACTCAGACTACCATTATCTGTATACATGCTCCAAGTTTCAGAATAACTTTAGTTTTCTTTAAACATTAGAACATTTTGGAATAATATAAATGATCCCAGTTAGGTAAACTTTTGTGTTGACCTAAACCAAAATAAAATAGGATCTAGTTAACATTTCCTATTCAGACAATTGAAAAGCAACTTAGTATCCTGCAAGCCGGTTTTGACTCCTCAATATATACTCTAAGAAAACAAGAACGTTTTCACGGATTTAAGGTATAAAGAGTTACAGAACCTATGGGGATAAATGCAAGACTTACAAGCAAATAGATCCACTAGGACAATTGCCTTTGCCATGAGATGGCGCCATTGACCAAGCGTTTACTTCACCAAATATATGATTCATTAGGAACTTTGAATCAGAGCAGTTGGGCCTCAAAGTTTTAAAAATGTCTGTATATCATAAGGAATCAGACTCGGTGCAGAAAAATTGTATGGAGAAGAGACACATAAAATTTCAATTAAGCTAACGCTGCTACAAGTCACTGAACATGTTCCAATGAAGGATACGATTTGGGGGTAGAACTGAAAACGTCTCTGAGTTGCCAAACTCAAAATGCTTCTTTCTTTTAACTTGTTTAGCCTACAAAACACAGTGATTAAATCTTCCATACGTAATAACAGGTTTCAAATTTGAAGGTAATGACGTGCCAGGAAGAATATTATAACTACTAATACCAACAAGATAGATGCTACGGTCTGTAAAATGCATTAAGTAAAAAAAAATAAAAAAACCCACCCTATCAATCTTTCAAAGCTGGGGAAAATCAAGAGAAACTTATACTGGTCTCTTAATAAACTCAAAAGCAATAAATTTGTACTTAAACTTGTGATTTTTCAACTATAACTTGATTGCACAAATCATTTTTACGAAAAATTACCTGCTTTGCGAAGTTAGTGAGACCCCCATTTACACGTATGTGCAAATTCCTTTTATCAGCTTCATTCCCAGTGGAAGTATTAGCATTTGTACAAGAAGTTATACATGGTGCATCACAATCATCTTTCTGGGAATTGACCTTTCCCTGCTTTCGCCTACGCTTAAGATACAATCTTGAACGCTTACTAGGTTTTTTCTCTCTATGTGTAATTACATCCTTGCCAACTATGGGCGTAACAGCTGCAGAGTCATCCCTAAGACAGTCATTGACAGCAGAAGAAAGCCGCTGCTTTTTCTTTGATGGCTGTACGTTGTCATCAGGCTGGTTGTCATCCCTCTTTCTTTTGGTTTCATAGGATGACAATGCCTCTACACCAATGGAGAATGCACACTTTACCAAAGATAATAGATAGCCAAGAAAATTGCAAAGATAAAAATCATAACGTATTCAGATAAGTAACAAGTGGAAGCTTCAAAAGAGAACAATCAGACTTACCCTTTTGCTTGATACATAGAGGAGGTCCAGACACTTGCTGGTGTTTTCTTCCTAATAATGGTAAGAATATTGATGTTTGCTGAAGAAGATATACCATGAAATTATGACCGACCTACAAACAAGGGAACGTAATTTTTTAGCAACCGGGAAAATAGTAAATTTGAAAGTAAATCATGAAAAGGTTTGACAACAAACCCGGTTGAGAAGGAACTGCCAAGATGAATTTGTCAATAACTCCAAAATAGAGCTCGACTGATCATACTGTCAAACAGATGAACAGGAAGAGAAACTATTAGGCATTCCAAGAAAATCAGCAACACACAGGAGTCACAACAGGGGACAAAGAAATTCACAAGTGACAGAAGAAGTAGAAGAAGCGTTCACCTTGTCATACCTGGCACATATCACATTTTGGCAATCACACCCAGATTGCTTGATTTCAATAATTCTTTCAACAATCTGAAAAACTTAATTGAAGCAAAATATGTTTAAAAATCAGCAACATCATACAAATTGATAAAAATACATGTGTCTCAACGTCAAAGCAATGCATAGTTTAATCAATGTGGAGCAGAATCATACCTCTCGCTGTGTCCACCAAGATGTCGGCGAGAAATCCAGAAGCGGAGGGGTTTGTTCGTGTATTACAACGAAACACCGGTGAAGAAGTTTACGGTAGTGAATAGGATCATCGGAATGCAACAGAAACGCCGGTTTATTGCTGCTGCAACCGATACAGCCTTTTCCCCTGCACAGGCAATTTTCCGGCTGGATATTTCGATCAGGAATCAGATCTACTATCGCCTCCTTTAAATTCCTGGCTCCTTTTCCGAATAACCTCCATAGAATCTCCGGTACACGATGTTTAGGTTTACGCGGCATTTCACCTTCCGAGAGGGAGAGAGAGAGAAGAGCGAACGAGCTTCGATAATGGAGTCTGATGGTGTGAAAGAGGCGGGAGATTAAAGGTCTGGGTTCTCGGAACTACACACTGCGATTTACTGCTTTCTAGATTTTGAAATTTTTGAAAATTTTCAAATGCTGTTTGGGAATATAGATAGAGATTAGAAGAAAGTAATGGGAACCGGTTGCGGTTGGCTTAAAATTCAATCGGTCTATTATATTTTGTTCACATCCGGTTCCCGTTACTTTCTTTTCTTCTAATCTCTACTCGAAAACCGGATTATAATACCGAACCGAAAATACTTTGGTTTTAAATTTCGAACACGGTCGAACCGAACCGAATTAAATTTGTTTAGTTTAAACTCAAAAATCACCCGCCACTAGTAAGTAACTCTAGTATGATCCGCCGCCTTCTCATCCCCAACGCCGCCGCGAAATCTCACCAATCCATTAAAGTCTGTCTCTTCTCCACGTCGCTGCCGGAGATAACACCGCCGTTTATTCACAAATGCAAGACCATTTCCCAAGTTAAACTCATTCACCAGAAACTTCTCTCCTTCAGAATCCTAACTTTGAATATTACTTCCCACCTGATCTCCACCTACATCTCCCTCGGTTGCTCATCTTCTGCTGTATCACTACTCTGTCGCTTCCCACCTTCCGATTCAGGTGTCTACCATTGGAATTCTCTCATTCGCTTCCACGGCGAGAATGGCCGCGCCAGTGAATGTATCTCTTTATTCCGTCTTATGCATTCTCTGTCATGGACCCCGGATAATTACACATTCCCCTTCGTCTTCAAGGCTTGCGGAGAGATCTCCTCCGTTATTTGTGGAGTCTCTGCTCACGGGCTTTCGTTGGTGACTGGATTTATGTCCAATGTCTTCGTGGGGAATGCGCTTGTTGCTATGTATTACCGTTGTGGTTCATTGGGTGATGCTCGGAAGGTGTTCGACGAAATGTCTGTTTGGGATGTTGTATCTTGGAACTCTATAATAGAAAGTTATGCAAAGTTAGGCAAACCTAAGGTGGCGCTTGAATTGTTTAGCAAGATGACCAACGAGTTTGGATTCAGACCAGATCATATTACCTTTGTGAATGTTCTCCCTCCTTGTGCTTCCATTGGAGCTCATTCACTAGGGAAGCAGTTGCACGGTTTTGCTACCACAAGTGAGATAATACAAAATATGTTCGTAGGGAACTGTTTGGTGGATATGTATGCGAAGTGCGGGATGATGGATGAGGCAAACACAGTGTTTTCGAACATGTCAGTAAAGGATGTAGTGTCCTGGAATGCCATGGTTGCTGGGTTTTCACAGATTGGAAGATTTGATGATGCCGTTAGGTTATTCGAGAAGATGCAGGAAGAAAAGATAAATATGGATGTTGTTACTTGGAGTGCTGCAATTTCAGGGTATGCTCAACGGGGGCTTGGATATGAAGCATTGGGTGTGTGTAGGCAGATGTTATCTTCCGGGATAAAACCAAATGAAGTTACGCTTATTTCAGTTCTTTCAGGTTGTGCTTCTGTTGGAGCATTGATGCATGGTAAAGAGATTCATTGTTATGCCATCAAATATCCTATAGACTTGCGTAAAAATGGTCATGGTGATGATAATATGGTCATCAACCAACTGATGGACATGTACGCTAAATGCAAAAAGGTTGATGTTGCGCGTGCTATGTTTGATTCTCTTCCCCCCAAGGATAGGGATGTTGTAAGTTGGACTGTAATGATCGGTGGATACTCCCAACATGGGGATGCAAATAAAGCTCTCAAACTTTTCTCTAAGATGTTCGAGCAAGATTACCAAACAAGACCAAATGCTTTTACCATATCATGTGCCCTTGTGGCATGTGCCAGTTTAGCTGCACTGAGAATTGGCAAGCAAATTCATGCTTATGCATTGCGCAACCAGCAGAATGCAGTACCGCTGTTCGTATCAAACTGCCTAATAGATATGTATGCAAAATGTGGAGATATCGGTGATGCCCGGCTTGTATTTGACAACATGATGGACAGAAATGAAGTTAGTTGGACATCTCTAATGACAGGTTACGGTATGCATGGCTATGGAAAAGAAGCTCTTGGAATCTTTGATGAGATGAGGAGAATAGGTTTTAAGCTTGATGGTGTTACATTACTTGTTGTACTGTATGCTTGCAGTCATTCAGGAATGATAGATCAAGGCATGGAGTATTTCAATAGAATGAAAACTGATTTTGGGGTTTGTCCTGGCCCGGAGCATTATGCATGTTTGGTTGACTTGTTAGGTCGTGTTGGCCGGTTAAATGCAGCGTTGCATCTCATTGAAGAAATGCCGATGGAGCCTCCTCCTGTGGTATGGGTTGCTTTGCTCAGTTGCTGTAGAATCCACGGAGAAGTTGAACTTGGGGAGTATGCCGCTAAAAAAATAACAGAATTAGCATCTAATAACGATGGATCATATACATTACTCTCAAATTTATATGCAAATGCAAGTCGTTGGAAGGATGTGGCTAGGATCAGATCACTAATGAGACATAAAGGCATTAAAAAAAGACCTGGCTGTAGTTGGGTCGAAGGAGCGAAAGGAACTACTACGTTTTTCGTGGGTGATAAGACTCATCCATACACTCAGGAAATATACGAGGTCCTCTCAGATTATATGCAACGTATCAAGGACATTGGTTATGTACCTGAAACAGGCTTTGCTCTTCACGATGTAGACGATGAAGAGAAAGATGATCTTCTTTTCGAGCACAGTGAGAAGTTAGCTCTTGCATACGGTATCTTAACAACTCCTCAAGGTGCTGCTATCAGAATTACTAAGAATTTACGGGTATGTGGTGATTGCCATACGGCATTCACATACATGTCCAGAATCATTGATCATGAGATTATATTGAGGGACTCTAGCCGCTTTCATCATTTCAAGAATGGGCTGTGTTCCTGCAAAGGTTTCTGGTAGTGATAATTTCTCTACGTACTCCACTAAACAGCACGATCGTAAGAGGTCTGTTTATTATTCACTGAGACAGAAACAATAGTTTCGATCCAGGCTTTCTGTTCTGAGGATATCAAGTTAGTAATTATTAAAGCATCCCACAAACAGCAGAATATCAGTTTTATACTTGCATCCGTCAACAACAGATCAATACCAATGTCGTAACACTAAGCTTGGCAGATAGGTACACAGCCAGAAAGCAATCACCAAACAGGTTCTCATTTACTTCCTCTAGTTGCCTCCCTATATCTGTTTGATGTTTGATTTCTCATTGCAATTTCATATTACCTGAATGGGTCTCCAACATCATGCAGGTTGTGAAAGCAAGCTGAGCCGAACCGTGCATACAGGGTTTCACATGGTTACTGCAGATTTCAAGAACGATCTCTTGTTAACCGACAAAGAAAACGATCATAAGCACTGTGTTAAAAGACCTCATGTAGATTGTATAATTTAAAGAAATTTTGTAGATAAATAGCCTTCTTCTTTATTTGTGGTGGAGAATATAGAATCACTCTCCATATCATTGGTTTATTCATAATAAAACAAGATTTCTTTTTTGCATTTGTCATGTTTGTATAACCAACACTCCCATAAATATTTAGAACAAAGCCATTTTCTCAATGTGCCGAAAAAGGCTCGAGCTTTTGATACCTGTTATACAAAGCCAGCAAAAAAATTGATATCACCATTGGTCAACTCAATCTGGTCCTGGAGTGGCAAGTTCTAAATGTCCAAAATGTTCAATAATGGGATATTTCATCATCATCAGGAATGAGAGTAAACGTAACAACTAAAATTTTCTCACAGATAACCCCGGGCAAAGTGAGAAGGTGGAAGTCATGTTCTTGCTTCTGCTTGGTCCATCTGGGAGATCGGGTTGAAGACAAGTCACATTAAAATGTGAAGCTGTTACAGAAGCTTTAGTCCACCTGTTACTTCATCAACAACTTCGACTGGTCCTGCGGAAGTAACACCTCTTAAGTGTTAGAATGATATGCTAAGAAAAGCTGATGATAACCAACCAATAAACAAATTCTACTAGAAAACTCTAAATTCTCCATCAAAGAACAATGCATATGAATTTGGATACCATTCAACACTATACGACCTCAGTCAAATTTTGAGCTTACAATTTCATATTTTGGATTCTTATGAGCTATAGTTCCATTCAGGTTCAAGGACAAGCACCATGTGGTCAGAGGGGTTTTGAACTAATAAGCTAATACATGTAGGGTAAATGGGTTTGTGATTTGCACCAACGCTCAAACTCATCTTTTGTCCATCAGAGTTAACTTTCAAACAAATAACATGAATACAAGATAACAACTTACCAAGAATAGCCATAACTGTCCTTGAATCTGAAAAAGAACATAGACATGTATTAGATTCACATTTTTGCAGAAAATGCTCCTAAATACTAACTAAAGAAGATCGGGTCAAGAGAGATTTATCCCTATAAATTAAATAGCTATCAAAGTTAAATGCACCAAGGGATTTGATATTTGTAAAGGGAATAAACATAAAACTCACTTGGGGCGATCTGCGTTCTTCCAGCATCGATGGTGATGTGGGTAGGCAGTTTAAGGGATTTTGCCCTTTCCTGGAAATTTTGTGAACAGTCAATACAAGATCTAAGAAATGAGAAGATTCAAAATCGGCTCTACAAAATCTCAAAATCCCCTTAAATTCATGTAGATGGTATGATATATGTAGAAACTATCATCTGGCAAGTGGCAACTCCAACATATCCCTTGAAGATCAGTTTGGCAACAACACTAAAACGGTGGTTCCCAATATAGATTTCAATCACATAATCCACTTCAAAGTAACAACTAATTTATTGTAGTAAACTCACTTGCAATTCTAGCATCTCATCCTCGTCCTCGATTTTAACAACCACTTTTGGCTGTGCACACTCCTCCCAGCTGCAATAGCAACCAATACTATCTATTTCAATCCATAAGCAACAAAATAATTTGATTATGACTAAAGAGAAATACCAGTCCAATGCTTTTGGAGCTCGACGAAGGAGCTTTTTATACAATCCTAAAGTGGCATGACTGCAAAATTGCAAACCAAAAGCAAAATAATCAGCACAAGTACACCCCAAAAATATTAAAAATTCTAAAGATGAATTAAACACTAAAGAGAAAGCAGAGAGCAATGATTAGTTACAGTCACCTGCACTGAGCTGCAATCTTTCCTTTGCCCATTTTAAGATCGTTCCTCACAACCAAAACCTGAAAGTGAGCAGACAAAACAGAAAACAAAGTCAATTATACAAAAACTTGTGTTTCAATTAAAGTAAAAACAGACAGAGAGAGAAATGTAGTAAAAGAAAGAACCATTTTGAAATCATCGAGTATATCAGCGAGTTTCTCGATCTCGAGTTGACCCTTGGATTGAGTTTTGGTATCCCCATCAACAGCAGCAGCAACAGCAACAACAGGTTTGGAACGGCGAGTGCCAATGCAGAATCCAAGTGCAGCTCCAACTATCAGAGCACTCAACCACGTTAAATCCATAAATCCTATACAAAAACCAGAAAGACACAAAAGTGAATGAGTGAACTGATTCAATTGAAATTAAGCGTTTTCCAATTCACAGCGATCAATTCAACTCAATCTGGGTCAGGTTTCTACAGTATATAAAGATAACAAAGATTTAGGATTATCAAAAATTTGTAGAAAAGAATCGAAGAAGCTTACGAGTTCGAAACGGCTCTGATAATGCAGTTTTTTTTTTTTTACAACCCAGCGTGAAAATTTTACAGGTTAAGAAAAAAAAAAGCTAGAACTAACTTAATTAATGCATTCCATTAAGCTAAATTAGTTTAATGGTTTCGTATAAATTATTAAAAAATCCACATAACAATAAATTAAATATTAAAACCCATTTGTATTTTATATCGATTATTTTGGTTCGTGATTGGCTTAGAAGAATTTTTCTTATTTTAAAGTATATAGATATTAAGAAAAGGAAATATAAAAAGCATATCTTTTTGACAATAATGTTAGCGTAAAAGGAGGGAAACACAGTCAGGATAAAGTTATTCCCGCGGACAAACAAACTGAAAAGCAGAAACGCAGTTTTGTTCTTCTTCAGAAAATATATGTACAGTAGGGCGTCAACGGGAATTGACCTTGTCACAAGTTTTCCTCTCTAAAGTCTCCATTCGTTTTACCAGAGATCGAGCATATTCAGCTTTGTTAGTCGAGCTTACCATCTCTTTGTGGCATATCACAAGGTAGAAATGTTTAAATTTACTTGCGGTTTCGCTTCTTTTGGTGTACTGTTGTTCCATGTTGATCGCTCTACTTCTGTGGGTTTTTCGATTTTATGATGAACTGTGTTTTCCTCATGGGGTTTTTGCTGATCAGTGGAATTTTTCTATTTTCTTTTGGATTTCGATCTTGTAATATCGAATTCGGATTTTTCTTAGCAAGCCCTAATTAGATTCGTCTTTAGAAACCTGTTTTAGTTTTTTTGGTTAAACCTTGTCTGATTTTTCCTTAATTTATTTTGATCGATCAAGAATTTTTTTGTATGATCAAGAGATTGTGTGTATGTGAAAGCCTGAGATGGATCATGTATGTAGTTTTTTGATCTGGGGTCTTAGTAAAGAAGATATGTGTTTTTGATATGTGTATGTTATTCGATTTGGTGCTAGAGATTGAGGATGATATCAGAAGCACTTTTTTGAAAATTCTGAGTCAGGATTTTTCACCAGTGTACAGAGATGTCAAAATTCTTGGTTTGATCTTGGAATTTTTAGGTTTCAGTGCTTAGCAGTACTTCACACATGCCTTTGCATCTTAATCCTTAATTCCTAACTTATACAGGAGTATCTGGAAAAAGGCTAATAGATATGCTTAATTATTTCAATAGCTATAAGCTTGCAAAATTTCATTCCGACAAAAGTATATAGTTCATAGTCCCTTCAACGAACTTGGATAGCTGTATTGACATAGACTATAATGAGAAATCAATGTTTACCTTAGGTTCATGATTCTTCTTTCATTACATAGTGCAGTCCATGATTCTCAGATTTGGACCTTTTTGTGTATTTGGTTATGGGGTGAATCTCTTTAAAATTATTGATTGTTTTCTGACTGTTAGTTGTGATCCCTTACAAATGAATACTGGAGGCATCCTTTGCAGATTCATGTTTGAATTCTGAAGGATCCTTTGTATGAGTATAAAACAAACAGTTCCTTTCTAGTTCGTTGTCGTTTAGTATTAATGATACAAATATGAATAATTTTATGTTCCAACTTATTTTCTGTCATATTCTGTATGTACAGTTCCAGCTTCTGGGCATGACTAGGCTGACATGTTTTATTTACAGCTTTGAGTATCAGCAAAAATGAGTGACAATCTTATGGACAAAGTTACCGCATTTGGTGAGCGCCTAAAGATCGGAGGTTCAGAAGTTAGCAACAAGATCAGTGCTGGTGTGAGCTCAATGAGCTTCAAAGTTAAGGAACTTTTTCAAGGTCCAAACCCAACTGATAAAATAGTCGAGGATGCTACTACAGAGAATCTAGAGGAACCTGACTGGGATATGAATTTGGAAATATGTGATATGATCAACCAAGAGACAATTAATAGCGTTGAGTTGATCCGTGGAATAAAGAAGAGGATAATGATGAAGCAGCCGAGAATTCAATACCTTGCCTTGGTTTTACTGGAGACGTGTGTTAAGAACTGCGAGAAGGCCTTTTCGGAGGTGGCAGCAGAAAGAGTCCTTGATGAAATGGTAAAGCTGATTGAAGACCCACAGACAGTTGTGAATAATCGAAACAAAGCTTTGATACTGATTGAAGCTTGGGGAGAATCAACCAGTGAACTCCGCTACCTACCAGTTTTTGAAGAAACTTATAAGGTAACTATGACCTGTTACCAACTACTGCAATACTGCTGAATTCTACCATACAGGTTTCATTTACACTATTTTATTGAAGATGACGCTATCTTAAGTTGAAGTGGTTTGGCCTTACTTTTTGATATTTCTTGCCCTCGGAAATGTAAGGTCAAGCATATGGGTTTTGAATAAAACAGATAAAAATTACTGTTGTTTCATTGAATTGACTCAATCTACTAACTTGTTGCAGGAATTGATTGAAAAATGAAAAACTGTGAGGTCTGATGTCAGAATTCATTATGATCAGGTCTTAATGTTTTTGTCTTATGGTTTTGTTGCTATATCATAGAGCTTGAAAGCAAGAGGTATTCGCTTCCCTGGACGAGACAACGAGAGCTTGGCACCTATTTTCACTCCTGCACGGTCAACTCCAGCACCAGAAGTAAATGCTGATATTCCTCAGCATGTGCATGAGCCTGCACATATTCAGTATGATGCTCCTGTACGAAGCTTTACCGCTGAGCAGACAAAGGAAGCTTTCGATATAGCAAGAAACAGCATTGAACTTCTTTCCACGGTTCTGTCCTCTTCGCCTCAACAAGATGCTCTACAGGTAAATCAACTCGGAAGTATTAGGCACTATTTCCTATTATCTAATATAAAACTGGATAACACGGGATATCTGCGATATTTTCATTATCTCCCTAATTTTGTAGGATGACTTGACAACAACACTTGTACAACAATGTCGTCAATCTCAAACCACTGTCCAAAGAATCATTGAAACAGCAGGTGAAGATGAAGCACTTCTATTTGAAGCCTTAAATGTGAACGACGAGCTAGTGAAAACGCTGTCTAAGTATGAGGAGATGAACAGACCCTCTGCACCACTAACCGCACATGAGCCAGCCATGATTCCTGTTGCCGAAGAGCCCGATGAATCTCCGGTTCATGCAAAGGAAGAATCTCTGGTTAGAAAATCTTCTGGTGTTCGTGGTGGGTTTCATGGAGGTGGTAGCGGGGATGACATGATGGATGATCTTGATGAGATGATATTCGGTAAGAAAAGTGGCGGTGATTCTTCGACAAATGCTGATCATGACCCGAAAAAGGAGAAGTCTTCGTCTAAAAATGATGATCTCATTCGATTCTGAGATGGTGTTTTTAAAGGCGAAATAATAACTCTTTTATGGATTTGGTGTTTAATTGGTAGTATGAATGAACAGATTGTCAGTGTAAGTAATCTGTGTTTGGAGATCTCTTTGACTTGTGTGATGGGTTTATAGAGGAGATTTGTTATGGACACAAAAGATTTGAAATCTTCTCACTGTGTTTAACTATTGGTTTCCTTTTCAACTCATTTTGGCTCCTTTTCTACTCTAACCGCAAACAACATTACTATAACCAGTTGGGTTAATGCATTGTTTTTGGCAGTAACGTACTGTCATTTTAGTATGCACTGTATGTAAAAAGGAAGGCTATGCAATTAAGCGTTTAGTGTTTACAATCGCAGACGCAAACGCTGTTATGTGTAGCGCTTCGTCAATCGTCACTTTCCACACTTAACACTAAAGAAAGCAATAAAAACCCAAATGACTAACAGAAATTTGTAATCGAATTCGGATCGAAGAATCAGATCTCACGATGTTTGGAAAACAGCAAAATCATCATCATCGTGCTACTTCCCCCAGAACCAGATCCAAAACCCTAATCCTCATCATATCCCTCTTCGTCGTCTCTCTTCTCGTCATCCTTTTCACCTTCTCTTCCTCCACCCAACCCTCCGTATCCTATCTCAACTCGTCGGACCGGCCGGAGACGTCCTTCGTTGCCTCGCTTGAGCATTTCTTAATCCATAAGGCGCCGAAGCTCACTTCACCGGTTAGAGACGACACGGTTCGTGGCGAGAGTGAAGATGATACGAGGAAGCTCGATGAGATGGTAATTGAGAGAGAAAATCGTTGGTTGAACGAAGATCCGGGATATCCTGTCGGAATTCCGATTAAGGTTTACGTTTACGAGATGCCGAAGAAGTTCACTCTCGATCTTCTCTGGTTATTTCACAATACTTACAAAGAAACGTCGAATGCTACCTCTAATGGCAGCCCTGTGCATCGCCTCATAGAACAGGTACTAGAAGAAGCTTAATTGAATCATTTGGTTGATTGTTAGATCTCTTGTTGTATTCATCTGTGCCATTGGTACTTTTTGTGGAACGGTTGAATTAAATTTAAGCCATTTTAAGCGAGAATCGTGATCAGGCTTTGTTGTTTTGTTCAACTGTTCCCTTCTCCTTCACTTATATCTTTAGTAATTTGCCTAATTTTTCTACGTTGCAGCATTCTATTGACTATTGGCTCTGGGCTGATCTGATCTCTCCTGAATCCGAAAGGCGTTTGAAAAGTGTCGTGAGAGTACATAAGCAGCAGGACGCGGACTTTTTCTATGTTCCTTTTTTCACTACGATCAGCTTCTTCTTGTTGGAGAAGCAGCAATGCAAAGCACTCTATAGGGTGTGAGTGAGCTTTGATTATATATATATATATATTATCTAGCATTAGATTCAGTTTTCAATTTTACATCTTCATGTGCTTTCTTTGAAAAGGATCAAAAGCTGGTTTAACACTTTAAACGTGTGTTTTAAATATCCCCAAACTTTTACCTCGGGTGTTTAGCAAAGGAAATTTGTAAGATTGTCTGAATTGGTATCCTGTTAGATGCTGTCTGTAAAATGTACCACATCCATTGCAAAAGGTGATGCCAATTTGTTTTACTAGGGGATTTAGGAGATCCAGTTAGTCTATAGCATGTAAATTTTTTTGAAGCTGCTCTCTATTTGCGTTTAGATGGTACAGGTTATACTTGCCCCGTAGGAGATATGTTAGTTGGAATCTCATATGTTATTAGTAACATTGTCTCACCTTTTTTCCAACTTCAGGAAGCTTTGAAGTGGGTTACAGATCAGCCTGCTTGGAAGAGGTCGGAGGGAAGGGATCACATATTTCCCATTCACCATCCCTGGTCTTTCAAGTCAGTCCGCAAATTTGTGAAAAAGGCAATCTGGCTTTTACCTGATATGGACTCCACTGGGAATTGGTGACTCTAGATTTCTTTCTGTAACTGATTATGAGTCATGTAGTCTGCTTTAGCTATACTTTGTTGATTCTGTTTGAACTTACGTGGTAGGTATAAGCCTGGGCAAGTTTCACTCGAGAAAGACCTAATTCTTCCTTATGTTCCCAATGTTGATATTTGTGATGCCAAGTGCTTGTCAGAAAGTGCACCAATGAGGACCACATTCCTTTTTTTCCGAGGGCGGTTGAAGAGGAATGCTGTGAGAATCATGCCACTTCTAATTCTATTACTTTATAAGTTACACCAAATGCTCTTGCCATTTGTCTTTGTCTGTGACTTTTAGAAATTTCATTTCCCATAATAGTTGGTATACTTCTTTTGTTATATGAAGAATAATTGGTATACCTTATTATACTGCGAAAGCTCTCAGTCATTCTTTGCCTTGTCTCTAAATTCTGTGTCTGACGATTTGGTTGCTGAAATTATATTATTAGGGAGGTAAAATACGTGCCAAACTAGGTGCAGAACTAAGTGGTGTCAAGGATGTTATCATTTCTGAGGGGACTGCTGGAGAGGGAGGAAAATTGGCAGCTCAAGGTGGCATGCGTAGGTATATTCTGGGTTACTTCCTGGCCCATTTAGTTGTAATACAATATTTGTTTAATTTCAACTTATTTTTCTAATTAAGTCTACCTTCTGTCAGCTCTTTATTCTGTTTGTGTCCTGCTGGTGACACACCATCTTCGGCGAGGTTGTTTGATGCCATTGTCAGTGGCTGTATACCTGTTATAGTCAGTGACGAGTTAGAATTTCCTTTTGAAGGAATACTGAATTACAAGAAGGTATGTCAGAAAACCTGTGACACTGGTGCTCTAAATTTCAATCATTTTTGTCTAAACTAGTTTATACATGAAGCAAAGTTTGTATGACTCTTTGCTCTCTTTTATTTTTGCTTTTGCTTTTCATCTCAGGCTGCTGTGCTTGTTTCTTCCAATGACGCAATACAGCCAGGATGGCTTTTAAATCATCTGAGAAGCCTTAAGCCCTTCCAAATCAAGGATTTGCAGAAAAACCTTGCTCAAGTATGCACTTACTTTTCCTTCTTTTAAAAAACTTTGATTTTGCAAAGAAATGATACTTACCTAGTTTCATAGTTTGTCTTACACGGAAGGGCCGAACAGCCTCTCGCGTGCAGAGGATCTTTATTTATATTAAGTAATATGGTTGTTTTCAACTTTTCCAGTACTCGCGGCATTTCTTATATTCGAGCCCTGCTCAGCCATTAGGTCCAGAGGACTTGACATGGAGAATGGTATGTACCTACCAAAACTGAAATACATTATACATAATATGAAAAAACCAAAAGCAATAATAGTATCTGAGCATGGTGTAACTAAATTAGTATTGATATTGTGCAAAAAGAGAGTAGTAGATAAAAACTTCACTTTGTTGTTGTCAAGGACTAATACAAGGTGAATCTAGTATTTGCCTTTGATCACACTTATTCGATGGTGTAGAACTTACTGCAATGCATAAAGCTAAGATGCAGAAAATTTTGATGATATTGTTGCAATGGCAGATGGCTGGAAAGCTGGTGAGTATCAAGCTTCACACGAGGAGGTCACAGCGGGTCGTGAAAGGATCTAGGAGTGTTTGCAGATGCGATTGCTGGAGACCCAACTCTACAGCTTCGAATTCTTTCAGTCCTCTCTTGTCTTAAGACCTATCACTCTGACCCAGTTATATATGCTGTTGAGTGACTATCCAAATAACTTTTCACCATTTTGTTTACCAATTTTATATAACGTATGCTGATACTATAACCTTCGTAATTTGTGGTTAAAGAATGAACGAACTATAATAACTTTGAGGGCAGGATATATAAAAATCACTTTGAACAAATGTTTTCTGATTCGATCCGCCAGAAGATTATCCGGAGAAACTTTTGGTCTGAGAGGTGATTCTATTTATATAGAACATGGATATTAAATTCATCACATAAATCTTTAAAAATGAAAACAAATTTTAGTACTACATGTCGACAGGGACATTACGTATACGTGTATGTTTTGTGTAATTGTTTAATAACGATAGTGAGAATAATTCGTGGTTAGTAGTAGTTATGACATATGACCTTAAATATGAAATATTGACATTTTTGACCAATGCTACGTACACACGTTATCTCATAAATCCCAAATGTATATAGTATAACATGGCATTAGTATCATAGGTAAGAAGAAGAAAAAAAATGTCTGAAAAATATGTATGGTATACTCATGCGACCGCGTATTTCCTTTTCCTTAATATGAAATTCCCGAAAGTAGGCTCATCGTCTCTTTCTGTGTGCTTTACACGTTTTTGAATTTTGAGTACCGAAAATAACGTCTCCCTACGACATTCTTCTTTTTTTACTTTTTTTCCATATTTTATCATTTTCTTTTATGTAGTTTAGAACTTGAAATTGGAAAATATCTGAGGTCTCTTCAGTAGAAAATTTGTATTCCCCCCCCCCCCACAACTTTTTAGTAACTTATACGGAAAAAAAAAAACTAAACTAATTAATAAACACATATTTTAAACTCTACACACTTTGACAAAAAAATACAAAGGTACCGTAAAATAAAAATACAAAAGGTGGTTGGATAGAAAGTCAAAATTAAAAGAAAAAAGGCTTTTTTTTTTTGAAACACAAAATAAGAGAATTGGTAGATTATTAATTAATCACAACAAATTCTTCCATCATTAAAAGATGATTTAGTAAATCCAACATTGTTTAAAACCACCAAAGAAAAGCGAATTTATATTTTAAACTTGGATTTTTTTTTTTTCTTTGCTCATTAGAAATTGAACGTAGGTCAATAAAATCGTGATCTAAGGAAATAGAGTGATCTTTATATAGTAAGTAAATTTTTGGGAATCACTATTCAATATAGAAAGAAAGAACAAAATAAAAATTGGAAATAATGAAAAACGTCAAGCGCGTCAAAAGATAAAGTAAAGAAAGAATAATAATAATCCCACCAGTAAAATTAAAGGAGCCGTTCTTACTTTATTACCTTGTCCGAAATATTAAAAAAACACAGTCAAAAACAATTCGCTTTATTAAGGAAAAAAAAAAAAAGGTCTGCTCCGTCCACTTGTTTTCCCGGCGGTGTTCCACCTTCGTCTTCGCTATCTCGCCGCGTCTTAACCTTTTCTACTTTCAGTCATTTAAATCAAAATCGAGCTGAGATCTTCTGTCTCTCTTTGTTTCTCATATCTATTCTACAAAATTAAAGTTTCTTTGTTTTATATTTATATAATCTAAGATCTTTGAATATATATATATATATAATTGGGTTGGGGTAAATCGTCGCTATCATAACGTGTATTGGTTAGCAGGAGTGCTTAAGTATTTGCTCACGACTAAGTCCTTTTCTCCTCTTCTTCTTCTTCCCTCTCTCTCTCCCCTTTCACTATCGCTTCTCAATTTATCAAATGCCTCATAATATCCAGTTGGGTGGCACGACACGACCGCGTTGAATTCTTCACACAGATTTGTTAAAAAGAAGATCTTCTTCTATCAAGTATTGTTATAAACTATAACCCAAAGATCTGAGTTTCTTCTTCTCTCTTCCTTCCTCTGTCACGGTCACGGGCCTCTTAAGGTATTGTCAGCAAATCGTTGGTTTTAAAATGTTGTTTTCCTATTAAGTTCGTTGTGGTGGGATTGTCTCTTTTTGTCTAAGTGTCAAAAGCTCGTCCTCTTCTTTCTCTCTCTCTTTTGGTTTTGAATTGCTGAGAAAAAGATGTGTGTTGTTTTCGAGATATTCTCGAATTTGAAAGTTTGAAACTTTGTTTTAGGGGGTACTAGTCGTCTTGTGATACCTTTAAAGGTGATACCTTTTTGTTCTAGTTTGGTTTTTTCGGATTTGAAATATTCTAAAATGCAATGATTGTTACCTTTCTTATTTTCATTTGTGTGGAGTTTAATTATGAGCTTGTCGTTGATCGAAAGCCTTTACTAGATCCATGGATTGATCTGTTTTCTTTGTTGATGTTTTGATTGCCAATTAAGTTTAAAGACCTCTGCTAAATTATGAGCATTTAGATGTCTTTGTTTCTTCTTTTGCTGACTTGATTGCATCTGTTTCTTCAGGGATCTACCGAGGTAGATCAACAACAATGGCATCTAATAACCGTTTCAGTAAGAGTCGATCAAATCTATCAAACAACTCTGATATTCAGGAACCTGGAAGGCCACCTGTTCCTTCTTCTTCAGTCACATTTGCTCGAAGAACGTCCTCTGGTCGCTATGTTAGTTACTCGAGAGACGATCTTGATAGCGAGTTGGGCAGTCAAGATTTCATGAACTATACAGTTCACATTCCTCCAACTCCAGATAACCAGCCAATGGACCCTTCCATTTCTCAGAAAGTTGAAGAGCAATATGTCTCTAACTCCATGTTCACTGGCGGTTTTAACAGCGCTACAAGGGCTCACCTTATGGACAAAGTGATTGAGACAGAGACTAGCCATCCACAAATGGCTGGCGCTAAAGGATCTTCTTGCGCGATCCCTGGCTGTGATGCTAAGGTTATGAGCGATGAGAGAGGTCAAGATCTTCTTCCTTGTGAATGTGACTTTAAAATCTGTAGGGATTGCTTCGTAGATGCGGTCAAAACCGGCGGTGGGATTTGCCCCGGGTGTAAGGAACCGTACAAGAACACGGATTTGTCTGATCAGGCTGATGATAACGGTCAGCAAAGACCTATGCTGCCTTCGGGTGGTGGGTCGAAGATGGAGAGAAGATTGTCGTTGATGAAGTCAACTAATAAATCAGCTTTGATGAGGAGTCAAACTGGAGATTTTGATCACAATAGGTGGTTGTTTGAGACAAGTGGAACTTATGGTTATGGGAATGCTTTTTGGACAAAGGACGGAAATTTCGGGAGCGGTAAGGATGGAGATGGAGATGGTGAGGGTATGGAGCCGCAAGATTTGATGAGCAAACCATGGAGACCACTTACTCGGAAGCTGAAAATTCCTGCTGCTGTTATTAGTCCATACAGGTATAAAGGAGAAGTGTATTGTTTCATTGTTTAACTTTACTTAATCCAAGTCTCTAAGATGTTTTCCTTTTTTGTTTTTGCAGGCTATTGATATTAATCCGTATAGTCGTTCTTGCATTGTTCTTGACTTGGAGGATTAAACATCAAAACCAAGACGCTATATGGTTATGGGGAATGTCTGTGGTTTGTGAGCTTTGGTTCGCCCTTTCTTGGCTTCTTGATCAGCTCCCTAAGCTATGCCCGATTAACCGTGCTACCGATCTGCAAGTCCTGAAGGAAAAGTTTGAAACGCCGACAGCCAGCAACCCGACCGGGAAATCTGACCTTCCTGGATTTGACGTGTTTGTCTCTACCGCGGATCCCGAGAAAGAACCTCCTCTGGTCACTGCTAATACCATTTTATCAATTCTAGCTGCGGAATATCCGGTTGAGAAGCTTTCTTGCTATGTATCTGATGATGGAGGGGCGCTTCTTACCTTTGAAGCCATGGCTGAAGCTGCGAGCTTTGCAAACATTTGGGTTCCTTTCTGTCGTAAACATATGATCGAGCCGAGGAATCCAGACTCCTACTTTAGCTTAAAGAGAGATCCTTACAAGAACAAAGTGAAGTCTGATTTCGTGAAGGATCGTAGACGGGTTAAGCGTGAGTTCGATGAGTTCAAAGTCAGGATTAACAGCTTGCCTGATTCGATCAGGCGCCGTTCTGATGCTTATCATGCCAGAGAAGAGATTAAAGCCATGAAGATGCAGAGGCAGAACAGGGATGATGAGCCTTTAGAGCCCGTGAAGATTCCAAAAGCTACATGGATGGCTGATGGTACTCACTGGCCAGGAACTTGGTTGACTTCTGCAAGTGATCATGCCAAAGGCGACCACGCTGGTATCATTCAGGTATAAGTCGATCTCGAAAGCCCTTTCTGTTTTCTTTGAAGTTTTCAAAGTACATGGAATAACCATAGATTCAAGATATGTATTATCATTTTACTCAGTATCTCACTTTGTTTTTGCATATTATTGATCAATGCAGGTGATGTTGAAGCCACCGAGTGATGAGCCATTACACGGAGGATCTGAAGGGTATCTTGATCTTACTGACGTGGATATTCGACTCCCACTCCTCGTCTATGTTTCTCGTGAGAAGCGACCTGGTTATGATCATAACAAGAAAGCTGGAGCCATGAACGCTTTAGTCAGAGCTTCTGCAATTATGTCGAATGGACCATTCATACTCAATCTTGACTGTGATCATTACATATACAACTCGGAGGCACTGAGAGAAGGTATGTGCTTCATGATGGATAGAGGCGGGGATCGGCTTTGCTACGTTCAGTTTCCACAGCGGTTTGAAGGTATTGACCCATCGGATCGATATGCTAATCACAATACTGTCTTCTTTGATGTCAACATGAGAGCTCTTGATGGGCTTATGGGTCCGGTTTATGTTGGAACTGGTTGTCTCTTCCGAAGAATCGCGCTTTATGGATTCAATCCACCTCGATCGAAAGACCATTCCCCCAGTTGCTGGAGTTGTTGTTGCTGTTTCCCTCGTAGCAAGAAGAAGACTGTTCCTGAAGAAAATCGAGCTTTGCGTATGAGTGATTACGATGACGAAGAGATGAATCTAGCTCTAGTCCCGAAGAAATTCGGTAACTCGACATTCCTCATTGATTCAATCCCAGTAGCTGAGTTCCAAGGCCGGCCTCTCGCGGACCACCCAGCAGTTAAAAATGGGCGCCCACCCGGTGCACTCACCATTCCGCGAGAGCTGCTTGATGCATCGACTGTAGCAGAAGCCATTGCTGTTATCTCTTGCTGGTACGAGGATAAAACCGAGTGGGGATCACGTATCGGATGGATTTACGGGTCAGTCACCGAAGATGTTGTCACGGGTTATAGAATGCATAACCGAGGCTGGAAATCAGTGTACTGTGTGACGAAACGGGATGCTTTCCGTGGTACAGCTCCAATTAACTTGACGGATAGGCTTCACCAGGTTCTCCGTTGGGCTACTGGCTCGGTTGAGATCTTCTTCTCCCGTAACAACGCTCTTCTCGCAAGCTCGAAAATGAAAATACTCCAGAGAATTGCCTACTTAAACGTCGGTATCTACCCGTTCACATCGATATTCCTCATTGTCTACTGTTTCCTTCCTGCGCTCTCCCTCTTCTCTGGTCAGTTCATAGTCCAGACGCTCAACGTCACTTTCCTAGTCTACCTTCTCATCATCTCCATCACTCTCTGCTTACTCGCCCTCCTAGAGATCAAATGGTCTGGGATCTCACTGGAGGAATGGTGGAGAAACGAACAGTTTTGGCTCATTGGTGGAACAAGCGCTCATCTCGCAGCTGTTCTTCAAGGTTTGCTCAAAGTCGTAGCTGGAGTTGAAATCTCTTTCACACTCACTAGTAAATCAGGAGGGGATGATATAGACGACGAGTTTGCTGATTTGTACATGGTGAAATGGACTTCACTTATGATCCCTCCCATTACTATCATTATGGTGAATTTGATTGCGATTGCGGTTGGATTCAGCAGGACGATTTACAGTGTCGTTCCTCAGTGGAGTAAACTGATTGGAGGAGTGTTCTTCAGTTTTTGGGTGTTGGCACATCTTTATCCATTTGCTAAAGGTCTAATGGGAAGAAGAGGAAGGACACCAACGATTGTGTATGTGTGGTCTGGTCTTGTGGCCATTACCATTTCTCTTCTTTGGGTCGCCATTAACCCTCCGGCTGGTAATACTGAAATCGGAGGGAACTTCAGTTTTCCATGATAGGTTGAGTTCTTTCTTCTCAAGAATTACAAACAAACAAACAAAACTCGTCTCCTTTGTTGTATTAAATCACTCATTCCTTTATTAGATTTTTTGTGTTCTCGTTTCTTCTGTCCTGTGATGATGATATGGGACTCATGTTAGGACAGAGATCGGCTAAATATAATTTGAACCAGTGAACTTAGTTTCTTTTGTTGTCTTTATTTTTGTTTTGTTTTTTTGGTTCTCTCGTTGTTATCATTTATGACATGGATGTTTTGCTCATTACATTTGTTTTATCTTTTATGTAACGAGGCAACTTTTCTATTACTTTCTTGTAATTTGATCAATGAAGGAACTTGGTCTCTTGACTAAACTAAAAAATATACCCAAAAAGTTGTACAAAACGAGCTTTATCTAGTTCATTGAACAAGATAAGGTGGACTGATCATATCTAATTGAAAGCAAACTAAACCATAAAAGTCGTAAACAAAACAAAAATTGTAATAACATGAAAAGAATAATTCACATATAGAAAAAGTCGTACTCACGATGCAAGCTATGAAGCATGATAGGGTCTAAGTATTCATACAATATAGTTTTATTTAATGGAAATTATGGAATTACATTATTGACAAATTTAATAGTCAGGATAATTCTTTAGACGTGTCTTCAATCTCCATGACTCCACGTGACGACCATGTGGGAATGTGAATCATTGTCTATTTCTCGTACGTGAATACTGTTCGAGCAAGAATATTACGTGTTTGAGATTGGAAGCATGTCGTTTGATAGATCTCACAACAACAAAAACTTCACCATATTAACCAAAAATTATAAAATTGTTCCTTGTTAGTAAACTCATATAGAGTAGTAGACTATTGGTAAATATAGTTTTATTTTCAAATGACACAGCAAAAATATATTAGAAATAAATAAATAAAAAAGTTATGTTCTAGCGATTTATAGTATTATCAACAGGAATTATCACAATTATACAAGCTGAACAAACTATCTACAAACTCGCTCACCATGCGGATACCATGTCCTCATGACCATATAATTTGGTGGAAAACAACACACGCATGTCCTAAGCTACACCTTATCTATCACCTACCAATATTATTCACATAACTAGCTATGAGAATTGAGAGGTTATATCTAAGTGTACCACCAATATAATCACCAAAAATACCCCACCAAAAGAAACAAGAAAGATTCTTTTCCAAAAAAATATGAGAGCGATTCAAACTCATGTGAAAACCTTGTGCATGCTAGTCATCATCGTAACATCATATTCAACAAGAGCCCAAAAGAGTCCTCATGTGCGAAACAACCATGAGCTTTCTATCGCTATCGAAGAAATGGAGAAAGCTAACTACTTCTCTTTTGTGATGCTCATTAACATGTTACAAGCCGTAAACCCTCGATTCTTAGCCAACGTCACATTCTTGATGCCAAAGGACAAAACACTTTCCGGATCAAACATTGTTCAACAAGATTCGGTTTCCGAGTTCTTGCTTCGCCACTCGATCCCTTCTCCTCTTCTTTTCGAGCACCTCAACCTCATCCCGAACGGCTCCATGGTTCCTTCCTCTTTACCGCATTACTCCCTCGAGATCTCCAACGGTGGGAGATCAAACTACTTTCTCAACAATGTCAAGATTATAAGCCGCGACATTTGTAGCTTAGGCTCTATCAAATGTCATGGAATCGACGGCATACTGCAATCTCCAAGTAGCATCGATGATGATTCTCAACGAAATAATCATACTTCACCCGTCATTTCTTGTCCTAGCAGTCACAACAGTAGTGACCACAACAGTCATAACAATACAGATCACAATAATGATCACAATAGCACTCGTCCTGATTATACACTTACCGCTCCTCCTCCAGCCAGCAGTACGACTCCCCTACCAAAATCAGATTCTCCTAGCATCCAAATCTGGAATTTACTCGTTATTTTTATTCCCGGGTTATTATTTGGTGTGATCGGCATGTGAACTTCAACACTGAACATGGCGCGGGTAACCCCTAGTTACGTGTGATATATAGTAGTGCTCTCTCTATATAACTTATAGTTTATATACATGTAAAAGAAAGCAACAAACAAAAAATGGCTAACTTTATATTGTAACAATCGATTCAAATATGACTTATTAATTTTTAAATTTCCTTCATAATACCTGTTAAACAAAATTTCATCCGTATCGACTGATTGAAATAAATATTTCCTAAGTTATATAAAAAACATTTATTACTTAAAAAGGTAATACTTAAAAAAACAAGAAACAAAATTATAGAACGAATTTTGTGAAGAGGCCACAAAACGAGTCGGGTTATCGGGTCAAACAACCAGAATGGGTAAAACCGACCCAAGATCTAAAATCTTGATTTTCCTTCCTTGGGCAGAGAAAAAAACCCTACCAAAACCCTGGACAAATTTTCTCTGCCTCCATTTCTATGGCTTGAAATTTCTTGTTCATCAAGCCAATCTCTTACTCTTAAATCATCATTTACACCATTTTTAAAAAACCAGGAAGAACTCTAGTCTTTATTTCTCTATCCCTTGTAGATTCTGCTTCAGGAACAAATGGCTCAGAAATGTGTGATGGGTGTGATCTCAGCCCTAGCTGCCTCCGCTTCTCTCGCCCCATCGAAATTCGCCGCTGCCGATGGACCTTTCACCTTCTCTGGCTTCTCAACTTCCCCGTCTACTTCGATTCCTCAGCAGCAAGGTTCTACTCCGCCGGCCTCGGAATCTGGGAAAGAGCCGTCTGTTACTGGCGAAGAATCTGATGCTCCTCCACGGGTTCGGAACAATAATCCGAGAACGACTTCGGCTGGATTTGATCCTGAAGCGTTGGAGCGTGGAGCTAAGGCCTTGAAGGGGATAAACAACTCAGCTCATGCCAAAAAGGTCTTCAGAAATAACCGATGCTGTCATTTGTAGAGGCTATACATACATAGATCTGACTAAAGATTTCCAAGTAGATAAGAGCTGTTTATAAGGCTTGGGAATGAGAATTTTTGCTAGGTGGTTGTAATTTGTATGATGAAGCTTATGGAAGGTAGGTTTGAGCTTAAGAGTTTTCTGCTCTAGGATTCTGGGATGGGTGTTCAAAAGTGTTATTCTTATGTGCCTGTTAGCTATGCTTGGCCTTACACTTGATGAATTTTTGGTTTCTGGTAGGTATTTGAGAGTATTAAGACACAAGAAGAGACGAGGCAAGCTGAGTTTACTGCTAAGGCGCAAGAGTTTAAAGCTTTGCAATCCCAAGCTGAAGCTGTGAGTTCAACTTACTATTTAAGTTCGTTGTCACGACATTTTGACTACATTGTTTGATTAGGTTGTACCTACTTAGTCTTTCTCTAGACAAATATATCATATATGTTATAGTTACTTTCAAGTTGTTGGTATGCTCTTAAAATTCTCTGGTTACCTACCAAAACTGACTTTGCAGCTGCGTTGTAACTAAATCAATTGTTGTTGGTTTGCTGCATCATTCATTATTTTACTTTGAAGATTCTTAGTTACAAAGGTATGTTCCTGACATTTTCTATTTCACAGGAGAGGCAAAGGGTGATATACGAGGAACAGAAGAAACTAGCTCAGCACCAAGCACAAACGAAATCACAGATGGCCCGCTATGAAGATGAGTTAGCAAGAAAAAGGATGCAGGCATGCGATTTTACAACTATGTTTTATTGTTGTTTATAATGTGTGTCTGACAACTCCTATTATCTCTGACAACTTATAATGTGTGTCGTGTTACAGGCTGAGAATGAGGCCCAGAGAACAAGAAATCAAGAACTTGTGAAAATGCAAGAAGAATCAGCAATTAGGAGGGAAGTAGCTCGACGAGCTACGGAGGAGGAGATTCAAGCACAGAGACGAGAAACAGAGAGGGAGAAAGCTGAGATTGAACGTGAGACAATCAGGGTTAAAGCTATGGCAGAAGCTGAAGGAAGAGCCCGAGAATCAAAGCTTTCTGAAGATGTAAACAGGAGAATGCTTGTTGATCGTGCAAATGCAGAAAGAGAGAAATGGGTTTCTGCCATAAATACTACATTCGATCATATCGGAGGTATGAAATCAGTGATAAATATTATATATCTCTATCGTTTTGTTTATTTGTTGTGGAAACTTCTCTATGACAGATTTACCTTAGCGTTTTGACTAGTTAATTAATTACTCACTACATGACAATATTAGAGTCTGATAAGTAACTTGTTAGTATAATATGTGTGACCTTCTCCACCTATAGGTGTTTTTTCCTTCTTTTGGGATTTCCTAAGCAATACTTTTGTGATTACCTTTTCAATAAATGATTAACTCTTCTTACCCACTTTCCTAGGGGGCTTGCGTACCATTCTAACGGATCAAAATAAGTTGGTTGTTGCTGTTGGAGGTCTCACCGCTCTTGCAGCTGGGATCTACACAACGAGGTAAAGATAAGAATGGTTGATAAAAAAATCCAGCCATGACTTCTAGTTGTTAATGGTTGAGAACTTAGTCATCATATAGATTGCTTGTTGCAGAGAAGGTGCCAAGGTTATCTGGAGCTACGTGGATAGAGTATTAGGGCAACCTTCTCTAATTAGAGAATCATCGAGAGGAAAGTACCCTTGGTCTGGTTCGGTTTCTCGTGCTTTTTCAACGTTGCGGGGTGGTGCTAAGGAGTCTACATCCAAAAATGGAGAAGGGTTTGGTGATGTTATTTTGCATCCTCCTCTTATGAGGAGAATTGAACAGCTAGCTAATGCAACTGCCAACACAAAAGTTCACCAAGCACCTTTCCGAAATATGCTTTTCTACGGTCCACCAGGTACAGGGAAGACAATGGCTGCCCGAGAGCTGGCTCGTAAATCTGTATGTCTTCTCTCCGTTTCTAATGCTTATAAATTATAATTATTATATCAAGTATTCTTGAAATTGAGATCTTAGTTTTAGGTTACTCATGGGCATTAAAATTGCAGAATCTCAGGCTTGTTACTTAGATAATCACTCTTCCTTGGTTTGGTACCTTTTTAGGGTCTAGATTATGCGTTGATGACGGGTGGAGATGTTGCTCCACTTGGAGCTCAGGCTGTTACAAAGATACACCAACTGTTTGATTGGTCCAAAAAATCTAAGAGAGGCTTGTTGCTCTTCATCGATGAAGCAGACGCATTTCTGTGCGAGTAAGTCCTAAATCTGATGCTGATAATAATTTAATTTAACTCATGGGTTATAGTTATGAATGTGTCTTTTGGTTGCAAATCTGACAGGAGGAACAAAACATACATGAGCGAAGCCCAAAGAAGTGCACTAAATGCACTTCTCTTTCGCACGGGTGACCAGTCCAAAGATATAGTCCTCGCGCTTGCCACAAACAGACCTGGTGATCTAGACTCTGCAGTGTCTGACCGTATCGATGAGACTCTTGAGTTTCCCTTGCCTGGAGAAGAAGAGCGCCTCAAGCTTCTAAACCTCTACCTAGACAAGTACATATCTAAGGCTAATCTAAAAAAACCGGGTTTGCTCCAACGCCTTTTCAAAAAAGAGCAGCAGAAGATTGAGATAAAAGGCATTACCGAGGATCTCCTGAAGGAAGCTGCTGCCAAAACAAAAGGGTTTTCGGGTAGAGAAATCGCAAAATTGATGGCAAGCGTTCAAGCGGCTGTGTATGGAAGCGCAAACTGCTTATTGGACGCAGAGCGTTTCAGAGAGGTCATTGATTACAAAGTCGCGGAGCATCAACAGAGAAAAAAACTAGCTGGAACCGACACAGGTAGCAAGAAATGAAATCATATAAACTTATCATGAACACAGGTATCTACAGGTGTAGATTTGAACTCAAAACTCAATACCCTGAGCATTATTCTCAAAAGGGTTTAGGCAAAAAAGCTTTTCTAGTTTTCCAAATTGTTTCTCCCTGTGATTGTAAAGGTGAGATTTCGAAGACTGCATCAGATTCTTTTTTTCTTGACCACTACAATCTTGAGTTGATCTTATCATATCACTCTTTGGAAAATGAGGCAATACCAGTCTTTTTGTGCGACATTTCCCAGTTCTGACCATCATAGCTTTTAACCTCAACGTGATCCAGTGTCCCTGACTTGACACACTTAACCGAGACAGCGACTCCATCGGGGTTAGACCTGGGGATATAAAAGGATGTGATCCCACAGACCTTGCAGAAAGTATGCTTGGCCGTGCGAGTCCCAAAAGTGTAAGTAGTAATGAAGTGTTTGGAATCATCAAGAAGCTCGAAGTTGCTTGAAGGAACAATGAAATGAACATTGCCTCTCATAGAACAATCAGTGCAGTTGCAGCTCCAAGCAACTACACTTGTCGACGCTTTGACTCTCCATTTGATTTTACCGCAATGGCACCCACCTTCATGGAGTATCAATTCTGATTCCATGCCTAACTATTGCTCAATCTACTACAGTCGGATTCTAGTAAGCGAACAAATATTGATAGATACTGCCAGAAAGAAGAAAAAAAAGAAGATAAAACCTCGATCTGCAAAAGTGATACAAGAGAAACGAGAAATTGTGACAGATTCGAACCAGATACTGCGGAAGAACTTCAGCTTTGTTCAACGAAGTGTGTGTCTTCTTACCAAAGTGATAGAATAAGCCAACGAAAGAGCAGAAGAATAAGTGGCTTTAACGCGCCGGATATGCGAGTGAGAGTTTTCATGTCCTCAGAACAAACTAACTGGGTCTAAAATGGGCTTTAGTGGGCCTAGAGGAGGTTTGATTGAGGCCTGAAATTTCTGAAGAGGCGGTGAGACTGCCCTAATTCGCACCATCTAGATCACATCATTTGACTGAAATTGAGATTTCAGAGGGCAATTCGTCTCTCTCTTGTCTCGTTGGGTGATCCAAACAAAATGGCAAGTGAAGAAGCGAAGGATCCATGGAAAGGAGGAGAAGAGTGGGGGAGTGAGAATGAGAAGAAGACGAAGAAGCCAAATGGTAATAGTGGTGGTGTGAAAACGGTGACGAGAGCGAGGAAACAAATGCCGAGGGGACTTGAAGAGAAATACGAAGCTTACTTCCTCCCGCGAAAGCCATGGCCGAGGGCTCTTGCCTACTACGGAAGTTTCATCCTTGGTGGGATCGGTGCTGGCATGGTTATTGAAGCTTGGATCAACAAAAAAGTCAAAGAAGATGGAGGAGTCATTTGGGAATTCGACAAATGAATCCGTATATGAGGTCTCTGATACGACAAAATCAGAATGTAAGAAAACAGGCGACAGAGAGTGAGAGTATTTGTTTTACTTACACTACACATTATTCGTAGATTGGATTGTTTTTGCTGTAGAATTCAGGAGGTAATCAGAAAATCGATTGAACAAACCGCAAAAATCAAAGCTCAGTCTTGTTTCAAATGTTTCTGTTTCTGACACTATCATTGAGTAAACATAGTTATGCTGAAAACGGAATGCGTTTAAGATGTTCGACGATATGTTACTGGTTTCAATTCCATAAATTAAAAAGCTAAGTTTGCGCGATGATCACTTCAAGTTTGAACGAGTTCTTGCTTATTCTATCGAAGAACAAAACTAGTTAGCATTTGCACAAGTTTATTTATTCATAATTTGCACAAATTATTACATAATGCCAATTCGAGCCATCCGGATCTCTTGATTCAGAATAAACCAACACGTAAACTTCACTAATTTTCAACATACATACAAATACAGCTTCGCACACAACAATTATTACTATCACTTACGGAACAGCTCTCATTTCTCATTCAAGATCACGAGAAACCGCGACAAGTTGTTTCCCAACGTTCTTACCGTGAAAGAGTCCAACGAGAGCAGCAGGAGCACTCTCCAACCCATCAGCAACATCCTCCACATATGTTATCTTACCTTCACTTAGCAACGGAACCACAAACTCCAAGAATTCTGAGTATTTGTGGAAGTAATCAAAACAGTTAAATCCTTCAATACGGATTCGTTTGTATGTAATGAGTGAGAGGCCGTATACGCCTTCAGGATTCTGCAGATTGTACTGCGAGATCATCCCACATGCAGCTATACGACCGTGTGGTCTCATGTTTAGGATCACTGCGTCCAGCATTTTGCCTCCCACGTTCTCAAAGTATATGTCAATGCCTTGGGGGAAACACCTAGAAAAAAAAACAGAATCTCTTAATAGGAACATACTAAATACGACTAGTTTAATATTCTTGATTTGTGTATGTAACAAATCTGTACGTACCTCTTTAAGGCAACAATAAGATTGTGCTCTTCCTTGTAGTTGAATGCATCATCGAATCCAAACTTGTTCTTGAGGAGATCAACCTAAAGAAGCTCAACAAATCAAGGGACTGGATCCGTTAATCCCATCAACAAATGGATTTACATCTTGAGTTTATATTATACCTTTTCTTTGCTACCTGCACTTCCAACAACATAACAACCCATCATCTTAGCAAACTGTCCCACAAGCTGACCAACCGCACCAGATGCAGCTGACACAAACACTGTCTCTCCTTTCTTAGGAGAACAGATCTCATAAAAACCAACATATGCTGTCATGCCAGGCATACCTGTCAGGAACAGAGGTGAGTGAATAAATACAGTATATATTGTTAGCAAACCTAGAGAGAGTGGAATTAAACAATACCAAGAAGCCCGGTGTAGTAAGATAAGGGAAAATTGGTATGTTGGATCTTAAAGTGAAGATTAGGAATTGGGGTAATAACACTGTACTCTTCCCATCCAACAGCTCCCCAGAGTAAGTCACCTTCTCTGTAATCAGGATGCCCTGAATCTATCACTTTAGACACTCCAAGTCCTGAGATAGGCTGCACAACACAACACAAGATAAGTTCTCGAAATGTAATCATACGACAAAACATAGTTTTATAGTTACGTTTCAAACTTCGAGCTGGAAATGCTTTTTACCTTGCCGGGAGTGAAGGACTGAGCTGAAGCAGGGCTCAAAGGATCAGGCTTTCTCATACGATTCCGCATGTAAGGATCGCAAGACAAGTAGAGATTCTTCACCAAGGCAGTCATAGATCCCTTCTGCACTCTAAGATCGACGTTGGTGGATGTGATTACAAGATCGGACTCGTTGGCGAAACCGGTAACATAATCACGTAACACGACTTGCTTATTGATCAACGTCGCCATATTTTTGGGGAATATGTTTGTTTTTTTTTTTGTTCCTCAACGTCTTTATTTCTCTCTAGTCTCTACTTATTATATAATAAGCTTTACACGAGATAATCTTTTTAACGAGAAAAAAGGAAGAAACATATTCGCATGGACGTGTTTTGCTATATGTCTACTAACAACGCAAAACTAATGAATCAAAACTTTAGCAGAGTACTGTATAAGCATGATTTATTGCGATATAATGTGCGATGCAAACAATGTGTGGGATTTAATCCAACTGTCTCTTGCTATTTTATATGGGTGTTTTTATTATTAGAGAAATATAATTAGATTGAATCCAAACGTAAAGAAGAAACATACACCGAATTAATATATATTTGGAAACTAGTGATAAATTTGAACAAGTGACATAGAATTCGATTCGAAACCATATCGAAAAACCACCCACGTTTTCGTTCGAACATGCACACAAACTCTAGCTTGTTGGATAAGTACAAGTATAAAACCTTTGTTTCACTCACGAGCAATAACAACAACTTGTTTTCCAACGTTCTTACCATGGAAGAGTCCTATAAGAGCTTCGGGACCTTTCTCGATCCCCTCAGCTACATCTTCCACGTACGTGATCTTCCCTTCTTTAATCTGTGGAAGCACAAACTCCAAGAACTTTGGGATTTTGTCGTAGAAATCAGACACTACAAAGCCTTGAATGCGGATTCTTTTGTAGATTATGTTGGATAGGTTGTGTACACCTTCCTGATTCTCAAGATTGTACTGTGAGATCATTCCGCAGACAGCGATACGTCCGTGTGGGTTCATGTTTAAGAGCACTGCATCTAGCATTTTGCCTCCTACATTCTCAAAGTATATGTCGATGCCTTTGGGGAAACACCTGAATGTCAATCACATAGATCATGTCACTTTCTTATCAGAAAAAAAAATTGTAATTACAGAGTTACTAACAGTTATAGACATCAAACGCTTAGAAGTAATAAGTAGTTACTAAACCTTTTCAAGGCAGCACTAAGGTCTTGTTCTTCCTTGTAGTTAAATGCATCATCAAACCCAAACTTGGTCTTCAGGAGATCGACCTAACAAATCCCCCCAAAAGAAGTAAAAGTGTGAATCACTCTCTTGAAGGAGAACCAATGAACATATATGAGTAAACAAAATATTGAAATGATGATCACCTTTTCTTTGCTACCGGCGCTTCCAACAACATAGCAACCCATCATCTTAGCAAATTGACCCACAAGCTGACCAACCGCACCAGATGCAGCTGAGACATAAACTGTCTCTCCTTCCTTTGGAGAACAGATTTCATAAAACCCAGCATAGGCAGTCATACCGGGCATTCCTACCAGGACAAGACAAAACCCATCAAGGAAAGAATACATATCATGATATATTAGCAAACCAAACTGTTGAAATTCTAGTCTTCTCGATTGAAGTTTAAAACTTGACAAAACTAATTCCATTCCTACATGGTTATGTCATGAAACTTCATGATCTCTGATAGGTCCCAATCAAGAGCTTATAAGAACAATAGACTTTAAACATTTTTCTCCCTATATTTCATTATAAGATGTTATGATTATTTATACATGTTAAGGGCCAGCTATGATCCTAGAATATAGGAGATAGACATGAATCTAAGATTTAACATAATCTACCTAAAACCAATAAAAACAATAAGATCACAAATGATATTCTCATTGTTTCATCCTTATCTTAGTTGATACCGGTTTACTTCGGTTATGTTCTCATCAATACTCCACCCTCCAAAAGAACTTTGTCCTCAAAGTTCATAAGAAACCTCATGCATGGTTATGTTCTCATCAATCTCTGTCTAAGTAACCAAGTGATTATTCCACATTTCTACCGACAAAACTAAAGCAAGGAGCAAGGCCGAGATTAACATACCGAGAAGCCCAGTGTAGTAAGATAAGGGAACGTCGGTGTGTTGGATCTTGAAATGCATGCGATTCATTGGAGTGATAACACTGTACTCCTCCCATCCAACGAATCCCCAGAGTAAGTCGCCTTTCTTGTAATCCGGATGCCCAGATTCTATCACTCTAGACACTCCATAACCATTGATTGGCTGCACCAAAAACACAATGAAACCATAGTCAAAACGATAGAGATGGCACAAAGAGACACAATTGCTTCTCTGTGTGTCTTCAAGAGCACTAAAATTGTCATTCTAGTTTCTTCTATCAATAAGAAGCAGTTACAGAAATGATGATCCAACCCAAAAAAATAGAAAAATAATAAAATAAAAAAGAATGAACAGTTGATCCGTATCAAGTATATTATTTATATAATTATAGCTCTCTGTTCACAAAATAAAATATTTATATCAAAAAGAGAATTAACATAATATAATCTTCTCAAGGAATTATATACATGCAATGATGCAAACCAAGCATAATTAACATTATGATCATCGGATTTGGAAATTTCACCGGAGATTTGGATATATAATCGGAGAAAATTAAATAAAGTAGAGTCTTTCTCGTCGATGGGTACCTGGCCTGGAGTGTAAGCTTGAGCAAGAGCAGCGGTGGAAGGATCAGGTTTGCCCATGCGAATACGCATGTAAGGATCACATGACAAGTAGAGATTCTTCACCAGGACCGAGTTAGAACCTTTGGGAACGCTGAGTTCGACGGTGCTTGTAGTGAAATCGAAATCTGATTCCTTAGGGAAACCACTCACGTAGTCTTTGAATATCACTTGCTTGTTCGTCGCCGTCATCCTTAATATCTTTCTCCGATTTGACTTTCTGACTTCGACAAATTTTGTTACTTCGGATTTATCGACGACGCCGCTGGTCTCCCGTAGTTATGTGCCACAGATTTTATGATATCAAAATATGACGTCACTGCTTATGTCTCTGACTTATCCACTTTTTCACAGTTTGGATACTTTCTCTTTTTATGGCCGTCCATGTGTCTTTGACTCGAACATTCGAACCTCTCTAATGTAACATTGCTTCAACAATATATATTGTAAATTGGTATGTAGAGATTTGTGGTGTCCTAACACATTGATGACATATTGTATTAGCCCTTTCTTACTACTTCGAAACAGGTCATGATTTGATGAAACAGGTCATGATTTGAAACCAATAACAATCAGACTGATATCTATATTAAAATGGACTTTATTAAATTAACACCAGTAACTCACGCTTGGGTTCGAACACCCACCCATACAAACCCTTGTTGGATAAATATAACATTATTCACGAGCAACAACAACTACTTGTTTTCCAACGTTCTTGCCATGGAAGAGTCCCACAAGAGCTTCAGGACCTTTCTCGAGTCCATCAGCTACATCTTCCACGTATGTGATCTTCCCTTCTTTAATGTGAGGAAGCACAAACTCCAAGAACTTTGAGTATTTGTCGTAGAAATCAAAGACTGCAAAGCCTTGAATGCGGATCCGTTTGTAGATTATGTTTGATAGGTTGTGTACGCCTTCCTGGTTCTCAAGATTGTACTGTGAGATCATTCCACAGACAGCGATACGTCCATGCACATTCATGTTTAAGAGCACTGCGTCTAGCATTTTGCCTCCTACGTTCTCAAAGTATATGTCAATGCCTTTAGGGAAACACCTGTAAATGAAAAAGGAGAATATCCCTTAGATTAGTCAAACAGCAGTTGATACACACTTAAGTTGTAATTGTGAGTCTCATTTTTCCAACAAAAGTTGTAATTGTGAGTTTCATTGTTTTTTTCCCTAATACTTAAGTTGCTTTCCATGTAGAATCATGCTTTCATCCATTTCTCCGGTTTATACTAAGTTGCAAATTGCCAGCTTTATTCTGCAACAGATCCTAACCAGGCAGTTTTTAACATAAAAAAACTTCGATATAACCGAACCTTTTCAGGGCAGCACTAAGGTCTGGTTCTTCCTTGTAGTTAAATGCATCATCAAACCCAAATTTGGTCTTGAGGAGATCAACCTAACAATTCCCGGAAAAAAAGAAGTTAGACGGTAAACCATTTCCTTGAAACAGAACCAACAAACCAAACAAGGAAAATAAATGTGGAAATGATGATCAAACTCTTACCTTTTCTTTGCTACCGGCGCTTCCAACAACATAACATCCCATCATCTTAGCAAATTGTCCCACAAGCTGACCAACCGCACCAGATGCAGCTGACACATAAACTGTCTCTCCTTCCTTTGGAGAACAGATTTCATAAAACCCAGCGTAGGCAGTCATACCGGGCATCCCTGTCAGGACCGGAAAAAACCATCAAAGAGATAATATGTTAAACAGATCAACAAACCAAACTGTTGTAGTCTTCTAGATTGAAGTTAGACATTTTTTTCTTTTTGGTAGGAAGAACTTGACATAGCTATTTCTGTTTTGTAAGTTTCAAACAATGTATTAATCCGCAAAACTATCATACATGGTTATGACTTATGACATTCGACTTCACGATCTCTGTATCAAGAAGTAATCTAAAGTTTACCGAGTAATTCCGTACAGAAACGAGAAGCAAGGCTGAGATTAACATACCGAGAAGTCCAGTGTAGTAGGATAATGGAACATCAGTATGTTGGATCTTGAAATGCACGTCAGGTGTTGGAGTTATAACACTGTACTCCTCCCAACCAACAATACCCCAGAGCAAATCACCTTTTTTGTAATCTGGATGTCCAGATTCTATCACTCTAGACACTCCAAACCCAAAGATTGGCTGCACCAATAACAAAATGGAACCAAAAAAAATCAACACGAGAGAGCAAAAGGCATAACCCAAAGCGACACAATTTGTAACTCAGAGTCTTCAAGAACACTAATATAAAGTTTATATAATAAGATTCTCAACTAACACAAAAATAGAAGAGTTGATTGGTCGAATTATAATTATAATAATAAGACATCATTCTGGTCACAAAGTAAGTATTATCCAAAACAAAAATCAAAATAATGTCACCGGATTCAAAATAAACAGTATTAGCCGATTCGAATTTCACCGGAGATTTGCATATATGATCGGAGAAAAAAAAAAGTGAAATTCTCGTGAAGTTCGTACCTGGCCGAGAGCGTAAGCTTGAGCAAGAGCAGTGGAGGGTTTAGGTTTACTCATGCGAGTCCGCATGTAAGGATCGCATGACAAGTAGAGATTCTTCACCAGAACAGAGTTGGAACCTTCCGGAACCCTAAGTTCGACGGTGGTGGTAGTGAAATCGAAATCGGATTCCTTAGGGAAGCCACTCACGTAGTCTTTCAATGTGACCTGCTTGTTCGTCGCCGTCATCGTTCGTTAATTCTTTCTTCGCCGATTCAACTTTCTGAGTTCAATGATTTGTTACTTCTTCGTCTTCGTACGCGCCTGCTTTTTATAGTGGTCTCTGTCTCTCTGCGTCTCATATCAGGTATGACGTCACTGCTTATGTCTCTGAGTGAGCATCTCATCTCATCGCATTGTTCACAATTTGGATACTTTCTCTTTCGTGCGTTTATTTTGTCGACATTTTCATTTACATTCCATTCCTTTCACATTTCACAAGAGTTCGTATTTTTACATTTACACATATGTAAACACTTAGAATTTGGAGATCTTTTTATTGCTTTTTTCTTTTAATCAAACTGAATTTAGTTTCATACTTTCATGGATGAAAATTTAAAATGAAACAATCAAAATAAACAAAAAAAACGCACTCATAAGAAACATAAGAAAATCTTTCCACTTAAAAAAAAAAATTTGGAAAAAAAGAATAGAATCCAAATCATTGGTTAATCAAAAATGTCACTAGACTAATATTTGAGAAAATCAAGTGGATTAGACAGGCAATTAAGTGGTGGATTACTCCATTGAATTGAGAACCTTCGGAGCAGCATCACTGATTGGGACATGTACTAGAAAATAAGAGAACCTTCGGAAGTACTTTATTATACAAATTTATCAAGGTGAGACCCTTTGTCTTTGGCACTATGGAGAATGTGAACACCGGAGACAAAACACGTATCACACCAAACCCACAAAGCAGTATTATATATCCTAGCTCCCAAAACAGAGCCATGTGATTGTGATTACGATGTTCTCTAATAAAAAGGAAAAAGAGTTGTGTATTCGCTGATGTTTTAATCTTACAAGAGCTACAACACACATGGGACTGTAACTTTGTATCAGGCTTTTTTTGGATTTGTGGATGGGAGGGGTTTGGGATTGTTTGTTACTACTACATTGATACATGTGATGAAAAACAAGTCACATTCGAAACAAATTAAACAAACTGATATTATATTAAAATTTACTTCAGTTACTAATAATATTTATAAACCAAAAACTCACGCTTGGGTTCGAACACCCATACCAGACAAACTCTTGTTGGATAAATATATTACATTACTCCCATTATAAGTCCTTACTCACGAGCAATAACAACAACTTGTTTGCCAACATTCTTGCCATGGAAAAGACCCACCAGAGCTTCAGGACCTTTCTCGAGACCATCAACTACATCTTCCACGTACGTTATTTTCCCTTCTTTAATGCACGGAAGCACAAACTCCAAGAACTTTGAGTATTTGTCGTAGAAATCAAGAACTACAAAGCCTTGAATGCGGATTCGTTTGTATATTATGTTGGATAGGTTGTGTACGCCTTCTTGGTTTTCAAGATTGTACTGTGAGATCATTCCACAGACAGCGATACGCCCGAGTGGGTTCATGTTTAAGAGCACTGCGTCTAGCATTTTGCCTCCTACGTTCTCAAAATATATGTCAATGCCTGTGGGAAAACACCTGAAGAAGAAAAGAAGAGAATCTCTGTTAGCTTAGTAAGATATCAATCAATGCAGATAAACTGTTTTTATGTTTTGCTCAGAAAGAGACGTAGTTTCGAAGTTTCCTCGGGTTCATCCCCAATTAAGTGGGTTTACACGTAGGATCATGTTGCTCAGGCTATTATCCACTTCTCTTGTTTCTACTTTAGTTGTGAATTACTGCTTTATCATGCAAACCAATCTTACAATTATAAACACCAAACGCTTAGATTTACGTAGTTACTGAACCTTTTCAGAGCAGCAGTAAGGTCTTGTTCTTCCTTGTAGTTAAAGGCATCATCAAACCCAAACTTGGTCTTGAGCAGATCAACCTAACAAACCCCCAAAAAGAAGTAAAAGGGCTAATCACTCTCTTGAAGGAAAACCAAGAAATATAAGGAAACAGAATATTGAAATGATGATCAAATTCTCTCACCTTTTCTTTGCTACCTGCACTTCCAACAACATAACAACCCATCATCTTAGCAAATTGACCCACAAGCTGACCAACGGCACCAGATGCAGCTGACACATAAACTGTTTCTCCTTTTTTTGGAGAACAGACTTCATAAAACCCAGCATAAGCAGTCATACCAGGCATACCTGTCAGGACCAGACCAAAACCCATCAAAGAGAGAATATATATTAAACAGATCAACAAAGCAAACCTGTTGAAACTCTAGTCTTCTAGATTGATATTTAAAACTTGGCATAACTAAGTCCATTCAGTAGTATGTTTCAAAATTTAACGTTTTTGAGGCTTATTAATTAGACATCCTATTATTATTATACATGGTGTATGACATTCAACTTCATAATCTCTGTATCAAGAAGAAATTTTTCCTGAAAGTTACCAAGTGATTCCTTACAAAACGAGGAGCAAGGCTGAGATAACATACCGAGAAGTCCAGTATAGTAGGATAATGGAACATCAGTATGTTGAATCTTGAAATGCATGTGCGTCATTGGAGTGATAACACTGTACTCCTCCCATCCAACAATACCCCAGAGTAAATCACCTTTTTTGTAATCTGGATGCCCAGATTCTATCACTCTAGACACTCCATACCCAAAGATTGGCTGCACACAGAAAAAAAAGAAAAAGAAACACAATTTAACAACAGTCAACATGAGATAGGTAAAAAAGCAAAACCCAAAAAGACACAATTTGTTTATCAGAGTCTTCAAGAACACCAATCTAAAAATACCGTTTTATATAAACATAGTTATATGGTTTATTAAGTAACAAGAAGCATCCAGATTGGTGGTGTCAAACTCTATTTAAGTTACAAAACAATCAAAGCCAATCCAACACAAAAATAGAAACCGTTGATTAGTCAAGTATACACATATTATTATAATAAGATACTATTTTGGTAAAAGAAACAAAATATATTTATATCCAAAAGAAGAACATAACAATCTCACTGAGCTCGAATCAAAAAGCCAAACAAAGCAAAAAAACAAAAATTACATAATCATCGGATACGAATTTCACAGGAGATTTTGCAAATATAAAATCGGAGAATTAAGTAAAGTAGAGTCTCTCGTGGATGGTATACCTGGCCGGGAGCGTAAGCTTGAGCAAGAGCAGCAGTGGAGGGATCAGGTTTGCCCATGCGAAGGCGCATGTAAGGATCGCATGACAAGTATAGATTCTTCACCAGGACCGAGTTAGAACCTCCCGGAACCCTAAATTCGACGGTGTTGGTAGTGAGATCGAAATCGGATTCCTTAGGGAAACCACTCACGTAGTCTTTTAATACCACTTGCTTGTTCGTCGCCGTCGACATATCCGATATGATTTCTTAGTTACTCCGATTGACTTCCGAGTACAATAATTCTTCTGCGGATTGACGAGGACGAGCCTGCTTGGTTTTATAGTGTGGTGGTCTCTCTGGCTCGTCTCGTAGCTGTTGTTGCCACATAAATCGTGTTTTCAACTATGACGTCATTGCTTATTTTTTTTAGTCAATGTTCACAAAATCAACAATATTTTGAATTTCCAATGTTCACAATTTGGACGCTTTTCTCTTTCAATCGTTGTTTTTTCCCCCCGACAATTCCACATATTTCCTTCCTTTTCACATTTGTTTTTATGCTATTGTGAATTTTATTCCATTCTATATACTATTTGTATTTTAGTCGACGATTCTACAATGCTGCCAATATATAGGAGCCATTAAATTTGAAAAGGCAGAAAAACGACTTTTATATTTTTATTCGGTTTCTGTAAAACTTCCCGAAAAGGCCAACAAAACGTAGCGCGTAACGTCGTGGTCAAACACAGTCACTATCCTCGTTTAAATTGGTCGGTCACCTCTCTACTTGGCTTGTTTAATTTGTTTGGCATCCTCAGTAGTAGCTTTAGCAATACCGTAATCTATATATATAAAGTTAGCTTTTTCTCTCTTCTCATAATGCCACCTAACCATCCACCTAAGCCACATTTTTTTTACATTAAAATATTTTTTTTTAACACAACACATTAAAATAAATTTAAAACATTCATTTAGTGCATATTTATGCTACTTATTTAATTAATGAAAATTTTATATAAATAAAAATAAATTATGTAAATAAATGAAATGTTAAATAAGAAATACTTTCATTTTTATTAGTTAATGGTAATAATATAATTCAACTTTCATTTTAAATTGATCATAGTTTAAATTTTTAAATGTGTTACTGAGTTTAAGAATGTAAGTAAATTTTAAAGTTATGGTAGAATAAAAACAACATTTATGTAATTGTATATATAAAATTTGAAAGTGAAATATTAGTATTATCAAAAAGAAAATGCTTTTAATCCAAATTTAAATATTGAAAGATAATAATTCAAGAGAAAATAATTATAATATGTTTTGAAGATCAAATAAAAATAAATAAAATACCACAATATGAATAAAAAATTAACAAAAAAATTATAAACCTCCCGCGCGAAGCGCGGGTCAACTGCTAGTTGTATTCATAAAGTATAGTTTTTTTCTTTTTGAAGTTAGACTAAAAACACGTATGGTTCATAAGAAAATTGTCAATAGACCAGTGACACAGATGAACATTGCAGTAGCAATCACAGAACTAGTATAGTTACTCAATTAAAAATAATTAAGAACCTTCGGAGCATCATTTCTTTATAAATTTTATTTATCTTTTATGATGTTTTTCCGTTTATATTTTGACAGTGTGCTTACTTAATTAGTACAAAGATATCTGAAAAATATTATTTTTGTTCGTACATGTATTTTGCTCGAGCATTAGAGCCTCTGAAGTACCACTGCTTCAAGAAGAACCTAATGGTGTGTGCAGATTTCATTTCCATCTTGTGCGGCAGATTTGTGATTTCACTAAACACTTGGAGACGTACGTTTATCTCTGAACCTGCACTGATGATTTCTTCAAGATTTAAGGAAGTACGAATCAACATCATGTAAAGAAGCACTCGACTTTGTGATCTACAAACCTATTTTTTTAGAGACATTTGGCTTCGATTTCCTCAAGAGTGAGACCTTTTGTCTCTGGTACAATGAAGAATATGAAGAGTAGAGACAAAACACATATCACTCCAAACGCACAAAACAGTATCCCCGCTCCCAACAATTCCTGCATAACAGAGCCATGTGCAAGCCAAACAAAAGTTCCAGTTAGAAACCAGAACAAAAAATTACTGACACTGTGGGTGTCGATATCGTTCCACTAGAGTTTCACTGCGAGTAACCCATGATAAACATTTTATTTTCGTCTTTTGCTACTATTCCTATAGAATTAGCCATACCAAGCTTAAGCAAAACGATGTTTTTGTCCTGAAGGGAATGGTAGGTTACCTTTAGGGGTGAAAAAGCAAATGTCACAAGTGCGTTTGCACCGAAATTCACAAGCACTGCTAGACTGAGACCTCGGCCTCTTAATTTAAGGGGAAATATCTCCGAGATCATCAGCCAACCAATTGGACCAAACGATAACTGCAACATTGATGGTACTTTAAAGCTCTTATTGAAAAGTAAGAAAACAAACATATTACCATTAACCTACATGTTTAAAAATGAACAACTAGAAGCATATCAAAGTTCAAGGCGAAAATAATGAAAAATATGAACCATATTTGTCTATACCCTCCAATGGAACTACTTGTTATAACTCCATCTTTAGATCACAAAGTCTTTGATAGCTTTAGGACTAGCATTAACATTGTGATACCGAAATTTGATCAGAAAAAGTCTAACTAATCATTCGCTTACCTGATAACATCCCACATAAAGCAACAGTGCCACAACAGCAACAACTGGTGAGGCGCTGAAGAAGAGATAGTATGACCCCAGCAAGAATAATGAGACAACCTGTTTGACATTAAAAATAAAAAGTGAAGTTTTTTGTTCTCTATTATCATTGAATTGAATATTTAGTGAGCTTGTCCTAAATCTACATTACTTTGTTTGCGGTGGATAAATAGAACATAGGATGAGAAAGGACAAAGAATAAAACCCAGAGGACATACCATGCCACCAACACCACCAAGAAGTAATGGTCTCCTCCCCAGTCGGTCAATAACTACAACAGCTACTCCTGTCATAATCAACTGCAACAACAGAGGCGGACGTTATCTTTTAGAAAGAAAGATAACTTTGTAGGAGAAGCAGGTCTCCAAGAAAATTTATTCTATCAACATTGTTCTTTAGTGCAAATGATTAACTGAAATTTATGATTGAGATCTAGGGTTAGCAAACCAAAAAGCTTGCTGTAAATTATTCTTTTACGACTACACAGTTTTAAATGTCAATCTGTAATGGCACTACTGCTAGCACTGTTTACAGAGATTGTAGAGCAAAGCGCATCTCTATATCATATTGTAAAAGTGATTCTAAAGTTTAACCATGTGAAAGTTAGTAATTTTAAAATTTATCCAGGTGGAAAAAATGAATACCTTCAGTAGACCAAGCAGAATTGAGACCCTTGTTGCATCACCTGCGGCAGAAAAGCCAGCGGTCTAACAGGAAATGCAGGGAGTAGAGAAGTGAGTTTCCAAGTGCAAAAAACCAATATTATACTCTACAGAAAGTTTATCTAGAGAAAAAAAGAAAACCTGCAGTATTGATGGTGCATAATAAAGCACACTTGGTTGCCCAGTAATCTGCCATTTGGAAAAAGTTCATTAGTATTACTCTTCTATAATAACATGAAGATAAAGTTAGACTATACCGACCTGTTGAAACAAGACTAGACCTCCTCCTATGATGAGAGCTTTCAAGCACTTCCCTTCAAATAGTTCACCAAATGTGACTTCTTTATCCTCGCCCACAAAAGAAAGTTCAGCTAAAATCTCGTCCACCTGTTCAGCAGCTGAATCAACAAAAGCAGGACCTCTAAGGCGGCAAATAGATTTGATTGCAGCCTCTTTTTGGTTCTCCACATTCCCTTTCCCTTGTATGACGCGCAACAAAAGCCACCTAGGGGATGCTGGGAGCCACCACATCCCAATTCCCATAATAACAGCCAAAGGGACACTTGTTGCATACATGTAACGCCAACCAGAGAGAATGTTGACTGTAAGACTACCGATTCCATAACCTCCCTGCATAGAATTATGTGTAGGATATGTGAAATCAACTTGGTGAACAATGATTTTAAAAACAAGAGGAGCAACTCAGCTGCTTCACATAAAGCAATTAATGTCCAAAACCTCAGAGATTTAAGAACTTACAACCATCCCAAGGACTATGAAGAATTCCTTAAGTGATACCAGTCGTCCACGTATCTGACTTGGAGCAGTCTCTGCAATGTACATCGGAGCTGCATGCATTGCCTAAATGTAGAGAAACAATTCAATTCTCGTATCAACGGTAACACTATATGTAATCCATAGCTGATGGCTGAAGCACATGCATACATAAAATTATACAAATAACAATTGATATAATTCCTAATCACTGGCTTTTTTAGCCTGGAGAAACATAAATAATACCGAGGGCCAGATGAATGCTGCAGAATATATATTGTGTACTCTATATACATGTACACACAAGAAGTATACAGACCTATATGTTTGTATGAGTATACATTGGATAACAACCCATGGTCAGCAATAGATGGAAATATATTTTACATCAACTGTTACGATCTGTAATTTGGGAAGGTTAAGTTATGTCGATATACATGTAAGAACTCCACATCCGTTAGGATGGGAACAAATTAGTGTCTTATAAGACCTTGGATAGTAGTCACCACAACAGCTTAAGAGTGTGTGCCCTAACGTCCTACAAGGCATTAATTTGCTCCCCTCCTAATAGATGTGTGATTCTAAGTACACAGCCAAATGAATAAATATAAAATGTTAGAGCATTTGGTCTGCATAAGCAAGTCTTTGATTGTCAAACATTAAAGAAGCATGATCATTCATACCAGTCCAACGGACACCCCATAAATAATCCGTCCAATTATAAGAACCGAATAGATTGGTGATAGTGCAGTCACTAGGGCTCCAACGAGATACAATAATGCAGCCAAAATCAGCTCCTTTCTTCTTCCTTCAAATTCAATAAATCCAAAGTTTTAAAAAATTTCCACAAGCAAACAAAGCTAGATACTCATGCCGCCTCATGCCTACCAAATGAAGAAAGTGAGAAATAAAACCAACCTATTACATCAGCAATAGTAAAAGCCACAATTGAGCCAAGTAATGCACCGTAAAGTGAGCCACTGGTCTGCAGAAAATTTAATACTATTTTGTAAGCAAATTTGTCTTTACTTCAAATGAAGACCACAGATCCAAGAGCGGGAGGAGAATAAAAGATACGCAATGACCAGTATGCAGAAGAAGTAGGAAATATAGCTTGGAAACTTACAACTAGACCAACATCCACGGGGGACAAGTTGTACCATGAAATTCCACTTAATGAAGGCGACTGCAGGAAAGGAATAAGCAGAGTAAGATAGCAAAGTCATAGACTCATAGGATTCTAAAAGAATGCAGACAATTACAAATAACATACATGCCTGATACAACAATATACATGAGAAATCAAAGGGAAAAAATGGTCTGACAAGTGTGAAAGTGAAATATCATAAAGTAGTGGTATCTCAGTCCAGTGTCCAGAGCTTTATAATATTTAGTTTTTAAAAACAGTGACTAAGGACTTGAAAAATCTAGGAAAAATGATAACGAAATTGTAGGACTAGATAGTTCAGACAACTTTTTAAATTTACCTGAAGTGAAATGGTTGCACAAGAAGTTGCACCAATTTCATAACCATACAGCAGTCCTCCGAGAGCTGGAAAGAAAAACCTAAAAATGAAACAGAAACTTCTTAACATGCATAGAACAATCATTATTGGACTGGCTACAAAACTTTGGCAAAAAGGCATAGGTCCAAGCTCCTGAAGATGATTTGTGTTTCTATGTGAAATTTTACTTCAAAGCAATGCAAAGAACCACACACAGTGTTCTAGTTTCTCTCTAAGTCAAGATACATATTTGCTAAATGGTGTACTAGATAACAAAACAAAGAACACTATCGGCAATGTTTTCACCAAGTGCGTAGCAGAAATACATGAGTATGCAAAATTTCTTTTGTTATTATTAAAATTGGAGAAGAGATGAGAGAGCTCTCACGGGAGAACGGCTGCAACAGCAGAGTAGTTTTCTGGGTCATGATTCTCTTTAATAAGAGGCTCCCTTTCTGCGCTGATCTCCCCAGATGACTTCCCAACCTGAAGAGCATACACAGTTTTCAAAAACTTGCCAAGAAAAAGAAACACCAAGGAATACACTTTCACTGAAACAAACAAACCAAACTATACAGCATCCAGAGTCTAATAATCTCATTGTCAAAAGATCATTGCGAGGTTGATGGCTAACAACTCATCTACAAACCTCTCAGTTTCTTCTCAGCTATTGAAGTAATGCCTCTACAAGTGAAGAAGATATTCAAGTGACTCTAAAATACAAACTCTTAAGATACCAATATAGCAAGTTTCAGAATATTCCAGAATTGTGTCATATAAATTTCAATCAAAATCGATCTTAAAAGGAACACTTCCTCATGTAGCAAGTCAAGAAATACGAATCCACTAGAGAATTAAGCTTTCAATTCGAAACTCTCTCACCTAACAGGAATAGAAAAGAAAGAATCATATACCTCTCTGGAAACAGAAGTGATTGGCTGCTGCTCAGGATCAATCGCCATAGCTGAGTGTGTTTCGAGCGATGGAAACAAGAATTGGGGATTTTTGAGTTTAGGTTTGTTCAAGGAAACCCATATAATAGTAGTATATATAACTCTCCGGGGGTTTTCGAAGATTAACTACTACCACTCAACGACACTATTCAACATTTCAACTATAGGCGTAGAGAGGTTGGTGACGATGACGGTCCTTACTCCTTAGAATTTGGAATGGTCAACTATAAACAATATCAACCGTTAGATTGTTGACTCTACTACATCCGACTAATATATTGAATATTGTTTGTTTTTTTTTTTTTTTTTTTTTCTCGCCTATATTGATTGTTCTTATTTAATTTTATTTTGCCATTATATATGATAACTGTATCAAACATTTTGAAATTTACAAATCAAGTGCCAAACCCAATTATAGGATGAAGAAGAACAAACAAATTCAAAACATCTTCCAAACACGAGTCTTTGAAGTTTGAAGATATTATATGTAAAAGAATCATTTACCACTTTCGACTTTTTAACCATAAATTTCGTAGTATTACTATGAGCTAAACATTACATATGAGTATATGACACAAAAAAGCTCCATCTCATATCAACTCGTTTTCGACCAATCGTTTCTTCAAATTATATATATTAAATATGTTTTCCAAAAATTAGTAATATATTAGTGAAATAACATATGCATTAAAATCATACCTAATAACAACATTTTGTATTGACAAAAAAAATCATAGTTTAGACCTTAACATAATTAAAAAATATATATAGTTAATATCATTTATAGAGTAATTATGTATCCCGTAAAAAAAATGGGATACATTTGGCGCAAAATCTGAGTTTTTGATAACTTGAAAATGATTAAATAACATTGAATATATATATATATACAAAGTAAAAACAAAATAAAACACATACCAAAAAAAACAAACAAAAAAAAACAAATTCATAGTGTTTTAATGATTAAAACTTCTTATGTTATTTTTTTTTTTATCAAACTTCTTATGTTATTGTGAGGACATGTTTAGATGCAAAATGGACATTTGGCGTGAAATCTATCTTTTGCATTTACTTTTTTTTAATAACACTAGTCACTAATTTTTAATAGTTAAATTGTTAACAACTTTTGACCCAAAAAAATAAAAATAAAATAAAATTGTTAACAACTTGTTATGTATTGAGAGACCAGTATTTTAAAATTATTGAATACAAAAGTTAACAAAAAAATTATATATATATATATATATATAGTGTTTCAATGGTTAAAAACTTATCATGGCATCAAAAGATAAATTTTGGAAATAATTTTACACTAAAGCTCAGAATTTTCAGTTATATAAAAAAAGGAAAATGCATTAAGAAAATGAGAAATTTTCCTTTATGAATGTAAGCTCAAATCATTTGAAAGCTGTTTTGTTTTCTGAAGTTGCCTTTTCTCCATCATTAAAACTGAAATAGCAGAAAAAGCCTAATACTTGATTAAAAATCACAATTCAACAAATGGTCTCAGAAAAATAAAAAAAATTAGCAGAAATTATTTGTAAAACTTGTTTTAAATGCCAATCCAAATTAATTAATTAAGTTTCCTGAATCAATAAAATAGGAAAGAAGAAAAAGAAGGAGAAGGAGATGATAGTAATAAAATAAATAAAACAAAGGGATTTCAAAGTCACTCGTTTTCTCCCCGTCCCCTGCGTCAAATTTAAGCTGTCTTGGAGAACGCTCTCTCTCCATATATATACATATATATAGATATATACGTCCCCTCTTTTCTCGCTCTGTAGAAACCATCCTCTATTTTCTCTCTCTAGATTTTGTCCCCTTTCTCTTTCTCTCTCCTAGGGTTTTCGTCTCTCTCTCCCTCGTTCACTGTTAATAGTCTTATCGGAGAGGCTTAATTAGCCTCCGGAAGATTCTACTGCGAACCTTGCTTTGCCCACTTCTCTCTCTGCCATGGCGGCTGAGAAGTTAAGGGACTTGAGCCAGCCGATTGACGTCGCTGTGCTCGATGCCACTGTTGCGGCCTTCTTTGTTACCGGATCTAAGGAAGAGGTTGTTCAATTTTTCTGCTATTTTGACTTGTTCGTCGGATAATCTGAGTGGCTGGACCAGTGATTAGTCTATTTTGCGACTTTGTTAATCGTTTGAGCGTCTTCTTCTTCTCGATTCGAGGGGTATAAGGAGTAGGAGTTAGGACCGTTTCATCGTTAGGGTTTTAGCTCCCTATTACGTTTTTGTTCTAATATTTCTGGGCTCGCTCGAGTTTTTTTATCTGGATTTCAGGGTCTTAAGTTTAGCACCGTGTTGAATTACAGTGGTTTAGTTGCTCATTTGGCTTACCGATGTAGCATTGGCTGAAACTATTGATTTTCCAATCATATATTTTTGAGATTTTTATCCTCTGGGTTTGAGTTCATCTGGCAGTGAAATATCTTGATTTCCACATGTAAAAGCATCACTTTAAAAGTGCTGTTGTTATTTAATTTTCTGATTACTTAATTCGATAGTTCTGCTTTAGTGTTAATATTCACCTCTTCCGTATCTAAGTTTTTTCGTTGGAACTAATCGGCATTGCTCCCAAACCATGTTCAGAGAGCTGCTGCGGACCAGATTTTGCGGGATTTGCAGGCTAATCCAGATATGTGGCTTCAAGTTGTCCACATTCTACAAAACACTAAGAGCATGGATACCAAGTTCTTTGCTCTTCAGGTCAGTTTTATTAGCATTCTTACATGGCCACATTTCATGTAAATCTTACATCAGTTCTACATGTTTATCTGCTAAGCTAGTCTGGTAGAGTGGTTCCAAGTTTCCTTACCCAACCGTAAATTAGAACTGTTCCGTTTTGACACTTGACAAGCAAATATTCTTTTCAGGTTCTGGAAGGTGTTATAAAGTATAGATGGAATGCACTGCCTGTTGAACAACGAGATGGAATGAAAAATTACATCTCAGAGGTCATTGTACAGGTATATTCTTTTGGAGGCCTTAAGTTGCTCTCTAGATATTTAACTGGGAAGTGTTAACGGAACTGTTTTAACAATTAGTTTACCTTGTAGCTTTCGAGCAATGAAGCATCTTTCAGATCGGAAAGGCTCTATGTTAACAAGCTAAATGTCATTTTGGTCCAGGTATCTTCAGCATGATGCATTAATTCGTTGCAGTTTCTCTTTTCTATTACGTTTCGATAGCTAATGCTTACAAACTTCGTTCCTTCTTTTTTTTATCTTCTGGCATAACATATATTGTGATAAATGCACAGATAGTGAAACATGATTGGCCAGCAAAATGGACTAGCTTCATTCCTGATCTAGTTGCGGCTGCTAAAACTAGCGAAACAATCTGTGAAAATTGCATGGCCATTTTGAAAGTAAGAATCTTAGCATGATTTCATAATCAGTTCTCACTGGAAAAAAAAAATAACATTGTCTTCCTTTGTTTAGCTCCTAAGTGAAGAGGTTTTTGATTTCTCAAGAGGAGAAATGACTCAGCAAAAGATTAAAGAGCTGAAACAATCTCTGAACAGGTCAATTTGAGAATCTCAAATTTAGCACAGTGATATATACTTTTTTGGTCAAACTACAATGTCTCATTTTTTACCTATTCGTGCTTTTTCTATGTGCAGTGAATTTAAACTCATTCATGAGTTATGCCTATATGTCCTCTCAGCTTCTCAAAGACAGGATCTTATACGTGCAACACTGTCTGCATTGCATGCCTATCTTTCCTGGATTCCATTGGGTTATATTTTTGAGTCTCCTTTGGTAATATACTTCAAATAAGTGATAGATTATTGTTAATTGGTACCACAATTATGTTCTTCTAATAGCTGTTCTGGTTGTTTACAGCTTGAGACCCTCCTTAAATTTTTTCCAGTGCCAGCATATAGGAACCTCACTCTTCAATGTCTGACCGAGGTATCCCAGTTTATAATTCAGCCTTTCCTAATTCCCAATGTCAAATTGAACGTATTATTTATTTCTCTGTTGGCTCGAATTTGTCTGCCAGGTTGCAGCTCTTAATTTTGGGGACTTCTACAATGTCCAATATGTCAACATGTATACCATATTTATAGGGCAGCTGCGGGTAAATTAACCGTCTTCTTGTGTTGCTTCTATTTATTTAATTTTTTGTCTTCTTGTTCATTGATATTCTGATTCTGATTCTTCTGTTTCATTCTTACTAAGTTTACGTAATGCTCTTGTTCTACTTCTGTTTGTCTTGGTTTCTTGCCTGATGCTCTACACTTGTTCTTGTATTTGCAGACAATTCTCCCACCGAGTACAAATATCCCTGAGGCATATTCAAGCGGAAGTGGTGATGAACAAGTAAGTATTTTTCTGTACACTTGATTTCAAGGCAGACCATTGATTTGAATAACTTTTCAAAGGTTATGACTATGTATCTTATGTCATCTCTAGGCATTTATCCAGAACCTGGCACTGTTTTTCACTTCGTTTTTCAAGGTAAATCTTTTACTTGTTGAGTTAGATATCTTATGTTGGGTTTATAGAATTCTGGATATGTATAATGATGGTTCATGGTGTGTTTAATGCTTCCAGTATTTACTGTTTCATCATGTATTTCTGAATTATTTTACGATCTGTGCAGTTTCATATTCGAGTCCTAGAATCAGCGCCAGAAGTTGTTGCTTTGTTACTTGCTGGTCTCGAGTATCTCATTAATATATCATATGTTGATGACACTGAAGTATTTAAGGTATGTAAATTGTCTCTGTTACCATAGTTGCTGTTAATACTGTATGTTTCATGTTTTCTTAATAATGCTCTAATGTGCTTTGCTCGTGTCTGGAAAGATAATGGTTTCTGCTTACTTGTGGATTGAGCAGGTTTGTTTGGACTATTGGAACTCGTTGGTTTTGGAGCTGTTTGATGCACATCATAATTCTGATAACCCTGCAGTAAGTGTAAGCATGATGGGATTGCAGGTATGTTGGATTCCTTGACTAATATGATCAGTTTTTTTACTTTTTACTTGTATATTGTATTGGTCAAACTTTCCTTGCTTTGATTTGGCCACTCACCTTAGACTTTGACTTGCGTCTTCTCAGATGCCTTTCCTTCCTGGTATGGTTGATGGCCTTGGTTCTCAAGTCATGCAGCGGCGTCAACTATATTCTAACCCAATGTCCAAATTAAGAGGATTAATGATTAATCGCATGGCGAAGCCTGAAGAAGTACTTATTGTTGAAGATGAAAATGGGAACATCGTCCGTGAAACCATGAAGGACAATGATGTTCTTGTCCAGTATAAGGTACCAATTCATGTCCAGTGCCATGTTATAGCTCAAGGAATTTTTTTTTTTGAATCCTCTTAGATTTTCTTCCCATTTCTTGTTTGAACAATTGCAGATTATGCGGGAGACGTTAATCTACCTCTCACACCTTGACCATGATGATACCGAGAAACAGGTACAATTTCACCATGATATACTGGTCTGTGCATATTAACTTGTGAAATATTGACGATTAATGGTTAGAAGGTTATGAAATGAGTTTTTCCTTGTTATAGTGTGAACTATCATAGTAGTACCCTAAATTTAGCAATATAAATGTATAGCTTACTTTTGGCTGATCCATGTTGTTGTGCTGATACGAACTTCTGATTGCTCCTTTTAAAGATGTTGAGGAAGCTAAACAAACAATTAAGTGGGGAGGAATGGGCATGGAACAATTTGAACACTTTGTGCTGGGCTATTGGGTCTATTTCTGGATCTATGGCAGAAGATCAGGTATTGTTTTTTGCTAGAGCATACCCTGACTCCATTTTCTTTCCATAACAGTAGAAATTCTTGTATGTAATGCATTACCTTTCCATCGCTAGTATAACATACTCGTTTTCAAGATAATTTAATTTTTTTACAGTGTCAACCTTAAATGTTAAATATTTTTTTCATTAGCCTCCCATATTTCATGATATATCAGTATCGGACTGAATTCTCCTTGCTTTGTTCTGGGAAGGTTTGTTCAACATTGTTGTTGCCAACTATTGTTAAACTCCTTTTTTTCTTCAGGAAAACAGGTTTTTGGTCATGGTCATTCGTGATTTGTTGAATTTATGTGAAATTACCAAAGGAAAAGACAATAAAGCCGTTATTGCGAGCAACATCATGTAAGTTTGTTTTGTCATATACTGAATTTCTGCCTAGGTGTCTATTATGTATTTTTGTCAAAGGCTTTAGATTTTTTTATACTTAACTGTAAGATTCTGTTTTGCTTTGGCTTGGTTGCAGGTATGTCGTTGGCCAGTATCCAAGATTCTTAAGGGCTCATTGGAAGTTTTTGAAGACAGTTGTGAACAAGTTGTTTGAATTCATGCATGAGACACATCCTGGTGTTCAGGTATCTCGTCCCAACCTTTATATATTCTGACCTCAGATTAAATGATGTGTTTTTTTCCTGTTCAAATCCATGGATAGGATATTTTTAAAATGTTGAGTATTATTTGTAGCAAACTATGCTCAATTTTTTTTTTTTTTTGTGTGTTCCACGGTGCTGCAGTTTATATAATGTTCTAAAAGTCTGTTTTTTTTACCGAGTATTCTTGCATTTAATTATAGAACTTCCACCTTCAGAATCATAGATGTTTAATACTTGTGTTTTCTTTCAGGACATGGCCTGTGATACATTTTTGAAAATAGTTCAAAAGTGCAAACGAAAATTTGTTATTGTGCAGGTAAGTATTGCTGTATGTAATTCACCTTTAATATTTCCATTGTCTTCTGAACGAGATATTAATTACAGTTCTTTGCGCTTTCAGGTTGGAGAGAATGAGCCATTTGTATCTGAACTTTTATCAGGCCTTGCAACAACTGTTCAAGATCTTGAGCCTCATCAAATTCACTCATTTTATGAATCAGTAAGTTTTCAGAATGTGTGTCTCGCATGCCAATCAGAGCTGTTTTGCCGTTGTGATTTCATTGTTTCTTTTTCTCTAGGTTGGTAATATGATCCAAGCAGAATCAGATCCTCAGAAGAGAGATGAATATCTCCAGAGGTTGATGGCACTCCCCAACCAGGTTTGTTAATAAAAAATGTAGCTGTTGAGCTTTATCAATATATCTGGCTAAAACTGTTCCCCTATACAATGTAGAAATGGGCAGAAATCATAGGACAGGCACGCCAAAGTGTAGAATTCCTCAAGGACCCAGGTGTGATACGTACAGTGCTTAACATCCTACAGGTCTGATGTCTTACCTATTCCTCACAATTCGTTATTATTCCATCACGTGACTTCATATCATTATAATAGCTTAGTTTGTGCATCTGTTGGTGGTTTAGTAATTCCATCACGTGACTTCAAGTATTAACATGTGTTTTTCCCTGCAGACTAATACTAGTGCTGCTACTTCACTGGGAACATACTTCTTATCCCAAATTTCCTTGATCTTCTTGGATATGTTAAATGTATACAGGTAAATCCCTGACACGTCCTTCTAGCGTTAAAAGTTATAGTACTCTCTTTCTCTCTACTTGTTTTACCTAGGTGTTCATTTTTTTCCATGTCTGCACCAGAATGTACAGTGAGCTTGTGTCAACCAACATTACTGAGGGAGGACCATATGCTTCCAAGACGTCTTTTGTCAAACTTTTAAGGTTTGGATGGCTTTATGCACCAAAGACACAGTTCTTGATGCCACTGTTTGAAAAACTGGATGGAATTATTTATATTGTAATTCTTTCCTGTACAGATCTGTTAAGAGGGAAACCCTTAAGCTGATAGAAACCTTTTTAGACAAAGCTGAAGACCAACCACACATAGGGAAACAGTTTGTTCCGCCAATGATGGAATCGGTTCTTGGTGACTATGCAAGGAATGTGCCTGATGCTAGGGAATCCGAAGTTCTTTCACTCTTTGCAACGATTATAAACAAGTATGCCTCTTTCTTATGTGTTGATGTGTGCCATAGTAATTGACTGTAATTGTGAAAAGATAGGAAGTTCTATAAGGAAGTTTACCATATGCATCTTTCTGGGTGTTTACCAAGCTGCAAGATTCTTTCAGGTACAAGGCGACGATGTTGGAAGACGTGCCTCACATATTTGAAGCTGTGTTCCAGTGTACATTGGAGGTAACAGATTTTATGGACTGTGTATTTGACTGGCTGTAAAAACTTGCATGGAAGTCTTACTTATGATGTGTATACTTTATTGACACCTTCATTCATCCTTCTGCAGATGATAACTAAGAACTTTGAAGATTATCCAGAACACCGCCTCAAGTTTTTCTCATTACTCCGTGCAATTGCTACATTTTGTTTCCCTGCCTTGATAAAGTTATCAACTCCGGTTAGTGAATACGTTTTGGCATATATTATCCTTCTACGTGATTGAAGGACTTATGGCCTTCTCTCTAAGCCTACTCTCATTATATTTGTATCCTTCTTACTGTCTTGTTATTTTGCAACAGCAACTGAAGCTAGTGATGGATTCAATTATCTGGGCATTTAGACATACTGAGAGAAATATCGCTGAAACTGGGCTTAATCTATTGCTTGAGATGCTGAAAAATTTTCAGGTTTTGTGTTAATTTTCCTTCTTTTAGCTCGTATTTGCGGCATTATGTTACGCCTGCTCTAACATTTGTCTCTGATTGTGACAGCAATCTGAGTTTTGTAATCAATTCTACCGGTCATACTTTATGCAAATCGAGCAAGAAATTTTTGCCGTTTTGACAGATACCTTCCATAAGCCTGGCTTCAAGCTGCATGTGTTGGTGCTGCAGCATCTGTTTTGCCTGGTAAAACCATCTCTTCTTTTATTGTATCTGATTTAATAGCTGAAGTAATTGTTTTCTTGGGAATAGGTAGTTCTGTGCACTCAGATGTTCGTGTATTTCAGGTTGAGAGCGGTTCTTTGACGGAACCTTTGTGGGATAATACTGCACCTTACCAGTATCCTAACAACATTGCGTTTGTACGTGAATACACCATTAAGCTACTGAGCTCTTCATTCCCCAACATGACTACAGCAGAGGTAAATAAAAACTAAAACGAGAAGTTGCGTTTATATTTTTCATCTTGATTCCTCTTCCTAAATCTGTATAATCGAGTGTCAATAAATATACTTACAGGTCACACAATTTGTGAATGGACTTTACGAGTCAAGAAATGACCCGTCTGGTTTTAAGAATAATATTCGTGACTTCCTTGTACAGTCTAAGGAATTTTCCGCTCAGGTAAATTTAATTGTTTTCCTCTGCAAAACCATTCAAATTGGTTTAACCGATAAAAGTCTTAAGTCAATTGGTCGAATATTAATTCTCAGGATAACAAAGATCTCTATGCTGAGGAAGCAGCTCTTCAGAGAGAGAGGGAGCGTCAGAGAATGCTTTCGATTCCTGGGCTCATTGCTCCTAATGAGATTCAAGACGAGATGGTGGACTCGTAAAATGAAGAAGGCTAATATACAAGAAGAAGAAGAAGAAGAAGAAGAAGAAGAAGAAGAAGAAGAAGAAGAAGCTTGTTGAGTTAAATGGAGTGGATTATTTTTGTAATAGTAGGTTTTGAAAACAGGAAAGAGTTGATGAGAGATTATTTTCCCCGACTGTATGCATCTCTGCTGCTGCCATTTTTCGAAGCCTTTACTCAATTCGATTTTGAGGATTGGAAAAGCTAAGAAAACAGAGATCGTTTTGGGGATAAATTTTAGTTGTCTTTGTTTTGGATAATTAATTGGGTTTAATGTAGATTTAAACAATAGGGTTCTTCTCTAGTTTATTATCATATCATATGGGTGGCTCCTTTTTGCTTTGCTTTCAAATACTAGATCTCTTGTGACTCCTCGTGTTTTAAGGTGCAAGATATTTTTTTAACTCTATAATATAAATCTTTGTTTACCCCTTTGGGGGTTTAAATTTGTAAGATTTTCCTAATGCTATTATTATCTTATGTTCTAAGGGTTTTACATTGATATCATTGACTTTCGAAAAATGTAATGAGAAGATATGGTCAAACTAAATTAAATAAAACTACAATTAAGTTAATCTATTTATTATTATTCTCTTTATTTCTCACAAATTAAAAAAAAAATTGAAGTATACATGTTTGCCTCTATTTACTAATAGATTAATTATTTAAATTCAATAAAATAATTTAGGATTTAGGGTAAATTAGAGAATTTAGTTTAAAAAGCACATTAGAAATCTACAATGACACTATTTGTGTAACAAAATGTTTTCTCTAAAATGACATTGTTTATGAAATAGAAGGAGTATAATTTACAGTGTTAACAGTTAGAAACTTCTAATCCACGGATCTCGTCTTTTAAGGTTTCTTAAATTTAAGCAAGTTGTTGACCATAAAAAAAAAACTCAAAAACTCTCCTCAAATTCATCCTTTGATGAAAACTCCATTAGTAATCGTCATTCTAATCTCTCACGGATATTGCATTGAGTGCATGATGATCATGATCCCTAAAATCTGGTCTGCAAAATCCTCGGTACACTTGCCGACACACCCTCCTACACTGAGCACTCACAATGCGACACAAACACACCCATTGCTTCATGGTTTGGTCGCATACACACCCATTGCTTCATAGATCAAATTCTACGTCTCTGCCAGGCTTATCTTAGCAAGCCAGTAGATTCATATGTTACATACAGAGAAAGCTAACATATACATTATGAGAATCATGCTTCATGCATGAGATCTACCTACTAGTTGCACTATTACAAAACTTACAACTCTGTTTCTTAACGTTTAACAAACCTCAGTTACTTGACAAGTCCTAAACCAAGAGATCCACTTACCAGTCGATTCGCTAAGATTAAACCAAACAAAACAATACCGGGGCACAATTTTTTAATCGTCGTCAGTAGTTACAAGTTAGAACAAACACTCCATCCTATTTATAAGAAAACTTATTCGATAAACGCAACAACATCAACAAACCATCCCTTCGATGCATTCAAAGGAGCATCCTCTAATAGAGAGAACCTCTTGGGTTTCCTTATAGTTTCACCCTTTCATTTCTTTAACTCTGTTTTCCTTAGTATCTATAGAAACTATGATAAAAAAAAAAAAAAATTTAAATGTTCACAACTGCATCCAACAATCCTCTGAAATTAACAGAGGAGCTTCCTTTCGAAGAGACAGCTTCGTGTGCTTGTTCTTTAAGCTTCATAGCATTACGTTTCATCTTCTTACCATCATCTTGAACCAAAACTCGATCTAAACACTTCTCAAACCCATCTTTTGTGAAGACTCCATTGATAATCGTCATTCCAATCTCCCACACAACCTCCACTGCTCTCCCGTTCAATCTCTGGTCACCAAAAAACGGCCTGCAAATCATCGGAACACCTCCCGACACACTCTCCAACACCGAGTTCCATCCGCAATGCGTCACAAACACACCCGTCGCCTCGTGTTTCAGAAGTTCCGCTTGCGGAGCCCATGGAACCACTATCCCTTGCTCTCTCGTCCGATCCAAAAACCCTTTAGGTAAATGAACCATGTTCTTAAGCGACCAAACAAACGGCACTTTACTCGACTCCAATCCTTCCGCTATCGCCGCAAGCTCTCCAGGAGGCGGTGTCATAACCGTACCAAAGCTAATGTACGCTACAGAACCAGGGGGTCGCTTCTCCATCCAAGCCAAACAACCGTGAGGATCGTTCACTGAGGCCTCCCATTGCGATAACAACGCGAGAGGACCGATGTTTAGGTAGCGTTTGAATTCCGATTTGAGGTTAGCGGTAAATGTAGGATCCAGTTCTTCGAAAGAATTGATGAAAACCGCAGTGGCACGGGGTAAAGCACGACCCATTCGGTGCAACATGTTAGAGAAAACAGAGTCTAAAGGTCCAAACACAACTCCTTCTTGCGTATCTTTGACTCTGATCTTCTCCATTCCTGATATAAAACCTAATGTCTCCTCCATACGTCCACCTACTTCTGTAAATTAAGCAGTAATCAAAATCTTTACCACAAATAAATATAATCCTCTAACTCATATTATTCTGATCCTCTGTTTCCTCTTTTAGCTAAATTTCCTTTAATTGCGTATTTATTTATGAGATAAAGGACAAAGTATATCTGTATAGTTTTTATTACCATTGACGCCGATGGTTTCTCTGATGAGATCTGTGTAGAAATGAGCAGTGAGGGAGTTAGCTCCGGCGGTCCAAAACGCGATCCACGACGCATTCATCTCCGTGGCCATATCAGCCGCGAACCAGAAAAACGCATCAGTCAACATGCATTTCACTTTCCTACCAACCTCTTTCTCCGCCGCGACGATTTCTCTCTTGAAACTCTCCGGCGCCGATTCGATAAACAGCTCGATCGCCTCCTGTGGTTTCCCAGAGAACACGTATCCCTCCGGAACACCGTCGGGAACATCGTGGACTCGAATGTTCGCCGGAAGATCGTCGGAGGAGGAGAACAACGAGGAGTTAGATTGAGCGGTGTTGAAGAAGGAGAAGACGGTGGAGGGGGAGGAGGAGGCGAGACGGCGAGTGACGGCGAGGAGAGGAGCAGCGTGAGTGCCGAAGGGGAAAGCGAGAACAGCCACGTGGGAGTCTCCGGTAGGCTCAGAAGGTTTGGCCATGGTGAGAGAGTTAATGTATTGAAGTGAGGAAGCTAAAGAGAGTGTGAATAAATATATATATAGAGAGAGGAAGACGGGAAATATGGTTGAGGATGAGCCACCGGGCAAGTATAAAGTTGGTTGCCTGGTTGGTAACGCTTATTCACCATTTATATAGGTCTTATTTTGACTTTTTCTCCAAATTCATTTCAATTATGTAATTTTTATTTTCTTTCGAAAAAGGATATTTTTGGATTTGTGACATTTGTTTTTTTTAATGTTATGATTGTTATCTAAAAGCCAATTATAAGAAACTCTATTTGGTTAAAAAATAAAATAAATTATAAGAAATAAGTTACTTGATTCCTACTATAACATGTATCAAATTAAGAAATGAAATGTTGTTGACCGTTGTATAAATTCGTTTGAATAGTAAAAAGACACTTATGGGATTTTTCTTGCATAAATTGTTTAAAAAAAAAAAAAAAAGTGTTTACAAAATGTAAAAATTAAGATTAGAGAACCAAATGCTTCATACCAACCACAAAACACATCCCAAACCATCGTTGGCTGGTAAAACAAACAAAAAGGCAATCAATGCGTAGGAGACCGACCATATACAGTACGTGTATGTCCCATTTTGGAATCTAAATATTAAACAGACGAGTGAGTCGTGTTGTGTATGCTTTTGTTGAGAGAAACCTTGTGGTCTTTGTCCCTAGCTTGTTACATTTAATGTTGACAATTATAACGATATATATATGTATTAAGTACTTTATAACATGAGAATTTGTGACCCCTAAAATCTAGTTATCCAAGGCTGAGAGATATGGTAACTAGATTGACTCTTACAAAAGCTTTTTTTTCGTTTTCTTTCTGTTTTGGTTGGTAAAATTAGTGGTTCGTGGGAGTTCTCTCATGAATGCAGATCTGTCCTTCCACGTTAGAGAAATAATAATATCATCACCCACCCACAATATCATGGATCTTTACTCCTAGTTTCGTGTGTGCCTAAACAAACAAGAAGATATTATTTTTATTAACCAAAACGTGTTTATGCTCCGTAATTGTAAACAAGAGTTTCTAACCCAAGAGATTTGTGCAGAATGTAAATCTATTAATATACCATTTAATCCGGTATTATGCTACTTTTTATTATAGCATGCATTTCATTTTATTATGAAATTTTCATTATTTGCTATTGTTATTATTTTATTTTTTCTATCCTAATTTCATAATTTGCTACTATTATTCAACAAAATGGAGAGCTTGTCGTAAGTAATATATTTAATTTTTTTTTTTTTTTTTAAAAAACGAAGATCAATATGAATGAAGCGTTGTTGTGGAGACTTGGTCCTGAAATCTCTCAGAAATTTCATCACCTGTGTCCTCATTTTGTCTCCTCCTCCAAATCAATCGTCGTCGTCTCCATTTCTTTCTCCTCCTCTTTAGCTCCATAAGAAGAAAAAAAACTATATAGATTTTTCGGAGAGGTCTTTGGTTCCGGAACGTGATGGGTCAAGCTTTTCGTAAGCTGTTTGATACTTTCTTCGGCAATCAAGAAATGAGGGTATCCTCAAGATCCATCTTTTATATTTTATTGCATCATTTTCCTCATGGGATCTCTCTCCTGCTATATCTATCGTTCGTTGATTTGTTTGGTTTTTCTAATTCATATCTTATACAACCCATGTCTGGTCTTGATCTTGATCTTGATGTTTTAAATTATCAATCTTGTGTTTTTTTAAAAGTCATGTGTGATTTAGAATTTGTAGACCCATCATTACTTGTTGATGAGATTCATCAAAATGCCAAATTGATGGTTGATTCTTCTCTTTGTTTATTAATCATATATTTGTTGTGAGCTGTGGCATGGTGATCAGGATTGAACATATATGTGTTTTTTAAATCTTTTCAATTTTGTGAATTATGTCATTTTCAGGTCGTTATGCTGGGGCTAGATGCTGCTGGCAAAACAACTATTCTCTACAAGCTTCATATAGGAGAAGTTTTGTCAACTGTTCCCACGATTGGTAAGCTGTGTGCTTTTCCTTTTTGTTCCCCCCACTTCTTATGAACATTTCAGAATCTGTGTTCCTGTCTTAGTTGTGATTGTTCTTGTTCTCATTGGCTAATTAGTGTGGCCGTGTGGGATATATTTCTTGTTTTTGATAGATCTTTGGTGAAAGCTTTTAGATTCATTCTATTAAGACTTTACAAGAATTATGCAGTTTTATGATTGCTAATTCATGCAGTTGTTTTTGCCTTGACGAGTGTCTCTGTCTGTAAGATAAGTACTTGCGATATCTTCTCGTTCTGTCGAATCTCATGATAGCTTCACATACTGAAACTGTGCTAGCTTTGGCCTAGTTAGGGACTCATGTCTGCAAATTTCTCTTGTGTCATGCAGTTATGATACTTGGCGTATTGTCGTTTCTTGTGACATTATACTTTTACATGGTCATTATTCTGTTATTTTCCCTTTGGTTGCTTCTTGGATTATATGTTTGCTGACAGTTTGAACTATGTTGTGTAGGATTCAATGTTGAGAAAGTTCAGTACAAGAATGTCATGTTCACGGTTTGGGATGTTGGTGGCCAAGAGAAGTTGAGACCTCTTTGGAGGCATTACTTCAATAATACTGATGGACTTGTACGTATATAGTATTTTGCCCTTTGGACTTTCAGTCAGATACTTAAGTTTTAGGTTTCCAATTTTGATGTTGGTATATGTTGTTATCTTATATCTGGTTATGATGTTGCAGTATCATATGTTGCTTGGCCAATCTTGAGATCGCTGTCCATCTTTATCAGCTTTGGTATAAGTGTACTTACTCTATAATGCTATTGCAGATATACGTGGTGGATTCCTTAGATCGAGAGAGGATCGGAAAAGCTAAGCAAGAATTTCAGGTATACCTTAGAATTTGCAAAAGACTTTTTGTAAACTCTCTGGATAGTGCCTCAACCCACTCTCTTACTTCCTCAGGAGATCATAAAAGACCCATTCATGCTAAACAGTATCATTCTGGTGTTTGCAAACAAACAGGACATGGTAATTCGAGATTTATTTAATGTGTTTACTTGTTTCTCGTATGTGCTTCTTATTCCTCTATTCGCATCTTTTAATTCCTGCTGGATGTTAGAGAGGAGCCATGTCACCGAGAGAAGTATGCGAAGGGTTAGGATTATTTGATCTCAAGAACAGGAAATGGCACATACAAGGAACTTGTGCTCTTCGTGGAGACGGGCTCTATGAAGGCTTGGACTGGTTATCATCTACGCTTAAGGATGTTAAAGCCGCTGGATTCACATCGGTTGGCCCCTCCTTTTGAATCTTCCAGGTAGAAAGATACCCGAGAACATAGTAAGCTTGTCAGTACAATAACTCTCAGTCCCACGACCTTGATCTTGTAAATGTCGTTTCTCCTTGCAGGTGCTAAAACTGTGCTCCATGGCCAAAGTCTTTTTAAACACGAAATCAGAATCTCCATAGACTTTTTGCTCAGGAAAGAAAATTATCTTCTCATGGTGGCAATATTAGACTCAGTTAAGCTACTTCTGAATTTGGATCATGCTTCCATGAAAGCTTTCATTGTATGTACTGTATATTATGCTGACGAAAATTTGTATCATCTGAAAACCTTCCCTTTTTGTCTGTTGAAATTTTGGTAGATAGTATATTCCTTCGAAATCGTGATTTGTTTTTTTGGCTGACAGTCTAAAATGTAAATATCTGATTAAGCAAAGAGTATCCAACTCTGTTGGAAGGTTAAGCTCACCCGCCCTAGCAAGTAAGTTGAAAATAACGCCGTTTTGTCACTAATTCAAGGTTAACCAACCCAAACTCTCACAAACAACTGGATTACTGTAAACTGTAGAGCCCTACTGAACCTCAACATGTAAACCAAACTTTTCACTTTTTTACTTATAACCAAAAAATCCACCAAAACACGAATCTAAAGCCTAATATAACGCAAGCAAGTCTTGTCTGGTAGAACAAGCACACTATATTCGAGATCAGTATTCAAACTTCAAACTCTGACTCTCTCTAGGCAAATGTTCAAGCCAACCGTGAATCTCCCTCATCTGCAGCCATTGAATCTGATGATGGTTGTGCAGCAGCTACAGAAGAAAGTTGATAACTCAAGGTAAATAAACCAAAACATGCCCAAGAAATAATAAAAATAATAGAAGAAAGTAACAACAAAAACAGAAACTTAACTGTTTTCGCTTGGCGTCTCATTCTCACTTGTGGTCGTCATTGTCTCTGATGGTTCACCGATTGGTTCCATGTCAATCGTCATTGCGTCATCAACATCTGCTTCTTCTACCTCTGTCATTATCTCATCCTTATCGCCTCCCATTGCTTCAGTTCCATTTGGTGCCCAATCTGCAGCAGCTGTTTTTGTGTCTGTGGTTGTGGCATTTGGATCCTCAGTGGCTTGTGATTGTGGGTCTTTACTGATGGCTAACATAGAAGTAACCAGTAGATTCTGCAAATTTTTCACAAATCTAATGAAGAAATGTATATTTCAAGTACAAAACCAACAAAGGTAAGAATTTTAAATCCATACCTTTTCTAATGCAAGAGCTAGTTTAGAGAGCTTGGGGTAGATGCTCCTGGCAGCCAAAAGGATCTGTTAAACACAGTTAATCAAAAACTTCTGTCGTTATGATGCCAACTGAATTTCAGAAGCTTATAACCTCCAAAACAAAATAAGGAGCAGACTTTTAGAAGACACTTGCATGGCATGCTTAGACAATTACAAATTTCGCAAGAGTTATAAAGGGCTAATTTATGACTCCTGAACTTGTAAGATGATTAGAAACTGTATAACATGGAAAATCCTGATATATCCTAAATTCAAGGATATAAGTTTGTTTAGAAATCCAAGAGCATGGGGAACAACAGAGTGAAGGTATAGAGTCAACATATTTACCCTCTTACACTACCACACAAGTGAGTTTTATTATTAAATCATGACGGGCTAATAAGAACATGATATCTCACCACTCGGACATTGAAGTAAATCATGACCAGCAAATGCATATACTTACCTCACAGAGCCTCTGCAATGTAAATGGAGGGCCTTCATCAAAACTAAGAAGGGCTGAAAACAAGACAAAAACTAATTAGACATATTTCAAACAGTGAAATTAAAGAGGTCTCTGGGTAAACAAGAACACTCAACGTTGTAAAAGCATAATTAAAACTGGAAAAGGTCAGAAACACACAAAAACATACACAACTGAAATGCAAAGCCCCTGACACAATTCTTAGCATATGCCTATGTCCCCCAGTGTATAAATGACACAGCCATTTCATTTCTCATATACTGATATACACAGGTTACTTTCTTAGAATTTCACACATGGATTTTTTTTGGTAGCAATTTTGAACAAAAGAGGAAAACAGATAGATAATAATTGATGAGATAAAAAACGATGGATGACGACCAAGATTTTATGCAAAGCCTTTTCTCACACTTTCAAACTCTTGTCTACATAAATTTTTTTTGCAATAAAGTAACAAAACTAACAAATGAGTAGATATAGACCTTCATCCAATCGACTAACCAGCTCTGAGTATGTTTCTCCTAGAGCTTCCTTCTGTTGTTCGTCCGTCATTTTTGCCTCAGGATATTCCGACAGAACCTTTTACAATGCACCACATAGATAGTTAAAAATTGAAATAATCAGGATGGATGTGGAATGGTAATATATATTCTAAACACATAGCTGGTATACCTGTACATACCTTCTTCAACCAACACGATAGAGTTCCTTTTAGTTTCTCCCAGTCCTCCCTATAGTGTATTATTAAAAGGTAAGATAGCAGTCAACTAGATGTAGCAAAACAGAGATGAGACCCTAAAACCCATAATTACTCAGAAAGAAACGCACGCATCAATACACAGAAGTCTACAGAACAATAACAAAAAAGAAAAGGTAAGGATAAGATAGGATGCCAGTTTAAGTGCATAATCAGCAATGGCTACTCATAGCAATTAAAAAGTGGTATTACCAGAACTTCCCGGTAGATGCTACTGCTTCTAATGTGCTCTTCACTTCTTCCTTAGACATATCTGCTTTCTGCTCAGCTCCACTGCAAAAGAAAGATGGATCTGTTTCAGCACAGAGATGAAAAGTAACACTGAACAAACTGAATCATGAAATATTTCAGATGTGTGAAGCTAAAGTCCAGAACTCGTGACCTCATTTAGCCATCGACCAAGATTAATAAGTTAACCTCAGTAGTGTTCTTGCATTATCTTCCTAAACATATATAAGGTCATGATATCATGGGACCAGCTTAATAAACTTAAATCAGATCTAAAATCTTAAGAAAAAGTTGTGAAAAACTGGAGCTAAGCTAGATCCTGAACAGTAAAGGTGACTTGATCGATTCGAAAAGTCAAATATCCAAGAAACCAAACATTTTGCACAATAGAACTCAAAGAACACTATATGAAGTAGCAGCATTAACTTATAAAGATCGGAGCGGACAAAATTCAAAGCGCAGAAGCAAACAGGAGTGATGTAAATCAAGAGATTTGGAGAAAACGACTGAAGAAAAGGAGGAAAGCAAAACATACGAGTGCTCGAGAACTTGGGAATCCTGGCGTTGAGCGTCGTCAGTGAGAGGAGCGACGGAGGGAATCTGGGGAGTTTCATGTTCCGATGATGATGGATTCTCCATTTTGGCTTCAGACTCGAGAGAGAGAACGAGAGAGAGCAGTATCCGGATTTGGTCGAATAAGCCCTTAAAAATCGTGAAATACGCAATTCGCAGTATATAGCAGAGTGAAATTTTCAATTTTGTTCTGACCCGACCCGACCCGAACCGAACCGGATCCGATTCGACCCAACCAAATGCTCATTTTATATGCGAAACACGTGAAGGCGAGAAAGGTGATTAATAAACTAATATGGGTTCTTACAATTAGATAGAGAAGAATATTCTTTTTTGGCCTTAGGTTAGAGTTAGACTTTACAGTAAATTAATTAGGGTTTAGGATTTTACTTTTTTTTTTTTATGTTAACAAACAAAGTATATACAGTAGTTGGGATGAAAAAGTAAAGATTTTAATTCTTACAACATGCTTCATGATAACCTCTTGTTTATTTATTATCGGGTCAGTCGCTGACCAAACAAAAAGAAAGGTTCACGTTTTCTCTAACCCTGTAAAAAGTAAAAAGTAAATTTTCAATTTTACCATTTTTCATTTGTTGATTGATAGTGACATATATTATTTATTGTCTATCACAAACGAATATTTAAGAAATTGCAGCCTCGTTTCATTTTTGCTTCGTTAGTCTTTTCTGCTTTGCAATATAAGTTGGGGTAGGGTATGATATCTCTATCACATCTCTGTGTAAAACAAAAAGTTGGAATTAGGTTGGTTTCTGAACCTTTACCTTTCAAATCAATCGTAAAACATTAAAACTATTTATAAACCAAGTCTTCCTCTGGATGGGTACGGGGGATAGCGTAGCGGGGTTGTTTTACGAGAAAACTGTGGTTGAATCTACAACCTACGTACAACGTAAGCCAACAGATTATAGAGTTTGTTTATAACCAAAAAATAATTAATATGAATAATAGTTGCTTATCAGTAACGTCTTATATATGAAATGTAACCTTGATCATAAATCTTATTACCAAATAAAAAAATATCTACTGTAAAAAATATACATGCATGACCCCGTTTTATAGATAAAATATCATCCCATTACAACATATATATGCAAATATACTCAACTGTTCTCATCATATATGTCTCTTTAATATTGCTACAAATTGTTCTTGATATCAATAATAATGATATGATATGTCATTAATTACAAAGTACGTTATTCATACATGCATATAGTTTAGTAACTTTAGTAATCTGTTTATTACTCTTAAAACAAGTAATTCAAATTAGACTGCAGGTACTAGGCCTACTACGTACGTACGTGATTATTATTTATTTTTTTTGTTAAAGCGTACGTGATTATTTATCATATTATCAACCTCAACTATTTTTATAAAATACTATATATATATCCATAGGAATGTAAACATGTGTTTGTGTTGTGAGCATATATATATATGTGACATTGTTCCTCCTTAACCCCCAGAACCCGCGTTCATCATCGTTATCCCCTCTCTCTGCCCATACCTTAAATTAAAATTAGTCTCTCTCTCTCTCTCTCTCTCTCTCTCTCTCTCTATGCGAGATTTGTTGTTTGTTCCCTCATCAGAAGTCAGATACACACAGTTATCTTGTCCAACGAGTAATGTGACGTCACGTAACATTTTGGCTTCAGACGAGAGAGAGAGAGAGAGAACTATCAGGATTTTATCGAATAAGCCCTTAAAATCGTGAAATACGCAATTCGCCGGATAAAGAGTGAAACTTTCAATTCGCCGGACGAGAAGTCGAGAAAGGTGACTAAATTATTATTTTGGGTTAGGGTTTAGAAGAATTCTTTTTTGGCCCTAGGTTTAGACAGTATATATTTTTCCTTCTGGTATTGTGAATACCATGGAACATTTTTTTGTGTTTAACAATGATTAAAGTTATGTGGAAACTAAAATTTCAAAATTAAATTCTTCCTTTTTTCAACACATCATGGTACACACTCTATTTTTTATTTTTATTTTGTCTCAAACAATCGGTTCATTTGCTGGGGGAAACAAAAAAGAGTGATCTATGCCTTTCTCTCTGACCCTTAACAAAAAAAAGTAAAATTTAATTTTACCATCTTTCATTTATTGATAGTGACATATTCATTGTGATAAGAATATAATACACATTTTTTTTATGCGTCTGGTATGCCATGTTTATTTATTATTACCATTGCCGCCTTCCATTTTGTTTAGTCTGTCTTTTGTTATAGGCTGGTACTACTAGTACTAGGGTATGATTTCCTATTACATCTATCTCTCTCCATATATGTAGATAAAACTATTATTACAACAATCAATAGAGAAGATAAAAGCATAAAGAAATAATTGTATATGGCTTTCTCATGAAATCTTTATTGATGAAATAACGTGCATTGATTTTTATAAATAAAAAAAACCCTAAAACGAATATAAATGCATGACCCATTAGAGTACACTCAGCCGTTCTACCCTTAAATATTTTACACTGCTACATAATTGCTATGATGATAATGTCATTCTAAAATGTTATTCCTGAATATTTAACTATTCATCGTGAAGGACTGAAGGGTATCAATTAGATTATTGTTTTTGGGTTTGGCGTAATACCCACAATGCTTTAGTAGTCCATTGTTTCGATGTGTTGGGGTCTTGTCACGAACTCATACGTATTTCTATTTTCCTGCAGGTGCGACAGGTAAGAAGAAGAGCAAGAGATATTTAGTGACTTATTTATGACTGTTATGATATTATCGCAAAAAAAAAAAAAAAACTAATTTACAAAATTTATATAGAGAGAAAAAGAGAGTAAATTTTAGGTATATATGATTAAAAATTAATTAGGGTACGTATATCATTCTTGTAACTAATAAGTAGTTTTATGCTCTAATTAAAATTCCCAAATTACTTTATATATGGGACGTAATACGTACCATATTACATAATAATTGGGATAGATGTGAGGAGCATGACCAGTAAGTAAACAACATGAGTCCATAGAATCTGATTCGTTTCATCGTTATCCGCTCTCGCGCTCTCTCTCCCCAATATACAAGCAAATAAATACCGTATAAGAAAGAGATCGGCCAATTTGTTTATTTATGGAAACAAAAAAATTACATGTTCAAGAACATATTGGTTACGAACAATAAATTTAATTAATATACTGTAATAGAAAGAGATAAATGTACTACATCGAAGTACACGGTGTAGGTTTGTGAATTAATCTGAAGTTTATCTTTTCAATCCATTTTATCCTTCCATTAATTAGGAGATCGAGATAGTCAAGTTAAGAAATTGTGTGGAGTAAAAAATATATGTTTCGTAAGTGACTCATAAGTATGTTTTAATTTAGTTCCATGCATAATAGCCTAATAGGTAATTAGTAATAAAGATTTTTTTAACTTGTAAGAGATAAGCAAATTTAAGCAAGAATGATCAAGAGACTAGTCAAAAATTTAAGGGAAACTAGCTTTTCGAGAATCCTCATTTTTAAATAGTTTTAAAAAAAATGCGAAGGCTTGTCTTTTAACTTTTTATATTCCCTTGTTCATCAAGAAATATGATCGAACTTGCATACATTAATACATATATCAATACCCAACTCTCTAAAACTATATATATGAAAAAGTATCTACATAGTATAATTTGTGATTTATATATGAGAGTAGTTTCGTTATTAACAGGTAAGAAAGTGTTTTTTCTTTCTTTTTCTTTTGTTAATAAGAAAGAAAAAAATGTTTTATCTAGCCAGCCAGGTTGTAAATCTATAACATTTAGTGAATTAATAACAAAAAAAAAAAAGAGAAAGTTTTCTGCAACGGAAACATGGATTGAGCATGCGGCCGTACATCAAAATTTGTCATCTTATATTATACACACAATCTTTTTTTTTTTGGTCAAGTATACACAATCTCAATCCCCTGAAGTAATCCCCTATGATATACCAATACTCAAAAATACTTTATAATGCTCACACTTTGTCTTATATTGCAACTTATAAATTTAATTTTAATAGTACTCAAGAGAATTCGATAATTTGTTTATAATCGGCTTGCTTATTTTAGATGATATTAAAATGGTTTCTTAAATGAACTTTCTAAAATGAAAAACCAAAACTATCTAATTTTATTATACATAAGTATAAAACTAATACATCAAGGCATGCATTGACACACACACACACCACTTGTTTATCCAAAAAAATATTCGTTTTACATGATTTTTTTGTCATTAACTGCTTTTCTTTTCAATAATTTTTTCCTCTCTTAATTTTTCCAATTCAACTCGAAAAACCATTGAAATTAAAGTTGAAGGAAAAAGGTGAAAAAGGGGTACTAATAAAAACAAAAAATTAAGAAAAATGTTCATGCTCACTCCGTTCTCTATTAAGTCCCCCTAGCCTAAACCTTTTGTTTTGTTTCGTCTCTTTACGCAGATCCCGTACATCGTCTCTCTCATTTCCCAGGAAAACAAAAAACAAAACGTCTCTGATCCCTCATCCTCTCATTCTCTCTTTCTTCTTTCTGTTTTTCTTTTCTTTTTCTTTTCTCTTTTACGAATCGTGTTTAGCAAACCAACATCATCCATGGAGGAGGCTGATAGTAGTGGAGGAGGTTCAGGTGATATTGGGGGTTACGTAGGAGGAGGAGGTGATATAGCTGCCGGTGGAGGAGGTTCAGGTGATATTGGGGGTTACGTCGGAGGAGGAGGTGATATAGCTGCCGGTGGAGGAGGTTCAGGTGATATTGGGGGTTACGTCGGAGGAGGAGGTGATATAGCTGCCGGCGGCAGAGGTAAAAACAAGGGTAAAAATATCCCTAACCAAGCCAGAGTCGACGCAGAAATACGACGGGAACAAGTGAGGAAAAGACAACTTGATATTGACTTGGCAGGTCCCGCTCATCAGCTTCCACCACAGGTCCTAATTATATTGATTTTCTTCTTCTTCTTCTTCTTCTTTTTTTTTTTTTTTTTTTTAAGTTTCTGTTCTTGCTTGCTGCGGCGTTATGCTTATAGTTTCTCTTATTTAAATGTCTACAAAAAATTTGTGGATATGAGATTCTTCTTAGTATACTAATAGTTTCTTCTATATTATTTGACGAAAATCTGAACTTTACTGTATAATAATATTTGTTCTTAAAAATAAACATTGTAGGATTATGGTGATGGTAGTCAAATGCTTATACACTGGGTTCTCACTTATCCAGATCTACTTTCGGAAATTTATAAGCAAGAAAGAGGTATCAATACATACTTATTAAAAACATATATGTTTTCTTAGTTTAAGCATACTAATGAAAGTTCACTTCAACATCATTAATTGTTGTTTTGTATATGTACTTATGTAGATGATTGCTGGGCCATCTCTCTGTGTGCGATCTTGCTATTTCACCTCAACAAAGATCGTCCTACCAATCAACACCGTGCAGTGGACATCGAAAACTTTATCAGGGATGTAAAATTTTCGCCTGCGGCCGTCAAATCCAAAAAGAAGTTCAACGCAATGGACTATGCTGTTGGCTCTTTGAGGAAAGCCATCGATTACCTACATAGCCCAGGAATAGGAAAGGCTGATGGGAGAAAGGTACTATGAACTAATGCTTACTATGTATACGTGTCTGTCTCAATGTGACAACTCTATTTTCTCGATTTTATGATAATGAGGAATGAAATTTTCTCCATTATTTTGTAGGGATCTAAAGCTTCTACTTTTAAAAGTGAATTTCGTAAGAAAGATAATGCTTCCCCTGAGTTCATTGCTGACCTTGTGCAAACAAATGGTCTTGTTGGCATCATTGTTGCTTTGGATGTGGACTTCACTGATTACGCGGGGGTAAGTGAAAGAGTTTAGAGTTAAAAAATATGATTTTTTGAATTAGTGCTCATACAATTTATTGATAATGTGAAAATGAGTGATTTCAGGGAATTCTAGTGTTACGCAAACCATTAAGAGACTCCGGTCTTTTAAGACATGCCCTTGTAATTGTCGCGCATGGGAGAATGGAAGATGGAGCATTATTCTTCATTTTGCAAAACTCATGGGGGTCTGGATGGGGTGCTAACGGCTACGCGAGAGCTATTTTTGATGGTGATTCCGACATCTTTTATCTACACAAGCTTTTAGATTGAGACCAAACATTGTTCTTCTGAACACATTTGTGATCCTCTCTTATTTTGGAAAACGCTTTTAGAGTCAAGGCCAACTAATACGCCTTTGTTTAGTTGATTTGCTATGTTTTACCTAGCTTTTGAGATTTTTCTTAATTAGCTTCCAGAATCAAATTTATGTTAAATATTTCTTAATAAACGAGATGATAGAATGTTTTATCTAAGGGTTGATCCAACACCATTACCATTCTTTATTTAATTTACCTTAAAAAGTACTAACTCATGAACATATTATATCGACCATTTAATTCGCCATTGAAACCCAAATTTTCTCATGCATGTTGCATCATTAAATTGTCTGATCAAAGAAAATGTTAAAACCTTATTATTTTCAAACAACAAAAATTTAGAATCGAAGTACTAGTCACTCATGGAGTGTACTGAAACAAGGATTCTAAAAGATTTTGAGGCTTAAATTCACTTGTTATTCAATCAATGATTTACAAAAAGCATCTCAAATCCACTGTTATTCAAACTAAAACTAAACTTAATTAAATTTTTAATGAAAACTGATTTTTGGAAACTTTAGATACAATTTTAGTTGAAAACTTTGAATGTAAAAATTCCACCTCCTACCGGTGAAATTTTTAAAATAAAATTACAGATCATAAAAAAACATTCCCATAGTGCTTCACGTTAAAAAAACATGTGAGTTATGCTAGCATTAAGACCACCTCCAATTGTTTTTTAAAGAAGATTCTTAAATCATTAAAAATAAATCAAAAATATCAATATAGCTATGCATCAATCAAAAATATAGCTATGCATAGTTAAGGATTTTTGAGGATCACCAAGAACTTTTGATGTGTCAAATTTTTATTGGTTGTCATTATTTTAGGTCTTATGAAAATGTAATTTATAAATTTTTAAAATATAAATTTTAGTTAAAATAAAATTCTTAAGAACTCTAATGGAGTTTTACCATTGGAGAACGAAAAAAAAAAGAAATCTCTTAACGAGATTGTTAGTTTTAAATAGTACAAAATTTATGATTAAAATAATTTTAAAAACTCACTAAGAATTTTATCATTGGAGGTGCTTTAATTTTAAAAACTCCAGACATACTCACCAATGTAGTTTGGGCTAGAACTGCTTTCAATCTCTTCCTTTACATGGTAGCTAGTAGATTATCAGTTCTTGTAGAGTTATAGAGTAGTTTTTAATAGACTTATAATATTCAACTAGGTTCGGATCCACGCTACAGCAAGGAAGATATCTACATATATATAACTTTTAACGGATTAGAACATGTTACATTTTAATTTATTGTAATGCAGTCGATTACGGTGAATTGTGTAATAAGTTTAAATAAAATAATAAAGAGAAAAACATAAATAAATAATAATATATTGAGTTGTTATACAATTATAAAACGGTGAAAATTTAACAGCACAAAATAATATTTAACGATAAATTATTCAGTTTGACCATTTTTGTAGTAGAAGTAGGAATATAGTAAAAAATACATACTTACAATATATATTTTGAAAGACCGACCCGTAACAGAATTCATTTCATAAAAACAATTTTCTTAACTCACTCTACCATTATAATTATGAGTTTAACAAACTAAGCCGTGAACTACCTAAAATTTACATAGTTTGATATATAATATATTTTATCAACAAAAATTATGTCTCCATAATTACATCTAGGTCTCCAAAATAATATTTTTAATATTATGAATTCTAATTTTTTTTTTAAAATCTTTTAAAATTTTCAATATTAAAATATTTGAGTCTTTTGATTATAATATTTTGAAACATTTTAAAATTTTAAATATGCTAAAATAACAAGGGAGATTTGCACAACTAACCTTTATTATGATACCCTTTTCTACAAGTACCCACTCTAGGTGTTCATTTTCAAAAATACCCTCTTCAATGTACAAATGACTAAATTACCCTCTTTTATTATAACCCATGATGAAAAAAGGAATATTCTTCCAACAAAAAGAATATTCCTTCCGAAAAATTTCCCGCCAAAAATTTTCGGAAAAATTTTTCCCGCCAAAAAATTTTCCCGCCAAAAAATTTCCGACAAAATTTTTCCCGCAAAACATTTTCAGCCAAAATTTTTCCGCAATTTCTTAAAAAAACCTTGTAAATATTTATAAATCCCTTAAAAAATCCTTTAAAAACCCTTGTAAATCTTTTAAAAGTCATCCAAAACCTTTTAAAACTTGAGTAAACCTTTTAAAACCATTGTAAATCATTTTATAACATTTATAAACACTTGTAAATCCCTTTAAACCACTTATAACCGTGATAAATCATTTAATAAAAACTTTTGTAAACTTCTAAAACCCGTTAAAAACCCTTGTAAATCCTTAAAACCCATTTTAAAGAACTTGTAATACCTTTAAAAACTTTTGTAAACCCTTCAAAAACCTTTGTAAACTTCTAAAACCCTTTAAACTTCTTGTAAATCCTTTAAAACTATTTTTAAATCTGTGTATGCCTTTAAATATACTTTTAAATCCTTTTAAAAACACTTGTAAATCATTTTAAAATCCTTTAAAAATTCTTGTAAATCCTTTTAAAATTGTTATAAACTTATAAAAACTTTTAAAAACCATTGTAAATCATTTAAAAACCATTTAAAAACCTTTGTAGGCTTCTAAAACTCTTTAAAAACCATTACAAATGTTTTAAAAACCATTTAAAAACTCTTGTAAATCCCTTTAAAAACCCTTTTAAACCCTTTAAAAAACCCTTTAAAAAAATTTGGCGGGAAAATTTTGAGAAAATATTTTTTTTTGCGGAAATTTTTTGGCGGGAAAATTTTCTCGGGAAAATTTTTGGCGGGAAAATTTTTTCTCGGAAACTTTTTTGGCGGGAAAATTTTGGCGGGAAAGTTTTTGGCGGGAAATTTTTTGGGGGGAAAATTTTTGTAAGGAATATTCCTTCTTTTGTGAAAGAATATTCTTTCAAATATGGGTAAAATATTCATTAAAACTTAAAAGAGGGCAAAAATGAAAATGGTAAAAAAAGATGGTATTTTTAAAAGAGATTATCATAAAAAGGTTATTGGTATCAATTTCTCAAATAACAATGGTTATAATATTGGTAAAACTTATAATGATTTAAAACCATTGTCTAAAATATTTAACCGAGTGTTGTTGAGTATTATATTTCTGTTTTGAAAAATTCAAACTGCAAAACATGCAAAAAATAATAAAATAAAAATTTTAAAATATTTTTAGTATATAATATGATATCAAAATTAATAATAAGATCAAATAAAAGTGAAAGAAGATTAATAATAGTTTTTAATATATTATATTAAATTAGTTAGAGAAATATTAGGAAATACTAGAATTAGTTATGGGAATAATATAATCCTAAAACTAGATATGGGAAGTATCCGATTTATGTATTCAAACCCAATTTAGGCGTTGAATGGTTGTAGATTGTAAAGTTGATTTTGGTTTTAGTTTTTTTTTGAAATATACTTTATAGCCAATCAATATTACGAGAAAAATGGTTTTCCTAAAATATTGAGAATCTAGATTTTAATGGGTTTTGTCAATTTGTAAAGAAAATCTAAAATCCATATATATATCACTTATTCATTTGTTTAACGTGACTGAATTTATTTTTTCTATTATTTTTTTTTAGGGAAAATTGAAAATAAAGGATAAATTTTTACAAAGTTGTCCATATGTGTATTCTATGATCAAAATTGGTGACATATGCTTTTATATAATTAAAACCCTATTATATCCCTAATTTTTAGAAATCTTATAAAAATATTTCATAAATTGATTTAATTTTTCTATTTTTAATTTTTTTGTGGATAAATATGTAGGGTAAAAAAATATTTTTTAGTTACATAACTTCCTGGATTTATTATATGTACATAGTACTTGCTTTGTGAGTTGTAGTCTTGGTTTATCATTATTTGTTGGGTTTATTATTGGTACGCAGTAACGGAGCCAGGAAAAAAATTTATCAAAGAAAAAAATTTAGCAATTAAATATTTAGAAAACACAAAAAAGAGACAAATAAATGTATCATGAGAATATTGAACTTGGGTTTCGGGGTGTCAAAAATCTGAAGAAAACCAACTTTGCTTCTGAAATTGCACTAATATATAAACAAAAACACTTTATTTTAACATTTTACGTAGGTTAGTTGACCCCCTAACTTCTATATGGTACCGCCCCTGTTGGTACGTAATAGTCTTCGTTAACATCTGTAGTTAATTAACAAAACAAACATATTACATGTTATTTACGATCTAATGTTGTTGATGTAGCGAAACACCAAATGTTATAGTACTCAATCGTAAGAGTTAGAGGTGTCGCTCTGTGTTTCGACGTCATAATCTAAAATGTTATTTACGATCTAAAATTAACATCTGTAGTTAATTAACAAAACAAACATATTACATGTTATTTACGATCTAATGTTGTTGATGTAGCGAAACACAAATGTTATAGTACTCAATCGTAAGAGTTAGAGGTGTCGCTCTGTGTTTCGACGTCATAATCTAAAATGTTATTTACGATCTAAAATTAACGTGTATTGTGTTTGGTACTTGAATTAGTCTTTATTTTTTCTTTAATATGCAACGTTAGAGTGATGAGATTCTGAGTTTATCCACGTGAGACAAGCCATTAACTGAGCCGGAGGGTTCATGCTTGCTTTAGAAGTGAAAAAACTCCAAACTTCATAGTCTACACTCCACACTCGAAACAATTTTCCATTTGTTTGACTTTGTCAATAGTACTTCATAATAATCAAACAATGAGGATTTAACGTTTGATTGTATAGTTTGTATTCACTCATGTCAACCAAATATGGCTGTTTTCTTAAATTATGTAGAATATTTTCTATTTTTAATAGAATATAGGAAAAAAATTGTAAGAATATGCATTCTAATAAATTTAAAACATGAGTAAATGCTAGAAAATGTATTCTAAATTTTGTAGAAGAAAGAAGAAACTATAAAATATGTATTATAAATTTCGTAGCAATTTGTATTCTAAATTTCGTAGAACATAAAGGAGTTCTAAATTTTGTAGAATACATAATCTGTATTTTATAGAACATGTATAGTCTATAAAATACACATTCTACATATTCAAAACTTTGTAGATCAAATTTTATCTATCCAAAACTTCAACAAAAACAACATAGTTTTTTGTCCAAAAAAACAAAACAACAACATAGTTTAAATTTTTTTTATGTATCCTCGTGCTTTTATTATCATTTCTCTACTAATTGTTCTTAGCTTTTTTGAAAATATTGATTAAACCTATAGAAAGGGTAATTTAGAAATATTTGACATTTATTCATAGAACTAGAGGATGGCCCGTGCTTTCGCACGGATGATATTTTTTAAACTAAAGATATAATTGGATTTGTATTAATATTTGGTATTCAATAGTATAGGATAAACATATTAGTATTGTATATTTTAATTTTAATTCTATAGAGTTAAATCGCGTGTTGATTTGTATATTTTAACTGTATAAAAATTAAATAATATATACAATAGTAATTAGGTCTGGTTTTAATATAAGTACGTATATATTATATTTTCCCGAAAACCGTTAAATTTATCAATCACGGACATTACCTCAACGGTGTATAATAAAATGCAATCTTTTAATATAATTTACAAAAATTGTATATCGGTTGAAAGATAACATAAGTGATATATAACAATTTCATAAATTTGGATAATCTATTTATGAATACCTTATGAATAAAATTTAACTATTGGCAAAAGTATATGATAAACTAATCTGCTAAAATGTTAACAAAAAAGGAAAATATGATAAATATTGTAATTGTAAACAATTTTAATATAAAATTTAATCTTTAATCTACTTGAAATAAGGTAAATTAAATGTTTTAAGTTTAATAATGTACCAAATATTTAAATTTAGAAATATTAATGAAAAACATAAAA